>NC_091442.1:112117080-112775182 GCF_964237555.1 Oryctolagus cuniculus | reverse complement strand
GCTTGAACTTCTGAACTCCTCGCTCACCTCCGCCTGAACCCAACGAATTGGCTGTTATTACTTTACAGCCCAGATTGTAAATTCTTCCCTGATCCTCTTTATGGCTGCGGGATAAAAACATCTGCCTGGGGCATACACTCGGAGGAGCGCCTGATTATAAAGTGGGGCTGCCACAGCACGGAGAAGGCCCAGCTTCTCGGTCCAGCCGGGCATCAGGGGTCCACTCCCGGGGTCCTGGGTGGCCAGACTGACCAGACCCTGCCGTGACACGGAGCAAGATTCAGCGCAGCCCTGAGGGCCGAGTGGCAGAACCCCGCCCATGATGGGGACTGCAGCCGTCAGGTGCACCTTCCCAGCCATCTGTCCCTGCCACCTCGGCTCGACCCCACAGATGGGCCAGGCCCTGTGCTTGTCCATGGGGCAGTGGCACAGCAGAGCAGGTCTAGCCTCATGGGCTGCTCAGCCATCCCAGGAGAATCAGTGCCACCCTTGGTCCCTTGGCAGCCACTGCTGCCCAGGCACCTGCTGGATGTGCCAGATTCCTGCACCTCCCTCTTCTCTCTCTCGGGAGCTGATGCTCTCTGGGACTGGAGCCCCACCCCTGCCCTGGGAGGCCTGTGGGCAGGGGCGAGAGGGACGTGGGCAAGGGCGAAAGAAGTTGATGGGTGGCCCAGCAGGGCTGCGATGTCACTGTGGCGTGAGGCTCTCTCCCTTCCTTCCCCCAAACCCAGGAGGCGCTTCCTCCGGGGGGTTCCTTGGAGGTCTCCTTGGGGGCCTTGTACAGAGAGCCTGGTCACCATCAGCGAAGTGGCCCAAGGTGTTTCTGGGCTGAAACTCTGTTTCTTTGGACTGCGAAGGTGGACCAAGAAGTGCACGTGGTGGGGCAAAAGCTTCGGAGCCCGGCAGAGCTGCCGAGCAGGCAGGCGGTTGCAGGATTGAAACCCTTGGGTGGTTCTAAGCCTATTCTGAGATCTGCTGGACGTCTCTCTCCTCATCTGCAGGAAGAGGACAACGAGGATGGCCCCGTGCATTCAACTAATGTGCCTTGGAGCTTCTGCCAGAGCCAGCAGGGGCCACGTGGGTTAAAGGCACCAATCTCCCGGAAGGGCTGGGCTCAGCAATCCCCTCCCCACCTCCCCATCCCCCAGTTAACAGCTGCTTTGTTCTTGTCACCAGCCCAGGGCTCCTGACTTTTCCTCCTCCCTCCTCCTCCCTCCTCTTCTTCTTAAGATTTATTTATTTGAAAGTAAGAGCTACAGAGGAGAGAGGAAGAGAGCGAGAGCGAGTGAGCGAGTGAGTGAGGTAACTTCCATCTTTTGGTTCATCACCCAAATGGTCACAATGGCTAGGGCTTGGCTGGGGCTGAAGCCAGAAGCCAGGAGCTTCTTCCAGGTCTCCCACATGGGTGCAGGGGCCCATAGACGTGGACCATCCTCTGCTGCTCATAGGGAGCCGGATTGGAGCTGGAGCAGCCGAAACTTGAACCGACGCCCATAGGGGATGTTGGCATCACGGGTGGTGGCTTACCCCACTGCACCACTATGCTGACTCCCTGAGTTTTTCCTTCTTTGGGGCCATGGAAATGGCCTGGCTATTTGCACAAAATCCCAGGAGTGGCCATGGGAGAATGGCAAGGATGGAGAGGAGTCAGGAGACCCAGCAGCAGGGGCTGTGGAGCCAGCAAGATGAGGCCTACAGGGCACATGGTCCCCTCAGCCAGCCTGGGGCCTGGGGTGTGGAGAAGGCTGCAGGCATGGCAGCACCCAGAGGGGTGGCTCACGCTGGGTACTGGAGCCAGGAGGCCTGAGAGCCGGCGTCCCACCTGCCACCTGGGATCCATGCCACTCTGGGCAGGTGATGGGTAGGCGTCTCCCCTGTGACGCTGCCATCCTGGAGAATGGGCTGGGTGCATGGGAAGGACCCTCGCACGTGGCTCCTGTTAGTCTAGCAGCTCCAGGGGGGCAGAGCTCGGGGGGAGGGGCCAGAAAGTGAGTGGTGAGGAAGGGCTACATCCTTGGCCTTTTGGGGGGGGGGCTCCAGGGAAGGTGATGCCCCTTCTCCAGCCTCAGCCTGCTGTGCTGTGGACGAGGCACGTGCTGACCTCACGGATACTCCTGAACGGTTTGGTTGAGCTCGCACAGTGGACGCGCTGAGCCTGGAGCTGGGCGTGTAGACGGCATTCAGCCATGGAAGCCATTGTTAGAACCCCATCAGCAGGCATGGGTCAGGGAGGGGAGAATGCACTCAGCTCAAGGAACGGCCCGGACTGGAAGCCCGCCTCCGACAGGTGATGAGTGTCCCCTAGATTGGGGCATTCACGCCGAGGGGCTGCTTGTCAGGGGTGCACGGGGAGCAACCTGTTACGGATGGGGCTGCATCTGTCTGGGAACGGCCCTACCTCTTAGAACTTGCTCAAGCCCCTGAAACCAAGACACTCCGGAAGCAGCGAGCTTTCTTCTCTACCACCCCGTCAATGCCAAAGGGGCCTGCGTCTGGAACGTGTCAAACCCTGCCCATTCCAGCCTCTCTTTCGGGGTCCTGTGACCCCCGGATGTACTGGCTGCCCCTTAAGAAGGTCGGTCTGCCGGGCACCTTGCAACTCAGCAGGCAACTTGGGTTGCAGGTGGGCTGCCCGCACGGCTTCTGCCCTGAGGATGGCAGAGGCTTGAGCTCCCTCTGATGCCCTGGTCCCCAGGACGTAGCAGCTCCCCGCTCACCCACTCACCTTTGTGCAGACGGCACCATGACGACCATGCAGGAAGCTGCCTACTCCCTGACTTCCACCCTGGCCCGTACCGGGGCTGCACTGTCCCTGTTGCTGCTGGGTCTCCAGCACCGGGGTGGCGCCCAGCACATAGTAGGTGCTCAGTGCACGTGGCTGGGAGAGTGGAGGTCTCCTCTGATTCGCAACCGGACTTTGCTTTAGGGCTGTAAAGGCAGCGGCGGCGATCACATGCTGGATAAGAGTACAACTTTGTCCCGGGCCCGATTGCATCACTATGAAGAACGGGAGGAAGGAGCCAGCATGGAGGCTCAGTTCTTGGGATCTCACCTGACCCTGCTCCCATCGAGGTCAGCCCCTGCCCTCCTGCCAGGCTTCTCCTCTGAGAAGTCCTGCAAGTTAAAAACAAACCAACCCAGAGAAATCAGGTTTGCCTCTGGGATTTGGTTCCTGCCGTTCGCTGGCCTGGAACGTCATCCCTCCGTCTCTGTCTCTGTCTCTGTCTCTGTCTCTGTCTGTCTCTCTCTTGCACGCTCTCTCTCTCAGGGGCTTAAGACTCTAGCCCACCTCAGACCCCACGAATCGTTTGCTCGTCTCCCATCCTTTGCCACCATGGACCTTGCCTCTCCTCTTGGTCCTCACCTCGGGGTTGTAGCGCCTCCTTGCCCGTTTCCCCAGACAGCCGAAGGCCACCCCTCTGACCTCAGAGTGCAGCTGTGCACCCTGGAGCTTGGCACGATGATTTTCAGCACCACTGACTGCACAGCTGCCGGGTGCCAGGGACTGCCGCGCGTTGCCCACATACGTTATCGTATGAGCCAACCGCGCTTTGTAGATGAGGCCATCGGGGCTCAGGTTTGCACAGCTGGGCAGTGGTGGCCAAGCCGAGACCCCCGCCCAGCACTCTCAGAGTCTGGATGTCCGACTCGTCAGGCGTGGTGCCTGCAGGCCCGCGGGGGCAGGGGGATGAGAGCTGCCTTTTGGTTTTCCGGTGCTTCAGACGGAGGCCGTGTATGACGCATGCGTATCCTGGTAACTGAGGGCTTTGGAGAGAGCCGGGCCTGACTTCCAGGCCTGGCTTCGCGGCTTACTGGCCTTGGGCCGGGGGGGGGGGGGGGGGGGGGGGGAGGGCGCTGTTCCTCCTCTGGGAATTCGACTTCTGCAGCGTGCAGGCTGCAGTGGGGCCTCAGGGGGACCGCGGAGAGCAGGCAGACGCGGCGTGGGGAGGGATGCCCGCCAAGAACACCTGGCCTGTGTGAGCCCCAGCCCAGCCCACGCCACCTGTTGTTAACGCTTTGAGCTGCTCTGACATCTCTGTCTGACTTTAATTGTGATCTTTGTGGACTTGGGGGTTTAAACAAACCTCCAGTTCCTAGCATACAATGAGGGTCCCGCGAGTCCCTCTGAGACTGACCCAAGGTGTGTTTAGGAGAAACGTCTCGTGGAGTTCACCGGCACGTGGGGTGAGGGAGGCAGAGACACCTGGCTTTGACCCTGCCCTGCATTTACTCACTCCCTCTGCTTGCGCAAGCAATTTATTCGTCTCCAGGGAGCCTTGGTCTCTCTCTGTGCAGCGGAGCCGCTAGAACATGTCTTATTGGGTTATTTTCGGAATTCAAGGGCATGAGGAAGAGAAAGCAATTGGCACAGCAGGTGCCTGGCACGTATGAGTGTTCTATGTGCTTGCTTTCGAGGATAACAATTATTCCCATTCTCATGCTAATTAGTCAGTCTGGAAGAAACTCCTGTCAGAGAGTTCAGGTCTATCTGCCCAAGGTCATCCAGAAAAATCTGGGAAGACTGGGCGCAAAGCACTGCTCTCCCCATGTGCAGGCTGCGCGTGGCCCAAGGGCAACAGAGAAGCCTGCAGTCACTGTTTCTCACTCATTCAGTAAACATTTGTGCAGCACCGACCACATGTCAGACACCATGCGGTGGGAGCCAGAACCATGACGTCAGCCCAGGCCTGGTCGTTCCCCTAAGAAGGTGATGGTTCAGGGAGCAATTGACAGGCAAGAGAAGACCCTTCCCCCTGCATCGATCTCTCCCTTGCGCCAGACACGTGGGCTGCTGGCAAGTGCCCACTGCAGTCGGTGGGGCCAGGGGCGGCTTCCTCTCCTGGTGCAGAGGGAGGTTGTTCTTGGCAGGGGGAATGGCAGGTGCAGAGGCCAAAGGCACGGAAAGCATGCCTGCCCCTGGGCAGAGGGAGCAGCGGCACCTCCCCAGAGCCCTCCCCCGAGTACCGTGGATAGCCCTGGACAAGAGACGTAGAACAACCCAAGGAGACTGTAGGACGGGAGAGAAGACCGAGTCGGGCTAGGCATGGCATGGTGGTGAGTTCCCTGAGTTTTCTTATTGCCTTATGCTTTCCAGAATTGGCAATGACGCAACCGGTGACCTGGAAACACCAAGGGAGCCGGGCAGAAAGTCCCACCCCCATCCCCCAAGCCTGCATTTTCTTTCTTTCTTCTTTAAAGATTTATTTATTTATTTGACAGTCAGAGTTACAGAGAGAGAGGGAGAGACAGAAAGAGCGAGATCGTCCATCCGCTGGTTCACTCCTCAGATGGCCGCAGTGGCAGGGCAGGGCCAGGCTGAAGCCAGGAGCCAGGAGCTGCATCCGGGTCCCTCAAACACTTGGGGCCATCTTCTGCTGCTTTCCCCAGGCCATCAGCAGGGAGCTGGATGGGAAGTGGAGCAGCGGGGATTCGAACTGGCACCCATATTGGATGCTGGCATTGCAAGTGGCAATTGCTTGCTACGCCACAACCCCGCCCCCCCCGCCCCCCCGAGCTTACGTTTTCTGGCTGGGGCACGAGACAAGGGGTGTCCGAGCAAGACAGAGATGCTTCTGTTGTGGGAAAAGTTGCTCATCTTGGCCGGGCCGATGCCAACACCCTGGTGTGGAAGTATTCGAGTTTGACCCGATGCTGTCGTTGGAGAGAACCGGGGAGAGGCTGCGAATGCGTGGTTGTCTCAGGACAAAGCGCTCGCCCTAGGTACAGCATCATGTATTCCAGAAACTGTGGTCTTCCCGTGGCTGGCACCAAACAGCGAGCGCTTTGGTGGCTTGCGGGAGTGGAAGCTGGAGAGGCGTCCCTGGGGGCAGGTCTAGGAGTCAAGGTTCCAGACCATTTGCCTGCACACCTGCTAACCTGCGGGGCAAGGAGGCCCTGGAAGGCTGGCAGCAGTGGTGTTTTGGAGGCTCACTCGCTCTGGTGAGGCCGTGGACGGGGTGCTGCTGGAAGGTTCTCGAAGCCGGGAGAGCAACCCGGAGGCTGCAGGTGATTAAAGCCAAGCCAGGTGGAGGCATGAGGCCAGGAAGGATGTCCTTCCACGTGGCACAGACAGAGCGCCTTTGTCCAAGTCCCCTGGAATCCTCGCATAGAAGAAGGAGGATGGGCAGGCCCTCTCCGCTCCAGGGTGCAGGCTGAGAGGGGAGAGAGAGACAAGCGCTGTGCAGGAGGCCCCCAGCACCCCGCTCCCAGTGCTTGGTATGTGTTCTTCAGAGCACAGCTGGGGAGGTGGTCACTGCTTCACCCCTGACCTGGGGGCAGCTGGGGAGAGGCCCAGGCTCAGCACTTGTAGCGTGGGGGTGAGGAATGTGGGAGGGTGGGCAATGGCCTCCTTTAGGCATTGCCTGTGCAGGGTTTGAGTCACTGCACAAACACCTGGCCCTTTTGGCATTTAAAAAGCCTCAGCAGGATAAATAAAGGAGGTGGAGGAGGGGATTGTATTCTCTTCTGTAAAAAGATTTATTTGGGGCTGATGTTGTGGTGTAATGGGCAAAGTCGTCATCTGGGATGCTGGCATCTCAAGTGAGCGCTGGTTCAGGTCTCAGCTGCTCCACTTCTGATCCAGCTCCCTGCTAACACACTCGGGAAGCAGCAGATGGTGGCCCAAGTACTTGGGCCCCTGAACCCATGTGGGAGACCTGAAAGAAGCTCCTGGTTCCTGACTTTGACCTGGCCCACCCTGGGTTGTTGCAGCCATTTGGGGGAATGAACCAGCATGGAAGATCTCTCTGTTTCTCTCTTTCTGTCTCTCCCTCTCTCTCCTGTAATTTTGCCCTTCAAATAAATAATAAATAAAAATGAGATTTATTTGAAAGGCAGAGTCAGAGAGAGAGGGAGAAAGAGACAGAGAGAGACAGAGACAGAGGAAGACAGAGAGATCTTCCATCTGCCAGTTCACTCCCCAAATAGCCGCAACAGCCAGGGCTGGGCCAGGCGGAAGCCAGGAGCCTAGAACTCTGTCTAGGTCTCCCACATGGGTGCAGGGTCCAAGCACTTGGGCCGCCATCTGCTGCTTTCCAGTGCATTAGCAGGGAGTGGATCAGAGGTGGAGCAGCTGAGACCCGAGACAGCGCTCACATGGGATGCTGGCACTGCAGGTGGTGACATAACCTGCTGTGCCACGACGCTGGCCCTGGGCCTGGATTCTAGTCCATCTGACACCACCACGTGTCCCTGGGCAAGGCCATCTGTCCTCTCTCCTTTCCTGTAAATCCTAGGGGTGACTCCTCCCCTAATGCTGTTCCTCAGAGGGCCTGGCGCATGCTCACTGCCTTGAGCCTCCTGGGGCAGCAAGCCTAGCAGCCACTGTCCCCAAGGGGCTCCCGCTCCAGCTCTCCCCCCCGGCCACCATGGCCATGAGCCCACAGACCTGGAAGAGGAGTGTCCGTGAGGCAAGCTAAGGGTTCCCACCAGGGCCAGGGGCTGTGGGCTCCCTGGCCTTGCTGGCTGACGGCTCCTGGATGCCTCGTGTTTGGGAAGTGGTCGTGAGTGGGGCAGGAGGCCGTGGGCTCTGGCTCCTCCATGGTGCTGCTCCGACCAGGCCAGAGGTCCAGCAGTGGGACCAGGCAGTGCTACCTGCAGGTGGCACCTCCCAGAAAGGCGTCCCCGGAGCAGCCGCTGTGCTTTGCATGTGGCTTGTCCCCTGTGAAGCTCCTGTAGGAGTTGAATCCCCACCGTGAGTTACGAAGAGGGTGAATCTTACGCTGACTCTGGTGGGTGGAGGCGGTGCCTTGGGAAGCCTTGGGAGGCCATCAGGGTGGGGCCCTGTGAGCCGACACTGCTGGCTTCGTGAGAAGAGACAGAGAAGAGAGCAGAGGCCGCAGACTCGTACTCTCTGTCTCTCGCCACACGATGTCCTGGAACTCTGTGAGGAGGCTGTCACCAGGCGTGACCCCTTGACCTTGGACCAGAGCTGTGAGCACCTCTTCTTTGTAGAATCTAGGTTCTTTTTTCTTTTTCTTTTTTTTTTTTTTTTGACAGGCAGAGTGGACAGTGAGAGAGAGAAAGACAGAGAGAAAGGTCCTCCTTTTTCTGTTGGTTCACCCCCCAAATGGCTGTCGCGGTCGGCGCACCGTGCTGATCCGAAGTCAGGAGCCAGGTGCTTCTCCTGGTCTCCCATGGGGTGCAGGTCCCAAGCACTTGGGCCATCCTCCACTGCACTCCTGCGCCACAGCAGAGAGCTGGCCTGGAAGAGGGGCAACCGGGACAGAATCCGGTGCTCCGACCGGGACTAGAACCCGGTGTGCCGGTGTCGCAGGCAGAGGATTAGCCTAGTGAGCTGTGGTGCTGGCCAGAACCTATGTTCTTAACAACAGAAAAGGAGCTAAGACAGTGGTTTTGCTGCAATAGCCAATTTCTCATGGGAGGCACCATCCAATTTGCCCTTCTCGGTCTGCAAACGGGGACGCTGAGGGCACAGACAGCTGTCCAGAGGGCGCCCAGCAGGTGCAGAAAGCTTGGCCCAGATCTGGAACCTTCCCTCTGCTGGCCCACGTCCCGGGAGGCATTTTCTCAGAGGGCTTGAGAAATGTGTTGGAGAACAAGCTGGGGATGGTGACACAGTGGGCACAACTGCTAAGTGGCTGCCCCCATCTAACACCTGACCCGTGTGGCCTGCAGCCCCTAGTGAGCACGTAAGTGGTGAGACATCAGGGGGCTTCCTGGGGACGCTGCGCTCGAAGGTCTGGGTCCGGTCACCTAAGGAACAACTTGAATTCCACCTTGTAAACCCCTCCAAAGTTTTGCCAGGGGGCACTCTCTGCTGCTGGGGCAGGCATGGGATCTGAGCTTCGGAAAGCAGTTTGCACCAGAGCCCCTCGCTGCTGCCCTGAGCCTCTGCAGTTGTGGCCGGCTTTCCGTCTTCTGCGTGCACCCGATCCGTGGCTGAGCAAAACTACATAAGGCGCCTACAGCGGGCCGCAGAGCCCGCATCTTCCTTACTTTTTGAAAGGGAGAAACTCTGATGGGGAAAATTAGTTCCAGAGGTCACCGCCAGGGGCAGCACCCAAGCACAGAGCCATGATGATTTTTTTTCCAGCAGGAAGGATGCATGTGGCTAGGAGGCTGGGAGATGCCGGGCCTCCCGTTAGCCCCGAGACACACGTATCGTACGTGGGAGGGAAGCCCGGGGAAGCAGGAGGCACAAGGCCCACAGGGCGGGTTCTTACCTTTGTGCAGTCACGGAATCTCTCTCTGCAGTCTGGGCCAACCACGGGCCCCTGCTCCAAGGGCTGCTTCTGCTTTTCAAGTTGGTGGAGTAAAACGTGGATTTTAAATGAAGCCAGTGATACAGAAACTCAGCTATGAGGATAGTGAGAGTGGAGCAGCGTTCTGAGGTCCCGGGCCATGCCGTCAGCGGAGAGGAAGGTGAGGCCGCAGCCAGGGGCGCGCCGAACGCTGCTGGGCCCTGTGCTGTCCACATTCGTAAGGGAAGCAATGCCCCATCTGAGTTCAAACTGGCGACAGTCCAGAGGCTGTGCCTGCAGCTTGTGGGCGTAGAACAAGGAAACTGTCAGATTCAAAGGGTCAGAAAGATGAAGGCTTTGAGTAAGCTAATTGCATTAAGATTAAAATTAAGAAGGCATTAAATAAAACCCTTGTTTGCTTTATAAGACCCCTCCGATGCCGAATCCTTTTAAAAACTTGTTTACATGGTAAAATGTGTTAAATACATATTTTGTAATAGAGACAATTTTTCTCGACCTAGAAGGGAGCAGATTCTAATTTTTCTTTCTGCTAAGTCACAGTTAAGGTATAAATGTTGCTTGCTTCTCGTAGGTAACCTGGACGGACCCTAGCCCAGGTCCCGGAAACACCCTTAGAAGAAAACGAGGTGTTGGAGTTTGAACGCCGGGTCCTCCTGGGGAGTCAGGGTGGCGTGGAGCCGGAAGGGAAGTCCTTTGTGTGTCGTGCTCTGTTATTTACAGGCTGGGCGTAGGCTTTTACTTGAGACTGAGTTTCTCTAGTCTCCACAGCGGGGATTCTAACCCAGCGCCACAGAGATGTGCCCGGGATGGAAGGAGGAGGTGCTGAACTGGCCGCTGTCCCGCCATGCTGGTAGACGGTGCGCAGCCTGGGTGACTGTACCCGTCTCCTTTGACCGCACGACACCAATTGTCCCTATGCATCAGTGCCACACAGCACTATTGGGCAGGCTGCTGCTGAGACCCGGCACGGACCTGTAGGAGCCCCGAACTGGCAGTGCTGGAGTGGGGAGAGAGGGAGCACGGACCACAGAGACTGTTTATCTACCCCGTCTCAGAATCTAGGTGCTCTGGTGTACTTAGCATCTGAGGTGCTGATGCACTTAGCATCTGAGGTGCTCTGGTGTACTTAGCATCTGAGGTGCTGATGTACTTAACATCTGAGGTCCTGATGTACTTAGCATCTGAGGTGCTGATGCACTTAGCATCTGAGGTGCTCTGGTGTACTTAACATCTGAGGTGCTGATGTACTTAGCATCTGAGGTCCTGATGTACTTAGCATCTGAGGTGCTGATGCACTTAGCATCTGAGGTGCTGATGCACTTAGCATCTGAGGTACACTGATATACTTAGCATCTGAGGTCCTGATGTACTTAGCAACTGAGGTACTGAGGTACTTAGCATCTGTTACATGTTAGAGGCACCAGCTGACTCTCGGTTCCTGAGTTTCCTGTTGACAAAACAGAACTACAGTAGTGTCTAATTCTTAGCGTTCTTGGGAGGGTTCAATGAGTACCACTTTTTTTTTTAAATTTATTATTTATTTAAAGGCAGAGTTTCAGAGAGTCATAGAGAGACCTTCCATCCACTGGTTCACCCCCCGAACAGCTGCAACAGCCAAGGCTGGGCCAGGCCAAAGCCAGGAACCAGGAACTCCATCTGGGTCTCCCATGCGGGTACAGGGGCCCAAGCACCCAGGGCATCTTTGCCTGCTTTCCCAGGTGCATTAGCAGGGAGCTGGATTGGAAGTGGAGCAGTTGGGACTTGAACCAGATCTCTAGTATGGGTTGCCGGGCGTTGCAGGCGGTGGCCTAACCTACTGTGATGCGATGCTGGCCTCTGCACTACTCTTTAAAAAATGTTTATTTTGTTTATTTTCATCTACTTGAAAAGCAGTGAGGGAGAGAGAGAGAGAGAGGTCTCCCATCTGCTGGTTCACTCCCCAAATGCCCACAACAGCCAGGGCTGGGTCAGGCTGAAGCCAGGAGCCTGGAGCTCCATCTGGGATGCCTACGTGTGGTGCGGTCTGCAGGGGCTCAAGCCCTTGAACCATCATCCACTTCCCACCAGGATGCGTCAACAGGAGGCTGCTCGCTCAGGAGCAGAGGAGCTGGGGCCGGCACTGGCACTCCGTGGAGTCTGGGAGGCGGACATCCAAGGAGCGGCCCCGACGCACCCATCTCTGTGATGCTGCAAGACGCGCGTGGTGCTGAGTTGCTGCTTGCTAGGTCCGTGTTAGTCAGTCACCTACCCACACAGCCTCTCAGCCAGGCAGGCTCAGGACTTCCGGTTTGCGCTTGCTGAGCCACGGGCCTGGGACGTTGTCCCTGGGGGCTCCTGCCCGGGTCCCAGCTGGAGCGGCGTGGCCCTGCCCGGGCTTGACTGGGTCGCCTTTGCATCATTAACCCTTCTCCCCTCACTATTTAGAATAGCGTTTGTCCTCTGAAATCGTTGTGTTCCCTTGGTTCTTAGCTATTCCCCTCTTCCCATCAGAGAATAAGGCCCAGGGCAGCAAGGAATTCCTCCCACGGCCCCTCATTGTTTTGCTACCTTGAAACTGTGGTTTGAACGATCTAGATTCTCAAATATTTGCTAATCGACTGAATATTCCGTCCTCGGTGGCTGTTCCGCTTTGGCCACACACATCGTCAGGAAGCTCACGACCTCCTGAGACGGTCTGTCCCCCGTCTGCAGTTTTGACTGTTAGAAAGCTCCTTTTACTGGGTTGGTTCTGCCCCTCTGATCCACAGGACAAGTCTCAGCTTCGGCGGGGAGTTCCATCTCTCTCCGGGGGTGGCCCCATTTCTGATCCGTCAGCAGGGGTCTTCCCCCGGATCTTCCACGAGTCCCCACAGATGGCCGACTGCCTGCTCTAACCGGGTGGGGGTGGTGTCAGCCTAGCTTCGGCCCGAAGCTATTGGGAGCCGTGACCAGCAGGTCCTGCGTCCCCAGCCATGCTGTGCTCGCCTCCCTGATGGGAAGAAGGCTCAGGGGTCCCAGTCTGAGATGCGCTGGCTCCCGCTGAGTTCCAGCTCTCATAGGGTCTCTGCTGTGGACCTTCCCGGGACCTCGGACATGCCCTCGGCCCTGAGATGACCTTAAAGGGAGCCACAGCTCAGGAGTTTCCCAAGGAGCACTTTTCCTCCAACGCCCGAGAACACGGCACAGACCATACGCACGGCCAGGGTCTCGTTTGGGAAGCGCGCTTTCCAGCTCGGATTTCCTGATTCTCCAGGGGGAAGACGGTTTTTCTCCTGCTAAATCCACTTCCATCCCCCCCCCCCCCGCCCCAGGCTCCCATGTATGGCTCTCTTCCAATAACATCTTGGGGTTCTTGGGGTGATAAGAACCGCCATGTAATTGTTTGGCGCCATAAACGACTTAAATTGGTTAGGATTCTAATTACTGTGAAATGACTTTATTGCCTCCTGGCTGATAACAGGGCTGTAACCTTCCTCCCCATGGGAGCACAGGGCCCCACCCCCTGGGGTCAGGCCGCGGTCAGGGCCTGGGCAGCTGGGGAAGAGGTGGGAGGGGCCTTCTTCTCCCCAACCCCCAGGGCACACCTTGGACACCTCGATGTCCCAGGCTCCTCCCCGCCCACTTTTCCTGGCAGCCTTGGCGAGGCCCTGCCCCTCGGCCTGACTCTCGTCACTCATCTGTGATGGCAGGTCTGTCCCGTCCACCGTGGTGGCAGCTCTGTGGAGGGAGGAGTAAAGGCAACTGGACACAATGCAGGGTTTAGTCACTCATCCAGGGCTTATTGAGCACTTACTATGTGCTAGGCATGGTACCAGGAGGTGGATGAGGGGAGCTACACACACACACACACACACACACACACTCACACAGCACGTATGGATCTATGCTCAGTGCTAGATGTGTGTGTGAGCACACATCCATGTTGAGTGTTATTATATACAAAATGTAAATGTCCATATCTACACAGACCCTGTGTATACCTCTAGTGCTCACTGAGTGGCGTTATTTACATCTGTGTGCAGAACAGCTTGCGTGTATGTGTGCATGTTTATATATGTCTCTCCGTGGCGGCTCCAAGCCTGGGCAGCAGCCATACCTGAGTTCCCGTCCGACCTCTGCTGTGCGTCACCAGGTGTATCTCCCCCCGCCACTTGGGATGGCTGTGTGACAGTGTGGTGTGAGGAGGCATAGGGCAGGCCCTCGGCTTACCCTAATAAAGGCCCGCGGTGGCAGTGTCGCGGGAGCGGGCGGGAAGGGCCACTACAGAGGGCCATCAATAACTTATCTGCAGCATCTACTGCAAAGATAGGGCTTTGTGGCTGCTAAGTTGTGAAGTCGTGCGACTGTGCCGGCCGCCAACGTGTTCTAGGCCCTCGTCTTCTAGGAAGGATGCTTGTGTTTCGAAGGAGAGGCTGAGCTTGGTAGGAGGAAGGCAGCTTTGGAGCTGGCCCTTGAAATCAGGTGGACCAGCCATGGCGGGGGAAGAGGGCAGGGCATCCCCGGCCAGGGCCAAGGCACAGGGCAAAGGGTGCGCGATAGAGCTGCGCCTGAGGAGGCCCAGAGGCCTCTGAGGACTGTGCCTGGTTGGAATGCAGGGCTCAGGGGAGGCTGCAGCCAGAGTGGGACTGAGAGGTGGAGGGAGAGGAGACCTTCGGGAACACTGTTATCTCTTTCTTTTTTAAGATTTATTTATTTGCAAGGCAGAGTGACAGAGAGAAAGGAAAGGGGGCGGGAGAGAGAAAGAGAGAGAGAAAGAGAGAGAGAGAGAGAAAGAAAGAAGAGATTCCATTTGCTGGTTCACTCCCCAAATGCCCACAACAGCCAGGGCTGGGCCAGGCTGAAGCCAGGAGACAGGGGCTCCATCCGGGTCTCCGCTGGGGGTGGCAGGGTGGAGCCCAGACACCTGGGCCGCCTTCTGCTGCCTTCTGAGGCTCATGGGCGGGGAGCTGGGTCAGAGGCGGAGCAGCTGGGACTTGAGCGCCAGTGTCGCGGGCAGCAGCTTGACCGGCTGTGCCCCAACCCCGGCCCCGGCCTGCTGCTTCTTTGTGTTGACCTGTGACGGTCTTCCTGCACTCTCCGCTTTGGTCCTCCTTTTGCCCTGTGAGGTTCCGTCTTAGTCTAGACGGGTGGTCGGACATCTGAACCTGAGCTCGAGGAGCGACTGCTTCCCCAGAACCTTGACTCTGCTCTGCGGAACCTGTGCCTTCCAGATCATTCTTCTGCTCTTTTCTCCCTTTTGAAAAATTTAAATAAATGGATTCTAGATGAAAATATTTTCCTCGTGGAAAATTTCTAGCATATACACAAGAATAGGGGCTAGCTTAGTGAACCCCCAAATGCCTGCTAGGGAGTTTGGAAAAGTATGAATATTTTGCTGGTCATGTTTTGTCTGTTCCCTCTTCCCCTCTTTTGTGTTTGCTTGGCAAGATATTTTAAAGCAAGTCCCAGATATTATGTCTTTTTAAAAAAAACATTTATTCTATTTATTTGAAAGGTAGAGTTATAGAGCGAGAGGAAGAGGAGAGAGTTTTCCATCCACTGGTTCACTCCTCAAACAGCTGCAACAGCCAGGGCTGGGCCAGGCTGAAGCCAGGAGCCAGGAGCCAGGAGCCAGGAGCTTCTTCCAGGTCTCCCACATGGGTGCAGGGGCCCAAGGACTTGGGCCATCTTCTGCTGCTTTCCCGGGTGCATTAGCAGGGAGCTGGATAGGCAGTGGAGCAGCTGGGACTCCAAGTGGCGCCTATTTGGGTTGCGGGTATCAACAAGCCACAGCCTAACTGACTGTACCACAATGCCGGCCCCAACATTATGTCTTTCCACCTCTTAGATTTTAGAGTGCATCTGTAATAAAGGGGGCATCCAAAACCACACCATGCGATTGTGACAACCAGCACAATGAATGGCAAACATTAAAACCTCTACGACTCAGTCCATATTCAGAGGTCCTTGATGTAGCCAAAATTTTTAAAGTTTCTTTTTTTAAAAAAATCAGGACCGGCCGGCATTGCGGCTCAACAGGCTAATCCTCCACCTAGCGGTGCCGGCACACTGGGTTCTAGTCCTCGTTGGGGTGCCAGTTCTGTCCCGGTTGCCCCTCTTCCAGGCCAGCTCTCTGCTGTGGCCCGGGAGTGCAGTGGAGGATGGCCCAAGTGCTTGGGCCCTGCACCCCATGGGAGACCAGGATAAGTACCTGGCTCCTGCCTTCGGATCAGTGCGATGCGCCGGCCGCGGCGGCCATTGGAGGGTGAACCAACGGCAAAAGGAAGACCTTTCTCTCTGTCTCTCTCTCTCTCACTGTCCACTCTGCCTGTCAAAAAAAAAAAAAAAAAAAAAAATCAGGACCGCGGAAGGTTCCCGGACTGCCTTTGCTTGTTTTCGCTCCGAAGTTTCTTGGATTGCTGGCAGCTCCTCTCCCCTTCCCTCCGTGTGATCCCTTCGTTGGGAACACAGAGTTGTTGGTTCCGTGACTGCTGTTTTCTGAACGTGGCTGATTGCTTCTTCATGATGTCTGCTTTTGTCTTCTACCTTCTATCCTTCAAATAATGGGGGAGCACCCAGCCCGTGGGCCACGGAAGGCCCATGAAATCGTGGGGTCTGGCTCTGCTTAGGTGACTGCTGGCAGGACTCCAAGTCCGATCCATCCACAGCAGGTGCATTTTTAGGTTGATCATTTTGGGTGGCCTGTGCATGATGCTGTCACCACCCACATGGCCCTTGGCAGGACAGAGCTTTCCCCAGCCCTGGTCTAGAGAATGAGTGGAGTCCACGAGTTCAATGTTTTGGGCAAGAACACCCCCAGGTGGTGCTGCACTCCTCATGGCCTGACGTCAGGAGTCACGCAGAGGGGGGCCGCCCCACTCGGAGTGAGACTACGATGGAGGGGTCGGAAGGTGCCAGCCTGCTCTCGCCATGGGTCAGCCCTTCGCAAGTGTTCAGTTTGTCTACCTTTCTCTCTTCAGAGGACACACCAAAGGCCTGGTGCTGTGGCACAGCAGATGAAGCCTCTGCCTGCAGCACTGGCATCCCATACGGACACTGGTTCATGTCCTGGCTGCTCCACTTCTGATCCAGCTCCCTGCTAAAGAGCCTGGCAGACTGTGGAAGACAGCCCTAGTGCTTGGGCCCCTTGCACCCAGGTGGGAGACCTGGAAGGAGCTTTGGGCTTCTAGCTTTGGCCTGGTTTAGCCCAAGCTGTTGTAGCCATTTGAGGAGTGAATCAGCAGATGGAAGATCTCTCTCTTTTTTCTCTCTCTCTGTAATCCTGCCTTTCAAGTAAATTATTATTATTATTATTATTTTTAAGGAGGAAGCACCAAGAAGGACATGCGTCACTCCAGCAGGGGTCTGGTTGTAGCGAAGAAGCGTCACCTCCTTGCGTCTGTGCCTAATGCTCCTGTAACAGTCACCTAGGGTGGAGGGGGCTGCAGGGATCAAAGTGAGGCTGTCCCGGTCGTGCCTGCCGGGTCGTTCCCGTGTGATCTTGGTTCCTACAGGAAGGCTGGTTGAAAGGGGATCTCAGAGAGGCTGGAAGTTTACTCCTCCACTTTGCTGATTAAGAAAACAGCATCCAGGTGCTCAGGGCCGCGCTCTGGGGGACGGAGAGTGAGCCCCACTTTCAGCTCTTCGCACCCTTGGGCAGCCCCGCCCACACAGACTGGGGGCCTGGTCCACGGTCATGTGACACTCTCTGGCCAATGCGACCGTGCCAAGCAATGCACGCAGAGGCTCCGTGGCGGCTTGCACACTGGAGCTTGTTTCCTTGGATGCTTGGTCTCTGGAGCCAGGCAGGCACCGCATGGGACAGAAGATCCGGTTGGACTCCATGGAGACCGGGCCTAGAGAGGGAGAGGCCGCAGCCTGTAGTTTTCAGCCCCAGCCTCACAAGGGGACTTCCTGCCACACCGTGTGAGCAGAAGAACCACCAGCTGAGCCTGGTCAGCTCACCGTCATGATGACGCCAGCTGTGACCGCCGAGTCTCTACTTGTGGGGTAATTTGTCGTATAGCAGCAGAGGATGGAAGCAAAGCAGGGGCGACAGTCACAATGCCAGTCTCTGCCCACTGGGCTGTTTGCTGCCTGCCTATGGCCACTCAGCATTTACTTGAGAAGCAGGCAGGGATGGGGAGAGGGCTCCCATCTTCTGGCTCACTCTCCAAAGGCCCCCAACAGCTGGGGCTGGGCCAGGCAGAAGCCCCGAGCCAGGAACTCCATCCGAGCCCCCCACGTGGCTGGCAGGAGGCTGATTACTTGAGCCATCAACACTGCCTCCCAGGGTCTGCCTCGGGGGAGGTGAGACTTGAACCCAGTCATTCTGATGGGGGGCGTGGATGTCTTAACTGCCAGGCTAAACGCCCTCTCCCTGGCCGTTCACCTTTAAGGCGAGCATTTGCCTTTAAGTCTTCGCTCATGTCGCTTCGTCTTAGGGGCTTCTTCGACCACTGCAATCACTATGCAGCCCGCAGCCCCCCGGCAGGGCCCGCAGCCCCTTTGCCCTGCCGTGAGATTTCTTCTGTTCTGTGTCACTGACACCTGCCCATCCCACATGTGATTGATGTACTGTGTTTTGGCAGCAGGGATTTGGTCTGTTTTGCTCACTGCTGTCTCCTTGTGCTTGGGACCGTGGGGGTGGACGAAGGAGTCCGTGCCTGCCCTCGGGTCTTGCTGCTCCTCCAGTGTTTTCGTGAGGTCTTTCTTCTCCTTTCCCTTATCCGAGATATTCATGAAAGTCCTGAGGTGGGGGCTTTTGAGCTCGCTTGCAGGAGGTCCTCCCTGGAGGCGTGTCTAAAGGCTCCTAGAAACCCATTCATTAATTCATTCATTTCATAAACGCATATGGAGGCCTCACTCGGGGTCAGGTACTGTCCATACTTGGCTGTGGGTCAAGCAGTCAGGAATCTTGACGTTAGCACAGTGGCCAAGCCACTGGTTGAGACGCCCGGGTCCCACGTTGGAATGCTTGGGTTCAACACCTGGCTCGGGCTTCTGACTCCAGCTGCCTGTTGCTATAGGCCCTGGGAGGCAGCAGCGATGGCTCGAGTAGGTGGGTTTCTGCCGCCCACCTGGGAGACCCAGATTCCGTTCCTGACTCCTGGCTTCAGCCCCACCCGGTCCCACATGTTGCAGGCATGTGGGAAGTGAATCAGTGGATGGAGACGCTCTATCAGTCTTTCTCTCTCTCAAAAAATAAATAAATAAATAAATAAAATAAAGTCCAGAATCTTCCTGTGGTGCTTGTATTTTACAGGGGAGACAGGGAGTAGACATTTAGGTCATCGACTGTAACAGGTGCTCCAGAGGACGAGCAAGCCAAGAAGGGGCCCACAGGCTGTGCGGAGGTGGCACTGGGGGTTCAATTTTTTTATTTGACAGGTAGAGTTATAGACAGTGAGAGAGAGAGAGAGAGAGAGAGAGAGAAAGGTCTTCCTTCCATTGGTTCACCCCCCACATGGCCACTACGGCTGGCGCTGTGCCGATCCAAAGCCAGGAGCCAGGTGCTTCCTCTTGGTCTCCCGTGTGGGTGCAGGGGCCCAAGCACCTGGGCCATCCTCCACTGCCCTCCTGGGCCACAGCAGAGAGCTGGACTGGAAGAGGAGCAACTGGGACTAGAACCCGGAACCCATATGGGATGCCAGCACCACAGGTAGAGGATTAATCAAGTGAGCCATGGCGCTGGCCCCCAGGGTTCAATTTTAAGCAGTCTGGTTAAGGAAGGCCTTCCTGAGAAAGTGATGGGAGAACAAGACGGGGGGAAGGGAGGAAGCCATGCTGGATTGTGGGGCGATGCGATTCCATGCAGAGGGGACGGCCAGTGCAAAGGCCCTGAGGCAGTCACGCATCCTTTAGTCTTTAGTTCTTCCACTTGACCTGTATTTACTCAACGTTGCCCCCAGTTCCATGGAAATGAAAGACTGTGTCGAGGGCCGTGATGGCGCCTATTTCCCTGGCCTGGCTGGTGTGTGTGAGGCCCCAGTTTGTTTAGGACCATTGTATTTTGGCTGTTATCCTGGTCTGATTATTAATGGCTGTCTCTTCACATTCTCGTAGGCACGCTGTTTGGGTGCTAAGTTCTCTGTTCATCTGGTTGTGACTTTGTGAACTCATCGCCCCTTCCAGGACAGTTCTGCAAGTGCAAATCACGAGTCTCCTGCGGATATTACATGAACACCTGCCAGGGAAGCGATGTAACTCATGCACTAGCGAGGGGACCAGTACGCCGGAGCAACTGGCTTTAATAATTGGACTTGGGGAAGATTTGCAGTCTCTGCCGCACCACATTTTCTGTGCACTGCCTTGCACAGGGGCCGCCTTCAGCGCTGTGGAGGCGTCGGAGCCACTGGGGCCCTGTGCAAGCTTGCACGTTGGGGTGCATGGGGGTGATGGTGGGTGCCCAGCGTGGTGCAGCACCCTGAGGCTTTCCCTACCCCTTGTGACAAGCTCCGGCCCATGGAAGGCAGTGGCTGTGGTGAGCGAGTTCTGAGCCAGAGCCCTGGGAGCTTCCACGTAGCATCCGGGTCCCTTATCCAAGGAAGCTGAGTGAGGGCCAGCTGACCCGATCACCTCGTCACCAGGCTCCCGGGTGACAAAGCCAGACCTGGGAGTGCGGCTGTCGCAGTGGGCGGCATGGCTGCTGACCTGCTGAGAGCTGTGGTGGCCTCTGAGGGCAGGTGAGGAGTCCACGGCGGCATGGGCCACAGTCCTCGCTGTTCTCTCGGGCCACTGAGGTCCGGGATAATTAGCCACGGAACAGAAGCTAGTTCTGGCATAAAACAGAGTACAGATGATGTGATATATTACATTTATAAGGATATCTTTACCTCTTTCTTACTCAAGTGAGATCAGAATTCAGTTTTGCAATTCGATTTTTTTTTCTTGTTTTCAAAGGCGTATTTTATGTATTTGAAAGGCAGAGTGACAGAGAGGGAGAATAGACAAAGAGATGTTCTGTTTAAAGTTTCACTCCCCAAATATCTGCAACAGCGAGGGCTGGGCCAGGGGGAAGCCAGGAGCCAGGAACTCCATGCGGGGCTCCCACGTGTGTGGCAGGGACCCAAGTGCATGGACCATTGTCTGCTGCCTTCCCAAGTGCATTAGCAGGGAGCTGCAGGAGAAGCAGAGCAGCCGGGACTCAAACTCTGATCTGGGATGTGGGGTTGCAAGCAGTAGCTGAACGGTGCTGTGCCACAGCGCCGGCCCCTTGACCTTCTCCGTTGTCTGTGTCTGGTGATAATCTCCCACGAGCTACAATCTGCTGTCTGTCACTCTGCGGCTGGTGCACGAGTCTATTCCAATAGGCTCAGCCTGTGTCCTATTTCAGTGGTTTCTAGATTTTGCTAACCCAAAGCCTCAGCGAATGTTCTTGTACACACAGACTCGTGTTGCTAACACTGGGGACACATGTGGGGACTGCAGTATCGGGCGGTTTTGCTGTCGTGCAAATATGACAGAGTGCACTTACCCTGACTTCCAGAGCGACAACGTCTCTAGGTGATCACACTCTTGGGGGACCACAGTGGCACCTCTGCAGATGTCCATTGTTGAGGGCAACACCCCTGTGTGTCGCACAGCTCTCCATGTGTATGTATTACCTGCATTCCTTTTCTTCCAATAAAAGGATTTATTTATTTATTTGAAGAGTTACAGAGAGAGGAGGAGGAGAGACAGAGGCAGACAGACAGACAGACAGATCTTCATCCACTGGTTCATGCCCCAGATGGCCTCAATGGTCAGCACTGGGCCAGGCTGAAGTCAGGAGCCAGGAGCTTCCTCTGGGTCTCCCATGTGGTGGCAGGGGCCATGTGCTGCTTTCCCAGACATTAGCAGGGAGCTGGATTAGAAGTGGAGCAGTCAGGACTTGACTGGGTGCCCATGCATTGCAGGTGACGGCTACTTGCTATGCCACCATGCTGGCCCCTAGATACATTCTTCAAATCGAATTACGGGGTCAAAGAGAGTTGAATTTAGAATATTAATAGTTGGTGCCCAATGGCCTTCTAAAATTATTTAATTCATACTGTCTTGTATAGGAGAATGCCTATTTCTTTTTTTAAAAATATTTTATTTATTTGAGAGATCGAGTTACAGACAGTGAGAGGGAGAGACAGAGAGATGGCCATAATGGTCAGAGCTGCACTGATCCAAAGCCAGGAGCCAGGTGCTTCTTCCTGGTCTCTCATGCAGGTGCAGGGGCCCAAGCACTTGGGCCATCTTCTACTGCTTTTCCAGGCCACAGCAGAGAGCTGGACTGGAAGAGGAGCAGCTGGGACTATAACGGGTGCCCATATGGGATGCCAGTGCCGCAGGCGGAGGATTAACCTACTGTGCCATGGCGCCGGCTACAAGAGAATGCCTATTTCATCAAACCCTAATACTTTTACGTATTTGCTGATCTGAACATAAATAACATATTTTATTCCTTTTTGTTCACACATTATTTTTTTTTAAGATTTAATTTTTTATTTGAGAGGCAGAGAGGGAAAGAGAGAGAGAGAGATCTTCCATCTGCTGGTTCACTCCCCAAGTAGCTGCAACAGCTGGAGCTTGGCCGATTCAAAGCCAGGAGCCAGGAGCTTCTTCCAGGTCTCCCATGTGGGTGCAGGGGCCTGAGGACTTAGGCCATCCTCCACTGCTTTCCGAGGCCATTAGCAGGGAGCTGGATTGGAAGTGGAGCAATAGGGACCTGAACCTCCACCCATATAGGAGGCTTAGCCACAGTGCCAGCCCCTCCTACTTTGAATTAGAGATGAGGATGAGGCTCTTCATGTGTTTAGTGCTCACTTGTGCACTGGTTTTCCTGTGAATCTCTTCTGTTGGCCCCTTGCCTGCTCACTATTGCTTGTTGTTCCTCTCTTAAAAAATTGGACCGTAAAAGGTCAATGGGCATTAAGGGAATGTGGCTGCGTTTCTAAGCTCTTTGCAGATACAGACTTTTAGATCTGAGTTCTAGAGGAGTTGGCAGAGCCATAGATAGGAATTTCCTGTTTTCTCCAAGTGTTTTACAAATCCAAAGTCTTCGGCCACATCGCCCAGGGTCATCACCCTCACGGCTGCCTTCTGAGGCTGGTCTTGTGGTCTCCAGTGTCAGGGGCTGGGACCGTCCAGCCCTGCAGAGCCCCCTGCCCAGGCAACCGCAGACTCGATACATCTAGCAGGCTGATTCTTGGGATGGTCATTTTGTACAGCCCACGCATGATGTCATCAACACCCACGTGGCTTCCCAGCCCTGACAGAGAGAAAGAGGGGTTCAGAGAGGCAAAGAAGCCTCCAGCTGGGAGGATGGAGAGAGACTCCTAAGGGCCTGCAAAAAATCCCCCCCCCCCGGGGGGGGTCCTGGCCAGCCCACTCTCCCAGGGCGCCTGTGTCTTTCAGGATCCCTGAGCTGTTTCTCTAAGTGGAAAAGTGTCAGCAATGCACAGGGATCACGTCGGTAGCAGCGCTAATGGCTCGCCGCCAGTGGCGAGGGCACTGACTGTTTTAGTTCCCCTCGACCTCCCTGCCCGCCTCCTTGCAGCTACTGCTTCCCTCCTTAACGAGAGAGTTAACAAAGCCGGGCACTCGCTCCTTTTCTAGTCTCCGTCTGTTCTGTGCAGCCCGGGTCCTTTGTAAGGACACAGAGGTGCTGGCTCCCAGTGCTGGAGGCCGTGCGGCTGTGGAGAGCCTTCTTGGGACGGGAGGCCAGAGAGACGCTGAGGGAGACCAGGGGCCCGGACTCGTCCTTGTAGCAGAACCGGCTCTGGTCCGGCAGGGACGACCCCAAGCCATCCCCAGGGGCAGAGCCCTCATCACCTCTTAAAGACCCCACCTGGCATTTTTTTTATTTTAAAGATTTGTTTATTTACTTATTTGAAAGGCTGAGTGACACACACACACACACACACACACACAGAGAGAGAGAGAGAGAGAGAGAGAGAGAGAGAATCTTCCATCCACTGGTTCATTCCTCAGATGGCTGCAACAGCCAGGGCTGGGCCAGACTAAAACCAGGAGCTAGAAGCTTCTTCTGGGTCTCTGACATGGGTGCAGGGGCCCAAGCACTTGGGCCACCTACCACTGCTTTCCCAGGCCATAGCAGAGAGCTGGATCAGAAGTGGAGCAGCCGGGACTTGAACCGGCGCCCATATGGGATGCCGGCACCACAGGCAGTGGCTTTAGCTGCTGCGCCACAGCACTGGCCATGGGGATTCTTTATGGTCCTTATTTTTGAGCCTCAGAACTCTTTGAGAAGCTGATGAAGGCAATGAATCTGCTTCCTGGGAGAAGGAAACACACGGATACACAGGCACGCACTCACATACAGAGGCACACACACACAGACACACACACAGTCATACACACACAGAGACACACACACAGACACACAGAGACACACAGGCACACACAGTCATACACACATAGACACACACAGTCATACACACACAGACACACAGGCACACACAGGCACACACACAGACACACATACAGTCATATACACACAGAGACACACAGTCATACACAGACACACAGAGACACACAGAGACACACACAGTCACACACACATAGACACACAGAGACACACACAGAGACACACAGTCATACACAGACACACAGAGACACACACAGACACACACAGTCACACACACATAGACACACAGAGACACACACAGAGACCCAGACACAGTCATACACACACAGTCACATACAGACACACAGTCACACACACAGAGACACACACACAGTCACGCACACACACAGACACACATAGACACACACAGTCATACACACAGAGACACACACAGGCACACACAGTCATACACACAGAGACACACACAGGCACACACGGAGACACACACAGAGACGCACACACACACACACACAGACACACACAGAGACGCACACACAGACACACACAGAGACACGCACACAGAGACGCACACGTTTTTGCTTACTCCTTTGCGAGTCCCTTTGCTCCCTGCAGCTGTGCGGAGGAGCTGGGGGTGGAACGGCTGCCCGGGAGCAGAATGGAAGGGTGGGAGGTGGTTTGGGAAAACGGGCTTGTTCTTCCCGTGTGCTGGGTGCTGGCCACATGCAGGAAGGTGGGCCTTCCTGTGCTGGGCACAGAAGCCTGAGAGTTGGGGGGTGTCCCTGGCCCGAGATGACACAGCGGGTGAAAGTTCTAGAGTGTCCTTTGTCCCAAAGACTCGAGTGCAAGGTCAAGGGAATCGAATCATTCTTGTGAAGGAAAATCTCCCAGGGGAGAAGGCCCCCCCAGGATGTGTGTTTGGGGTAATAGCGAGGCTGGGACATCTGGTCACCCGAGCCTCCCAGGGCATGCGAATCCGCTTCCCACAGAGGCCCAGAGGAGGAGGGCATGTGAAGGGGGCAGGACTGGGACCCGGGGCAGAGGGGCCTGCATCTCCCACTCCTCCCAGAAGTCTGGAGACCTGCAGTCTCCTCTGTGGCCTTCCCGCCACCACAGCGTGAGGAATGGCTGCGACAGCTCTGCAGTGAGTGGGGCCGGCCGCCTGGCCCAGGGCTTCCGGGGTGGGGGTGAGGGGGAGAGAGAGGGATCCGTGGAGGCGTTCGCAGCTGGGGTGGGGGGGTTGCAGTGGGGAATGCGGGATGAACCCCCGACAGCAGGTTGGTGGAGGTGGGGCATGGCCAGGGCAGGGGGGTCATGGCCAAGGCCAGGCCAGATGAGACACACACAGCGGATGCCAGTGTGGGTGAGAAATATGGAGGCCTGGAAGGGACATTCTTCCTCCAGAGATGCAGTGGCATTTGCAAAAACATGTGTCCAGCCTCCACCGTCAGCCTGGCAAAGACCCCTGTGGGAAGGCGTAGAAGGGGGGACGACCCCGAAGGTGACTGTGTTTCACCCTGAGCTGTCAGAGGAGCCAGGACATTCCTAGACATTTCTAGAATCAGCTCCCTGCTGACCACACGGAAAGCAAATCCAATGCTGGCGAAGCCATCGGAGTTACATTTTGCCCACAAAATGGGCACCTGCTACCCGCGGTGTGGGCCCCCCGCCTTTGCTGGTTGATTGGCTCTTTTCATCCCCCGGGGTTGTCAATTACAGCATGCATGGGCTCCACGGGACCAGGCATATCTAGTCTACAGGGCTGGTTCACGTGGTGAGGGCGGCCCTCTGTGGTTCTGACATATTTCCTGCCCAAAGCCAGAGCTAGCTTTGCCACCTCCAATGGACAGCTAAGAAAACGGAGGCTGGGTGAGGTGAGACTGGCACAGCAAATTCGAGAGCCAGGCTGTCCGATTTCTGCAGCAACGCCTGGGTGGGTGAGGGGCCCAGGCAGATGGCAATCTGGGGGCAGAGCCCTAGATCTCACTTGAGGCTGGTACATGGAGGTCAGTCCAGGATACCCAGCTTAGGGTACAGGCCCTGTGCTCCCTGAGTCTCGGAGACCCTCCCACAGAGGGGGAGCTCAGCGGTCGCCAGGGCTGGGGTCCAAAGCCACCCTTTTCCCAGTAGAATCCGGGATGACAGCAATCCCTCCACAGCGGGGCCGCCTCCTCTGCGAGTTACTACCAGGTGGGAGCTACTAGCTCCATTCTACAGATAGGAAGACAGAGGCTGACAGGGCTCGCGGCTTGCCCGAAACCTCGCGGCAAGGAAACAGAGAGTTGGATGTAATTTCAGACTCTCCAGGGCAGAGAGAGGCTGGTGTTCCAGCT
Organism: Oryctolagus cuniculus; assembly: GCF_964237555.1. Lineage (NCBI taxonomy): Eukaryota > Metazoa > Chordata > Mammalia > Lagomorpha > Leporidae > Oryctolagus > Oryctolagus cuniculus. Next base: position 112,749,311 of record NC_091442.1, on the reverse strand, counting down.
GAACCCCTTTTCCATGTCCTGGGAAGGTGAACCCTAAAAAAAGAGCTTCCTGGCTTACTCTTCATCCATACCAGAAATGACAGCACGCCTTCCCACTCCAGCAGAGTAACCAGACACCAAAGTCTGCTTTAAATTAAAAAAAAAAAAAAAAACACCCACTTTATTTCTCTCCCACTCCGGGACGCCCATATCCACGCCACGAAGAACACGTGAGACCCGGGCCGCTGCAGGTCACGTGAGCAAGGGTCTTGCTTGCCGGGCAGGGCAGCAGCACCTGGATGGAACCTGAGTTGTGCATCTGAGGTCCAGCTCTGTGACACGGCACGTGGCAGGTGCTCAATGCGTGTGTCATGAATGAACGCACAAGGCGTGTCCTGTGTCTCCACGTTTCTATCAAAGTGGGGGTCAGAAGAGTCCGCAGGAGTCACCTTGTCCAGCTGCCCCTTGTGTTACAGATGAGGTCCAGAGGGGGTGAGTGACCAGCAGGAGATCACACAGCAAGTTAGAGGAATCCCGGGTGCACGGCGGCCACCTCCGCAGTCCAGGGCTCATCCTGAGGTCTCAGCCCATCTGCCTTCGGAGCCAGGGAGCCACTCTGGCTGGAGACCTGAGCTGTCTTTTGCTGTGTGCCTTGCTGCTGGGTCCACGGTGGTTTGGCAGCGGGCACGCTTGTGGAGATTCCTGGGCTGTGGGCTGTCTTTGGATGATGAGGTCCACGTCCCCCCGGGTCCATCTGCCACATGCCTTCCACTCCCTCCTGCGAGGAGCGTGGCCTGACTGGCGAGAGTGTGTCGGGTCCCTAGGTTGAAGAAGCACAGACGCTGCCCCACGTCGGGTGTGCCGGTGCAAGGAGGTACAGGGCAGGGGCGCAGCTCTGCTGGAGCTCAGGGCCCGGCAGGGGCTGCGTCTCCCATGGGTGCTGTGGGAGTATGGTGATCCGAGCTGGGAACCAGGCAGTGGCCAGCTGATCCTGAGCAGGAAGATACCGCCCCATGGGAGGGGCCAGTCTGGGCAGAGCAGCGGGTGTCAGCAGGGGGCCCTGCCACAGGAGAGGCCAGGAGGGAAAAGTGAGTGGTGAGCGCTGCCCTGGGCTGTCCCTGCAGCTTCCCAGCTTCCCTGCACTCCCTGAACAGCTCAGGGCGGGCAGTGTGGCCGCCTTGTTCTGCTTGATCAACACTGGGTTTAGCACCGGGAGCCTGGTCCTGATCCTGGCACTCAGAGCACCTGTTAGATGTGCCAACATCGCTTTGCGCGTCTTTGAACCCATTTCTGCACTAGCAAAAGTGAGTCCATGAAGAACCCTGCCAGACTGCGTCACTGGGGAGGGCAAACCTCCCACCAGCGGGTGGGGCGGGGCCGTCTGCTTTGTTAACCGCTCTACCCACAGTGCTTAGCACCTGGAGCCCATTTGTGAGTGCGTGTGGGCTCCAGGTGCAGTTAACTGTTTGGAATTGTTTCCTGGGTGCCAGGCTTTCTCCAGGCGGCCGTCAGCAGACTCAGCCCCTGTCGTCTGAGGCATGAAGTGACTCCGCTGGGCCACACAGCAGGTGAGTACAGGGCTGGGACTCGAACCTGCGCGGTCTCATTCCCAAACCCATGCTCTCCAGCCCGCGTCTCGTACTTGGCTCTGTGGCCTTGTTTTTGTAGACTGGGACATTTGCACAGTGCTACAAGCCACTCGGGAAGAAAGGAGGGTGCTGTGTGTGCCACTGGGTGAGGACGATGGGGACAGAGAGCCAGCCCCTCGGGCCAAGTCCCTGTCTGCCAGGCTGCCCTGTGCTGTGTCTACGAGAACTGAACCATGTCCTTCTGGGTCTGGCTGGGGTGTTCCTGGATGCTGCCCCCCCCCCCACTCTCCTCTCCCCGCCCCCGCCCCCGCCCCGCCCCCGCAGATGACTCAGCCACTCACAGCCTCGCTCAGGGGCTGTGGCCCACCCAGGCCGCCGACCTTCTGCTTCCGCCACTTGGCTCGCTGATTCTGGAACCAGATCTGTGGGTAGGGACGGGGATGGAGAGAAGTTAGAGGGGTCGTCCCCATCTCTGGTGCTTTCCTGTGAAGAACCTCCCTGGCTGGAGATCCACCTTCTGAGAGGGGACCAGGGTCACGGCCTCTAGCTGCACCTGAGGGAAGCAGCCAGGGGCAGAGAATTGGGAATGGGGGAAGGGGCCTGTGGAGGGCAGAACCTGCAGGGAAGCAGTTTCCCGTGGAAACAGAAGTTCAATGTCGGAGGCTTGTTCATTTCCAAGGTGAAAAAAATCTCGATTTTTATGTGACAGCCTCTGAGCGTAAAATACCATGCAGACCAAATAAGCCTCGCCGGTGGGCTGTTGTCCACCAGCAGGTCACCAGGTTGCAGCCCCCAGGCCCACCTGGCATCTCTGGATGGCCCACTGGCGTTTCTCGGTACTCACGAGCGCGCCCTGATAGCCCCTGACGCAGGCCCACTTGTACCTGGTAGCTCTGCCAGGCATTGAATTCTGGGCAGGCAGGCACAGGTGCTCCCCACTTAGCTGGAACCTGATGCCCGATGGGAAGTGGGAGGGGAGAAGTCTGACCCCTAGCCAGAAGGGAAGGAGATTGGATTAAAATAAAGAGTGGAGTGTTGGCCTGGGCCCTGCCTCAGCTTCTGGGTTAGAGTACAAATCTTCTGCATTTGTTTTTAAAGACGAGTGGAGAGTGACTTGGGAAGCTGCACTGGAGAGAGTGCCCCTAGTCCCACAGTTGGGTCTGCTGGAACTCTGTACGCTAGCCTGGCCCTCACAGCACTGGGGCTGTGTGAAGAGGAACTGGGGACGTGCAAACAGGGGGAGAATGTGCCTGGCTGAGTTTCTAGGGGCTGCTGTATTTCTAGCCAGGGGTGCGGCTGCACACACTCTGGGGTGAAGAGACTACAGATGACAGATTAGGCTCTTGGTGCTGCCACCAGGGCTCGGAGCATGGATCCGGGGTCCTTTGCACGTCTCTGTGTGGCCCCCAAAGCGCTCTCTGTGCGGTCTCCATCAGGGGTTGGCTATCTGTACTTGTGGGCCAGCTCTGGTCTTCCACTTATTTTTGAATGGCCTATGAGCCAAGAATGGCTTTCTCGTTGGTCAATGGTTGGAAGAAACCAAAGGAATAATGGTATCTTGTAATGCATGCAGATTATATAAAATTCAAATTTCAGTGGTCGTAAATAAAGTTCCATTGTAACACCCCCGGGCTCGTCTGTTTCCGGATTGTCTGTGGCATGGTGGCAACCATGATGAAAATTGTCACCGTCTGGTCCTTTACAGAGAGGGGATGTCATCTCCTGGTCGGGGTCGTCAAGACCCATGTCGCCAGGGGTGGGGGCAGAGTGAAGGAGGCTCTGGGACACTAACCGCGGGAGGGGGAAGGCGCAGGAGCAGAGCCCTGATGCGGCCCCATAGCATTTCACCTGCCCAGGACGCCGAGCGGCGTGTAACCATGTAGGCGACCTCGTCTCTGGGAAGACAGACAGCTGGACTCGTCGGATAAAATCAAGGGGAACTCTCCGATGGGGCAGCCCCAGGGGGCTGTGTCTCACCAATGGTCCCGCGGGCACCAGGGCCGGGCTGGGGGGCGGGAGGGGCCGTACCTGCACCCGAGCCTCGGGGAGGTTGATCCTCGCGGCCAGCTGGCTGCGGACGTGCACGTCGGGGTAGTGGGTGAAGTGGAAGATCTTCTCCAGCTCCTGCAGCTGCTCCGTGGTGAACACGGTCCGCACCCTGCGCTTGCTCTTCCTCCCTTCTGCAGGACACACGGGCGGGGGGGGGGGGGTCAGGGGCCTTGATGTCGGCCCCTCCGTGAGGCTTTTGTACTGCCCTGTTGCACCCTCTCAACCCTGCTGCTGCCCCTAGCGCGTCTGACCCCTGGCTCCTGGGGCATGGAGCTTTGAAGTATCTTTGCTAAAGTCCTTGGCCTCTCGGCGGATGCCCTCTTGCCTACCCCGGACAGTGAGGCCGAGTCCGGCTTGGAAATTCCTCTCTGCTGCCCGGGAGTCTTCGGTGGCTCCCCCTGTCTGCAGCGGAAGACGATGCACTGTTTGATGCATAGTTGTAAAGCCTGCTGCACTGAGTCACACCATGTATCATCTCCCCACCTTATGATCATTGTCCCGAATCCCACATTTTGTGAAGTTAAAATCCCCGTTTCCAAGAAAAAATAGCATATATGTGTATGTGTATAATAGCCACATAGGAAGCAAATGTGGCAAAAAGTTAAATAACACTACCTTTTCAAATTAGGGCCAGGGGGCCAAGCTGCCACCTGTGGTGCCACATCTCCTACTGTGGGATGTTCATGTCCCCGTTGCTTCTCTTCTGATCCAGCTCCCTGCTAATGCACCTGGGAAGGCAGTGAACGATGACTCAAGTACGTGGGCCCCTGCCACCCGTGGGGAGACCTGGATGGAGTTCTGGGCTCTTGGCTTCAGCCTGGCCTATACCTGACCATTGTGGCCACCTGGGGAGTAAACCAGCAGATGGAAGATATTCTCTCTCTCTCTCTCTCTCTCTCTCTCTCTCTCTCTCCCCCCCTCTTCCTCTCCCACCCTCTCCCTCCTCTCCTCTCCTCTCCTCTCCTCTCCTCTCCTCTCCTCTCCTCTCCTCTCCTCTCCTCTCCTCTCCTCTCCTCTCCTCTCTCTTTTTCCCTATCTCTGTCACTCTGCCTTTCAAATAGATGAAATAAATCTCTAGAAAAATCTTAAAAAGCAAATTCATTAAAAACCCAGGCCTCGTCTGGCCCACCCTCTATTTTCAGATAAAGTTTTATTGGCACCCAACTCTGCCCACGGGTCTGTGTATTGCCTCTGACTACTTCTGCACGACAGCGGCAGAGCTGAGCCAAGAGGACAGAGAGCATATGGCCTGCACGGACTAAAGTAACTGGCGCCCGGCCCCTTACAGAGGGAGCGTGCCAGCCTTGGTCGACCAAGCACAGGCTGAGCTCCATAGCAGCCAAGGCTGCTGCCGGTGTGCCTCCAACTCATCTGTCCAGCCTCTGTTCTACCCAGGGCCTGCTACGGCGTTAGTGGGGCCCAGGGAAAGATGCTAGGTGGAGCCCCTTGTTCCAAAAGCAGGAGAGGAGCTTTTCCTTCCTTTCCTAGTCTCTCCACCTGCCAGGGGTGGTTTTTAAGTTTCTCTTAGTGTCACGCTCCTCCGAGAGAGAACAGCAATGCTCACAGGGACCCACGGCCTACTCTGGGACTTGGCAGCATGGACGCCTACTGAAGGAACTTGCCTCCACCCTGCAGCCGGGTAGGAGCAGGGGAACAATTGGCCGAGCCTGCTCCAGGTGGGGACAGGGCATTGAGTCAAGGCTCCAAGGTCCCAGTGGGTGCTTCCCTGGCCTGTCAGCCTTCACTTGGAAAGCACAAATCCAAGTGTGAAATTGTTAAGAAGTTTGGGATGGTGGCCATCAACGTTCAGTGCCAATCAGAGGGCTTCCTTCTGGGCCAAGGCTCTGCACATCTGCACTGGCCACACCCACCTCCTCCACCCTCTGTTGCCCCGCACACCTGGCTTCACGCAGGCTGGCCGACACCATCCCTGCAAAGCAGCACATGAGTGCTTGTCCCTCTGGTGTATCTAAAGTGGCCCTGAGTCTGAGGTGACCTCTCCTCTCTTGTCTGTAATTCTAATTCCTACTGGTTCTTCAGCACCTACATCCATTCTCATAATCTCCAATAATTCTTCCCCCATCTTTTTAACCTTGGGTGATCATGCTTACTAAGAGGATCTTTATCCGGCTTGTTAGCTACGTCATTCATTCATCTACATCTTCATTAAGCACATACTTCTTTGTGCTGGTCGCTGCACTAGGCATTTGATGTAGACAGGATGGAGGCATGGCTGCTGTCTGGGAGCCCCTCGTTGTCTGGCGAGGTAGGGGCTGCGGCAGGTTTGTATATGACTTAGAGTGAGCTGGAGAGCTAGTTTGATTTTTCTGTATAGAATCATGTCTTTTCTTGGACCAGAACACCTTTTCTCTTGGAAACTCTCCTTCCCACACACCAATAAATAGATATATTGGGAACTGGGTTGGTTCAAGTGTGAGCACCTGAACTGGACCTATTGGTAACCATTCATAGAATAGCTTTTTGTATGGAACTATTCCTCTAATGGTGGCAGACATGGGATGAGAGACTTGGTCTATCAGTCACCATCTCTCCTGTCCTGTCACGCTGCTAAAGGTGTGTGTAGGGAGAAGGTGTGGAGATGACCATGGGGTGCATTTTGGAAGGAAGATACCAGAGTACCTAGATGGGTTATGTCTTGGCTAAGAAAGCCCAGGGACAACTCTTCTGTTTTGGCTTGAGCAAAGGGATGAGTGTGTGTATGTGTGTGTGTGTGTGTGTATGTGTAATGATGGGGCCATCAGATGTTCACTTTCAACATGTTAAGTTTCAAGTGCCTATTGGACATTCAAAGGAAGCTACGGAACAAGCAAATACATTTATAAGCTTGGAGTTCCACGAGGAGCTCAGCACTGAGGGTCAGATTAGGACACCATTCGCATACACTTGACCTTTGAAGTTGTGGGAATGGGTGAGATCACTTGGGCAGACAGTGAAGGTGGGACGAGCAGAGGGTCTAGGAGCCACCAGGCAGGGGTTCAGCAGAGGAGAGGCCACCAGCGACACCAAGAAGGGGACAGCTCCTGGGTAGGAAGAGAGTGAGGTGACATGGATGCCCGGTGAAGAAACCCTTTCAGGAAAGAAGGCAGTCAGCTGTGTCCCCGTTGCTGCTAGACCAGCTATGATGGGCACTGAAAATTTGTCCTTGAACTTGACCATGCCAGGGAGAGTCACAAACAAGGACTGCCCTGTGTGAAGACCGGGAGAATCAGCCGGTGTTGCTCATAGTTCCTGGGCAGAGTCCAGTGATAAGTGGACATTGGAGGAAGGACCAACCAGGTGAGGATGTGTTTCTTTTCCTGACCATGGACTTGGCAATCCAGTTCTACTCGGACTAACTAGTCTTTGTGATATAATTTTAGGGATTGAAGGAAAGGTATCCACCGTCTCCCCATGTTGCCTTAACTTCTGGGGACAGTGGCGTTCCTCCCAGCCTAGGTGACCACCTTGCTTCTCCTGATTCCTTCCTCATTTTTTTTATTTTTTTTATTTTTTTTATTTTTTTTTTTATTTTTTTGACAGGCAGAGTGGACAGTGAGAGAGAGAGACAGAGAGAAAGGTCTTCCTTTGCCATTGGTTCACCCTCCAATGGCCGCTGCGGCCGGCGCGCTGCGGCCGGCGCACCGCGCTGATCCGATGGCAGGAGCCAGGAGCCATGTGCTTTTCCTGGTCTCCCATGGGGTGCAGGGCCCAAGCACCTGGGCCATCCTCCACTGCACTCCCTGGCCACAGCAGAGGGCTGGCCTGGAAGAGGGGCAACCGGGACAGAATCCGGAGCCCCTACCGGGACTAGAACCCGGTGTGCTGGCGCCGCTAGGCAGAGGATTAGCCTAGTGAGCCGCGGCGCCGGCCCCTTCCTCATTTTTATAAGAAAAGATGCTCTCAGACCATGATCAAGTGTCCCGGCACTTCCTGTTGCAGGTCACTCACATCACGCTTGGAGGACCGCGGCCTTCCAGGGCAGGGGGCCCACACTCACCTGCTGCCGTCTACCTGGACTCTGAGCTTCTGGAGGGCGGGGACTGCTCTTAAGGAGCTGAGTAACTGGCTCCTAGTGGGGGTGCTGTCGATGAATGAATGGGAAATCTGGGAAATCCGGGCTCTCCCTGAATTCCCCTGGACAGAGAGGACACTTTCCCATGATTTGTGTGAAATGTCGTACAGCGGATGTTGCATGTCTGCTGGGACAACCGGTGAGAACCACGGCGCCCACCAAGGAGGGGTGGGGTCTGAGTGTCAGCTGAGGTCTTCTGACTCCTACCCAGGGAAAGTGAAGCCCCCACAAGCCATGCATTGGAGAAGGTGCTCAGTGATCAATGGATTGCACTTGTGTTGGCTTGACAACTAAAGGGACCAGCTAACATCACCGGAGTGTGTTTCTTATCAGTCCTACTGTCCCTGGGTAATAGAAAAAACCCACCAAGCTTGACGTCAGAAGACCTGAGCTCTGTTCTTAGCTCTACTCTGTAACTTGGGTCACATTTGATTCGTCCTCTGGACCTCAGTCTCCCCATCTGTAGAATGGGGTAGGAGAAAGGGGTTGAATGATCAGGGGGCTAGGTCCAAACTCTCCCTGACGTTCTATGACCCCCTTTCTCTTCAGGGAGGCTGGAGAGTCTTGCCTTGGGCTTGCCTGCAGGGCCCGTTTGCTTGGCAAAAGGAAGAGGGTCAGGGCGGGGAGACTTTCTCTTGGGAATCGAGTTGGCCTCGTTGCTGCTCTGTCGTGGGCATGGGCTTCCCTGTCTGTGCTTGGTCTCACTCCTAGTCTTTGTTGTTGATCTATTTTTATCTCCTTGCATTGCTTTCACTTGGTTTTGCTGACCCTTGGGAGCTACAGGCAGTGAGGTTTTAAACACTTATTTCCCATTCGATTAAACTGCGGGCCGAGTTACCTTTAGTAGGAGAAACTAGTCTCTCTCCTCCCCTTTACCCTCTCTAACTTCTCCAAGTCCACCTTGTCTTTTACTTTCTATTTTTTTTTAAAGAGTGATTTATTCTACGTTTAGAGCTGGTGGTATGTTTGCAGGCTAGAATTGAAGTCAGTTGGTTCGGAGGCAGAGGCAGAGAGCAGGTGTTAATCCATCCGAGAGTTTCTCAAAGGCCACTGCTGGCCCCAGCATCTGCTATGCACGCAGGGCCTGTCTGCAGGCGCACAAAATGAACAAGTGTGTCTGCCTTCGCTCACTCATTCATCTGGCCAGCGTTTGAAAGGATAGGCAATGACAGAGCACAGTTGTATAGGAAGTTACAAAAAAATAAAAAATGAAATAAACCCAAAAAGCAAAAAACAAAATTCAGAGAGGAAGAGCCCAAGGTTGGCTGGGCAAATTGGCATGTCACGGACAGCTCAGAGCTGAGATTCTCCCGGAAATCCAGAGCTGTGACAGAGAATGCAGGGCAAAGACCAGAGCACAGGGGCTGGGGTTTGAATGTGAGTGTCCCACTGCCCCTGCCCCCTACATCAGGATTCATGCAAAGTTAATGCCCCAACTTTCACGTGATTGCTATTAGGGGAGCGGAAACTACATTGTGTGGAGGCGGGGCTTTGAGAAAGCCATCGGCTGAGATGGGGCCAGTAGGGTGGAGCCTGTGATTGAATCCGGGTGGCTGTATAAGGAAGGGGGGGAACCCACCCAGGTAAGGCACACGTGCTCTCCCACCCTGCTGGGATGCAGTCAGCTGCCTGGTCCTTGAAGCTCTAGACCTGTGGACCAAAGTCAACCTCTTTCCGTTATGAAGAAGCCTGCCTCAGGCACTTTGTTATAGTAACAAAAAGCCTGCTAACTCAGGGGATGAAACAACACAGGGAACAGAGGATTACAACCGGAGGGTAGAGCGTGACAGAAATACCCCACTTCCTCCAGTTTCTGCAGAAGGATGCGTGGGCGAGCGAGGATGTGTGACTGAGAACAGACTTCTTACAGAAGAATCATTTCAAAGCTCCCATTTGTGTAGCTAGGAAAGCAGCTAGGAAGAGAAATGTGGCTTTCCTCTCTCCCTAGCATGCTGGAAGGGCCCACAAAGTAGAGCGAAGGAGGAGGAAAGATCTAGACCAACTCTGCTTGGTGAGCTGACTGCTGATGTCATGGAGAAGGGGCTGCCTGGCAGATGAGAGGCTGGGTAGAAACATGTTTTTTTTTTTTTTTTTTTCCTCATTAGCTTTGAATTATACACTCTCAGGATACGTGTTTGTCCTTGAGAGACAACAATGACAGTAAGGTGTGGTGTATGTGTGTATGTGTCTGTGTGTGAGAGAGAGAGAGAGAGAGAGAGAGAGAGAGGCACAGTGCCAATGAACTCTCCAGGAATATAAACAATGCCTACGATGCATATTCCTGGGGAAGATGGGAGCTGACCTCAAATGGACCAGTCTGAAGGCCTCGGGATGCCAGAGCCCTCCCCCTCGATGGGCAGCAGGTTCCTGAGGGTCAACAGTTAATGCTGCCGCTTTTCATCAAGTGTTTCTTGGGATGTTATCCCAGACCCAGCAACCCCAAATCAGAGACGTGGCGGGAAGAGGAACCCTGGAGCTGAGATCACTCCCTGTGGGTGGGGCTCCCTGACTTACGACTGGAGGGACCCAACTTAAAAGCCAAAGCAGTTTTGGGAGAAAAGAACTTGAAACCGGAGTCAGCGAAATGAGGTTAGGATCCAAGGCCAGATCTTGTGAAAGGTTTCACCCCTTAGAGCCGTACTGTGCACTGCGGTAGCTGCTAGCCACGTGTGGCTGTCTAGGCACACTATTCAGAACTCAACAGGCACACGTGGCTGCTGGCTCCCACACTGGACAGCACATCTACAGAACACGCCCATCTTCTGCCCAGTGCCGCTCTAGACGGGTTCTTGCTGGATTTTTAAGAAAGTCCTATTCTGGCTCTGACTCTAAGTTTCTCCCGGTACTCAGGAAATAAAGTCTCCAATGGGTATAACGCCAAGTCTGATGGCCTTGGAAGAACAGGGAGGGCCAGAGGAGGGGTTGACTCGCACCTCTTTGCCTGGGGAGAAGGAGGACATCAGTGGAGGTGACGGTGCCCAGGGATCTGGGTGGTGACCCAGAGCAGCGTTGACCTGACTGTGGTCCCCACGGCAGGGTTGGGGGCGGGGGAGAGCAGTGGCCAAGGGCATGGCTCAGGAGGGAGGAAGGTCGACTCTTCGGCTTCCCAGGAGACTGCCAGGGGCCAGAGAGGCTCACGCTTGGGCCATAGACCAGGGGCTTGTGAGAGAAACAAGCAGGTGACTGAGAGGAGGAGAGCAGAGGTGGAACCCAGGCCATGAATTGTGGATCCAGAAGGCACTCATGACACAAGGGGCTGGAGATACAACCTCGCTGGTGCCAGCTGTCCCGAAACACACCGTTGGATTCTCAGTCGCCAGCAGGGACAGGGGTTACCTGGGCCCTTGCTGAGGGAGGACAAGGTGGGTGTCAGCCCCCCTTTCCTGGAAGGCGTTCCGGATCAGGAAGGAGAAAATCCTCGCGTTCCCGTGCAGTCTAGTGTCTCCCTGCCAGTTGTCGGCAGAGCAGATGAGAAGCAGGGGTCACAGCCCAGCCCCCACTCTGTGGCTGGCCAAGGACACCTGGGAAATGGGCAGGCAGGGGCACCGGGAAGACAGGGAGGGAGGCGGCAGGGAGGCACCGCCTGGTTGGAACTGCTCCTCTCCCTGTTACTAATCGCGGACTGCACTGCACTTCAGCGCGTCTTCAAAGAGAACGCGTCAGCAGAACTTAATTACACCTGAGCCGTTTAGCACATCGATCATCAGAAATACACAGTTTACACAGGTGATTAGGCCACCTAATTATAAACCCATGTTTCTCCGCACTCGGCTCCCTCTCCTGATTGCTCCTTCTCTGAGTTCTGCTAAATGGCCCTGGCTGTACAGCCAAAGGCTGGGGCGAGGCGGGAGGTGGCTTTGCCCTGGGGTGAACCGTCTGGGAGTGGGCTCTGCCCTCTTGTGCTGTGGGCAGCGTGCTCACAATGTGAGAGGCCCCGGGCACCTTCTGCAGCCCTCTGGCAGGCTGGGGACGTCTCTTGACACAGAAGAAGGAGGCGCGGGCCATATGTCCCCTTGGAGCTGATTGGCACAGGCCTCTTCTCTCTGGGAGGCTGGAGCAGTCTATAGCTCCCTTGTGCTCGGAGGGTACACGGCAAGCTCCTAAGCATGGCATTCAAGGCTCTCTGCACTCGGCCTTTCTAGCATCATTGGCTTTCTCCCCCGTCCTCATTGCCATGGTCCCGGGAACATCCCTGGGTCCCCCACACTGACCATGGCCTTGAATCCTATGGGTGCATGTTCTCTCTACTGCCTGAGGCTGGAATGCATTGTCCACCTCTTTGGTAAACTCCTATTCAACCATCCAAACTCTGATCTATCAAACCTCAGCTGTTCTCCTAGGTTTTTTGCTCATCTCCTAGTGGATCACTAATAGCCTTCTTTATTTTAAAAACTTTAAATAAATAAAGAGTGCCAAATTATAGCTTGCAACTATTGAGCTTCCATATTTACAAACACACATCTCTCTCACTTACCTATTCATTCACCTATCATCTATCAAGATATTAATATATATCAAAATATTAATATCTAGCTATAAAATATTATTACTGGATGGCGAGATGGTAGAGTTATATTCACAGTCTCTTTGACCTTCCTGTTTGTGTGTGTATTCTTTCTGTAATAAACATGGATTTTTTTTTGGCCATAAGTAAACAGCAAAAAGGAAAGAGCAGGATGAAAAGAGATGAGAATAAAAATATCAATAACAGAAGCCATTGAGAGGCGACCCAGGAGAAGCCCGCAGCCCGGGCCTGGCTGACCGTGCTGGCCGGGGCTGGCTCAGCACTCCCTGCAGGCTGAGCGAGGCTCGGTGCCTTCCAGGGTAAGGTCTCCCTTCCGCGGCGTTTCCCACGCGTGTGTTGGGGAATTTGTGCTCACAGATTCCCCTGCTTTTCTGCACGTGACTTTTTCTTTCATCATTTTTTTTTTTTTAATTAAAGCGTTTGTGCCCTTTGTTTGAAGGAAACTATAGCTCCCGCCACCTTACAGAGCAGCCTGGCTCCCTTGTTGGGTTGGGTGTGTGGGGACCCCGCCCATCTCTTCTCCACCCAAGGCGGCTCTGAATATGCATCCCACGGGCCGCCTGCTCTTCTCCAGCAGAGAGAGGTCTTCCAAGCACTGACGTGCAGCCGTGAGAGCCACAGCTGCTGTCTGGGCACACCTGGCCGTCAGTCTGCCTACCTCGCTCATCTCTCGGGCTTTGCCCCGTGATTTCTAGGCTCCAGCCACCCTGAGTTCTGTTGCTTTGGAAAAGGAGCATTCCTTTTTATTCCTTGGGGCGGCCACCCAGGCTTCCCTGTGCTTGGGCTGTCCTCTCCTCTTCTCTACCTGACTCCATCGCAAATGCCACCTCCTCTTGGAAGCCCTCCTTGGTGGCTTTTAAGGTCATCATCCCCTCTGCTGTGTTCTAAAGCCCTTTGTCAGGTTTGAGTGTAGTATCTGTGTCGTGAAGACAGAGTGCCTCGGTCTGGTTGAGACTGAAACAGGAAGAGCGGGCTTGGGTTCCTGGGGCAGGGCAGCACTGGACTGATGCTGTGAGCTTTGGGAGTGTGGCCCTGTCACACTCACAGTCACAGCTTTTCGTGCAAGGATGTCATGTGCCATGTGCGTGTGTGTCGGCTCATCCCGCCCACCCCTGCATCCTCTCCAATCCTCTGCAGGCTGTGTTTGTGACTGTGCATGGGAACTGTTAGACAACACAAGCCAGGTGGCAGGAGGACTCTTCATGGTGTGACACAGGAAGTGCCATAGAACCCATTGCCCTTCCTGCTGAGAACGGAGGAGGAATTTAGCTGTTCTCACGGCTCAAGTGCACAGGGAAGATGCACCCACGTGGCAAGTCCGTGGAACATCCAGATGCGAGATATTCAAAGTCACAGGGGCCACACTTCTGGCCAACAGATTCTTAGCAATCTCCTCTTTAGAAGGCGTATGGGGGTGAACCTCTTTAGGGCACGTTACGGATAAAGAAAGAAACTGGAGAGTTCCATATATGGAGGCCAACAATGACCTCTGAAAAGTTCTAAGGGCCTGGAGTAAGGAGCCATCATCCCAGCATGGAACAGTGTGGTGGAAGAAGGAAGACCCCAGGCCGGCCTGAAACACTTGAAACCCCCCCAGCCACACCTGCTGGCCCCAGCTGACTGCCCGGAGGTGGACGGCTCACTCAAGCTCCACCAGTGGTCCTTCCTCTGGGGCTTTTGGACTTGGATTTGAGGGAGCTCCAGGACAGCCATGGAAATCTCGGAAGCCCTTGGGAGAAGGCTGATTGGCTGTGAGCAAAGGCTGAGGCAGCACGCAGAGAGAAGCAGCTGAGAGACCATGCGGTGACTGCTTTTGGCTCCCGTGGTGGACGTGACCGCTTGTGCCTCTGCTCATCCCGTGGCTTCATTTGGGAAACTGTCTCTCGATCTTCTCCCAGCTGTTCTGTACTCTCTTAGCTGACCTAAGACAAAGCTTGTGCATTTGAACCAAAGACTTGTCAATAATATCGACCGCTGTATCCTGTCTTGCCTAAAATGGTTCTTCATTCTTTTCAGAATTCAAAGGAAAATAGAAGCCCCTACCTGGCTGACAAGATGCCTTGGGGGTTTCAGAGGCCAGGTTATAAAAGGATGTGGCTTCCACCTGACTCTCCCTGCCTCATCCGCCAACTTGTGAGCTTGAGGACATCCTGATGAGGGGAGGGAATGAGGCCCCTAGCAGCTGGCTCCGCCTCCCAGCCACTGAGTGACCCCCTGGGCAGTCCTCCCTCCAAATGCCCACAGCCCAAGGAGCAGATTTATTGCAATGCCACCAGGGACCCTGAGCTAGAACCACCCAGGTAAATGGAGTAAGATAATCAGTAGTTATTGCTGTTTAAGCTGCTAAGCTTCAGGATACTTTGTTACGCAGTAGAAGTGCTGGGCACTCAGTAGATAGTTCTGTGGCTATTTGTTGCACGCCCAGGTAGAGGATCCCATGACTAAACTGAACTTGAATGACAGCCTCACTGCCAGTCTCCTCCTGGGCTTGTCCACTGTGCCCTGGCTCTGACACGCGGGGGGCCGTGGTCACGGTAGACCCCATCGATGGCTCACTGGGAGCCCCCAGAGCTCACAGGCTCCAGATAGACTTCCTGTCGCCAGCAGTGCCAGCCAGGGCCACAGCCCCGTGCACTTGGAGGAGGAAGTCTGCTCTATTCCCCAAAGGATTCGCGCTTCCGTTACCTGCAGGGTCACGCCTTGTCTGCTGCTTCCCTGCCTGCCCCACATCAGCCCCCTTAGGGTCTGGTTTGGGGGAGACCACCCCAACACCATGTTGTTTCCCAGGCGGAAGTCACGCCCTGAGTAAGCAATTCTTCACTGCGGGAATGAATGAATGAGTGGCACACGGTCTGCCCCTGGGGCGTTCTCCTGCCCTCCCTGCAGGGGGCGCCCACGGGAGAGGTGGGGTGGGGACTGCTCTCTTCCCAGGGTCCAAGCCTTCAGCACAGAGGCTGCTCCTCCCACCTGCGGCCGCCTTGGCTTTGAAGGCGTTGGGCTGGGCCTGTAGCCTTTCAGATAGGGAGGCCCTTTGGGGTTTTCCGTTGACTCGAGACCTGCGAGGGTACATTGCGAGCCTCTCTGCAAGGCCCTTTAAGTGCCGAGTGGTGGCCAGGAGGCATTGATTCCTCCCTGGTGAGCGCTGGGGCTGGGGAGGGCACTGTCGCCCTCCCTGGTAGGGTCTTGAAGGAGAGAAGGGGCACCGTGCAAGGAGTGACACAGCAGCCCGCGCGGGGCTGGGCTCTGGTCTGGGTGTGGGCGCTCCTGGGAGGCTGGGGAGAGACCAGCTGGCAAAAGGTGGGGCCTGCTCGCCACCCTGCTCCTGGCCGGCATCTGCCCTTTGGTTGGGCCAAACGCTCTGCCCCAGAAAATGACCATGAGGGAGTCCTCCAGGGTTTCCCGGCCATGAGCTTGTTGTTGAACCAATCATAGCTCGGAGAGATTTTGTGCATGGTCTAGCTGGGCCTGTCACAGAGGGGGAAACTGAGGCTGGGAGAAGGCAGCTGCTTGCCTGGGGTCTCCTGGGCATGGGTGCAGACCTGGGCTTGGAGGACAGGTGTCTCAATCGCACACTCCCCACCCCGGGGTGCCGGCTCCTTTGCAGTTCCTCAGCTCACTTTGCGTTTTCCATAGGTCGACACCCATCGGGACTAGTATTTACTTAGCCTTTTCCCAAAAAGAATTTTTTGAGCTTGTACCCAGAAGGTTGGTGTAGAAGTCATTACAGAACTATCGATGCCAAGAGTCCTTTCCTGTGTGCCCCCAAAGCGGCCTTGAAGACCATCAGAGATACCCCCCACTGAGGTTTTGGGACTGCAGGATGCCAGCAGAGTGGGAGATGCGTGGATTTCAGCTGTGTTCAGGGATCATCTAGCGTGGGTGGTCTCAGGTGCCATTCCAGTGCTAACGGCTCACGTCCGTCCCTCGAGTCACCCGTCCCCACTTCCTGGTTTTGTTGGGTATAAGCTGAGGTCCCGGGCGTGACCATGAGATGGGAAACGGCCATGAGAGAGCCACAGGCCGTTCTCTGACAATGCTACAGCTGCTGTTTGGGGCCAGTGTGTCCTGTGAGCTGCTCTGGGTCAGGTGACAAGGGATATGCTAGAATATTCTAGAGGCCTCCTCTGTGCCACCAGCTGTTGTCGGGCTGGGGGAAGGGAAGCTGCTCCGGTAGTAGCTGTCAGACTCCTGTGTCCCTCTTCCCCCTCCCCATGGACTTGACAAGACTGCAGTAGGAGAGACTCGGGTTGGACCCCACTGTGAGGTTGTGTCTGACTGCACAGTTGAATGGAAGATGTTAATGTGCACCTAAAAATGAAGCCAAGGACCCTTGTCCATTGAGGGGCTCAGCTAAGGGAGGTGGCAAGCTCCCTGGCTGCTGGGGGACACATGGCCCTCCTGGGTCCTCCCCTTGCCTGCCACCGGCCAGGAGCCCCGTTACCCTCCTCTGAGGGTTCCTGACTCTTGAGGCCCCAAAGCTACCTCCCCTTTTCAAGCCAGTCCCTAAGGACAGCACTGGAATCTCCGCCCTGGGTGGCCACTGGCTTGGGGTAGGGTGTGGGGTTGGCAGATCCTGGGTGAAGCTGTGCAGACTGAACTCCGCTTGTGAGGAGTAGGAAGTGCTGGAATGGACAGGGGTTCTGGGGGGCAGCCGGAGCCAGGCCCTGGTCTCGGGTCCTGGCTTAGCAGCCCTGCAACCCAAGAGACCTCGTCCATCTCTCCTCGTTTGCAGCTGAGTTTCCTCCTCTGCTCAGTTTCGATCCCCGTGTTATTTTACAAAAGTGAGAGCACGGGGCCGCCACGCTGTCTGCGCTGATTCGTGGTGGCCAGCGTCCCTAGGTGTGCTCCTGTTACAGGAACGAGCCCCGGGGCCCCGCACTCTGCAGCTGTCTGAGCCTGAGTGTCCAGCCTGGAAAGCCAGGGTCCTGGAACAACACTGGACGCTGTGTACGGCCAGCACCCAGCACCCAGCACCCGGCATCCCTCTGAGTTTTACAGTCCCCTATGGAAGGAAGGGGTCGGAAGTCACTCACCCTGGGGCTGCTCCTGTGGGGGCTGTACCAGCCTGGAGCCTGCGGCTGCTGCCTGCTCAGGGCCCTCTCCACCTGCGCCTTCTGGCCTGGCCACACCGCTCCTCTCCGCGGGCCACTTGAGGATGGCCTCGATGGAAAAGGACAGGCCCCGCTTCCTCAGGGGCTCCTGGCACTCGGAGCTCTTCCTCTCCATGCCCCTGCAGAGCGCAGCCTGTGCCTGGTCTCCTGTTGGGTTCGCCAAGCACGATTCCCTCTCCACAGGCACTTCCGTGTGCTACTTCCAAATAGCCCGGGGACCACGGAGGCAGACGCAACAGGAGCACATCCTGTGGCCCTGCCGTCAGCTGTCCCCAGCCGGACACGGAGGAGTCATCCCTGCTGGGCTGTGATGGAGGCTTCCGCAGGTGGCTCCTCTCCAAGGCAGGTGCTTTCACAGTCGGCAGCCTAGGCCAGGGTCCCTAAGGCCACCGCCCAGGGGGACAAAGAGAGGAGGGAAGGCCAGCCAGGGGGACAAAGAGAGGAGGGAAGGAGGCTGTTCAGGCTGAGCCCTCTCTCAGGCTGGTGGCCCCTTCCGGCTGGCTCTGGGAGGCTGCCGTGTCTCCCGGGGGCCCCAGGTGAGCAACTCAGTCCTGGGCCACACTGCAGCTGGCAGGGTCTTCGCGGGAGCCCCACTGGGCTTCCTGTAGGGTTGCTGCCTCCAGATTCTAGGATGCGCCTTGTGGAGGGTGTGTACTTCTGTCCTGCAGGTGCGGGCCGAGCCGAGGGGGCGGTCACGTCACTGCTCAGCCTGGTGTGGGGTCTGAGTCCTTGTGGACGTCTCTGGGCTGGCCCCTGTTCTTGCCCGTTTCTGTTTCGCCTCCGCCTGACCTCACTTCACATTCTGAGTCCTCTCTCCATGAGTGCCTGGGCTGGCGGCGGTGCCTCTCTCTCACTTTGGAGTCCTTTCTGTTTCGTTCCTGTGTGTACGCCCCTTACCTGTCTCCTGAGAACCCGTCCTGCCCAACAGACCGTGGGCTGGGAGCTAACAGTCACGGATGCGACCTTGCCAGGAATTCTGCTCTAGATGACTGTGTAACCAGGGAGGAGGGGCCGTAAACCCGGCTGATAAGGGCAGAGCCTCCCACCGGCGAAGGCCGGGATGCAGGTGTCAGGAGGCCGCGGAGCTGCAGGATGGAGGCTCTGGGGAGGGGCTGGGACTGAGCTGCAGAGGCAAGGTGGCGGGGGAGGGTTGGGCCAGGAAGTGCGCCCAGGTGCAATCAAATGTGTTTGCCCAACGAGGAGACTTATGGGTCACGTACAGGCTGGAGGCTGGGCTGGGTGGGACCTGCTGGGTGTCAGCTGTGGCTTTACCAGCTTGCAAATAACAGAGCAGAGGTGTACGTGGAGAACCTGAGGCCCAGGTCCAGGCATGCGGGGGTGGGGAGTGAGGGAGGGGAGGGATGAGATGGCAGGGTCTGATTACATGGTGCCTGGGAAACTTCCGGCCATGCTGGCCATAAGGAACCAATGAGAGTTCTGGACATCCCGGCAGAGGTTGCGAATGTGGATTCGGGTGTGAGCACCCAGACCTTATAGGGTTGGGGGTGGGGAGGATGTGCCAAGATGCCCTGGGATGGGCTTGACACCCCTTGGAATTGTCAGGCTCTCCCATTAGTTAGGCTCGGCTGCAGTGAGTGAACCCCCAAACCGCGGGTGCTTCTTTGCTCACTCACCCATGTCACAGCCCAGGGCAGCGGGGCATTCACTGAGCCGCCCAGTGCCGCCAGCTGGGGGCCCCAGAGGAGGGGAGAGAGCAAAGGGTCAGAAGCGGAAGTGGCTGCAGGACTCTGCTCCTTGGCTGTGCCCAGGGTGTGTGATGACCTTGCCCAGCAGCTAGGGCTGGAGAGAGTGGAGGAAGATGAACCGTTTGCTGCCCTACGTGGTCAGCAGGTGCAGCCCTGCCATGTGCTGGGGAGGGGTGGGAAGATGGCGCAGGTGCATTTGGAGCAGGAGGCAGGGAGAGGCCCTGGTCCAGGGTGGGGCCTCATGGGCGTTGAGAGAAGTCAGAGGGTGTGGTTGCCTGGAGCCATGGCAGCTATGAAGAGGAGGTGGCAGGGCCCAGGAAGGAGGTGCCCTCATATACGGGGATACCCTGGAGGTTGGGTCTACTGGGGAAGCATGGCCCTGGGCAGGTCAAGGGAATACCTGTCCATGGTGCGGTGTGGACCTGGACACTCACACCCGCTCCAGGCTGGCTTTCCCAGGGCCAGCCGCAGCCCTCACCCCGCCGGTGTCAATTCTTAGATCATCCACATGCAGATGGTATTTCTTGAGCACCTACTCAGCACCAAACTGGAGGGAGATGCGGATGAGGGAGACACAGCCCCGCCCTGAGGGACTTACATTCTGAGGCGGGAGGAAGGGCGAGGATGGCACCAACACACGCGTGATGGGAGGTGGAGAGGGGCCAGTGGTCGGGGCGGGATCTTGGTGGGCGGTCAGAGAAGGGGGCGTGGTTGTGTAGAAGCTGTGCCCAGGAGGGGGCAGAGCACAGGGAGTTGGGGCTGTCCTATACCAGGGCCCTTTGAAAAGTTCGTGGAAATGTGTATTATGAAGACCTATGCATGGACCTCAAAAACTAGCTTTTCGTTGCATTTTCCACAAACTTTTTGAAATATCCTCGTAACAAGTCTCCTTTCTGAACACTCTAGTTGGATTTACTCAAAAACACCCAAGCATAAACATTGCCAGGGTGGATTTCTTTCTTTTTTTCTTAAGATTTGTTTATTTATTAGAGAGGCAGAGAGAGAGAGAGAGAAAGAGAGAGACAGAGAGATCTTCCATCTGCTGGTTCACTCCCCAAATGGCCACAACAGCTGGAGCTGTGCCGATCTGAAGCCAGGAGCCAGGAGCTTCCTCCAGGTCTCCCATGCGGGTGCAGGGACCCAAGGACTTGGGCCATCTTCTACTGCTTTCCCAGGCCACAGCAGAGAGCTGGATCGGAAGTGGAGCAGCCAGGACTCAAACCGGTGCCCATATGGGATGCGGGCACTGCAGGTGGCGGCTTTCCCTGCTACACCACAGCACCGGCCCCTAGGGTGGATTTCTTAGCCCCCTCTGGGGAAGCGACTGGGCTCCAGGGGATTTAAGTAACTTGCCCAGGACCCCACAGCCAGGCTGCAGCAGAGCTGAGGTTCCAAGCTGAGTTCAAATGAGTCATTCTTTCCAGTGTATCCTAGCGACCCTGGGACTCAGAAGAGAGTTGGTGCTGAACCATGCAATAGGTCACATGGGCACCAGAGCAGGAAGCAGGACTTGGAGCAGGGCTGTGGGGGGCAGGCACGACACACTGTTCCTAGTTTCATCGATGGGAGAGACATTCCATTTTCTGAAGGGTACTTAGGAAAGGTAAACTGGCCACCCACTTCCTATGCCTGTGTCCAGTGTTTTCCAAGCAATGATATGCCGGGCAGTGATCTCTGTGCTGGGGTGAAGGTTGTGATCAGGGTAGACCAGATGTCTGCTATCATGGCCCTTGCGTGAACAGATGACAAAGAATGAACAAGTGGCCAATGTGACTTCCTCTGTGACGTTGAACAATACACTGAGGCTCTAGGAGATTTTGAGAGTTTCTCTGAGAACCAGGAATTCTGTTATGAAGAGTAACAGACAGGCTGAATGTAAAAGTCGTACAGAGAAAATACCTGACTGCATACAGCCGAATGCTGGAAAGTCCCCAGCCACAGATTGTAAGCTTGATGGCTGCCTCTTTGTGGTGGGGCTCAAATTCTAATTTTCTTCCCTGTAGGCATTTCCAAGAAGTAGCTCAAGTCTAGTTTCACTTATGTGTGCAAAGCAAGCAAGGTCAAGGCCACTGATGCTATAGCTAAACCGGGACGGGTGCTGGGCCATGGCATGGCTGGGGGCGGGAGGGCACCGCTGGTTTTCCGATTATCCCACGGGGGATGTCTGAACCGGGAGCAGCAGCTCTCTCATCACCTGAATGGCAGGTGGAGGGCGGTGGGCGGCCCCAGGTGCGGTGGGAGTAAGTTTCAGGCTGTAGGGAGTTGGTGTCTGGCAGGGAGTGAGTGGATACCCAGCCTGAGGAAGGGAAGTGGGTGCAGCCCCACGGTGGTCATGGTGTTGAGAGGTAGTGAAGCTTTAAGAGGCGTGGCCTAGCGGGGGGGGAGTGACATCATCGGGGGAATCACCCTCGAAAGGGGTTGCTGTCTGGATAGGTCACTATGAGAGTTATGGAGTGAGCTCCGCTGTGTCTGCTCCCCTCCCCTTCCCTCCCCTCCCCTCCCCTCCCCTCCTCCCCTCCCCTCTTCCCTTCTCCTTCCCTCCCCCTCCCCTCCTCTTCCCTCCCCTCCTCTCCCCTCCTCCCCTCCCCCTTCCCTTCTCCTTCCCTCCCCCTCCCCCTGCCCTCACCTTCCCCTCTCCTCCCCTCCCCCCCTCCACTCCACACGATGCCATCCACCATGCACGATGCAGCCAGAAAGCCCTCACCAGAGGCCAAACAGATGGGGCTGCCCAGTCCTTGACTTTCAGCCTCCAGAACTGGGAGCTAAATCAACCTCTTTTCTTTATAAAGTGCCCTACCTCAGAGATTTTGTTACAGCAACACGTATGAGCTAGCACAGGGAACAACCTACCCGATCCACCTAGGATATATAAATATGAATCATTTCAACTTGTAATCAGTGTATGATTATGAATGCATTAGCTTGCACTCCTGTTTTCCAGCTGATGTGCATTTGATTACAGTTAAATGTTTTATTTATTTATTTGAAAGAGGGAGAGAGCGAGCAAGCTTTTGTCTGCTGGCTCATTCTCCAAATGCCAGCAACAGCTGCGGCTGGGGCGGGGGTCAGGCCAAAGCCAGGAGCAGGGAACTCAGTCTGGGTTTTCCTGGTGAGTGGCAGGGATCTAAGGACTTGAACCATCACCTGCTACCTGTAGGAAGTTGGAACTGGAGGACTTGAACCAAGGCACTGGGCTATGGGATACAGGTGTCCCTGTTGGAGGCTTAGCTGCTGCACCAAACTCCCACCTCGGGGTGTCTTTTACACCTAAGCACAGCCCACATTTGAGTTGTCCGATAGCTCTGCTCTTCTCAACTCTCCAGAGGTGTGAGAGCTTGTCTTGACGACCCCAAAGGATAGACTAGCCGGCCACACGAGGTTTTCCCCAAAGGACAGACCCATTGATTTACTTGCTAGCTCCCGCCAATGCATCTGCCAATTTTCCTCTTTGCGAGATTGCCCACCCAAGCTCTCTCGGGCTGCTGTTTTGTACAAGGAGTTCCTGGGTTTTTGGCACACTTATTCCAGATGAGTGACCTTTTTCTACATACCGCTCATGCAAAAAATTGTCAGGCACTAAGAATTACAGCAGCAAGGACTGCTTTTGGTCTTTCCCTCAGTGGAGAGAAACGAATTGTGTGAAGAGAAACCAATTACAGGAGCTCTGCGTTCATTCCTGTCCGTGCAGAACGTGTATCTGAACCCGGCCTGGGGGCCAGGCTCGGGACACCGGGAGTCTTGACAAACAGCCAAGGATTTCGGGCACAGCGCAATGGCGGCGTGGCTCGCTCCCGGCTCCCTTTAGCTGATGTGTTATGACTTGGACGGTTCTTGGGCGAGTGGGAGGCACTGCCCTTGGCCATGGGGAACCGAATGTTCCAAGTCCCTTCCACGCAGAGGACAGGTTTTAGGGTCATCAACCCACAATGGCCTCATTCCTGCTGGCAGAAGACTCTGCAGAGGAACCTCTCCTCCCCTAGGTGGCGCTCCTGGCAGGTGGCCTGCAACATGGATTTGGTTTTTATTCAACAACTTGTAAATTGGGGTTGATGGCTCCATTAGGTGCTAAGGTCCACATTTGCAGACTACGTCATTCAGGGGACTCACAGGTGCCCCCACAGGTGTCCCACAGGCACAGGTGTTATTGGACGTCCCTTTGTGAGAGCTTGCCCCCCCTAGAGGGGCTGTTCACGGACAGTGTGGAGTTGCTGTGGGTGCTCGCCTCACCTGCCAGTGCCCCTCTATAGGGAGGGGCAACACGTGGGCCCAGAGCTGCCTCTGCGAAGGGACTGAGTTGGCTGAGGCTCACGGCTGCTCCTCGTAGGAGAACCCAGTGTAGGGCTCCTCAGACCACGCCCAGGGGAAGCCCACTTCTCCCCAGCCCTGGGTCATTTCCCTGCATGGAGGTCCGGACACCGGCAGGCGGCTGTGGGCGTGTTTCTCCATGGCTTCCAGGAGCTTTGCTTCGCAGAGTGTGCTGGACTCTGTCTCTGCACCTGCTGTCCTTTAAACCATGCGTCTGAAGTCAGCCCCTCCAGCCTTCCCAGCATGCAGCAGAGAGAGCCATGACCACTGCTGGGAGGAATGGGCCGCCCCACTGTCCAAACCCTTGGATGAGTACCCGGTCTCTCACACAGGTGTAGGGGCCCAAGACCTTGGGCCATCCTCTGCTGCTTTCCCAGGCCATAGCAGAGAACTGGATCTGAAGTGGAGCAGTGGGGACTCGAACCGGCGCCCACATGGGATGCTGGCACTGTAGGCAGTGGCTTTACCTATTACGCCACAGAGCCCCTTATACCTTCCAATGGCAAAAAGAGAAGGTGGTTTTATTCTTGGAGAAGAGCCAGAGTGAGGCGGGGGCACACCACGGATGGACAGGGAGTGTGTCCCTTGGCTCATGTGCTGGTCACACACAGAGTGTTACCTTCCCAGGCTACCAGGAGGTAGAGCAGAGGGGGCTCACCCCCATGCCCCGCCCCCAGGCCCACCTTGCCCCTGGATTGCTCAGCCCGCTGGCTACTCCTGGCCTGGCCCCTCCTGCAGGTGTCCGTCTCACAGTCCATCCGCCTGGGCCAGGAGACCCCTTCTCTTCCCCATCAACATCATCCTATGGTCTAGGTTCAAGGTCCTGGCTGAAGAACTGAGCGATGGTGCCCTGCCCATGCATGTGGGTCCTTCCTGGTGTACCTCCAGTGCTGTGCTGGCCAGTGCAGGGCCTGTGGCCGCCAGGAGAAGGCTCTCTCCAAGGAGGACGGAGCCTTAGGGCACAGAGCTTGGTGGGTGGTGAGAGCTGGGTGGCACTGGGGAGTGGGCATCACCTGCAGGACCATGCAAACCTGGGGGGTGCAGGGGAGGTGGGGTGGGGAGCGTGGGCAGCTCCCTGCCTGCCCCCACACACCCCGCCCCCTTCCCACGCCTCTTTCTCTGTGCTTTCCTGTCTCCTCCAGCCCCCCACCCCAGGCGAAGAGGACTCCATTAGCACCTCGGGAGACGGTCTTGGGGTTCACATGGACTCTGGAGGAAATGGAGATGATTTTATACCGAGAACAAAGCACTCGGCAGTAGCTCCAGAGATGGGAATTCAAACGGCAACAGGAGGGCTGGGACCGCTGGGGACAAGGTGGGGTCAGGGTGGTGGTCTGTGCTCAGTGAGACTCTATTCCACACGTAGCTCTCCTCTGGGTGCGTCTGATGCCGTGAATGATCCAATTTTGTGTATGCCTTATTGTCCCTGGTGGCTGGGCCCAGGCATCCGCTGGAGACACACGTGGGGACAGGTGCTGCTTAGGTGGTGGGGCCCTGTAGGTAGGAGGTGGATTCACCCGGGTGTGGCCCTCTGTGCTGGGCGACCTTGGCTGGGAGCAAGAGAGCCCAGGCTCTGCACAAGGGGCCAGCCCTGAAACGGGAGGGACCTCCCAGCCCCACCCTTGCCCTTGGCTCCCCGCGTAGCCTCGTTCTATTGACCTTGCTCTCGGAGCCTCAGTTTCTTGGGCTATGAAATGGGCTATTTTAGCACAGTGACTAGAAGCTAGCAGACATTTGAAATGTGCCTACAGATTCGAGGGAAGCTGACTGGGAGGAGGGAGCTGGGTGCTCCCAGCGGGGAACGGGCCCCGGGCAGGTGGTCCTGTTGGGGGTGGTAAGTGCTTCTTGGAGAAGGGCAGGTGGGGAAGGGTGTGAGGAGCAATGGCGTGGAGGGGGTGGGAGGGGCTGCTGCTGCGGGATTACCTGTTTCCTCTGACCAGGTGCCACCCAGCCCCTCTCAGCTCCCCATCCCAGCTTGCGTAGCCGGACCCTGTACACGGCTCCCCCAGCTGGCCAGTAGAGGGCGCTTGAGGAAAAGCTTCTGTTCTTGGTTCCTAGGGCTTGGCTGTGAGCAGGTGGCTTCAGCAGCAGCCAGCGGCTTCCCCGCCAGTGACGCGTGGGAGACCCCCGGGGACCATGCTTGGGGAGAAAGCAACTGGTGGGTGGTTTCCTGCCTGTTGTGATGTGTGCCCCCGGTTCATATGTGGATATGAAATGACTGATGCACAGCGCTGAGGAGTGGGCCTTCAGGACAGGGAGGACCGAGTGGGACCAGCACCCTCCAAAGCGCTGGAGAGAGCCAGGGAGCCCTTTTGTCCTGTTCCTTCTGCCACGGGAGGACCCGGAATTCAAGGTGCCATGGAAGCAGGGACCAAGCCCTCACCTGCCATTAAACTTGCCAGCCCTACGACCCCAGGTTTCTCGGCCTCCAGGAATATCAGGAATCCAAATTCAGACAGGGCCCTGTCCCTGGCTCTGCCTCCTGGTCACCGTGACCTGCTCCTCAAGGCAGCTTTCATCCTCAGATCTGATTCCTCATTTGCAAGACAGAGCTCACAGCCTGCCCTTCATGCCCGAGGATCCACGGGTGCCTGTGTGCGGCAGGGACACAGGAACTGCCCCGTCGTGGTAGTGCCTTGGAAAAGCAAGTGCACAGCCGCGGGGGGCAGGGGCGGGGGGCACAGAGCGGTGACAGCGTGACAGCCTGCCCCCGAGGATGCTGGCGGCATGGCTGCAGGGGTGCCGGGTGGACAGCGAAGACGGTCCTGGCCAGGGGCTTTGCTCACTGCCTGGCGACATGCGTGAGCCCCAGGAGGATTAGAGCACCAGCCAGGGCTGTGCCAGGGGGAGGCTGGCAGCAGGGAACTCAGGGCAGGCCTCCCATTAGGGTGGCAGAGACCCAGGGACTGAAGCCACCAGCTGCCACCTCCCCAGGTTGTCACTATCGGGAAGCTGGGATCAGCAGCAAAGCAGGTCCAGGCATTTGCATAAGGGATGCAGGAGGCCCTCCCTGGGTCTTAACCTCTCTGCCGAAAGCCCGCCCTAGGCTAGCGCTTCTGCCCCCCGCACAAACTCCTGCCCTGCTGCTCCTGGCACATCCCTACCCGACTCGGCTCCATGCGGCCCTGAACTCCCAGACCAGGGCACACTCCAGGCCAGGGACAGAAGCCATCTGCCCTGGGTTGGGCAAGAAGGGCTGTGTCTGTCGCCTGCAGAGAACTTAAAATCTAGACTAAAACCAGCACCTGCTTTTCATTATCCATGTACCACCCCCTCCCCCATGACCTTAACAAGGTCAGGGACGAATTCCCCTTCCTGGGGCCAGGTGCCAGCCCAGGCCCCTCCTCCGAGCCCTCTAGAACTCAACTTGGGCCCTCGGCTCCTCCCCTTCGAGCCCCGCGGGGCACCAGCTCTGCCGTGAGCTCCTGTCCCCTGCAGCCATGGGGACTCCTAGGACCTGTCTTCGCCGTGACCACGAGAACATCCTTCTGCCACCTCCTTCCTCGCGGTCGCCTGTGGGCCCCAAGCGTGCCTCAGAGACCTGGAGCTCCCAGGTGCCCTAACTTCCCAGGGCCGGGATTTTAGTATCTGCAGGGAGGATCCAAGAACTGACTTCTTGGTTCCCTGTTCCCTTCTCCTACACCGAACCTGTCCTGTCTGCCAGTGGCGACTCCCTCCCGCCACTGGCTCCGCCTGGACCCTCGGGGCTGCTTCACTCACGCCTATGTCCGATTCACCAACAACCCTGTCACTCCGCTTTGAGAAGACATTCAAGTTCTTGCTTCTCACGTCTCCATCACAAGCCGCCGGGCCCGAGCCGCCTGCACCTCTCGGCGCAGCCCCAGCTCTTCCTTGCTCCGCTCTAGCCCACTGCCTTCCTTCTGACCCAGCGAAGCCAGAGCGACTTTAAACATGGGCGCCAGAGTGTGCCGTGGATCTGCTCAAAACCCCCTCCCTCCTTGGAGCTTTCCTTCTGCCCGCTGGCCAGGCGGCTGTCTCAGTGTGGACATTTGAATCAGAGCCCCCAGAGCCGGCCCCGGCAGCTGGTGAGGGGCTCCCACGGCCACGGAGAAGCATTCTCGAGAGACGCCGGGTGGCACAGAGGCACGGAGCACCCGTGTGCAGAACAAGGGCGAGAGTGCTCCGAGTGGGGCCTACACTGGCGCTTGTGTGGGTTCCCCCGGGGAGACGCCCCCACAAATCTGTCCTGGCACCCCCCAAAAAACCTTGTGCAAAGTGGGTTCATAAGACCCGTGTATTTTGGTGCCCCAAAGCCATGGAAAATTCATATGAAAACTCGACGCCTGGATTTCTGAATTTCGGTGCGCCGAAATAAACCGATCTTCTGCGCACTCCGTTTCTAGAAGCTTCCTAGGTTTAAATGGCCCAAGATAAATACGCAGAAGAGCCTCAGCGATGGGACGGCACTGTGGTCCTTCTCAGCGAAGGAGAAAGGGCACAGATCTTGCAGATGGGGGTTGTTCATCCGGGGGTCAGCCTGCCGCGGCCACCCAGTCCCGGCCACCTCCCCAAAGCAGCCACAGGCACCGCCCTGGAGAGCGTGGCTACGTTCCCAACAGCGTTTAACCCACGGAATATGCATTTCGTCATGTTCACTGCTATACGCAATATTATTCTCTTCAGGCTTAAAAACAGGACGTCTTCTTGGCTTGGGGCCGGTGGAGACCAGGCGCAGGGGCCCGGGCGCATCAAAGGGCGCTGGTGACCTCGTGTGACGGACGCTCGACGCCGACGGGCCCAGGAGCACCGAGCCCCAGGCCCCGGCCGCCCCACCCCCCCGGCCCTGCCCAGCCCTGCCCAGCCCTGCCAGGCCCGGTGCCAGGAGCGGTGGCGGTGGGGTGCTCCGTGCTGCCCGCAGGGCTGCCAGGGACGGCCCCTGGTACGCAGGTGCCCGTCTCCGTGCGTCCGGCTCTTGCTCAGCCGCCCCCTCCAGCTCCAGAGCCCCACGTGCCTCCCGGCTCCGCCCCGGAGCGTGGGGGAGAGGGAGAGGGCCGGGACCCGCACCCGGGGCCTGCGGCCACGGAAGCTCTTGGCGCCTCTCGGAGTCCTCACCTGGCCCGGCTCTGCCTGCCTCCCTTCACCTCTTTGCCGCTCGCTCTTTCCACTTAGTGGTTCATTTACTGCTCAATCTGTGATTAATTAAAACAATTTAAATAACTGCTGATGCTAAATTCATTTGCAGCCGGCTCCGCCGCGCACGGCTGCGGGAGCGCGGGAAGCCGGCCGCCAGGGGGCGCTGCGTGCCCAGCTTTGGCCGGGGCCGGGCGGCTCTGCTCCAGCGCGGCGGAGCCGGGCGCCGGGAAGGGGCAGCTTCTCCCCGACCCACTTCCACGCGGGCTCCGCCTGGGCCCTCGCGGTCCCCAGGGATCCTCGAGGCCGATCCGGAAGTGCAAGTGCCAGGGAAGCAGTTCCCCGCCTGCGCTTTGCTTTGCGGCGGCCCCGGGGAATGAAGTTGGGCGAACATCCCGTACGCGGGCCTCGCAGCCAGGTTCCGGCTCGGGCCAGCCTGGGTCCTCAGCGGGGACGTCCACCGGGCCCTGCCCGGAGCAGGAGTGACCCTAAGGGCGTGCTCCCGTGCTCCTTTGCTGGGTGGGAGCAGGCTGCGGGGAGGCCCCGGGCAGGTGCCGGACCCCTGCTGCTGCTATGCGCTGTGACGCGGGGGCCACAGTTCTGCCCAGGCTTCAGGACTCTCTGCTCCGGGGGTGGCTGCCGGCCTGGGCCTGTGCTGACCCTGGAATGAGATTCTTCACATGAGTCATGGCGATCCTGGGCAAGCGATGGCAACAGGGGGTGGTTTCGTCCCCAAGGGGACACTTGGCCAAATCTGGGGACAGTTTTGGCTGTCACAGCTGGGGAAGGGGGTGTGCTAGTGGCACCGAGTGGGTGAAGGCTGGGGATGCTGGACATGCGTTCTACAAGGCGGGAGACGCTCCTGACGACAGAGGCTCGCACAGGGAGACCCCGTACAGCACCAGACTGCCCAGCCCGGAAGGCCGGGAAGGCCGGGAAGGCCGGGCAGTGGCAGTGGCTGAGGCACCCGGTGCCCGCCGTCACCTGCCTCCGCTCATGCTCTCGCTGGTCTCTGCTCCTGGAGCAGGCTGGGCTCCCTGCTGCCTCGGGGCATTTGCACTGACCCGCGACCCTCCCCACCCGCCTGGCTCACCCATTCCAGCCTCTCACTTCTTTGCCAGATGCTGCCTCCCCAACAAGGACGAGTGCGGCCGCTTTCTGTGAAATTATAACCCTGCCCTCCTCGGTGGCTCTTCTCACACTTGTTTCGCTTTAGCATTTTTTTTTTTTAAAGATTTATTTATTTGAAAGTCAGAGTTACACAGAGAAAGACAGGCTGAGAAAGAGAGAGGTCTTCCATCTGCTGGTTCACTCCCCAAATGACCGCAATGGCCAGAGCTGTGCTGATCCGAAGCCAGGAGCCAGGAGCTTCTTCTGGGTCTCCCATGTGGGTGCAGGGGCCCAAGGACTTGGGCCATCTTCTGCTGCTTTCCCAGGCCATAGCAGAGAGCTGGATCAGAAGTGGAGCAGTCAGGACTCGAACTGGCACCCATATATAATGCCGGTGCTGCAAACCAGGGCTTTAACCTGATGTGCCACAGCACTGGCCCCTTATTTTTAATTTTTTTTTAAAAAAGATTTGTTTACTTATTTGAAAGGCAGAGGGACAGCAAGAGGAGACAGAGAGATCTTCCGTCTGCTGGTTCACCCCCCAAATGACTTCAGCAGCCTAACTGGGCTGAGTCTCTCACGCGGGTACAGGGGCCCAAGGACTTGGGCCATCCTCCACTGCTTTCCCAGGCCATAGCAGAGAGCTGGATCAGAAGTGGAGCAGCTGGGACTTGAACCAGCGCCCATATGGGATGCCGGTGTCGCAGGCGGAGGCTTTACCCACTATGCTCCGGTACCGGCCCCAGCAGGCTAAGTTTTTTAAAAGCTTTATTTATTCACTTGAGCATCAGAGTTACAGAGTGACAGTGAGAGACAGAGAACTCTCCCATCACTGGTTCGCTCCCCAGGTGGGAGTGCACAGCAAAGTTGCTGCGGAGATGGCCTTGGGGTGGGGGACTCGGCTGGGGGAGGGGAAGGAGGCCCCCCCTCCCCCGGCTTGGATCAGCTTAGCCCATCCTGTGTGTCCTGTGTGCGTTGTTGAAGTCCGCAGGGTGGCAGGGTTGGGAGGTGAGGCAAGTTGAGCAAAGGGCAGGTGAATGGTCCCCCTGGGCTCTCCCCAGCGGGCTGGGCCTGCCACCCGGGGCGTGGCGGCCGCCTCCCCACCCCCAAGCTCCCAAGCTCCCTGCACCCGTAGTGGGCAGTTTGCTGCGGCCAGGCCCCAGGATGTGGGGGGTGGGGGGGGGCGGGGAGGTGTGGCTGGACAGGGCCCCGGTGCCTCCCTAGGAAGTTGGAGCTTTTTCCTCCTGAGTAGAGGGCTTTTCTCGGCAACGAGACGGAGAGTAAAGGTTTTTGGTTTTGTGCCTCTTAGAGTCTCATCGACTCTGTTGCTATGGTAGCGTGAAAGCAACCATTGGCTGTATACACTTGAATGAGCACAGCTATGTTCCAATAAAACTTTATTTAGAACAACAGGTGATGGTTGGATTTGGCTGTGGCCTGTGGCCATAGATAATTGGGGCGTTGGAGAGGTTTAAGGAAGAGAGAAACAGGCTGTTTTTTTTTTTAGTGTTGGTTCATTTTATCGTGCGTTCATTAAGCATTGATTATGCTCCTCATGTGTGCCAGGTATTGAGCGAAGCACTGGCTGTTACGGATGATGGAAAGACAGATGGCAGCCCCCAGAATCCCACCGTTCTGGGGGAGGCAGACTCCCCCGTGAACAGCTGGGCTACTGGCTTCCTGCAGTGCTGGCCACACAGCCCTGGTCTGTTTCTGTGGATAACGCAGATTCAGGACACAGCCCAAGAGATGCCGAGTGGATGAGTGAGTCCCTTACCTAGGCCGGCTGGGACGAATGCTGTGACAGGTACAGTGTGTGATGGATCGTAGGTGGTCTGCAGGTGCGGAGCAGGGGCAGGGAGCCAGGCTCACACGCCCACCCTCCCGCCCCGTTTCCTTTGGCTCCCCCTGTCAGAATCCTTGCCCCCCAGGGCGGGTGGGTGCCACCACACTTACATCCACCTTGAATCCATGCAGACTGCTCCATAATGATAATACCATGCATGCAGAAGCAAATATTGTGAAATGTCAGCATTGAGATTCATGGTGCTCATTCTCGGGGCGTCCGTAGGGCCTGCACCTTCTTGCTTTTAGGTTTTTCCAAGCATCCACCACGCAGCAGGAGGCTGGCGTGGCCCCAGAGAGACGGCCAGGGGTCTTCCAGGCTCTGGCAGGGTTCTAACCCTAAGGCCAGGTGGCGGGTGGGGCCACAGAGCACGCCCAGTCTCCCCCATTGCTAAGGTCTTACCCTGCTAGGGTCCGGCGGTCACGGGAGGAACCTGACCTTGCTGAGTTACTATGCACATTGGCTGAAGTTCAGACTGTACCCGGGGCCCATGCCTTTCCCACCAGCATCCTCTTTCTGCTCCAGGAACCCATCCAGGGCCACACGTTCCTCATAACAGCCGTGTCTCCTCGGTCTCCCCTGCCCTAGGATTTCCCAGAACACAGTTTTATTGAGTGCTTACTATATCCCGGCGCATGCTTCAAGCTCCTGCTCCCTGGAAGCTTGTGAATGCCTGGTTTCTTCCGTGTCTCGTGCCTCCCGTGTCCCAGCTGTGACCGGGGCTTACACGGCCCTTCCTGTGTGACCACCCGAACAGCTCAGCATCGTGACCCAGGGAGAGCCCCGCCCTCAGAGCCCCCAGAGCTGTCCTCCAGCCTTAACTTTTCCATTTGCTTGTTGCACAGTTAGCTCCAGCTACTTGTATTGCCTTGAACCCACAAAATAGAAAACTAAAGGTGTGACAACGGAGCTTGGCTCATGCAGAGGTCAGGGGCTCACCAGGGACTCGGGTTCTGTCTGTCTTGTCACTCTCCCATCTCTAGCTTGTCTCAGGGTCATGGGGACCCACTGCTCACCTACCTCTCTTCCCTCCACACTTGGGAGTCTGGTGCTGGTGTCTGTCCCATGGCTGAGGTCACCTTGCTGCAGTATGAATTGGCTTCATGCTGGCTCTTTCCCTGTGTTAGAAAGAGGGAGAGCCGGAGAGAGAGAGAGAGAGAGAGAGAGAGAGAGAGAGAGAGGTCTTCCATCTGCTGGTTCCCTCCCCAGATGACTGCAATGACCAGAGCTGTGTCAATCTGAAGCCAGGGAGCCAGGGTCTCCCATGCAGGTGCAGGGGCCCAAGGACTTGGGCCATCTTCTTCTGCTTTCCCAGGCCACAACAGAGAGCTGGATAGGAAGTGGAGCAGCCGGGACTCGAACCAGCACTCATATGGGATGCTGGTGCTGCAGGCTGGGGCTTTAACCCGCTGTGCCACAGCGCCGGCCTCATTGGATTCTTCAAGGATGAAGATGCCCCAGATCCCAGGCAAGGTCAGCAGCTGGCCTCCTGGAAGCGCATCTGGCTGGGCTTGCTGTAGGAAGGACGTCCCCTGGGCCCCACGTCACCACCTTGGGCGAAGGCGGTGGAGTCCCTTCATACGCAAACTCGGAGGCTGCCCTGGTGCTCAGCAGAGTGGAGGTGGGAGGTCTGCAGGACTGCCAACAGGTGTGGGCCACGCGCTTCACAGGAGCTGGAGGAGGGGCTGAGCACTCGGCTGGCGTGGGACAAGTTCCAGGCCTGGATCCGAGGTGGCGCTAGAAAGAGCTCCCTGGGGCATCTGTCAGCTGGGAGTCCCAACTTCCCCATTGTGGAAGGGTGGGAGTGTGGAACGGGATCTCAGCTGCCCGACGCCCAGACAGGCCTCCTGCCCCCACCTCTGCTGTCTCGCTGAGGTCGAGGTCATGGTCGGACGTTCTGGCCCCGTGTCCCGGCATCAGCATCTCTGCTGCCAAGGCGAGTGAGCCTTTCCCAGGGAACACACGCACACACAGGCACACAGATGCTCGCACGCGGGGAAAGCAATTAAGGGAGCCAGTGCGGTGACACAGAGACAGCCTGTCAGCTGGGCCATGTTGACAAATCTCGCACTGGGAAAGCAAAAACAGGAGATGCGGCCCTTCCCTCCTCCAGCTCGGGTGTCACTGAAACAGCAGGTCTGTCTTACTGGTGGCGGACAGGCGGAGTCTGGCTGGTGAATAGGAGGCCCTGGAGGTGGGGCAGCAGGGCCAGGAAGACACGCAGGGAGGAGAGGGCTCGGCTGGAACCCTGAGCAGCAGTGGCAGAGGCCGCCGACCGGGCACCTGCAGGCCTGCATGGCTGTGGGCGTGATTGCTTTTCTGTCTCACTCTACCCTTGCCTGCGGGGCG
The DNA here is from genome assembly GCF_964237555.1 of Oryctolagus cuniculus. Taxonomy (NCBI): domain Eukaryota; kingdom Metazoa; phylum Chordata; class Mammalia; order Lagomorpha; family Leporidae; genus Oryctolagus; species Oryctolagus cuniculus. The sequence continues at coordinate 112,715,579 of NC_091442.1, read as the reverse complement.
CGAGCTCCCGTGTCCCAGGTGAGGAAGCAGGCCTGTCTGGTGGCCGATCACTTGGCTTGACCCGGCCCTCAGCCTGGTCTCTCTGGGTCACGGCTCTCGGCCCTTGGCGTTTTAACAGTCTGGTCGTAGTTTTCTCGGTAGAGCCTGCGCGCTGTCCCTTCTGAACAGTTTTGCTTTGGCCTTGTCATGGGCCTGGCAGAGCTGTGTTGAGTTGCTTTCTATTCTAAATGCTGGGGCTTTTTGGTGGTGGACAAAATGCAGTCCCTGCCCTGGTGGAGTTTCTAGGCTAGTGGAGGAGACAGGATGCAGCTGGGGCCTTGTGGTTCACTTCCCAGATGACCACAATTGTTGGGGCTGGCCGGAGCCAGGAGCCTGGGGACACTGCTGAACTCTCCAGGCCTCCGTTCTTGCATCTGGAACACCAGGGTTGGAGCTGTGGAGGCGCCTGGTGCCCACCGAGAATGGTGCTGGGGAGACAAACCGTGGAGTGAGGCCAACATGTGGTGCCATCGTGCCAAAAAGGAAGTTCTGGCTTGGGGAGCAAAGAGACCGCCTTGTGGGCAGTCACATTGAGGAGAGGAGCTGGACGGGGCAGGGCGGGCAGCTCTGGCTGAGAACTGGTGCTCCACAGAAGAAGCAGGGGTGTGGAGGGCCGAGGTGGGCAGCAGCCGGAGAGGCAGAGGCTCAGCGTCTCATTATTTCCTAAGTAGTGTTTACATAACTGTCTCCTTCATCAGATTTAATTTCTTAAAATAAAGCGTTGTTTCGGTTAACTGTCTCTCCAAGTCTGACACAGTATCCAAAACAGTACACACTCAGGAATTTTATTAGTACTCACTGATGTCCTCTCTCACCCATCCTTTGGATGGTCTCTTCTCTGCCCCCCTCCCTGCCTGTCTCTGGTGGCCCCTGAATCCCTGATGGAGGTTACGAGCCATCTCCCGAGGACAGCACTCAGCCCACCACACCGGTTGTCATGGCAGACATCACTAATCAATCAATCATGGCACTCTGTGCTCCGAGTCTGGTCCTGGATTTCAAATCCTTTTCAGGCGCGTGTTGGCATTGCCAGCTGTTACCCATCAACAAACTCAGGGACGTTCAGGGTGAACCTGCGGCCACCCCTGCTCCAAAGGTGCTTCCTTTGGCCATGGGTCTGCCTGGGTCACCCGGCCCAGGCCTCCCCAACCCCTGCTTTCCCAGCCCTTGGCGGCCAGGCTGCGGCTGTCTCTGAGAACCTGCCCTTTGCCTGCTGTTTTCCCACCAGGGTGGCTCTTAAAAGTATTTTCCTGGCAGCACTTAGGTGTCTTCCTGCTGGGAGGCAGAGGGAAGAAGAATTGGCAGCTTCCCGTCTAGGAATTTCCACTGGAATTGATTTATCCCAGCAGAAAGAGCCGGGCGTTTTCCTTCCAAATTAATATGCAAATGAGCGCTAGCAACACCTCCCCCGGGCAGGTTCCGAAGGCAGCGTATTATCCTGGAGCATTTATTAGCACTATTAATAGAGTGTGCTGCCTCACTCCTCCCTGCTCTAATTGCGGACCATTTCCATTCATTTTAGTTTTTCCTGGCTCTGGGGCAGACCCGCTGGTGCAGGTGGAGAAGAATGCCCTGGTGGGTGGGTGGGCCGCCAGGATGGGGGCCGCTTCTTTGCTGAGTGCCTCTCCCCATGACATCATCCTCTTGCCCCGTGCCCCGTCTGGGCCCAGGGAACCATTCCTGCTCCTCTGACCCCATAGAGGACGCCGAGAGAGGAAGGTTGCTGAGTTGGAGGAGCACACCTTGTGGGCGCTGTTGGAACTGTGCAGCCTCCGGAAGGGGCTCCCTGGGGGTCCTAGGTGGGGGAGGGGCTTCCATGAGATGCTCCCTGACCCTCTGGAATTCCAGGCCCTTGGGGCATCCTTGGGCAGGGCAGTGTTCCCATCACTTCCTTCCAACACAACCCAACAAGGCAAGGGCAGGATCCAGGTTTACCAAGGATGGAATGGAGGCGCGGAGAGGCTGAGTGATTTGCCTGGGTTGATCTGGGTGATCTGGCTCCAGATCAGCTGCTTCTGACCAGCTGTTCCCGCAACCCTGGGCAGAGGGGCGTCCCCTCCTGAGGCCTCCTGGTTTCTGCCTGGGCTGCTGCTAGGGGACACCTGTCAGGAGACACAGCCCTCCCCTGCCCAGGTATAGAGGACGCTGGGGGCCACCACATTCACCTCCCTAGATGGGGCCGGGGCTTACAGCTCCCTGACCGGTTACTGTGCCACTGCCACACAGGGTCTGCTTTGACTGAAGCTTGCAGAGCCCTGGACCCTTCCCACCTGGCGCTCTCTCAAGCCAGCCTGCCCTGTAGCAGTACCGCCCATGGCCCCTTACTAGCAGCCTGGACTGCCTGGACTGCCCCGCGCCCAGGGACACGGCTTTTTAGGTCGGTCTAGAACCGAGTGCCTTATTCTATTTACCAACTCAGTTTCCTTCCCCAGGGGTGGACATGTGGTGCAGCTCTTTTTTTTTTTTTTTGACAGGCAGAGTGGACAGTGAGAGAGAGAGACAGAGAGAAAGGTCTTCCTTTGCCATTGGTTCACCCTTCAATGGCCGCCGTGGCCAGTGTGCTGCGGCCGGCGCACTGCGCTGATCCGATGGCAGGAGCCAGGAGCCAGGTGCTTTTCCTGGTCTCCCATGGGATGCAGGGCCCAAGCACCTGGGCCATCCTCCACTGCACTCCCTGGCCACAGCAGAGAGCTGGCCTGGAAGAGGGGCAACCGGGACAGGATCCGGCGCCCCAACCGGGACTAGAACCCGGTGTGCCGGCGCCGCTAGGCGGAGGATTAGCCTAGTGAGCCGCGGCGCCGGCCGGTGCAGCTCTTAAGATGCCTCTTGGGACACCCACATCACACATCAGGGGGCCTGGGTGGGAGTCCTGTTTCCAGCTTCCTGTTCACGCTCCCCCTGGATGGGGGGCAGCAGGTGGTGGCTGAGCTGCCTGGGCCCCTGCCACCCACCTGGGAGACCCGGATGGAGTTCCTGGCTCCTGACTTTGACCTGGCCCTGTGTGGCAGGGGCACAGTAACCAGTCAGTGAGTTGTAAGCCACCGACCCTCCTAAGCTCCAGGGGCAAAGCACTTGGGGGGTCCTATGGAGTCCTCCCACCAGGGAGAGAACAGCCCCCGCCCCTCACCGCCTGGCCCTGCTTCCTCCAATTTTCGGAATCCCAAAGGACATCTCAGAAGAGATGGGTTTCTCTGTGTGTCCCTCCACCTGCCCATCTCCCTAGCTGAATGACCCTGGCACTTGGGTGGCTTCAGAGGTGCTGAGTGTGGAAGCGTCCTGCAGCCTCACAGGGAGTGATGCCGGCTCTCGCTCCGCCAAGCTAAAAGGCAGCCCGGTCTCAAGTTTGTCAAAGAACAGGGCGAGCCACAGGCATCCGGGAGACAGGTTTGCCCAGGCTTGTCCATGCGGCGGGGCTTTGCGGCTGGCACTCACGCCATCTTGCTGGTGAAGGGGTCTTGTAGGGCTCCGTGCGATTCAGAGGCGTGCAGGTACGTGGAGGTGCCTACTGTGTGCGTGTCGGAGGGGAGGCGGGATCTGTGCTGTTGGAGCCAGGCTGCACTCCACTGCGAATTTCCTCTCAGCCTTTGGCCAAGTCACTCCGCTCTGGGAAGCTCAATTTTTCCAGTCGGGAAGATCAAGTGGTGGTTATCAGTGGGGATGCCACATTCCTGGGGTCCCTCTTCTTCCGGAATTGACATAAGGCTCAGGAGGAACACCCTGATGGGGCGAATGGCTGAGTGGGGAGAGGGCAAAGCTTTGCAGCCAGAGCCACACGCCACTTTTGCCGGTGAGAAGGTGCTGATGTGGCCTCTGGGGGAAGCCATGAGTCTGAGGCACTGAGGCTCTGAGGGCGTGGCTATCTTTGTGGGCAGCCATCCTTGGCAAAGCCCCCAGACCCCCGCGTTGCAGTCTTGGGAGGGTGGGTGTGGCTCTCAGTCACTTGGGTCAGCTCCCTGGACCAGGGTGGCTTCCTGTTGTGTGGAGTAGGAGAAGGCAAACAGGCTGATGAAGCGTGGGTGGGGTGGGAGGGCTGTGGGGGCTCACAGAGCCGCCCGAGGGACCCTGGCTTTCTCTGAGAAGCGAGGCTGGGCGGCTCCTCAGCTGGAGCGGATGTAACCCTAACGAAGCCATCTTCCCCTCTCTTTCCACGATGTAACTAACGATGGCCAACTATTGGCTGAGGCTGTCAATTACCTGTGCCTAGTCTTGCCAATAACAGTGCTTGTGTAAGAATTCCAGCTGAAAGGAGGGGGCTTGGGAGGGCCGACCTCACACCCAACTAAGGACAAAGTCTGCAGCCGTCAACCGCAAATAGCTGGGCGCGTTATTAAGACACCTCCACCTGGCTGACGCCCGGGATTTCTGGGACGGATCTCATCAGAACAGAGCTTGAAAATATGCTTAATGATCAACTGACTGGACCCGAGCTCCACCTGCGGCCACTCCTTCCCTTTAAAGACGCTTTTGGCTGCCTTGATGGGCAGAAAGCGTACGTTTTGCAACCAGAGATCACTCCTTCCCCAAGACCGCCGGCTTCCTGAAATCCTTTCCTCTCACCGGCTCTGGTGGGTGGGCTGTGCAGCGGCTAACAGCAAGGACCGGAGCATTTTGCCCGGGGAACAGGAACTCACGAGGCCTGGAGCCCCGGCGCAGATGGACCTGGTCGTGAAACCTCTCTGGAGTGGTTACCTGGGCGCCCACTGGAGCCTCTATCAGCTGGTGCCCTGGCTCCCAGCTGAGCCGCAGCCCAGCGGTCGGTCGCAGTGCCTGGTGCACAGCTCACGGGCAGCCCCCTGTGGTAGGTGCTGCTGTTTCTGAGCTTGCAGGGAGGAAAGGAGACTGAGCGGGGCTGGCGCTCATCCAGGGTCCGCGAGGAGGAGCAGGGGCTCCTTTCCCACGCCGGGATCTCGCTGTCTGCAGACAGAAGGGCTCGGGTGCGGAGGAGTGGGGGCGGCTCTAGGCAGGTGACTCTGTTGTCTGTCTTGTTTCTGCCCAGGCAACAGGAAGCCCCGTTTCCTCTTCTCCTCACCTCACTTCTCCCTGGCTGTAGGAGGTCAGGGGTGGGTTCTTGGCGTTTTTGAATTTTTGATGTCAAGAGCAGGCTCCTTGTCCTAGCCCTGCCGTGCACTGACGGGTGCTCCTGTCTGAACTTCGGCTCCTTCTGCGGTCAAATGGGCTGGGCTGGGCCGTTTGCACTCTGCCCTCCACAGAGCCCCTGCCCACTGTGGGGGGGGGGAGGAGGGGAGGGGGGTGAGGGGCTGGTGTTCCCTGAGCTCCACTGTGTATGGCGTCGTGGCTGAAACAGTGTAAGGTCGTTGTGTTGGTATAAGCCGTTCGTCACAGGTGCTGGAGGGCCTACTGAGGTAGAGTGAGGGCAGTGGGCGCCTCAACCCGGAAGAGGCAGAACACCTGGAAGGCCAGCTCCATCTCTAAGACCAGGCCCTCTGTCTTCCGGCATTTGTCTTTCCATTGAGAGCACGGGGTTACAACCTAGAGCGCCTAGCAGCACTTAGCTTTTGCCAAGCGCTGACGTCTCTTTCACGTGTTAGCTCCTCACATAGCAACCTTCCAAGGGAAGCACTGTTATCAGAGGGCGACCCAAGGCACATGGAGAGCTGAAATGTCACGTGGTAGAAGCGGCAGGGTGAGTCGCAAACCCAGGCGGCTGGGCCTGGACGTTGGGGCTCTACCTCCCGTCTTGTGCTACTTACCATCGTCTGCACCTGTCTCTAACTAGCAACTCATGAGCCGTGTGATCTGAGGACTGCAAAGAATGGAAGCTGACCGTGGATACTGCCTTGATTGTGGGGTTGCCGCAAGGAAGTGGCGTGGAGTGGGTGGTTTTCATGGTTCTGTAGGCTGGAAGTTCAAGACCAGGATGTTGGCCATGTCCATGTCTTCTGAGACTCTGTCCTTGGCCCGTAGCTGTCTGTCTTCTCCCTGTGTCTTCCCAAGGGGTGTGTGTGTGTATGTGTGTGTGTCCGTCCATTCCCTAAGGGCCTCCTGTAAAGCACCAGTCCTATTGTATTAGGGCCAACACGAAGGACCTCATTTTAACCTAACTGCATTGTTTTTCTTGACTGCATCATTAAAGGCTCGATCTCCACATATTCCGAAGTTCTCGGGGTTCAGGCTTCTGCACATGGGATTTTTTGGGGGGCAGGTAACAGCTGTCTGAAGCCCAAAGGGAATTGTTGGACGTTCATTAGGGAGTATCAGACTTGGCGCAGAGCATTGGTGGGTCCCGTAGCTTCTGTAGTATCGTGGCAACTGCTCAGTTCCGGTGGTGACTGATTCCCGGCCAGCTCCAAGAGAAAGGGAGATGGGGAGGGAGAGAGACAAGCAGGAAACGACTGGCTGAATCTGATCAGATGTCCAGGCCTCTTGTAGATGCTGGGGCAGAGAGAGAGAAGGTGGGGCCCTTCAGGTTCCTACAGGGAGGAGTGGCTGCCGAGAGCCCACCAGCAGGGCCCGCTCTGGGGGCGGACCCAGAAGGGTGGAAGGGTGTTGCTGTGAAGGAGAGCTGGGTTCTGGTCTCCCTCGTTCCCTTCCCCCTCCTCATGCCATCCCGTCCATGCTCACCGTGTCCCTGGAGTAGAGCTCCGAGCTCCTGTAGAGCACCCGCCCGTGTCCCAGCGGTGTGACGGTGACGGTGCGTGTCAGACTCCATTACTGAGCGGCCTCATTGCCCTACAGCAGCTGCACTCAGAGGGATGAAAACAGACGGGTGCCACAGTTGATGTGTGTCCTTCCCCAGCCCTCTGTGTGTCAAAACTCAATCGCAAACCACAGTAGTACTAAGCACGCTTAGTGAAACAATCCAGTCCCCAAAACTGTATGTTTTTCCTGACAGGGGGTCATTAATATGCAGAGCACAAGGAAAGGTGTAGGAGTGAAATTGACATTTGACGGTTTGAGTCTTGTTTACAGCCCTTGTCTCTGCTCTTGAGGAACAGTGGTCTTTGATACTACGACTTGGTGAATTCTTTATTTGGTGGGGGGTTAAGCTTGTGATTATAAAGTAAACTGCAAGAGGTGGAGGAGGAGAGAGGGTGGGAAGTACCGTTATACTTTAAAATCTGTATACCATTATGCGCTTACATCTGTATACGAAATGCGTGAAATCCATTTACCTTATGTAAATAAAAACTTTAAAAAGAGGTAGAGCCTACAGGAGGTGATGAGATGGTGAGGGCAGACCCCTCATAGGTGGTATTAGCATCCTTAAAAAGAAGCCTGAGCGTGGTTGGCCCCTCCCACTTCTTTTACCGTGAGGACAGACCCTGAATGTGCTGGCACCTTGACCTTGACCGTCTCGGTCTCCATAACTGCCAAGTTTCTATTGTTTATGGATTAGTCCAGGGTATCCCGTTAGAGCAGTGGGGATGGACTCAGACGTGGAGTCCGAGGGTTGACTGATCAGGCGACTCTGCCCAGATCTCCCCCTGGAAGTGAGTTCACTCGTTCATTCAGTCAACACACATTGCGTGAGCATCTATTCTGTCCTGGGCTTGACGCCGTGCATCACAGCAGTCCCAAGGCAGACGGGGTCTTTGCTCGGATGGAGATCTGTGGGGAGCAACGGAGACTAGACTAAGTTACTGGAATTAAGACTTATTCTATGCATCTGATCTCCCACCAAACAACCTCTACACAGCTGCCTCACCGGTTCGACTGATAAACTGCAGGAGCTGATCCTGCTCCTGATTGGAGGAGAGCAGCGTACTCGGCGTGTGGGTAGCAGAGTTGGGATTGGTGGAAGAGGACTATAAAGGAGGAGAGAGACAACATGCACCAGGAACATCTAAGGGGAACATCCGGATAACATCTGAGCAGCCCCCGAGAGAGCCGGCCGGCGGTGTGCCGCTCCTCCGCGGAAGCGGGGAAAGCGGCGGGGGGAACTGTCCCTCCACGGAGGTGGGGTGGGCGGCAGCTAACCCGGGATGGCGTCGTTCCTCTGCGAGTGAGGGAACGGCAGCTAACCCAGGAAGAGCCGAGCAGGCAAAAAAGAACAGCGCAGGGTCCAGTGTCGTTCCTCCGTGAATGGGGGAGCGACAGAGATCAGAGGCCAGCAGAGAGGGAGGAATTCCAGAGCCTGTTAACTTTTGTTCAGAACGACCACTGAGACAGGAGAGCAAGTTTCGGGTGCACTGATGAAAATTTCCTTTGCCACTTGGAAGGGGTGACACAACAGAGCAGTTAAGAACACAGACTCTGCGTCTCCACCCTCTGGGTTCAAATTCCAGCCCTGCTGTCTGCTAATACTAACAGAAAACGAGGGGAAGGGATAGGAATAGAAAATGTAGGCGTGCCGAGGGAAGCCTCTCTCCCAGGCTCCTATGGCAGTGCCTGCCGCGTAGTTGGGGTTCAAACCCTGTCTGAATGAAGGCTCCCACCAGTCGATGCCGCGTGGGTCCGCGGAATCCAGCACTTGAAGGGGAAGGCGCTTCCTTGGGTGGTGTGCAGCACCTGTCCGCTCAGTCTCGGTACCTCCGGGGCTTGAGACTTGGCTTTGTTGGGTGGGTGTGGCTGACTCCAGGGGTCCCGTGGGTAGCTCATGGAGAACCAGGCTTCATTCTCTTAAGTCCACTCTGAGGCTCGTGCTGCAGGGGGAGGGATGAAGGGTGGATGCTGTGGCTGCTCCCTCTTCTGGCCGCAGCTCATGCCTTTCTCCACGCCCCCGCTCCCCCACACTCGGCTGTACTCAGCAGAGCTCCATTCGCTTCCTCCGCTTTCTCTCCCGTGGGGTGGTTACATCAGGAAATGGGATTTGCATCTTAGAAAAATCCCTTACTTTTAATACCAACTCTGAGGGAAGAGGGCTTAATGACTATTGACTGTGTATCTCACTCCAGGAGACAGTTTAATAACACACAGGAATTAGGACAAACTTCTCTCCAGGTCAGGTTCTGCTGACCGGCATCAAGTTTTCTGTGATCCATCACAAACTTCCAAATCAATGCAACCCGATAGGGTTCTTCCTCGGTCAATTGAAAGCAGGGGTGTGTGACTCAAACTTCTCTCCTCCCAGGAGGTCACGGAAGGCAGATCAATCCTGGGACAGCAGGTGGCCCTGTCTCAGCAAGCGTCTCACTCTTCCCCCACCCCCACCCCGGTCATCCGACAGGAAATGACCAATAATTCGTTTCTTTCTGAGTCTTGCAATGGCGCGCCCTGGAAGAGGATCCATTATGTATTTGTGGCTTTGGAAGAGGATCATGCGTTGAACCCTTTTCTTCCTTTGGTGCTACAAAAGATAAACTCTGCCATTTTGACGGGGTTCTGTCATTGATTGCACACTGCGTGCCTGTTCAGAGTCATGAACATGTGAGGAAACTTCAAGCCTTATGTTCAGTGCCAAACAGTGAGTAGTGGTACTATAGCGACAGTAACACAGCAGACACCTGGCACAGGAGAGCTAACAGCAAGACTCTCCTGCACGCCTTTCACATCCCTAGACCCATACACCAGAGAAAACTATAAAATAAATCAATTCTTATGGCTTTGTGTCACTAATCTTTTATTTATTGGGTAGAGGGAGAGGGATCTTCCATCTACTGGTTCACTCCCCAGATGGCCGCAATGGCCATGGCTGGACCAGACCATAACCAGGAACTTCTTCTGGGTCTCCCATGTGGGTCACAGGGGCCCAAGGACTTGGGCCATCTTCTACTGCTTTTTCCAGGAACATAGCAGGGAGCTGGATTGGAAGTGGAGCAGCCGGAACTTGAACAGGTGCCCATGCAGGAGGCTGGAGTTGCAGATGGCGGCTTAACCCAGTACACCACAGCAACAGCCCCTGTATCATTAATCTTGTTCCATTTCTTATAAGCTAATTTTCTTCAAATATATACATTCTTCTTAAAAATTTTAAAGGTTCAGTATACAACAGATATAGCTTTCTCTCTTCCCTCTTTCCTTCCCAGAGGGAATCATTGAATTTTGTGGGGATTAGTCTCATATTTTTATTTTTACTATGTATGTTTGCATCTACTCCAAAACTTAAACTTCTAATGAGAGGTAGTCTTAAATGCTTATTTATTTGGTTTGAGAGATAGACACATGCACACATGCACACACACACACATAGAGAGGGAGAGAGAAAGAGAGCCTCCATCTGCTGGCTCACTCCCCGAATGCTCACAAGAGTCAGGGCTGGACCAAGCTAGAGCGAGGAGCTTGGAACTCCATTAGAGTGTCCCATGTGGGTGTCCCTTGGGTAGGGACTAAGTACTTGAGCCATCGTCAGCTACTTCTTGCCGTGTGCCTTAGCTGGAAGCTGGACTTGGGAGCAAAGCTGGAACTTAAATCCCGACCCTCTGATAAGCGACGTGGGCATCCGAGCAGTGACCTGCCCTGGGGTCGTCACAGCCTTAACCCCAAAAGCATGCTGAAGACCCCCTTTCTGCAGTGCTGCACCGCTCATCTTCACAGAGACCGCTGCTGCCTCACCCGGGAATGCCTTGCCCCCGCTTCACTCTTCCACATCCTTCCAGATCCACAGCTTGCCTGTGTTTTCTCTCTCTCCCTCTCTCCCCTCTTGGCTTAGTGTGTCCATCAGGGTCAGCCAACTTCTGTAAAGGATGAGAGAGAACATTCTAGGCTTTGCAGGCCATGTGGTCTCATAGCAACGACTCAGTTCCACAATTGTAGCCCCAAAGCTGCCATAGACCAGAAGTAAATTAGCGTGTGTGGCTGTGTTCCAATAAAACTTTATTTTTGTACCCTGAAATGTGAATTTTATATACATTTCAAGTGTCATGAAATATTCTGTTCTGATTTGGTTTCAACCTTTTAAATTTAAAAACCATTCTTAGCTCATAGCTATATAAAAACACAGAGCTATAATTGGCCTGTGGGCCATAGTTTACCAGTCTCTGGTATGGATTATTTTAGCCTCTTGGAAGTTGTTAATATTCTCCCTGCTTTTCTCAGAGAAGCAAAGTGTGGGAATTAATAGGATTTGTCAACATGATTAGGCAGTAGGAAGCGGTAGCAGGTGCCCTGGGCTGGGAGGTGGGGGCCCTGCGTTCTGCTCCAGCCTCCTTCTCCATGGTCAATGTTACCTTGGGCAGGTGTCTGGCTTTCTCTGGGGCTTTGGGCTGTGTAACCAAATGATGTGACATAGCCTCGCCCTATCCTTCTGACTGTTGAGAATGCCGCTTGTTTTGGGGCCTTACGAACACCCAGGGCCACGCAGGAGACTCCAGGTGGGAGTTGACTCCTGTGGTGCTCTTGGCTGAGTGATGAGGGTCACCAGGGGTTGATCTGACTCCCGTTGACTGTGCTGCTCGGCACAGGGAGAGAGCGGTGCCCATCTCGGTGCCCCCCGGCCGCCCTCACAGGGACCAGGGCTCTGGACCTCCTTCTTGGCCACACCTCCCCCTCTCCCTCTCCCACTCCAAGCCCAGTGTTCCATCTTTATTTTTTCACAAAGTTGAAAACATGATGCTCAGACAGTCATGAAATGAGCAAGGATTTTATTTAACTCATGCATGAGAGGAAAAGTAAGATTTTGAAACCAGTTCAAAGGCGAACACACACACACACACCGATCAGGGATGCGGAAATGAATTTGCTCCTAGATGCTGCGTTAACTGCACTGATACTCTGGCTGCAGTGCAGTGATTCTCAGACTTTCTGATCTCAGGATCCCCTTACGTTCAGGAAAATCGTGGAGGACTTCAAAGGTCTCTTGTTGATGTAATAGATACACTGATATCTGCCACATCAGAAATTAAAATGAATACATTTTTTTTGACAGGCAGAGTGGACAGTGAGAGAGAGAGAGACAGAGAGAAAGGTCTTCCTTTGCCATTGGTTCTCCCTCCAATGGCCGCCGCAGCCGGTGCGCTGCGGACGGTGCATCCCGCTGATCCGATGGCAGGAGCCAGGTACTTATCCTGGTCTCCCATGGGGTGCAGGGCCCAAGCACTTGGGCCATCCTCCACTGCACTCCCTGGCCACAGCAGAGAGCTGGCCTGGAAGGGGGGCAACTGGGACAGAATCCGGCGCCCCGACCGGGACTAGAACTTGGTGTGCCGGCGCCGCTAGGTGGAGGATTAGCCTAGTGAGCCACGGCGCCGGCACGAATACATTTTAAAACCCAAGAATGCACACTCACTCTGTTGAGCTGTCAGACCAATGCAAATCATGTCATAGGTCATATGAATACTGGAAAGTGTCGCCATCCACGTGAGAAAGTGAGTAAAAGAGGAAAATAGTGCTTGACTGTTAAAATAGTTGATGATGGTGATTATTTTATTTAGAAACTGGCGTCTATTTGCCTTCACCCTCATTTCCTTTTTGCTTCAGAGACTATGAAGAGCAGCTTAAGACCAGTGGTCAGCCGGCGCCGTGGCTCACTAGGCTAATCCTCCGCCTTGTGGCGCCGGCACACCGGGTTCTAGTCCCGGTCGGGGCGCCGGATTCTGTCCCGGTTGCCCCTCTTCCAGGCCAGCTCTCTGCTGTGGCCAGGGAGAGCAGTGGAGGATGGCCCAAGTGCTTGGGCCCTGCACCCCATGGGAGACCAGGAGAAGCACCTGGCTCCTGCCATCGGATCAGCGCGGTGTGCTGGCTGCAGTGCACCGGCCGCGGTGGCCATTGGAGGGTGAACCAATGGCAAAGGAAGACCTTTCTCTCTGTCTCTCTGTCTCACTGTCCACTCTGCCTGTTAAAAAAATAAAAAAAATAAAAAAAGACCAGTGGTGGTTCCTACCCCGCGGGTGGCCTGAGCAGTGGAGCTGCCGCCCAGTCTCCAGTGGGGGACTGCTGAACAGGGCACAGGGCACCTGCAGCCCCGTCTCTACCACGGCAGTGAACTCTGGAGCTGGGCAGTCCATTTCCATTCACCCTGAAACTGCCCTGTAGTCCCAGCCTTTTCAGCAACAGCTTGCTTTTTCCTTGCAGACTGCAGGATCCCTGTAGAAGTGGGGATCAGGCACGCCTTCCCATGGGCATCCCCGGGAGATGGTGCCACACAGGTGTGGAACACAGGGCCAGCAGCCACTGCATCAGCACCACGGACAGGAGTTGTTGGCGTTACCACGAATTTGGTGCGGAGTCTCTCCTTGTGGAGTGCTGCCGTAGTCTGGTTGACTGGTGTCTGTCAAAGGCGCCCATTTGCGGAGCCGATAGGCCCAGGAGATCCATGAGAGAACGCTCAGACCTTCCCCCAAAGGGCACCCAGTATCTGATCTTGCTCATTTCCAAGTCTTTGTCAAGCCTTCCTGACGCCGCAGCGCACTCTGGTCTCCCTGGTACGAGGCCGTGTGGCTCCGTCTGTTCTTTTGCTAGTCTGTCCAGCTCCCCTTGGTCCTTCCCCTGGTACTTCAGAGCTTATTGTGGAAGTGAAGCAGGACGGAGAGAAAGGACAGTGTGAACCCTCCTGGCAATGCACGAAGGAAAAGCATCCTGAGAGTCTCACTGGGCTGGGCTCCTGCTCCAGTACGGCTCCTGCAAGCCCGATTTTCCAGTGGTTGGGATGTTTTCAGTGTGGCAGATAGAACAGGCAGGCTACTGGGAACCCAAACGGTGTTCAGCAGAACCGCGAGGCAGAGGCTACATCCACTGATCAGCACTTCCGCCTTGAGTCTTGCCCTGACATGGAACAGAATTGGGTTACAAGGCCAGGAAAGAGCGTTTCAATCTTGAGGGGGCATGTTGATGACTCCAGTTGGAAACCTCTAGAAGAACAGTCTAAGGGGAACAGGTGTGTCAGAGCAGGGCTGCCTGCACAGGCTGGTTGGCAAGTCCCCGCATTCACGAGGATTGCATTTGGTTCCAGCAGATGAGACTCCCGAGCAGACCCACACTCCGTCTTCCTGCTCATGCAGGTCTCACGGCTGCTGCTTCCCCGCAGTCTTCCAGTAGGAGAGGAGGCGGCCAGGGCAGAGAGCAAAAAGGAGGGAAGGGGGGCACACATATAGACACAGGTACACACAGACACGTGCATCCACTCAGATACACACAAACATACATGCAGTCATACGGACACATAAACAGACACATGCATCCAGACACTCGGATACACACAAACATACATGCAGTCATACGGACACATAAACAGACACATGCATCCAGACAGATATACACAAACATACATGCAGTCATATGGACACACAAACAGACACATGCATCCAGACACTCAGATACATACATACATGCAGTCATATAGACATGTAAACAGACACATGCATCCAGACACTCAGATACACACAAACATACATGCAGTCATACGGACACATAAACAGACATGTGCATCCAGACACTCAGATACACACAAACATACATGCAGTCATATGGATACATAAACACGTGCATCCAGACACTCGGATACACACAAACATACATGCAGTCATATGGACACTTAAATACACACATGCATCCAGACACTCAGATACATACATACATGCAGTCATATAGACACATAAACAGACACATGCATCCAGACACTCAGATACACACAAACATACATGCAGTCATACGGACACATAAACAGACACATGCATCCAGACACTCAGATACACACAAACATACATGCAGTCATATGGATACATAAACATGTGCATCCAGACACTCGGATACACACAAACATACATGCAGTCATATGGACACTTAAACACACACATGCATCCAGACACTCAGATACACACATACATGCAGTCATACGGACACACAGACACGTGCATCCACTCAGATACACACAAACATACATGCAGTCATACGGACACATAAACAGACATGTGCATCCAGACACTCGGATACACACAAACATACATGCAGTCATACGGACACACAAACAGACACGTGCATCCAGACACTCGGATACACACAAACATACATGCAGTCATATGGACACACAGACACGTGCATCCAGACACTCGGATACACACAAACATACATGCAGTCATATGGACACATAAACAGATACGTGCATCCAGACACACAGATACACACAAACATACATGCAGTCATACAGACACATAAACAGACACGTGCATCCAGACACAGATACACACAAACATACATGCAGTCATACAGACACATAAACAGACACGTGCATCCAGACACAGATACACACAAACATACATGCAGTCATATGGACACACAAACAGACACATGCATCCAGACACACACATACACACAAACATACACGCAGTCATACGGACATGTAAACAGACACATGCATCCAGACACTTGGATACACACAAACATACTGCAGTCATACGGACACATAAATAGACATGTGCATCCAGACACTTGGATACACACAAACATACATGCAGTCATATGGACACATAAACAGACACGTGTATCCAGACACACAAATACACACATACATGCAGTCATATGGACACGTAAACAGACACATGCATATGCAGTCATACAGACACACAAACAGACACATGCATCCAGACACTCAGATACATACAAACATACATGCAGTCATACGGACACGTAAACAGACACGTGCATCCAGACACTCGGATACATACAAACATACATGCAGTCATATGGACACATAAACAGACACGTGCATCCAGACAATCAGATACACACAAACATACATGCAGTCATACGGACACATAAACAGACACATGCATCCAGACACACACATAGATACACACATGCAGGCTTATGGACACGTGCACATACACACATGCATCCTGACACACATGGACACATACACAGTTGTACACAGATCCACATCCACACACACATACATGCACACACAGGCACACAACACACATACACACAGCTACATAAAAACATACATGCAGACATACAGATACATTCTGACACACATGGACACCTACAGATGTACACAGATCCATATCCACACACATACAGATACATATACACGCACACACATAGACACATGCATCCTGACACACACGAACACCTACAGATGTACACAGATCCACATCCACACAGATACATGCACACACACACACGTGGACACATACAGACATACATAGACACATGCATTCTGATACACATGGGCACAGACATATGTACACACAGACACGTACATCCAGAAACACAGATATAAACACACAGGCAGGCACATGTGCATACAGATACGTGTATCCTGACACACACACATACAGACACACAGATATACACACACATACACACACACACATGTGACCTCTCCTAGAATCCTCAGGGCTTTTGTAACCGCTCACTGGCCAGAACCATGTATGTAGCAGGTGGGAACTGGATCACTGTAGCTCCTCACCCTTTGAGGCTGGGAGAGACTGGCGGTGAGCAGTGTTTGGGCAGCTAACTCACACTGCCTGCCCCAGCTCCCCTCCCGCCCTGAGAATGCAGGGGCTAAGTGCCTCTCCCTGCACTGTCAGTGTCCCTGCCCACCTTCCCTGCCAGGGGTCTTGATGGCTGCACCTGTCCTACTGGTTGTTCCCAATCTTCTGAACACAGGCCATTGTTGCCCAGGGTTTTCTCCTGCATTCTCCTTGCAAGGCTTCCTCTAACCCCTCCTCGCTGTGCCTAGTTATGTGCAGACGTGAGCAGTACTACAGCTACCAAGATGTTTAGTCTCTGCCTTCTTGCAACTTAGGGTTTAGTACATCCCCCTGGGGAAGGGCAAGACTAAGGGTGGGGCCCCTTCCTGATTGGCTGTGAGCAACCCGTGGAGATGCTATCCTGTCCCTTTTAGAGGGGAGCAAACAGATTTGGAGATAGGAAGGGAATTCTGAGATGTCCTAAATTAAGTTACAGACCAGAGGATGGAAGGAAGAGATTATATCAGCTGACAGCTTTGGGTTAAACCAATAAAGAAAGGAACTGCTTCACACTCCTCTGCGTGTGGCGGATTAACCGACAAGGCACCATCGCACCTTGCGTACAGAACCAACCAAGGGGCAGCGAGCACTCCACGGCCTGTCCCATGCCAGGACTTTGCTGTGTGCTGTTCCTTCGTTCCTTCCCTCTCATCTAGGGCCATTGCAGGTTTGGTGTGAGCCGTTTAGGTTTTCTTCTCTCCACACTTTTGTTATAAAATAGCCTGACGTCTTTGTCAGTGGGCGCTTTTCCAAGTGCACGTGTCACTGGAGGCTCAGGGAATTTGTCCCAGGACTGGTCCTGTCACTTTGGCTGGCACGTGTAACAGCTTAGTTACATCTTCCTCATTTCAGAGAGCTTGTGATGTCTAAATGTTTGTTTTAATGGCGCCGCTATGGGATTTGCCCCCAGTCACAACGCCTGAGTGCATGGGAGGTGTGGTTTGCACCTGGGCTTGCCTATCTCGGAAGCCCCCTTGCTGGCTGCCTTCCTGCCTCACCTTCCCTTTGCACAGGATGGTGCTTCAGATACAAGTGAGGATGGCAGCCACGCCAGGAAGACCGTGGTCTGTCTTCTCCAGGGATGTCTGTCTCTGTGCCAGCTGCCTCTCCCTCCATAGACTGCGAGTGCTCAGAGGCGGGCCATGGGTTGTATTAATTCCACGTCTGGAGTTGACCACCTTGTCTGAAATGCAGGAAGAACCCAAGAAACTGCAGCTCTCCGGGCACGGTTTGTTTAACCTCTCTGTGAGCTTCCCCTGGGAAACTTTCCATGAAGGCACCTGAGCGGCCTCCCCAGGGCCTCAAGATACTGGCCGTGTAATTGTCCATGTCTGTCAGCTCTGTGAGATGGGAGAAGAGCATTACTTCAGAGCTTTGGCAGGAGGATCAAGATGAACACACATTATAAAAATGAGATGGTCTATCATTCGAAAAAATGATCTACTTATTTGAAAGTCAGAGTTAGAGCGAGATCTCCCATTCACGGGTTCATTCTCCAGATGGCTGCAACAGCCAGGGCTGGGCCGGGCTGAAAAGCCAGGAGCATCATCTGGGTCTCCCATGTGGGTGGCAGAGGACCAAACACTTGGACCATTTTCTGCTGCTTTTCCCAGGCCATTAACAGGGAGCTGGATTGGAAGTAGAGCAGCTGGGACACAAACTGGTGTCCATATCTATGGGATGCCAGCATTGCAGGCGGCGGTTTCACCTGCTTTGCCACGATGCCGGCCCGGGGCTACCATTTAGTGAGCAAGTACCATATGCCAAGTCCCTTTCACACATCAACATGAAGACGCGTAGTAACACAGAAAGGTGATATCATTCCCATTGTTCTGTTGGAGAACTGAGAACCTAGGTTGGCTGGATGGTCAGGGCTGGCGGGACACAGGACAGACTCCAAGGGCTGTGCTGGCACACAGATGCTATGGAACGAAGCCGTGGGAGTGCTATGAGTTGTTAGTCCAAGGGCTCGACAGAGACTGAATGAATCGAGGAATGAACGTGTCTTTTCTGTCTCTTAACCCCTCCCGTCTCATGTCCGGCACTCGGTGTTTATTGATAAGTAATGACTACATGCACGCATGCCTGAATGTGATGGTTAATTTTATTCATCAAAGTGCCAGTATCCAGCGTGCCCAGAGGACACAGCATTTCTGGGTGTGCCTGGGGCATTGTGCACCTGAGTCAGAGGACTCAGTAGGGCGTCCTCTCTGATGCTTGTGGGCATCACACTGTCTTTAGAAGGCCCATAGAGGACACAGGGCAGAGGGAGAAGGAACTGATCTCGTGTGCTTCCTGCCTGCTGCTCAAGGACACGGATCTGCTTCTGCTCCCAGCCGGGGCCGATGCCGTTGGTTCTTGTGGGTGTCAGACTTGTGACCCCTCACTGGACCTACATCATTGGTTCTTGTGGGTGTCAGACTTGTGACTCTGGACCTACATCATCGGCTTTCCTGGGTCTCCAGTTTGTGGGACTTCTCAGCTTGACCAAGTGAGCTGATTCCTCATAGCAAATCTCTCCTGGCACACATGCACACGCACACACCCATTACGGGTTCTGTCTCTCTGGTGAGCCCTGACACAGGCTTACACACCTTTGTATCCTTCTCTTTCTGTGTGTAGCCTGTTCATTTATCCGGCTGGTATTAGCTGCCTCCTGACCTACTGATCCAGGCACCGATCTCATGGCTGGAGATGGACCCAGAGCAAATCACTGTTCAGGAAATGGAGGAACCGAAATGGAGAGAACCTGAAGAATTTTCTCCCCGGCAAACATACCAAACTGGAATCCTAGCCGAGTTCTTGAGATCAGCAGGTGCTTCTGGAAGAACAAACCAGCCACCCGCCGATCTGATTACGCCATTCCACGTGCTGGCTCCTCCTGCAGAAGTCTGGTTTAGAGGCATCTCCTCTCCTTCCTCCCCTTCTGCCTCAGCCCGTAGGACCATCCTGGGCCGGCGGCTCTGCAGTCCGTGGCCTGAGAGCGCTTGTGGAGGGACGCTGGGGAGGTGAGGACCTGAGCGGGAAGAAGAGGCGACCTCGCACAGAGACCTGGGGAAACTGTTGACAGCACAATGCATGTGTGCTGTCTGTGTACATTTGCATCATTCAGGAATGCCTGTGAGATCTTAGTCGGGGACTTCTGAGCAGGGATGACCACTCCTCCCCTCGGCTTCCTGCTCCCCTGCACTTTCCTGGCCTTGAGCTTGGCCGCCTCGACCCTCTGTACACTTGGGATGCTGTTCTCGCCTCTTGCCGCATGGATGGCTCCCTTTCCTTCTTAGAGACTTGACTGAAAGGTCGCTCTGCCAAGAGCTCGGTCTGGAGTTGAAGTCCCCGCTCACTACCCAGTTCCCCTCTGTTGGACAGCCCTGACGGCCACATCCATCACCTCGGAGGGAACTTGCTTCACTTATTTATAAGCACGTTCATTATTCACCCTCCTCTCGACGACGCACACTCCACAAACTGTCTTGTTTGTGTCCCCAGGGCCTGGCCTTGTGCCCAGAACATAGGAAGCACTCAATAAATATTTGCTGGGCGAATCAATAATAATTAGGACATTTCCAGCAGCCACCAATGTCACCATTAGAGGGGGACAGAGACCTGGCCTGGGAGGTGGCGGCCACCCAGCACCCAAGTGCTGGCCTCAGCTGCTGTAGACCGTGTTCTCTGCTAGGATGTCAAGAGACGTGTCTTCATCGTGGGCCTGATATCAGGCTGTGTATGTCTCAGGGTTGGCACACAGTGAGGGTTCCGTTAGAGAATGAAATAGTGCTTTGAACAAGGAGGGGCCGGTTCAGGGGAGCCAGGGACGAATTGGCGTGGGCCTGGGGGTCCTGGGGGTGTGCCTGAGATGCTTGACCCCCTCCCTCTCTTCAACTGGAAGATGGGTAAGTGTGACAGCTAGAGGAGCAAGATTTGCTTCCAAACAAATCTGAGTGTGTGGGAGTAGAAAAGGAGCCCAGTGTGGCACCACCAGGCTGGTTCGTGTCTTAGCTCTGTGGCTCGGGAGCAGGTGAGTCGGTTCCCCTCTGTGAGCCTTGGTCGGCTCTCTGTGTAAAGCAGGGGAGATGGGTGAACGTGACGGTGACGGGAGTGCGCGTGTGAGCTGTCGGATGCCTTGTGCACACGCAGGGCCCTCCTCCCTGCCCAGTGCTTCCTGCTCCTCTCTTCCTTTACCTCATACTCTACCTGCTGCTCCTCTTCCTCCTGACTCTGAGTCTCTACCAAGCCCAGACTTCCGTTACGTAAAGTGAGCAGCAGGCTGATTCATTTACTTTATTAAGATTTATTTGAAAGACAGAGTTAGAGGCAGAGACAGATCTTCTATCTGCTGGCTCACTCTCCAGATGGCCCCAACAGCCAGGGCTGTGCCAGGCTGAAGCCAGGAGCTTCCTCTGGGTCTCCCCCATGGGTGCAGGGGCCCACATACTTGGGCCATCTTGTACTGCTTTCTCAGGCACATGAGCAGGGAGCTGGATCAGAAGTGGAGCAGCCGGGACTTGAGTCAAAGCTCATATGAGATGCGGGAGTGGCAGGCAATGGCGTAGCCAGTTATGCCTCAACGCGGGAGCTGAACAGCAGGCTTATGAATATGAAGGGAGCGAAGGAGCTTCAGGACTCTGGACTGAAGCACGTGGGACAGAGGCTTGGACACTGAGTTTTATTTGATTCCCACAGTGGCTGACCTGTCCAGACATTCTGAAGGGATAACCCTGGAACACCAGCCTTGGATCCATCATTCATATCTGGTTCTCTGGGAGATGGTGCTGTGATGGATTAATGATGTCTGCTGTGAATCTGAGGGGAGAGTAAGACATAGGTGCCGTGAACTGACCCTTCCTGGTCCAAAGTGCAGGTGCAGGTGTCTCCTTTCATTGGCTCTCTAACTGAATCCTCACTGTGCGTCCACCCTGAGACACACACAGCCTAGCATTTTGTCTGTGTCAGAGAGAAGGCTCATCGGAGAACACACCTGTTTTCCCGGATTTCAACCTTAAAGTTGAAGGATTTGCTCCTTAACAGGGTTTGATAACCCATTAGGAATCAATCACTCATGAATTGAACTAAGCTTTGCGGGAAATGATTTAAAATTTCCACCTTGACAGCCTCCTGGGGAAATGAAATGCAAAAGTTTATTCCCTGCCGCAATCACCTGGTGCTTTTTAAATCATCCAAGAAAGGTGGGTGTGGTGGCGGTGGCTGCCGGGAATGGGGGCTGGGGATGGGCCTGCCGTGGCCTCCCAGCCTTCCCTGGGCCCCCCAGACTTCATCTCCCTCATCCGTCTGCAACCCCCTGGGGTGAAGAGGCCATCCATCTTGGGTTTCGCGTGCAGATTCTGATTCTTCCAAGTCTGGATCAGCCATCACCTCCTCTTGGAGGTCTGCCTGGAATCAGTCTCCTCTTACGCTGAGTAGCCAAGCGTTGCGGGCAATATGGCAACCATCTGCTACATAAAGAAAAATTCTTCACACCTGATGACGCACCTCCAGAGCCCTTTGAGCCCCCACAGTTCACAAGAATGAAATGATGACAATAATGTCCGCGAATACTTAGAAGACTTGGCTGCACGTCAGATGCTATGTGAAACGTTTTACCAACATGAATCATCTCATCATGACAGACAATTAGGCAGGGGGAGTAGCACTATTTCCTTTTAATAGACAAAACTTGAGGTGCTGGGAGGTTATTTTCTCGAATTTAAATGTGGGAAGACAAGCTCAGAGAAGGCAACTGAATCCATGAGTCCGCAACTCAGCTAGGGATGGAGGTGAGACTTGGCCCCAAGTTTCCTTTGTATCAGATTGATTTTCTCTTTCAAGAATACTTCTTACTGTGCCACGTGCTATGATTGGTTGTTACTTGTCTGCTTGCCTGTGAGCATGGTGGGTTACTTGTATCCTAACTATGCCCTTTCTGGAGCAGAGACTGGTATGGGTTCAGCCAACTCTTTTCCTGCACTGGATTTCGATGTGAGTGTTACCCCTCATTGAGGTTTTAGGGTTGTCTGCTATAGCAGTGGCCCACCCATCAGCCCTCAGCATAATCGGCTGCTATTCTGCACAAATAGAACCTCAATAGGTACGGATACTCTTTGACTGATAGCAGGGCTTTGTCCCAATACATCCATCATAAATTGAACATATTGTAGGCTTAAAAGTCACTGAACACACCTTGAGCTACCAAACATCCCAGCTTAGCGACACAGCACCCCGAGGGTCTTGTTTGTTTACCCTTGTGCTCTGTGGCTGATGGGTTACTGCAGGCCCCTCCCCACCACACAGCATGGTGAGACAGTACCTTGCACAGAGCACCAGCCCAGCAGATGAAAATTCAACATTCAGCCTATTGTTTCTACTGAACGTGTATCACTTTGTGCCATCAGCAAGTTGAATAATGGCAACCCAAGCTCTTTTAAGTCAGGGACTGTCTGTACGTGCGTCTGGAATCAAAACACCTTGGTCTGTCCCTGTTTTGATCAGACATTTTCTCTGGTTTCTCATTCATGGAGACATTAATCTATTCATTCAGTACTCAGTATGTATGCCAGTTATCTGTGGCTACGTGGCAGTGTTACTATGAGCTTGTGGCTTAAAGCACTTATTTTCTGACAATTTCTGTGGGTTTGGAGCGTGGATGTGGCTTCGGTGGGCCCTTTGCGAGGTTGTTGTTAAGGCATTGGCTAGGGCTGGGTCGCATGTGGATGCTTGGTTGGGGAGGGGTCTCCTGCTAAGTTCACGGTTCTTGGCAGGGTTCCATTTCTTGAGCTACACCAGCGGAGGCTTCCATTTCCCGCTGGCCATTGCGGGAGGCTGCCTGTGGTTCTTGGCTACACGGCACTCCCCCGCATGGCTTTTGTTTGCTCTACATCAGCAAGGGAGTGAGAGCCGTGATCCAGATGGTGCTGTGGCTTACTGTGACGTAATCGCTTATGCGACATCACGTGTAGCACTGCCTGATGTCTGCGGTCTAACGAAGCCCCGCTGGTTAAAGGCATCCATCTAACCTGCACTTTTGCAGGTGCCCTTCCTAACTCAGTAGCTCAGACAGAGGACTTCAGGGTTCAGTAGGGTACAGCCAGTAGCCTGAGGCTCCCCAGGCTCTTCCAGGGTCCTGCCAGAGGCTTGGAACAGTTAGTAATTGTCATTGGAGCTGAAAGTAATGAATGAGATGGCTCTTGACTACTTGCATTTCATTTATCAAAATTATATCAGAAAACTAGGGCTTGATGAAGGATTGCTGTCAAAAACGCAAATGGGTGCAAATAGGGCCTCAGGCACCTAAGGAAGAAGGATCGGAAGAAAAATGGAACCAGTCTCAGCCGAGCTCACCGGGTGCCAGGTGCTGTTCCCAGCCTTCCGATGCACAAAGTCATTTAAATCTCATAAGCACTCCGTGAGCTAATGTAATGTATTCATTTCTCAAATGAGGAAGCTAAGGTTCAGAGAGGTTAAGTGAGTTGCTCAAGGGCACACAGCTGACAAGCGGCAGAGGCAGGAATAGTCTGGCTCTCTTGGACTCCAGAGCAATGTGGGTGCCCTAGGTGTGCCGGCTCGGGCTCCCTCACTCACCTTTACTGTCTACACAGATTTAATCAGCTCATCTGTGTGTGGCTTTCACAGCAGGGAACTCCTTTCCAAGGAGTTGGCTGGGTCTGCCTTACAGCCAGGCTGAGGGCAGAGGGGAGGAGGGGAGGTGGCTGCAACATTGCCTTTGCTTTAGGACTTGTGTTTGCTTGCTTATTTGAAAAGCAGAGTGGCAGGGAGGGAGGGAGGGAGGGACAGAGATGAACAGAGAGCTTCCTGTTCACTCTGACTGGCCGGCTGCAGTAGACAGCGCTGAGCCTGGCTGAAGCCAAGAGATGGGAACTGTATCCTGGTCTCCCGCATGAGTGAGAGAGGCCCAAGCACTTGGGCCATCTTCTGCCTTCCCAGGTGCATCAACAGGAAGCTGGGTTGAAAGTAGAGCAGGGGGCTGGCACCTTGGAGTAGCAGGTAGAGATGCCGCCTGCAGTGCCGGCATCCCATATGGACGCCGGTTTGAGTCCCGGCTGCTCCACTTCCACTCTGCTATGGTCTGGGAAAGCAACAGAAGATGGCTCAAATGCTTGGGCCCCTGCACCCATGTGGGAGACCCGGAACAATCTCTTGGCTCCTGGCTTTGGATCGGCTCAGCTCTGGCCATTGTGGCCATCTGGGATGTGAACCAGTAGATGGAAGACCTCTCTCTCTCTGTGTGTCTGTAACTCTGCCTCTCAAATAAATAAATAAAAAAAGTGGAGCAGCTGGGACTCGAACTGGCAGTCTAGTATGGGAACTCCACCCACTGTGTCCCAGTGCTGATCTCTCTACTAGGACTTACACAACTCATACAGGAAGGGCCGAGAAGTAACACATAGCTCAGGGGAAACCTTTATAAATGCTGACATGTTCAGAGTGCACTTGAGTTGAGTCTCACAGATACTGTTTTTTTTTAACAGGCAGAGTGGACAGTGAGAGAGAGAGAGAGAGAGACAGAAAGGTCTCCCCCCCCCTTTTTTTTTGCCGTTGGTTCACCCTCCAATGGCCACCGCGGCCAGTGCATTGCGCTGATCCGAAGGCAGGAGCCAGGAGCTTCTCCTGGTCTCCCATGGGGTGCAGGGCCCAAGCACTTGGGCCATCCTCCACTGCACTCCCTGGCCACAGCAGAGAGCTGGCCTGGAAGAGGGGCAACCAGGACAGAATCCAGCGCCCTGACTGGGACTAGAACCCGGTGTGCCAGTGCTGCAAGGTGGAGGATTAGCCTATAGAGCCATGGCGCCGGCCTGTTTTTTTTTTTTTTTTTTTTTTTTTTTTTTTTTTAAGATTTATTTATTTATTTGAAAGAGGTACACACAGAGAGGAGAGGCAGAGAGGGAGGTCTCCCACCTGCTGGTTCACTCCCCACTTGGCCACAACGGCCAGAGCTGAGCCAATCCAAAGCCAGGAGCCAGGAGCTTCTTCAGGGTCTCCCACGTGGGTGCAGGGGCCCAAGGACTTGGGCCATCTTCTGCTACCCCAGGCCATAGCAGGGAGTGGGATCAGAAGTGGAGCAGCCAGGACTCAAACTGGCGCCCCTATGGGATGCCGGCACTGCAGGCTGCGGCTTTACCCGCTACACCACAGCGCTGGCCCCTCCCAGATACTCTGCCCTCTTCATCCCACTGTCCCCTTTCCAGGTCTCTGCCACCACTCTCCGCAGACACTCGTGACACCACCTGGGGCTGGGTCCGGCCTTGCACCTGTAGGACGCACTCAGAACAGGACGGTTCCGGGCTCTGTCCCGGGCACAGGGGTAACCACCGGCACCGCCTGCGTGGACTGCTGCCAGTGCCACAGCCGGACTCCCGGCCGAGGCCCACGCACCGCTACTCAGCCCCGGCCTGCGGGTCTCCCCGGTTCTCATCTCCCCTCCCTCGCTCCCCTACCCAAGCGGCGTCCGTTCTCCTCCGCGACTTCAGGCCTTTGCCAGACATCCTCTCGCTAGCTTTCCCTCGCGCTTCCAGATCATCCTCACGGGCACAGACGTGCTTCTCCCCGGCCCAGCATTTCCTCACTTTCATAGGAAATTGCCCCCTTGAATCCTCGTTGGAGAGCGGCCACCCTCAAAGCCCCGCCCCTCAGCTGCCGCGGGAGGCGTGGTCACATGACCCAGGCTGACCAATCAGTTCTCTTTATCTCCCCGCTGTGGCGACGCCATTGAGGAACTGAGCAGGGCTGCAGCCTGGCTAATGGACTCCACGCTGAGGTTGTTGGGGAAAGAAAGTTTCCCCTCCCGGAGTAGTGAAGGACGCAGAAAGCCGGAGGTTTCCGGGGAATTAAGCTCCCAGAGAGGAAAGTAGAACACAGAGGCCAAGAGAGCGTGTCAGCGTCTGGACCTGGGCACACCCGGGGCCGGGCACCCTGCCGTATTCACGTCTCGCTGTGCGTCTCCCCCGCGAGTTGGATTTCCGTCCCGCGGATTTGGAAGGGATCTGCCTCACCCACTCATGTCAGCAAGCCGAGGAGCCCTCTGCTCCTGCGTCGTTTTGCATTTGAGTCGGTTTAGATCGCAGTGTCTGTTGCGCATCTACTCTGTTCCAGGGGCTGGTGTTTTGTTCACAGTGACTAAA
This sequence comes from Oryctolagus cuniculus, assembly GCF_964237555.1. Taxonomy (NCBI): domain Eukaryota; kingdom Metazoa; phylum Chordata; class Mammalia; order Lagomorpha; family Leporidae; genus Oryctolagus; species Oryctolagus cuniculus. The sequence continues at coordinate 112,689,100 of NC_091442.1, read as the reverse complement.
ATAGATAAAAACTCCTGTCCTCAGGGAACAGACATTACAGTGGAGAAGAGAAGGAACAAACACGCTGAATAAAATGTTTATCAATAGTGAGAAGAGTTAAGGGAAAAATAAAACAAATATGGAGAGAAGACATCCCGGCTATGAGTGGGAGGATAGGTGAATGGAAATTGTGTTTTTCAAGAAACTTCGATTTATTTTCATTTTATTTGAAAGGTGGTGGTGGAGAGCTGTCTGCCATCTCATTGTTTACTTCCCACGTGCCTGCAACAGCTAGGGCTGGGTCAGGCTTAAGCCAGGAGCCCGGAACTCAATCCAGGTCTCACCTGAGGGAGGCAGGGACCCAAGACTTGAGCATCACCTGCTACCTTGCCAGGGTGCCCATTAGCAGGAGCTGGATCAGAAGTGGAGGAGCCAGCACTAGAGCCAGGTACTTCAACACGGCAGGTAGGCATCCAAACAGCATTTTTTTTTTAGATTTATTTATTTGAGAGGTAGAATTACAGAGAGTGAGAGTGAGAGACAGAGAGAAAGGTTTTCCTTCCACTGGTTCACTCCCCAAATGGCAGCAACTGCTGGAGCTGTGTCGATCTGAAGCCAGGAGCCAGGATCTTCCTCCAGGTCTCCCACACAGGTGCAGGGGCCCAAGGACTTGGGTCATCTTCTACTGCTTTCCCAGGCCATAACAGAGCTGGATTGGAAGAGGAGCAGTTGGGACTAGAACCAGGACCCATATGGGTTGCTGGCTCTGCAGGCAGAGGATTAAGCCACTGCGCCATGGCGCTGGCCTCGTGCATGTTATTTTTTTAAATTTAGAGATTTATTTTGAAAGAGTTACAGACAGGAGGGGAGGGAGATTATGCACACACACACACACACACATATAATCTCCAGAGATCGAGATCTACTATTTATCTTCATCCTTTGGTTCACTCCCCAAATGGTTGCAACAGCTGCGGCTGCACCAAGCTGAAGCCATGAGCCAGGAGCTTCATCTGGGTCTCCCATGTGTGTAGCAGCAGCCCAATCACTCAGGCCATCTTCTGCTACTTTCCCAGGCACATTAGCAGGGAGCCTGATCAGAAGTGAAGCACCTGGTACTTGAGCTGGTGCCCATGTAGGATGCTGGCACTGCAGGTAGCAGCTTTACCTGCTATGCCACAGCTCCAGCCCCCAAACAGCATCTTAATCACTGCATACAATGTTCACCTCATACATCTTGTATGGAGCCTGCAGGAAAGACCCCAGTGAGATGGAGACATTGAGCAAACCCCTGGGGGATGTGAAGGAATGACCTGGGTGGTCATCTGTGTTGCAGGCAAAGGGAATGGCACAGTTAAAGATCTGAGTGGGAACATGCTGGTGGGTTGCATACTCCTGTGGGAACTTAGCCTTCTTGGTTACGTGTGTTAGATATTAGCTATCATAGTTCTCTCTTCTCCCTGTTTCTCTCTTGATATTTGATTTTGTCTGGTTCTGCTTGGGTATGTTATATTGGCTGCTCTTTGAATTTGACTGATTCTTTATTCTGCTGAGTCTTATTTGCTGTTAAGTTCATGCACTGAATCCTTTATTTCAGGTAACTATTTTCAAGTTCTAGAATTTCCATGCAGTTTTCTTTTTTATAAACATTTCCATTGCATTCTAAAATTCCCTATATGATCACTCATTATATTCATATTTCCTTCTAAGGTTTCATTTTTTGAGAATATCTACACTAATTATTTGCTCATTTTCACATCTGGGTCATCTGTGGGTCTGTCTGTATTGAGTTTGTTTTCTCTTGACCATGGGTCACATGTTCCGCATCTTTGCATGTCTTGTAATTTTTGATATTGTGTTGGACACTTTGACTAAAAGAACAGCAGCGACTGAAATAAGTTATACATTTCCCAGAGAGGTACAGCCCTTTCCCTGTCAGGAGCCAGGGTGTGAGGCTGATCGTTGAGATTCCATCATGATCAAGTTGAGTGGAGCTGAATTGAAACTGCATTTTTAATTTACAACTGGTTTCAAATGAGATAGATATCTCTCTTTGTCCTCCTTCCTAGTATCCAACTTCCGATGCTGCCACCCCTGAGGGATCAGTCCACTGACCTGATCAGATCTGGACTAGGGAGGACGTGGTTTGCAGCTTTCATTTCAGTTCATCTGTAGGTTTAGATTAAGCACTGCACAAAACCGCAAGATCCATCTCTGCGTCCTGGCTCCTCCCCAACAGCTGCTTACTCAGCACAACTCCCATCAGGGGGGAACTGCTGGGCCCGGAGATTTATTATTGCATTTGGACTCTTCAAGATTCCAATCTGTCATGTCAGCCCACATTGTCCCTAAACGTTCGGCTGGTTTACACTCGTTCCAGCGAAGTTCCCTGGCCTGTGACAGGCCTTCCTCTCGCTTGCATGCTCCTGGACCTGGCAGGATAGAAAGCCCCAGGGATGACAGCAGCAGCGGGTCTTCTCTCACTGATGAAGGGCTTGGTCTTCTTGGGGATTTGGGTCATTCATTTGTTTTCATCCACCACTTCTTGGTGACTTTAAAGAAAATGCAATATTTAGTCTCACTGGCATTTTGTTGTGTTTACAGTGGGAGCATCAGTTCTTTGCAGCCTTTCCCTTCTCACCTGAATGCGCTTCAACCGCCCGCATCTGTTCCGACCCTTGCTCTGCCCTCCGCGTGCCCCACAAGCCTGGCCTCTGTGGATTGCACCTGTGTGGCTCTTGCCTTTTGATTTCTGGTGGGGTTCAGTCTGTGGGCAGGGGAGGGAGTTGGAGACTGGGAGGAGAGGGAGGGAAGGTAGCTCCTTGTCTAGGCTCCAGCTGTTAGTTGGAGCATCTGAACTGGCTGTGGATCTCTTCCATGAGCTTGAACAATAACATTTGTGACACTTGTGTAATTGTTGACTCCTTGGCCATTCTGTAGACATCATGAGGTCATAACTTATGTCTGCTTTGCTCATGAGGTACACCAGTTGCCCAGCTCAGGGCCTCGCCCATGGGAGGAGCTCAGGGACGGCATCACTCAGGCCCTGTGTTGGGTGCAGGGACAGCAAGTTGCACGGAGCAGTTCCAGTCCTTGGGCTGCTCACGGTCGAGATGGGAGCCTGGGTCAGGGCATACACATTGCTTCAGCAGGAAAGGGCCACCAAAGCCCAGGCTTTCAGGGCTGTGTCTCCAGCTTCATCATGGTTTAGGGAAATCATCTACTTTGGCATGGACATGGAAGATCAAACTTCCTTGTGTCAGCTGGGCTCCCTCTGCGATCTATCAGCTGAGTGCTGCTCTCCTCCGGATAAGGGAACAGTTGGATTGTGGAGGGTGGGAGCCAAGCTGGCGTGAAGATTGATGGCCTGGCTCTCCCTGGGCTTGTGAATCTCAGCTTGAAGACCATCACAAATATAGACGAGGCTTTGCCGAGTGGAGACCCACTGAAGTTCAAGTTCATGGAGATTTGAGTTCAGCCCTGCTAGGCAGAGAAAATCAAGATAGGAGAAGCATAGATCTCAAGACATACCTGAGAGAGACTTTCTATCCATTTTTTTTTTGACAGGCAGAGTGGACAGTGAGACAGAGAGAAAGGTCTTCCTTTTTGCTGTTGGGTCACCCTCCAATGGCTGCGGCCACCGGCGTGCTGCGGCCAGTGCACCGCGCTGATCCAAAGGCAGGAGCCAGGTGCTTCTCCTGGTCTCCCATGGGGTGCAGAGCCCAAGGACTTGGGCCATCCTCCACTGCACTCCTGGGCCACAACAGAGAGCTGGCCTGGAAGAGGGGCAACCAGGACAGAATCCGGCGCCCTGACCGGGATTAGAACCTGGTGTGCCGGCACTGCAAGATGGAGGATTAGCCTATTGAGCCATGGAGCCGTCCTCTATCCATCTTTAACAATAACAAAAAGAGTAACAACACCTATTCATTGGTACCCTCTGCATTGGACGCTGGACTGAGCCCTTTCTAGGTATCTTTGAGCTATAGCCACCCTGTGGGGCTGGTGTCGCTCTAATACCTGCTTAGCAGGTGACACCCCGGGGTTCAGGCAGGTGGAAGTGCTTGCTCAGAGGCCCACAGCTGGGGGTGCTGGAGCAAGGCAGGGAATACCTGTATTTCTTTTTAAGCCAAACTGTATGTCATCATCTCCCTTTTCTGTACCTGCTCTTAGGAAGTCCATTTACAAACATTATTTCTAATGTTCTGGGTGTGACAGCATGCCATTTTTGAAAAAGGCTACTGAGGTTCAAAAAAGGCAAGGGACTGCTGAGGGTTACTTCACTGTGAGCTAAGATTTGATTCCAGGCGAGTAATTCCTAAAACCAGGAGCCTTTCCCTTCTCACCTGAATGCGCTTCAACCGCCGCGTCTGTTCTGACCCTTGCTCTGCCCTCCGCGTGCCCCACAAGCCTGGCCTCTGTGGATTGCACCTGTATGGCTCTTGCCTTTTGATTTCTGGTGGGGTTCAGTCTGTGGTTGGGAGAGGGAGTTGGAGACTGGGAGGAGAGGGAGGGAAGGTAGCTCCTTGTCTAGGCTCCAGCTGATAGTTGGAGTCTGAGAGCAACCTTGTCCTCCCCTTGTCCTGTCTGCCCTAGGGGTGTCACAGTCTCCTGCTATTGCTGGGCTCTGGGGTCTTCCACACCCCTTCTGGGATCTCCGAATCCTGCCCACCCATGTGTGCCCCCTCTAGACCTTTCATTAAAAATATCCTCAATCATACCAGCCGGGCAAGCTCCTGTTTCCTGCCAAGACCCTGGCTGATCGGATTTCTCATCCGAGATCCAGAATTTGGGAAACAAGATTTCCAAAGCTAGCTTGGCTTGTAGCCTGTTTTGACAAAATGTTTGCCTCCTTCCAGAAAAGCAGTCTGCATCCTGGCCTCATCTCACTCTGCCCTCCGCGGGTCCCTGCGGTTTGAGGGTGTGCTCTCGGCATTGACAAAGCACCTGACCCCCAGAGTTGGCGACTGCGTGGCATTTCTGGGCGTCTGTCTCCCCGGTTGCCCAGCTGCTGCACTTCCGTGGCACCGATCACAGTGGCAGCTGAGCTGAGAGCAGACACAATTTAATTAGACTTGTTCTGGGTGTCGGAGGCAGGAGAGGGACAGATGCCTCTTCCTTGTCGCCATGGGAGCTGTTCCTGCGCGGAGCATGATGTATGAGTGGTATTTTGTGGGGGGAGCCTTCAGGAGGGCGACTTGTCAGGCAGTCTGGGCCAGCACGAGGATGATTTGGCTGAAGATTGCATCCTGGGGAGGAACTCTTGCTCCCCGCCGTGCGACCCGCGTCTCTCTTCTGTTCCTGTCTCTTGCGTCTCTTGCGTCACCAGGCGAGCTTGCGCGGTGCGATACAGGCACCCAGCGGGGCTTAGAAGCACAGGTTAGGGCTGCAGGGGCCTGCGGTGAATCAAGACCGATGCCAGGAGTTCCTGGCACCCAGTGGTGTTCTCTCTCTCAGCTGGCTGCGAAAGCCAAGTGGAAGGAAGGGACACGCGTGACACACGCATTGCCGATAGGCACTGTTTAATAATGCATTGCTTTGCGTGGCCCTCACCACAAGCTTGGCGAGGGGTGGCAGTGTCCCTACTTTGCAATTGACAGAATCCAGGGTCAGAGAGGTTATGTGATCCACCTGGAGCCACACAGCTTGTGGGGCAGAGCCACAGCGGCCAGCTCAGGGCTCTTTGATTCTCCCGTGTGTGTCTCTCCTGCACGGTGCCAGGCACGCAGCACCCAGCACTCCATGAATTCCTTGCATCCTAGGCTGCCTGAGACCTGAGAAGTCACCTGGAGCACCTGACCTTTATTATCCAGACCGAGTGACAAAGACCCAGACAGACTGAGATGCGTTGGCAATCCCGGTGGCATTGTAGACACCATCCCTGCATTGCTGTCTGTGGCGGGCTCTCCCCCTCGCCCTCTCATCAAGCCAGGCTCCTCCTCTGCCCTGTGCACGCAGGAGCTCGCCTCCCCGCGCTGCAGTGTGTGTGTGTACACCCCTGTAGGACACCGAGGTACACGTTGCTCACCTACTTAGAAGGGGCCATGGATTCCGGCTTCCACAATTTCCAGATTTGCCTCGAGAATATTTGTGTGGAAGTCATTTAAATCCGGTGTCTTTAAAACATGGGGGTTTTGGTCCGTGAAATGGCCATAGCGACCCTTGGAGAGCTGTTAGGGGGACCAGAGCCACTGCGGTGTGGTCTCTGTGTAGAGACTTGAGACAGTGTAGAAGCCCCAGCAGAGGGCCTGGCGGCCGTGGCAGGCCTGTTGGGGGACAGTTTGGGAGACAGTGAAGTTAGGCAGATGGTGTGGAAGCTTGTTGGCACAGGAAACACTTTTTTGTGTTAAAGAAAATTTCCTTTTCTTCTGCTGTGTTTGCAAGGTGCTGGTGCAGGTTGTGGGGCATTTGGCCCCTCCAGCGATGCCTTGGTGTCCTATTGGTCACTGTAGCGACATTACAGGTGACACAGACTGGCCTCCCTATCCCGTGGGACCCCGAGGCTGTCTCAATGTCCTATCCTACAATAGAATTCTCCTGTCTCCTGTGGTTGCCACGATCCATAGATGGCTACTCAACTTTAAATCCACCAAAGTTACTTAAATAAGATGAAAGACTTGGTTCCTTAATCTCTCGGGGCTACATCTCGAGAGTGAATGGTCAGTGAGGCTGTGCCTGCCTATTGGACAGCTCCCTGGAGGACATTTCCATCACGGTGGAAAGTTCGGGGGAAGAACCCTGTACCAGAAGAGCCGGCGGTGCCAGAGCCAGCCAAGGCGGTAGACTCCAAATGTCCTGATGGCCAGCTTCACGGAAAAGGGGCCGAGGTCCGGAAAGATCCAGTCGTCCTGGGGGCCAGTGTGCTTCAAGACCCCCGGGGGCGTGACTTAAGGGTCTTATTGATAACCACCTCGAGGGCCGGGGCCAGTATCTCCAAGTGTCTCTTGGGGGCAGGGAGTCCCCTCCTCCTGGTTCCTGCGATGTGGGCAGTGGGGAAGGAGCCGACTGCTTGCCGTGAGTGCTGCTGGTTGCAGAGGGTGTCCCCCCTCCCCCAGAGGAGACTGCCATGTGTGTTCTGAGATCATCCCAGGAGGCTGGGCCTGATTCTGTGCCAGGGACTTCGAAGCCACAAGGCAGATGACCCGGCTGATAGAGTCGGACTTGACTCTTACTCTGGCTGATCAGCGTGGAGACTGAGCCGTCGGGTCCTGGTCAGATTTGCATCACAAACCCATAGCTGTGAGGTCAGGTGCAGGCCATTGGACCTGGCTGGTTTGTAAATTTTTTCAATAAATTAAAAACATTATTGATTTTCATTTTTATTTGAAAGGGAGAGAGAGAGAGTGAGAGAGTGTTCTTCTATCCACTGGTTCATTTTCCAAATGTCCCATCAGCGAGTGCTGGGCCAGGCCAAAGCCAGGAGCCCGGAACTTAGTCTGGGCGTTGGACCTACTTGGATTTCAGCATCTTCCACTGTAAAATGAGAGCACTGCTGGTAGTTGGCCCCGCTTGTAGCTGTTGACAGATTTATGTTGAGTACTGCATGCAGACTGTTGAGCGCAGGGCCTGGTCCCAGTGAATGCTGAGTAAGTATCATTGTGGGGCCGGGGCCCTGGCATAGCAGGTAAAGCTGCTGCCTATGATGCCAACATCCTGTGTGGGTGCCAGTTCATGTCCACACTGCTCCACTTCTGATCCAGCTCCCTGCTATGTCCTGGGAAAATTGTGCAAGATGGCCCAAGGGCTTGGGCCCCTGTACCTGCATGGGAGACCTGGGAGAAGCTCCTGGCTTCTGGCTTTGGCATTGCTCAGCCTGGGCTTTTTGTGACCATTTGGAGAATGGACTGGTTGGTAGATTTCTCCTCCCGCCCTCTCTCTCCCTCGCTCCCCCTCCCCCCTCTCTCTCCTCTCCCTCCCTCCCTCCCCTCCCCCTCCCACTCCCCCTCTCTCCCCTCCCTCTCCCTCTCTCCCCCTTCCTCCCCTCCCCCCCTCTGTAGCTGTGATTTTTAAATAAAAAATTAAAAAAAATCATTAATAACTACTATTATTGGAGTGATTTAATTTGTAAGACTCCGAATGCGCAGATCTGATTCCTCACCTGAACTCCCAGTGAGGCTCTCACACAGGGCTCCACAGGGCTCCACAGGGCTCCACAGGGCTCTCACAAGGTTCTCACACAGGGCTCCACAGGGCTCCACAGGGTGCAGCCCCTCTTCGTGCCTTGCTCATGTACAAACAGCTTCTGTGGCTCTGGCTGGCACCGGTGGGGGCCATCGCTGCCACCTGCTGGGCTGGCTGGCTCACTCGGCCTGGGCACTGTAGTCTGTTTGGATGGTGGGCCCGCGGAGATGCTGTCTCTTCCACACCAGGGCTGTTCAAGGGCTCCCGAGCTCACTCATTCGCAGCTTCTATCCCTGGCTGGTAGCTAGCGTGGCAGTCCCTTGGGAAGGCTCTGGGACTGCGCCCGGAAGCTCTCGTCCTCAGACCCAAGCAGCAAATCTGCTTCCCAGCCCAAGACTTCAAAGAGAAGCAGCCGAAGAGGGAGCGCGTTCCGATCTCTGAGTACATGGCCCACGACGTGCGTGGGAAGAAGTGGACTTGTGTGTGCGTTAAATACCCCCAGACACGCCCTTCGTGAGGGGTTGGAGGAGCATCCGCAGGGAGCGCCCGGTGGGAGGAAAGAAATCCAGAGAGAAGAGCAGCCTTCCAGGAGGTGGCGCCCTCCCCGCGGGTCCGTAGTCCTAGGCCTTCTGTTCCAGGGTGTCTGGGGAGTGACGTGTGACAGCCGGGACTTGAGCCCCCACTCTGCCTTCAGCCTTCCTGCCACTGCGAGACGCGGGGGCCCTGACACGGAGCCCTTCGGTCTAGTGGGAGTCCCGGGCCACCAAGGTAGCCACTGAAAGACTGCAGTACTGCACTTGGTCGCGCACTCATTTGCTCAGCTGTTCCGCTCTCATTCTTGGGGATGTCGTGAACTCTGTCTTCACCAGCTTCCTCAACTGTAAAACGTGGATCCTATCAGAACCGAACGCACTGGGCTCAGAGACGTATGGAAATATTTTAGCACCAAATCCGAGGACGGAGTGTGTGCCGAGTAAGCGGTGGCTATTGTTAGGAGTACCGTGTAGTTAGGATCTATTTATCGTTGGAGCTACAAAGAGGTGAGAACAACTCTAAAAAGAAATCTGTGGTCTTGTGAGCAGGTTGGTATTGGTAGACGCATGAACCAGCTACAATAGGAGTACACAAGAGGGAGTGACTAACTTTGGGAGAGGCAGAGACATTTTCAGAGAAGAGGGGGCATTTCAGGGGGGTTTGAAGGATGAATAAGAGTTCACCATAGGAAGGGCAGGTAAGTCCTTCCCTAAAGAGAGGTCCCGTGCATGAAAACAGGCCAGTAGAAGAGCTTTCTTGCTTCTCTCGCGGGCTGAGGCCCCAGGCAGACGAGCCAGAAAGGAAGCCCTGTGTTACGGGCCGAGACTGCTTCTCCGTGCCCCATCAGCCCAAACAAAACTCCACCAGCTCCTCCTGGAGCCTGGGTGCTGTGTGGCTCCTCTTGTTGATCATTCACCGGTGGCTGGGCTCCTTCCAGGCCTGGCCTCCCTGCTGGACTCACAGGACGGCCTCCGCCTTCCCCAGGCCTGGGAAAAACAGAACTTCCGTGGCTGTTGGGAAATTTGCTGTGCCAGAGGGTGCCGGATGGCCGTCGGGGACTCCGAGGAGGAGCCAGCGCGTCGGGGCGGTGGCAGGATCGGAACTCGGCTCATCCCCGTTCTGCAGCCGCGTGCTCCGAGGCTCAGCTCCTAGCCCTTCTCCTCTTCGCAGCCCCTGCGTCCTCCTTCCTCTCACGCGGTCTTTAGCGCACACACAGTGCCGTGTGCTGGGGCCCTGGGGGTGTTCAGGATGAACACAAACCGAACCGGTTACTTTCTCTTGTGAAATCTACATTCTAATGGGGATGATGGAGAACGGCACAGCCCTCCCTTCCTAGAGTTCAGTTCAAATGTAGGTGTCATAATAAATACCTCGGTGAAGTTAGCGCAAAGCACCCTGGGTGGGACAGAGATGGTGCGGGGCAGCAAGGGAAGTGGGAGCCCGTGGAAGCCCCCAGGAGAAGCCGGTGTGAGCAGACGCCGCTGAGCCGGCCCTGGAGCAGGATGAGAAGCATCCTGGCGCCTTTGGCTGCAGCAGCTTCGGGCCGCCTGCCCTCAGAGGCTGCAGGAGACAGAGGCCCTCCCTCCCGGCTCCAGGGACTTCCAGCTCTCTCCTCTCTGCCTGTCGCTGTCTGCAAAGCCTCCTGTGTTGGCAGCCGGGTCAACTGCAGCTGCACCTGTGGATGGTTCATGGGTCGCCGTTCTGGGGGCAGTTCTTCTACCCATGTCTCCATACCAGGCACAGCAAGGCCCTTCTTTGCCTTTTCCAAATGTAGCCAGCACGTAACGATTACACGTGTGTGTGCATCTTAGTTTCTTTCTCTGCCAGTCTGTGAGCATCTTGAACAGAAAGGCTCCTGGCTTCTGCTTTGTGGCCCCGCCCTCACACAGACACATGAGACATGAACAGTAGGTGCATAATAAGTGTTGCAGAAACAGTGAGCGATTTAGCTCCCTGAGGGCAGGAGCCACCTCCTCTCATTGTTTGCCTCCCTCCCTCGTCCCTCTCTACCCCTGCAGAGCCTGGTGCAAACCCAGAGCCTGATAAATGTTTATGGAATAAATGATTATTTTAATTACTCAATGAGTCACCACAGGGTTCCTTTAAATAGCACTTATTCTGGTGCATTTAAATGTTCATTTATAAATAATTAAGTATGTCACCAGGAGACTTGGATAGAGAAGACACAGAGGAACAAAGGACTGGCAGAACAACTTTAAGCTACAAGGGCTGGGCAGGGCAGTGCAGAGCAGGAACGAAGTGCCTGGAGCGGATGCCCCGGCCACCACACCCCACCCAGCAGCAGGACCTCAAGCTCCCAGCCATTTGCACAGGGGGATCACGATTTGCTTCTTGGGCTTCTTGGGGTGATTGTGAGAGGCAGATGGATTTAGCAAGCTTCCAGAGCTAGGAGCTCAGTGGCGCATGTGGCGAATGAGCTCCTGTCTTCCTTTAATGGAACGAGTAGGTTGTGGTAGACTGCACTGGTGGCTCCCCATGGATCCCCCTCCCTGGTACTCCTCTCTGCAGGGTTTTCTCCCACCTGGGCTCTAAGCGCAGCCTTGGGATGTGCCGGGGCCAATGGGGCAGTAGCCAGCATGTTGCAAGTGAGGGATGGATAGGTGGGCGCACATTGCAATGATCACTCTGGGAAGTTAACCTGCGTGCTGTAAAACAAACAAAAACAAAAGTTGCTGTTAGACCGTGAACGACGAGAGGCCACGCGGACAGGGGAGCCCTGGGGGATGAGAGGCTCCCTGGGATGTTTCAGCATCAGCTAAGCACCCAGGTGAGCAACCCCAGCTACACCATGTGGAGCAGAAGAACCGCCCGGCTGAACCCAGTCGGCTGCAGAATTGCTGAAGAGATACCTCATGGTTGTCTTAAGTACTGCGTTAGCCTTGAGAACTGAAACAGAAGTGACAGACGAGCATGCATTATACAAATGTAAGCTGCACTGTTGCCAGCTCTAAAATCCGTTACTGGAGGAAGCTGCAGGAGTCGGGAAAGCTGAATGAATGTAAATTAGTGGGAAAATACGACACGGTTTTCATTTATTTCTTGAAAGCTTACAGTGTTCATATATCTCACCGGTAATATTAATAATAGTGCTCACTTATTTTTTTTTCTGTATACCGGGCACTGTGCTAAGTGACTTACGCGAATTGTCTCATGCAATCCTAAAAATACCCCCATAAGATAGCACTGGGTGGTATGGGGTTTTTATAGACGGTCATCTCCCAGTATTTGTTGGGCAGGGAATGGTTTCAAGTCACCCCCACCTGCTTGGATACAAACCAACCTTTGATGCTCAAGTCTCCTACATAAAATGGCATAATATTTGCACATATCTTCTCATATACCTTAAAGTTATATGTTGATGACCTATAACACCCGAGACACTGTGAACAGTGGTTATTCTGTACTCTTTCAGGAATAAGGCCAAGAATAAAAAGCCTACATGTTCAGTGCAGGTTCAATCTTTTTTTCAAGTAACTTTGACCCAAGGCTGGTTGAATCATAGAGGGAGTGCCCGTGGATATGGAGGACCGACTGAATAAAGAACCCGAGGCACAGAGAGGTTAAGTAACTTGCCAGATGTCACACAGCAAGGAGGTGGTGGAGCCGGGACTCGAGTGCTGGCAGACTAACTCTAGGCTCTTGTAGTTCCAAGTGGTGGTCCATGGAAGAGCAACAGCCACCCCCTCACCCCCGGGAGTTGGTTAGAAACGCAGTCTCAGACCCACTGGATCCGAATCTGCATTTTATCAAGACCCCAGGCGATTCCCGTGCATAGGAAGGTTTGGTGTGTATGTATGGGGGAGGGGCGCTGATCCAGACCTCCTAGGAGCTGGCGCCTGGTGTGGTCAATGAACTCCCAGGTGGTTCTGACGCTTTTGAGATTTTGACAGCCACAGGCCTGGGGCAGCGTTGTCTCCAAAGGCCCCTCACCCAGATGTTCTGTGCTGTGGAGTATGCAAAGCCTGGCTTGTCTTTCACTGCTTGGCCGATGTGGATTTGAAGGCAGCTCTGCCCCCTGCTGGCCAGGGTAGGGAGCAAGTTAATTCCTACCTCAACTTCCTCACCTGTGAAATGGGTATGGGGACTCCTCACCCATCCTCATTGTCAGCTTTCCTGATTCGACCATGCAAGGTACCGTCTGTTCTGATGTTTTTGTGGAACATTGTTGACATTGGCGTCTGTCCCTGGCCCACGTAGAGCCTTTACGGCATCAGGTAGCCCAGTCCCCGGGCCACTGACTCCTCCAGCTGACACATCTAAGGGGTGGAGCCAGGGCATTTGATGGCCAAGACGGGCTGATGATGTGTGTGTGGGGGGGTGCAGGGGAAGGCAGTGGGGGCTCCTAGACAGGTCATGATTTTCCGGGATGATGAAGTCTGTTCCCTTCCCTCGGTGGGGCTGCCTCGCTCTGGAGCTGCGTGGTATTCAGGCCCACTAGGACGGCTTTGTCCTGGGAAATGGCTTTCACTGGTTCGCCCTTTCTTCTCCTGGGGCCTGGGAATGCACGGTTTTAGGAAACAGAAGCAGCAGCACTTGGAAAATTCCTAGGGGAGAGGATTTGGGACCAAAGGTTGATTCTTGGGGGGTGGGGGATCACTCGGGGACTTCCCTGGGCCTGTCCTAAGCATGAGCATTTATGTGCTGCTTCAAGGCCAGGGGGCCAGAGTGACGTGGCTGCTCCTGCCTTGGGTGTGCGTGGGGTAAGTGGGGACCTCCCAGAGCCCAGTGAGGAGCCCAGGGCACCCCCACACCCCACGGGCAACACCAAGACGACTCCTGGCTTCAACTTGGGCCCCGAAGGTCTGCCTGCTGGGGTTGGGTCCTGGCAGGAGGCAGAAGTGGGGGTGAGGGGCGTCCCGATGGCTGCCTGCTGGGTCGTCTCCCCCCACCCCCGCCCATCTCCCTCTCCGGTCCTTGCCTTCCTCCTCTGCAGAACATGGGCTCTGGTTCTGGTCGGTAGCTCCCCTGACTGCTGGGCCGAGGGCCCCCCCCCCCCCCCCGCAAGGATGCCCTTCAACTGGTCGGGGCCCAGGTTTTAATTAGTTAAACTTTTATTTACTTATTTTTAAGAGTTATTTATTTGTGAGGGGGAGGGAGAGAGAGAGAATGAGAGAGATTGAGATTGATTGATTTTCCTCTGTGGGTTTACTTCCCAAATTCCCCCAACAGCCAAAACCGGAAGCTCAGAACACACAGGACTCCCACATGGGTGGCAGAGACCCAAATACTTGGGCCATCACCTGCTGCCTCCCAGGATGCGTGGGATTGGAAGCAGCACTGGGACTTGAACCCAGGCACTGATACGGGGTGTGGGTGTCCCAAGTAGCATTTTATACACATTAGGCCCGCCGAACGCCCGCCCTGAGCACTGGTAGTTTTTAGAAACATACCAGGGGATTCTCACCATGAAGCCAAACTTAGGAGCCAGTGGGCTGGGTAATAATTTCTTTTTTGGATTTGGAGTTGACCTGATTTCATATCCGTTGTCTCCTTTGTCAGCAGAAGGGGTAGGGGCAGTGGGATTTTGGTCTTGGCTTCGTCTGGGAGATGAGGATATCGATGCGGAGGGAGTTGAAGTGACTCACTCAAGGCCACACGGAAGGATTCACAATTAGCGAGCCTCATTCTAAATTCCGGGCTCTTTCCGTGACACCAGCCTGCCCTCAAAGAGCCCAAGGATCCGGCATTCTCTCATGCACGCTCGCTGCCATCCGTCAGCAACAACAGAAATGGCAGCTCCCGGCTAATTCGGTGTCCTGGGCCCTCTGTGTTCCCCCTGCAGCCCTGCCAGCTGAGCGTGTCCCACCGGGGGCCACAAAGGAGGAATTTGAGGCATGGAGAGACTTAGAAATTTGCCCAAGGGGCCGGCGCTGTGGTGTAGCGGGTAAAGTTACCACCCACGATGCTGGCATCCCATATAGGCGTCAGTTCGAGTCCTGGCTGCTCCACTTCTGATCCAGCTCCCTGCTAATGTGTTTGGGAAAGCAGTGGAAGATGCCCAAGTGCTTGGCCCCTGTACCCATGTGGGAGACCTGGATGAAGCTCCTGGCTTAAGTCTGGCCATTGTGGCCATCTGGGGAGTGAACCAGCAGATGGAAGTCTCTCTCTCTCTCTCTCTCTCTCTCTGTCACTCTTTAAAATACATAAATTTAAAAATTCACCCCAGATCCCACAGCTGATTCATGGCAGGGCTGGCGTTTGAACCTTGCTTTGTCTGGTTGGCAAGGTCCAGGCACCCACCCCTGCACCACACCGCCTCACTTTAGAATCCAAACCTTGCTGCCACCAGACGCCTCTGGCCTTGGAAATGCCTGCCGGTCACCCTTGAGTATCGACGGATTTCTGCCTTCCCTGGCAAGACTCAGCTGAGCCCTGTGGCTCGGATGCAATTACACAACTGAAAAGACAAACAAATTAAAAGAGGAGCGAGGCTCTGTAAACAGCTTCCTTAATGACCCTGAGGACCACGCCTGCCTGTCCGCCTTGGCACCAGCACCTCCTGGCATCTTGGAAGCCGGGGTTTTCCAGCAGGCACCAGCAGCATTAGGTCAGCACGGGTGGGCGGGCACAGCTCATGGCCAAGGCCAGGGTGGACAGTCCTTGGAATGATACACAGGTTGCTCTGACAGGGCCCTGAGGGTGTGTGATTGGACCCAAGCACTCGGAAAAGCGTGGTGGCTTGTTGAGGTGCTTGGTTAGAAGTTCAGATTCTATGGCCCCACTCTGAGGGGCGAGGAGGATCGGCAGGAATCTGCAGACTTAACAGACCTCCCTAAGGTGCTGACTCAGCCTGTCCCTGGCTGTGTGCTGGGAACCTCGGTTTCTTCCTGGCTTAGAAAAGTCCCAAAGTTGGGAGAGATTGGCCCGAAGTTACAGGCCAGCAGCAAAGCAGGGTCCTCGCTTGGTGCTATCTTCAAGACCTTGTCCCCTCCCATTTTGGGCATTTATGTGTGGGATCTTCACAGCCAGGCATAGTCACTGCAGTAAGGAAGTGCCACAGACATCAGAAACGTGTCGTCTCACGGTCCTGGAGGCCAGGAGTTGAGCGTCAAGGTGTCGTCCAGGCTTGGCCACGCTCTCTTCACAGGCTTTGGGGAAGAACCCTTCCTTGCCCGTTTCTCGCTTCTGGGGGTTGTTGCGATGTGTGGCCGTCCTTGGCCTGCAGCGGGGTCACTCCCATCTCTGCCTGCATCATGCCACGACCTATGCCCCTGTGCGTATCTGAGTCTGTCCAGCTCTTAGAGTTTAGAGATCACCCTAATCCATGATGGCCCTATCTTCCCTTTTATTTCAAGCTTTATTTATCTGAAAGAGTTAACAAAGAAATCTTCCATCTGCTGGTTCACCCCTCAGATGGCTGCAATGACCAGGGCCAAAGCTAGGAGTTTCATCCGAGTCTCCCATATGGGTGGCAGGGGCCCAAATACTTGGGCCCTCTTCTGCTGCTTTCCCCAGGCCATGAGCAAGGAGCTGGATCAGAAGTGGAGCAGCTGGGACTTGAACTGGCATCTGTGTCTCTGGCGGCAGCCTTAACCATTTGCGCCACAATGCCGGCCCCTGTGGCTTCGTCTTAACCGCAGGTGCGGCGCTCACACTGGGGCCACGTCCTGATGAACTCTGCACAAGCTGTTGCATCACGATGCCTACGGGGCATCCTGGCACAGCAGCTCAGCCCCCTGTCCAGCGTTGGCTGGCTGCCCCCCGGCCTGATCCTGGGCTGCCTGGGAGCTGAGCTTGCTGTCTCGGCCAGCATTACCACAGGACTGGCCTGCACACTGCCCGCTTGGGGAAATTTCGGTGAAAATTCAAACCCGCGTGTAAGGTTTCTACTGAAGCAGTGTTGATTCCACACCATTGTGACGCTGGAGGATTGCAAGTCCAACCATGCTATGCGGGGGATTGCCTGTGGCTATGGCTCTGATGACCTTGATTTCCAAGTAAGGTCAAGGTCTCCGGTTCTGGGTAGATGGGGATTCTGGGCGGGAACGCGACCTCAGGGAAGGACTTCTTACACACAGTTCTTGTCAGTCTGCGTGCCTTGGGGGACACGTCACCTCCCCAGAGAAGCTCTCCTGAGCCCTCCGTCCTCACCAAGGGCTCTCGCCCAGCTGTTCTTCACTGCGGTGTGGTGTTCACCGTGGGCACCTCCGATCTTAAACCCCTTGAGATTGGGAACTGGGTCAGTCTTCCTCCTGGTGCCAAAGCAGCCCTTGCTTTGTGGTCAGTGGGCTCTTGTTGAAGGGATCAAGGAGGGGACACTGTTTGGCAGCCGTGGGGTGGAGCAGCCTGGGAGGAACCAGAAAGCCGGGTCCTGGTCCCAGCCCGGCCTCCACTTCACTTGAAACATCTCTGGGCAGTGTGGGGCTCAGTAGCCTTGTTTGTAGGAGGAGTCCTGGTGGGACTCTAAGAGCCTGTCATTTCCAAAAGGACTTGCAGGGGCCAGTGCTGTGGCATAGGGCACTAAGCCCCTGCCTGCAGCACCCGTGTCCCATGCAGGTGCTGGTGTGAGTCCAGGCTGCTCCACTTCTGATCCAGCTCTCTGCTAATGCGCCCGGGAAAGCAGCCGAGTCCTTGGGTTCCTGCGTCCACGTGGGAGACCCAGAGGAAGCTCCAGGCTCCTGGCTTCAGATCGCCCCAGCTCCAGCTGTTGTGGCCATTTGAGGATGAACCAGCAGATGGAAGACCTCTCTCTCTCTCTGCCTCTGCCTCTCTGCAATTCTGCCTTTCAGATAAATAAATAGATCTTAAAAAAAAGAGGAATTTTCCAGTCTTCTTTGCATCATGACTAGTACCCCCGGGGTCCTAAATCCCCTCCTGTAGTTCCCCTCTTCCCCCCGCCCACCTTTCCCAAGCCTCTGGAACTTCAGTTTGCCATGGAATTAATCTGGGTGATTTTGCTTTTCTCAGCGTTTATCAACACTCCTTGCCCCGCCCCCTCCATCCCCCTCCCCTCCCCTTTTTGTTTTTCCTTCTTCCCAACTCTGCTGATATGAAGTGAGGTCAGGTGCTCAGGGTACCCAGTGAGTCTAATTACCCGGGAAAGTAATTAACATTTCTAATAGAAACTGCCACTGCTCATTTTCATCGGGGCCACACAAAAGCAATAAGGTAAAAGAGTTTTGTAATTAAAGACTCGTTACAATGGGCTCTCCTTTCCATTCTGCAATGAGTAAGTCTTTTGCTGGGGAAATGAGCGTGTGGAGCTCAGTGGAGATGGACGGGGCCGTGCCGCCAGCCCTGGCTGGGAGGCACTCTCTCCTCTCCGGCTTGGTTTTCCTCTCCCCCTGGGGCTCCCTGTCTGAGAGGAACCTCATTTCCAAGGTGAAGACCGAGAGCCCTGTGGACACTCCAGACTGTGCCCTTCAGGATGCAATGTGTAACCTGGAAGTGAGGGTTGGCGGAGCCACAGGGGTCTGGGGTGAGGTGGGCAGAGGGAAGTGGGAGGTGGCGGTGGTATGGAGCCCCTCTCCCCTGGTGGCGGTGAACCGAATGGGCAGATGCCAGACGTCTTCTGAATGGGGATGCTTGGGGCTGGGTCGTGCAGCTGCTGTTCAGAGACACACAATAATAATTCTGGAGGCCTAAGTGGGCACGTACACCGTGTCAGACGCTGGCGGACGTCACACAGGGATTAGTCATCTAACTCACACAGCAACCTGATGGGGCTGAGGGTCTTTATTATTCCATAAGAGGATGTTGGGAACATTGGGTGGCTTGTCCAGGGTCATGCAGCGCGGAACGGATAGGGCTGGATTCGATTCCAGCCCAGCGATGTTCTTAACCCTGCCTCTGTGGTCCCGTGGGATTTCCTTGTGACCTTAGCTGCACGGGTTACTGTTGAGGGTCACAGACATGTGACCCCTTATACATAAGCGTGCAGTGGAAGGGCCCAGGTGAGATTTCTGCCCGTCCAGGTGAGCCGCTGAGGAGCCAGGTCGTGGGAACTGGAGAGCCTAGCCTGAGGCCCACAGTGGGATGTGGAATAAAGAGAACAGGCTCTGAGGGGGAGCTGATTCCAGACCTTGCTCTGTGCCTCACCGGCTGTGTTTCTTTGGGGGAAATCAGCTTCCTTCTCTGATCCTCAAATTTTCTTCCTCTGGATGCCTCCTCACTGGTGATGCTTCGGTGAGATACTTTTGATAAAAATGCCCGGCACATAGCAGGGGCTCATTAAGTTGCAGCCCCTCTCTCCCTGTTTATCTCTCACTTCTTCTTCTGCATTTAATATTCATTCAGGCAGAAAATAATTTTTGGCGGCTGACTGTAGGGGAAGAGCTATTTTAGGCCTGGGGAGGAGAGCAGCGTAAGAGGCAGAGACTTTACCTTCTTGGAGCTTACATAAATTGGAGGCAAATATTTGTAAATAAGAAAACAATGATGGTATCCCAGCACATCAGGGAATGAGACTCCCCCCCCGACCCTGCCCCGCGTAAACTCTGGGGAGGGGAGTGTTTGGCCATCTCCACGGTGCTGTTTCTCTGACGACGAGATGTCATTGAGTCTCAGTAACTGAAGACCTTGATGGTGGTTGTCTTACTTGTAAATGATGTTCTGTGGGTTATGGGAGCCTGGAAGAGGCAAGGAAGTGGGAGATGGGATGAGAGAAGGGCGAGGTCAAGGCCAAGATCACACTGCAGACCAAAAGAAAGTAAGAAGAGAGAGAAGGGGACCAGGAAGAGCAATGAGGTCTAGAGCCTGAAGAATGGCAGTGAGGGTGCATGTGGGAGGCTGGTGTGGGCAGGGCAGACGGGTCCATGTCTCTGTAAACAGCAGGTGCCAACGGTGGGCAGGGCGAGGGCTCTGGAGCCAGCAGAGTGACTGCAGATTGTCACGCTCTCCAGGATTTTGCCTTCTCGCCTGCAGGAAGAGCATCATGTAATAGTTTCCTGCGACTCCAAACGGCTCACGAACTCAGCAGCTTCCAAGCACAGACACCGCCTATGTCGTGGTCTCTATGGATGACAGAGAGGAGCATGGCTGGGAGTCCCTCACGGCTTTAAGGTATCAGCTTCAGTGGAAGCCACGTCGACAGGACCGAGAGAGGAGCTGCTCACTGGCTCCCTCGAGTGGTTGCTGGGAGGATCCGGTTCCCCCTGGGTGGTTGTCGCAATGCAAGCCTCAGTTTTCCACTGGCTGTTGGGCAGAGACCTTCCTCAGTTCCTTGTCCTGTGGGCCTCTCCCTGGGGCACTCACACAGCAGTTGCTTCCATCAGCCTGAACCAGTGAGGGAGAGAAGGCAGGCAAGGTGGAAGTCATCATGCCTCTGTCACCAGCCTCCCAAGTGACACCCTGCCGTCCTTACAGCATCCCAGTCACTGCAAGTGAGTCAGGAGGTGGGATCCGTACCCAGCAGGAGCATCCCAGAAAACAGAGGTCATTGGGGGCCATCTCAGACGCTGCCTACTGCAGGTAACCTCCCAAGACTATGCAGAGGATTAAATTAGAAGATTCAGGAAAATCTCTTAGCACGTTGCCTGGCACGTCGTACGTTTCTGAGGCAGTTCTTATTGGTATTGTCACATCTGGCAGGTGGCCATGCCCCTGCTCGTCAGCAGGGGGTAATACATGGAGGGAAATGCATGCGAGTGGACACAGGAATGGTGTTTTGGCGCTCTCTTCCCGCAGTTACGCTGCACGGCACACAACACCCCCAGACCTCAACGGGATCCCACAGTGACACAGTTGTTTGCTTATGGTCTATGGAGTGAGCACAGGTTCTGCTGATCTGCACTGGGTGTGCTGGGGCTCGCTGTCACTCCTGTGACCATCCACGTGTTCATTAGGTGGCTTGGCTGATCTTGGAGGGCACTCTCACCCTCTGATGTCTCCACAGGGACACTGCAAAAGGGTTTATTTCTGCTCCACGTAGTTTCTACCCTCTGACAGGCTGCATGCATGTCGGGGACTCTCTCTCTCTTTTTTTTTTTTTTTGGACAGGCAGAGTTAAACAGAGAGAGAGACAGAGAGAAAGGTCTTCCTTCTTTTGGTTCACCTCCCAAATGGCCGCTACAGTTGGCCGATCTGACGCCAGGAGCCAGGTGCTTCCTCCTGGTCTCCCATGTGGGTGCAGGGGCCCAAGCACTTGGGCCATCCTCCACTGCTTTCCCCGGGCCACAGCAGAGAGCTGGACTGGAAGAGGAGCAACCAGGATAGAATCTGGTGCCCCAACTGGGACTAGAACCCGGAGTACCGGCACTGCAGGCGGAGGATTAGCCTAGCAAGCCACGGCGCCAGCCTGGGGATTCTTTTTCAAATAGGGTTCCAGGACAGCATCTTGATGCCTAACATCAAAACCGGTGCTCCATGGCTCCTGCCACGTCTGTGGGCTAGCCAAAGTCGCAAGACCGGCCCGACTCAGCAGGTGGGCTTATGACTCCTCCTCTTTCCTTCTCTTGGTAGTAGGAGCTGCCAAGTCATGTATGATGGGTGTAGATATAGGGGCTATTTTATGGCAATTATGATGGGCTAGAATTGTGGCTATTTTTGGTAATCAATCTACCATAGATCAGAAAATAAAGAGATCTGGAATCCACTGCCATGCTTTCTAAAATATTCAGGTAATTCTGAGGGGTAAAAAGCTGAATGGGTATTGAGCACTCTGAGTTCTGGACTGAGTCCTACCGATGTATTGCTTTACTCCTAACAATAAAATCTGAAAACATTTGTTCATTCGGTCAATCATTTGCGATTCATTCACTCATCAGGCATTTAGAACATGGTTTGGAAAACCTTGCTGTGAAGGGTAACATAGTAAATATTTTAGGCTTTGGGGCTATGAATTCTCAATTTTGCCGTTTTAGTGGAAAACAGCCTATAGTTGATACATACACGAATGGGTATGGCCACGTTCCAGTAAAAGTTCATTCGTGGGCACCGAAACTTGAATTTCCTATCATGTTCATGTGCCGTGAAATATTAAAAAAAATCTTCAATTATTTAAAATGCTAAAAGCCATTCTTAGCTGGTAGGTCACGAGGCTCAGGCAATGAGCTGGATCTGGCCTGTGGCCCCGCGTGTGCTATGCGACCCTTCCTGGTCCCTGTCACTGCAAACTGCCGGGCGTCTCTTTAGGAGCCCCTTGCATCTGTGCTCCCCTCTGGTCCTCACCTCGAGTCTGGATCTCTGATGCAGCAGGGGCAGCAGTGGCCCCGGGGTTCAGGTCTGTCGTCTCCAGAGGTGGATAAGGAGACAGTGAATGAAAAGGCAGAAACCTCACCGTGGCCACCGGCAGGGCCAGCTGCAGAATCTACAAGGACCCCGTGCAAAATAAAAAATGCCAGGTTCCTTGTTCAAAAACCACAAGCTTCAAACACCACCCTGGTGGGCTGTGAAACCAAGTGTGGGTCCTGGGTGATGGCACAGATTCCAGTTGTGCGGGGCTGGCCCGCTGCGAGCTTGGACCTAATTTTCTCGTGTGTTTAAAAAGCTGGCTATTGGCCAGTGCCGCGGCTCACTAGGCTAATCCTCCGCCTTGCGGCCCCAGCACACCGGGTTCTAGTTCCGGTCGGGGCACCGGATTCTGTCCCGGTTGCCCCTCTTCCAGGCCAGCTCTCTGCTGTGGCCAGGGAGTGCAGTGGAGAATGGCCCAAGTGCTTGGGCCCTGTACCCCATGGGAGACCAGGATAAGTACCTGGCTCCTGCCTTCGGATCAGCGCGGTGCGCCGGCCATTGAAGGGTGAACCAACGGCAAAGGAAGACCTTTCTCTCTCTCTCTCTCTCTCACTGTCCACTCTGCCTGTCAAAAACAAAACAAAACAAAACAAAACAAAAACAAAAAACAAAAAACTGGCTATTAAATGATACCTCACAGAGTTCTTTGCTGACTTCTCGGACCTGTTTTCTGGGAGTTGGGGACCGAGTGAAGTTCTGAGTCGCGTGCCAGCCTCGCCCCTGCCTCCTCTATGTGACTGTGCTTTTAAAGCCGCTGCAGTGGGCGTGGCAGCAAGAGGTTTGGGGAAGGAAGGCAGCCACCCCCGGAGGATCACCACTGTTTGGTGATGCTTCCCGGGGCTCCGGCATCTGTTCTGCTTAACCGGTACAAAATGAGACATACGAGGGATTTGGGCTCCGTTCAGCATGATTTGGAAGTGGCACACCTGCGCCCCCGTTTATAGTATTTTTGTCCACTCCCCTTTTTGTCAGTCTTCTGATTTATCTCTTTACAAATCTCTCTGTGTGGTTTTGCTTCTCCTCCTCCTGCTGCAGTGTTATGAGATTCCAGCGGGCCAGCGTAGACACGTGTCCTTTTAATTAAAGCTCTCCCCTCCCCCGGGCTGGCACAGGTGTTGTAGAAAGTCTCAGGTGACTCTTTTTCAAACGAAACCGAGTGCTGGCTGGCATGTGAGAAACTTGGCGCTGCCTGCGTCTCCCAGCGGGGGCTGTGACTTGTCACCTGTGAGTAGGAGCAGCTTCCTGGTGTGGGGCGGTAGGTGGACAGATATCCCTTTGCTTAGAGATAGAGTTGATTGGAACGGACAGGTGTAGTCTAAATATTCGCTAAGCGGCATGTTCATTCCAAAGGAGCCAAGGGTGAGAAAGCTTGGCTCTTTCTGAGCGTGTGTCTCCCAGATGAACCTCAGCAGGTACTGCCTTGATTTTTCCACCACAACCCACGTGTGCTTGTCAACCTGCTCTTGGCGATGGGTGGCGCATCAGTCCATTGCCTGAAAGGCAGTGATGGTCATTGCCAAAGACGCTCACAACTTTGGCTCTTAAACTCCAAGACCAAGCAGTGTCATGTCTCCAGCGTATTCAAGGTGCCAAGTGCTTTCCCTATGTTGTCTAATTGACACAACTCCCTAATTTAACTCTCACATGTGACCTGTGGGTGAATAGTACTCTTCTTACCTTCTGATAGGGAAGGAAGCAGAGATTTGGCTAAGGCATAGCAATTTGGGATGGGAAGGCAGATTGGCCGGTTTTCATTGATTTTTTTATCCAGATGAAATTTATATAAAATTAGCCATTGTTAAGCGAACAATTCAGTGACTTCAAACGTATTCATGATACTGTACAACCATACCTATGTCCAGTCCACAGACATTTTCAGCGCCCACAAAGGGTTCCCCTCCCCCAAGCCTCTGGCAAGCAGCAGTCTGGGTTCTGTCGCTGTGGACTTTGTTTTTTAGCCATAGTCACTCTCAGCTAACACAATAACAGTTCTTACTGTTTGCTGCACATTACTACAGGAACCTGGTGTGTGTTCATTCCACCCTCTCTACCCTATGCAGAAGGTGCTGCTATGACCTCTGCTCTACACAGAGAAAACAGAGGCAGAGAGAGGTCTGGACAGTTGTCCAAGGTCACACAGCAACCAAGGGCAAGACCCCAGGTTGGAACCCTGGTAGTCTGTGCCCAGACTCGATCTACTAACCACTGGGCACACTGCCTCTTTGTGGTGTGTTCTGTCTCCCAGGAGGTCCCAGCACCACCCGCAGCCCACAGCTTGGGTGTCATTGCACCCATGCCCCGCAGTTCCTGACCTCAGCTGGAAGCCAACTCCAGCTGTAAAGTGAGGTGTTGAGAGCTAACACAGGGACATGTGCAAAGGCCCTGGGACATGAGAGGAGGGAGAGATTAGCTCTGCCTGGGGAGCCCAGAGGACCGTTTGGTTGTTGCTCTTTTGTATTCCTCCACACAAGACTAAAACGACCTGTATGCATCGGGGAAGAGTGAAGATCTTGTAAAACCAGGGTGAATCTGAGTGGTGGGCAGGAGCCATGCATATGGTCTTAGCTCTGCTGCCACCCAGCTGGGGGCCCAGGGCTGCTTCCTTCACCTTCGTGAGCCTTGCTGTCCTCAACCTTAAATCAGGATATGTTGAGCCACAAATAGACCCGCATGTTATAAGACTATAGCAAGCGCTCTCTGTTTTTTGAAAATTTATTATTTATTTGAAAGGTAGAGTTGCAGAGAGAGTGTTGGGGGGAGAGAATTTGCCATTCACTGCTTCATTGCCCAAATGGCTGCAATGGCCAGGGCTGGGCCAATCTGAAGCCAGGAGCCAGGAACTCCATCTGGGTCTTCCACATGAGTGCAGGGGCCCAAGCACTTGGGCCATCTTCTACTGCTTTCTCTCTGCATTAGCAGGGAGCTGGGTTGGAAGTGGAGTAGCTGGGACTTGAACTGGTGCCCATGTGGGATGCCAGCATCATAGGCAGTGGCTTCACCCACTGCGCCACAACCCCAGCCCCATAAGAAGCATTCTTTTTTTTTTAACTTATATTTAATGAATATAGATTGCCAAAGTACAGCTTATGGATTACATTGGCTCCCCCCCCAATGACTTCCCTCCTACCCGCAACCCTCCCCTTTCCCACTCTCTCTCCCCTTCCATTCATATCAAGATTCATTTTCAATTTTCTTTATATACAGAAGATCAGTTTAGTATACATTAAGTAAAGATTTCAACAGTTTGCACCCACATAGAAACACAAAGTGAAAAATACTGTTTGAGTACTCATTATAGCATTAAGTCTCAATGTACAGCACATTAAGGACAGAGATCCTACATGAGGAGTAAGTGCTCAGTGACTCCTGTTGTTGACTTTACAAATTGACACTCCTGTTTATGGCATCAGTAATCTCCCTAGGCTTCAGTCATGAGTTTCCAAGGCTATGGAAGCCTTTTGAGTTCACCAACTCTTATCTTATTTAGACAAGGTCATAGTCAAAGTGGAGGTTCTCTCCTCCCTTCAGAGAAAGGTACCTCCTCATAAGAGGCATTCTTAATAAACATTTTGGAGTCCCAGCCATGACCTTTTCTCAGGAAGACAGTGGATAAACATCTGCATGCTAAGGTATATAAAATAATAATAATAATAATAATAATAATACCTATTGCACTCTAAGATATTCCAGACACTATTCAGAAACCGTGTGTGCGTGTGCGTGTGTGTGTGTTAAGCAAACAACTGAATCACATCTCACAAACTACTATTCTGGGAAGAGCTCTAGTTTTGTGATGGTGTCTTTGGAAAGTAAAACACAAATGAGGAGACCACGGCTGAGCTGGTCAGGGTGGCCACAGGCTCTGTCCTTGTGGTTCCTTGCTTGCTCACAGCGGGACTCCCAGCAGCATGGTGGACACTCGCCTGGCCCGGCTCCAGGTGTGCCGGCTGAGGTCGCCCACGTGCCATGTGGCATCTGGCTGGGTGAGAGCTGCCCAGCTGAGTCCAGATGCAGCCGAGTGTGGGGCTACTCTCCAAGCTTCCCTGTGCGCACTGCTACCTTCTGAACTTGTGAACTTCACATTTCCCACCCATGTATTTGTTTGAATGCCACCAAATGTCATTTGGGAATCCCTCTCTCTTTCTGTCCTTGTGTTCCTTTTCCTGTTAAAAATTAGGAAACACTGGGATCAGCATTTAGCCTAATGATTAAAAAGCCTACATCCCACAGCTGAGTGCCCGGGTTCAGTTCTCGCTCTGGCTCCTCACTTCACCTTCCTGTCGATTGCAGACCCTGGGAAGCGATGGTGATGGTGATGGTGATTGGGCCCTGGCCACCACATGGGAGACCTGGATTGAATTCCCAGCTCCTGGCCCAGCCCTGACTGTTGCAGGCATTTGGGGAGTGAACCAGCACTCCCTCCCTCCCAAAGAAATAAAAAATGAACTATTTCCATGCATGCACTGTTCCCCCCACCCCCTCTTACCCCACTCCCCCCTGGGCCTATGGCCTGCTTCTCCCTCTCTCTCTCTGAACTACCACGTGTCTGCCACCTCTGGGCCTTGGCACCTGCTGTTCCTCTGCCTAGATGTCTCCTTCCTGGTTTTGCTCACTGCCTCCCCTCTTTTCATTGCAGGTGTCAATTCTTCCGTCTTCTTTGCGTTGAACTTTTGCCTGGGTGTCACCTAAACCCTCAGCTGTCTCCCTGACACCACTATTTGGGTTGCCTTCCTTGTTTCATTTTTTTTCCTCCATAGATCTTATCATCATCCACCAACTGAATGTGTTTTACTCACTCATTAATTGTCTGCCCATCTCTGCTGCTGGCTCTGCCAGGGGATGGCTTTTTTCTCGTTCACAGCTGTGTCCCCTATACCTGTAATGGTGCCAGGTACACAGCAGGTGCTAATACATTTTGGTACGAATAAAAAGTACAGAGAATAAAATATAAAAAACTGCTTTGTGTCTACCACTCAGTTTAATGAATGTTGGCATTTCCCTATTTCCCTCATTTCTTTGTTTTCTAAATGGATAAAATGCGTTAGCTACTGATGGAGGCTTCACCTCCTCTGCCCTGTCCCCTTCCTACCTCCCAAGGGTGACCCAATTCCGACGCGGGTGAGCAGGGCTGCAGTCCGTGAGTTTGTACCTTTAGACACAAATCCACAGAATTCTTGTGGGGTTTTAAAAATTCTACACAGACCGGGTACTTTACCTAAGTTTCTACAATTTGCTTTTTATATCAATGTTATATTTTATTCATGATGATACATGCAAATTTAATTTGCTCATTTTAAGACTGGTATAGAATTCCATTGTGTGAACATGCCATAATTTATTTATTATTTCCCTTCTAAGTGGATATCGAGGTTGTCCCCAATTTTTTGTTATTACAGGCAAAGCCCAGGGGGCTCTCTTGGCCATGTCTTTGGTGCACACTCACATGCGTGGGGGCAGGTCCCCCTTGGAGCTCTGGGGTGTGGAATAGCGGAAGTTTAGGGTATGTGCATTCTAAATTTGCTCGGTGTTATGAAATTTCTCATCAAAGTGACTGCACCACCCACGCCCCTTCCTGTCATGATTGGTTGTGAGTTGCTCTCTTGTCATTACTTATCACTCAATTTTCCCGACTCCTAGTGAGGCTGAGCTTCCTACCTGAAACTTAGTGTCCATTCAGGTGAACTCGCCTGGAATTGTATCTTGATGGCTTTTATCCATTATTGTTCTGAGCCGGCTGTCTTTTTGTCATTGACTCGTCGAAGTTCTTTGTATATTCTGGACACTCATCTTTTGTCAGTCGTGTCATTTGCAAATATCTCGCTATCTATCCTGCTGCCTTTTCCCTTTGCAGTGGCTTTGCTACACAGAGAGGAGACACAAAGGGGATGAATGTGGGAATGTCAGGCATCAGGTTGGCAGACTGTGGAGGGAGGCGGGTGTGGTTTCCGGCACAGGGATTGACACCACAATGCTTCTTGCTTCACTGGCAAGTCCCATAAAATCTCCTTGCCTCCCAGACTCTGCTGTCTGCTAGCAAGGACAGGGCTGCGTCTCTGAAAGGTGTCCCTAGGGCACCGTACCCTACAGAAGCCAGCAACCCTAGCAGCTGCCTCTGCTGCAAATCCCCCTTGTTGTTGAACCAAGTACCTCACCGATGGCAGAAATGGGCCCCTGTTCCTTGCTGATGTGTTGGCTTGGTCATGGGAACCAGTGGGAGGGAGGGTGGGCTGGGGACAAAACTGTGTTGTGCTGAGTCGCATAGCACGGGAGGAGAAAAACCACTTCCGGGACTCAGAGTGGGATGCAGAGGGTCAGATGGGGTAGCAGTGGAAGGGCCCTTGGGTACCCCACAGCCACAGGGATTGCTATGGAACCCTCTAAACTGAAGTCCATCACTCACACAAGGGTGGGGAAAGTAGGCATTTATTGTAAAGCCCAGAGCTAGGAGCCAGCAGTTACTGCTGAATTCCTGGGCTCCCCAAGGGGTCGGGGTGAAGATTCTTAGACTCGCAAGTTGGGATTGAGAGGTGCGTCCAGGGTCCTGGTTTGTAGGTGCCTGTGGCCTGCCTTCGATTGGTCAGTGATGCTGTGCTCGTCAGGGAATTTTGCTGATGACACGGGGAGCTCCAGTCAATCTGGGGGCTGCGTGGAGGAGGAGTTACTTCTTGCTTAGAACCTACAACCTGGAAAAGCAGACCCTCGAGATGAGACTGAATATCAAGATGTTGTCTGAAGGGGAAATGAATGACCTCAGGGTTCAGGGATTAGGGACCTGATAGGCCTTCCTGCACCACTCCGTCAGTTCCGGGAGTTGACTGTAGGGGGAGCAGGGCAAGGGGAGCCAAGGGAAAACCATGGGAGACAAGGACCGGATGGCACCTGGCGTCTGCTGTTGAGGCACTGTTGTGGGCTTTGTGGGAAGGCCTGCCTTGGTTCGGAAGCTTCTTTCAGAACCTAGAACCATGCAAGTTTGGGATGCTGGGTCTCAGCAGGTAGCTTTTGCTTCTCCATTTTACTTGGCTTCTGGTTCTGAGGGCTGGCATTTGGGGCTGGGCTCCACTCCGGGCTTATTTTCTAGGGATCCTGGTCCCATCTACGTCCATGTGGCTACCTGCTGATCTTTTAGGTGGCGCTGTTGCTACAGGTTGGCTGGGGCCATAGGAGGGGGCAGGGCCCCATTCTCTTCTCCAGGAGACTAGCTGGGACTGGCTCAAGTTCTCTGTCAAGTGTGCAGAAGCTGCAATGCTGATCCAGATCTGTGCCCAGGGCTCGCACAAGCTAGTTCTGCCAAAGCAAGAGGTGGCAAACACATTTTGTTTTTTAAAAGATTTTTCAAAAAAAATTATTTGAAAGGTAGAGTTACAGAGTGTATGTGGAGGGGAGAGAGTGATCTTCCATGCACTGGTTCACTCCCCAAATGGCTGCATGGGCCAGGGCTAGACCAGGCAGAAGCCAGGGGCTTGGTGCTTCTTCCAGGTCTCCCATGTGGATGCAGGGCCCAGGGACTTGGGCCACCTTCCACTGCTTTCCCAGGCACATTAGCAGGGAGCTGGATGGGAAGTGGAGCTCGAACTGCTGCCCAAATGGGATGCTGGTGTATCAGGTGGAGGCTTAACCAGCTGTACCACAGCATGGGCACACAAACAGACTTCTTGATGGGAGAAGCTGAGAAGCACTGTGGATGTTTTTCAACCTCCCAGAGACAGAAGATCCTGAGATACAAACCTGGAATCCTGGTGGATGTGGGACCCTTATGATGAACTAACTTCCCTTATGGGTCTAAACAGCGCCACCAGAATGTGTGTGACGGGGACAGAATTGCTAATGTATGCATACTCATGCCTCCTTTCTCTGCACACAAAGGACACATCTAATAAAATCTGATACAGGTTATTTTCCAACCCTGCTCCAGGTGCACACACATACACACACACACACTCTGTGCAGTTATCTGCAAAACGTGGAGGAGCTGGCCAGGGGAGATTTGCTTTGGAAAGAGTTGAGAAGGAAGGATGCCTGAGAGAGGGAAAGAAAACACGTGGGGAAGGGGTAGAGGATGGAGGGCCCTGGCTGGTGATTTCGGGAAGAGTGGTGAGGCAGAGCAAGGGTGAAGGGGAGGAGGGCGGCTTGGGGCACCTGCTGAGTACAAGGGAGATAGAGATGGGACGGTCATTTTTCCATTCCATTATTTTTTTTATAGCTGTTGTCTATGTTCCCACTAAACTAGGGTCTTTTTGCTTTTTACTTAAGTTCTTATTTGGTAAGTTTTTATGCCTTTTGACTATAATTAGTCTCAAAAACTAAAAAAAGACCGAAGAAAGGTGGGAGAGCACGAGAGGGAGTGGGGAGGGAGGGGAGTATCATATTCTTAGAATTGTACCTATAAACCACGTTGAATCTGTTAGAACTAATTAAAAATTAAAGTAAAAAAATAAAAATAAAATTACACTAAAACATGTTGAAGATGCGGCCGGGATGTGTGTCTTCTGCATGTTCTCTGGCAGATTGAGAGACTGCTTGGAAACGTGGAGGGGCGGGTCTTCAAAAAGTTCACGGAAAACGCATATCATGAAAAAAAGCATGGATTTCAAATTTTTTCACCAAAATACACTAATTTTGGGAGGAGGCTACTGACTTTTCTGTTTTAAAAATATTTTTATTAATATGAAGAAACAGGTTTCATGTGTTTCATAGGTATAGTTCTAAGAAGATAAGCATACTTCTCCCTCCCCTCTTTGTCTCCTTCCCATAATCTGCCTCCTTCCTTCCCTTCTTTTCATTAATTTTTTGCAAAGGCATAATTTTAATCAACTCTGTAATCACAGGCTTAATTCATCACTAATCATAATATCCAACAAGTAAAAAGTAGGAAGACCACAGTTGCATAGGAGTATAAACAAGGTCCACAAATGATAATCATATCACAATATGTCCATTTCATCCCATATTGATTCTATATTAACTGCTGTATATCAGAGAAAATATATGATGTTTGCTGTTTTGAGACTGGCTTATTTCTCTAAGCGTAATGGCTTCCAGTTGCGTTCATTTTGGTGCAAAAGATAGGATTTCTTTCTTGTTTATGGCTGAGTAGTATTCCATGATGTATATATACCACATTTTCTTTATCCAGTCATCCACTGATGGACATCTGGGTTGATTTCATATCTTAGCTATTGTGAATCGAACTGCAATAAACATGGGGGTACAGATCACTCTTTCATATGTTGATTTCATTTCCTTTGGATAAATCCCCAGGAGTGAGTCATGTGGTATATCTATTTTCAGCTTTCTGAGTTATCTCCATATTGTCTTCTATAGTGGTTAAACTAGGTTACATTCCCACCAGCAGTGGGTTCGAGTAACTTTTCGCCCTCATCCTCACCAGAATTTGTTTTTTGATTTCTGTATGATAGCCATTCTGACTGGCGTAAGGGGAAACCTCACTGTGGTTCTTATATTCATTTCCCTGATGACTGGTGATCCTGAGCATTTTTTCATGTGTCTGTTGGCCATTTTTATTTCATCCTTCGAAAAATGCTCATCATGTCCTTTGCCAATTTCTTAACTGGATTGTTTGTTTTGTTGTTGTTGGGTTTCTTGAGCTCTTTATAGATCCTGGATGTTAATCCTTTTTTAGCTGCCTAGTTAGCAAATATTTTTTCCCATTCTGTCAGTTGCCTTTTCCCTTTGCTGAGGGTTTCCTCAGCAGTACAGAAGCTTTTTAGCTTGATGTAATTTCATTTGTCTATTTTTGCTTTTATTGCCTGTGCTTCTAGGGTCTTTTCCAAGAAGTCTCTGCTTATGCCAGTGTCTTCCAGAGTTTCCCCAGTGTTTTCCTCTAGTAATTTGATGGTATCAGGTCATAGATGTAGATCCTTGATCCAATTTGAGTTGATTTTTGTAAAGATGCAAGGTAGGGGTCTTGCTTCTGCACATGGAGATCCAGTTTTCCCAGGACCATGTATTGACAAGACTCTTTTTTTCAGGGATTGATTTTAGCTTATTTGTAAACTATTAGTTGGTTGCAGATGTATGAATTAATTTATGAGCTTTCTATTCTGTTCCATTGGTCTACATGTCTCTTTTTGCGCTAGTACCAGACTGTTTTGATTATAACTGCTGTGTAGTATGTCTGAAAATCTAATATTATGATGCCACCAACTTTTATTTGTTGCTTAAGATTGCTTTTGCTATTGGGGTCTCTTATGTTTCTGTTTGAATTTCAGCATTGTTTTTTCCAGATCTGAGAAGAATGTTGCTGATATTTTGATCAGGATCACGTTGAATCTGTAAATTGCTTTGGGTAGAATTGACATTTTGATGACATTAATTCTTCCAATCCATGATTTTGGAAGTTTATTCCTTTTTTTGTGTCATCTTCTATTTATTTTATTAATGTTTTGTAGTTTTCATTGTAGAGATCTTTAACCCTCTTGGTCAAATTTATTTCAAAGTATTTAAATTTTTTGGTAGCTATTGCGTTTGGCACTGATCTTATAAGTTCATTCTCAGCCATTGCATTGTCTGTGTATACAAAGGATATTGATTTTTGTGTGTTAATTTATATCCTACAACTTTACTCAACTCTTCTATGAGTTCCAATGGTCTCTCTCTCTCTCTCTCTCTCTCTTTTTTTTTTTGACAGGCAGAGTTAGACAGCGAGAGACATAGAGAAAGGTCTTCCTTCCATTGGTTCACGCTCCAAATGGCCACCACGGCCAGCGCACTGCGCTGATCTGAAGCCAGGAGCCAGTTGCTTCCTCCTGGTCTCCCATGTGGATGCAGGGCCCAAGCACCTGGGCCATCCTCCACTGCCTTCCTGTGCCACAGCAGAGAGCTGGACTGGAAGAGGAGCAACCAGGACAGAACCTGGCGCCCCAACTGGGACTAGAACCTGGGGTACTGGTGCCGCAGGTGGAGGATTAGCCTAGTGAGCTGTGGCACCGGCCCCAGTGGTCTCTTAGTGAAGTCTTTTGGTTCCTCTCTATATAGGATCATGTCATTTGCAAACAGGGATGACTTCCTCCTTTCCAATTTGTATCCCTTTGATATCATTTTCTTGCCTAATGGTTCTGGCTAAAACTTCCAGAGGTATATTGAATAGCAATGGTGAAAGTGGGCATGCTTTTTGGGTTCTGGATCTTTGTGCAAATGCTTCCAACTTTTTCCCATTAAATATGATGCTGGCTGTGGGTTTGTCATGCTTTGCTGTGATTGTGTTGAGGAATGTTCCTTCTATACCTAATTTACTTAAGGTTTTTACCATGAAAAGATGTTGAATTTTATCAAATGGTTCTCTGCATCTATTGAGATAATCATATGGTTTTTATTCTTCAGTTTGTTAATGTGATGTATCATATTTATTGGTCTGCATATGTTGAACCATCCCTGCATACCAGGGCTAAATCCCATTTGGTCCAGGTGAATGATCTGATGTATTGTTGGATTTGATTAGATAGTATTTTGTTGAGGATTTTTGCATCTATGTTCATCAGGGATATTGGTCTTTAGTTCTCTTTCTTTGTTGTATCTTTTTCTGGTTTTGTGCTTAAGGTGATGCTGGCATCACAGAAGGAGTTGGGGAGGATTCCCTCCCTTTCAATTCTTTTTAATAGCTTGAGAAGGATTGGAATTAATTCTTATTTAAATGTCTGGTAGAATTCAGCAGTGAAGCCATCTGGTCCTGGGCATTTCTTTATTGGGAAGGTCTTTGTTTCTGATCCAATCTCCATCTTGGTTATTGGTCTATTTAGGTTTTCTATGTCTTCATAACTCAATTTTGACAGATCATATGTGTCCAGAAATCTGTCCATTTCTTCTACATTTTCCAATTTGTTGCCATATAGCTGTTTGTAGTAATTCATTAAATCTTTTTATTTCTGTGGTATCCATTGTTACATCTTCTCTCTGCTTTTTTGGTTACTCAGGCCGCTGGTGTGTCAGTGTTGTTTATTATTATTATTTTTTTTTGACAGGCAGAGTGGACAGTGAGAGAGAGAGAGACAGAGAGAAAGGTCTTCCTTTGCCGTTGGTTCACCCTCCAATGGCCGCCGCGGCCAGCGCGATGCGGCTGGCCCACCGCGCTGATCTGATGGCAGGAGCCAGGAGCCAGGTGCTTTTCCTGGTCTCCCATGGGGTGCAGGGCCCAAGCACCTGGGCCATCCTCCACTGCACTCCCGG
Source organism: Oryctolagus cuniculus (assembly GCF_964237555.1). Classification (NCBI taxonomy): domain Eukaryota; kingdom Metazoa; phylum Chordata; class Mammalia; order Lagomorpha; family Leporidae; genus Oryctolagus; species Oryctolagus cuniculus. The sequence continues at coordinate 112,655,092 of NC_091442.1, read as the reverse complement.
GCCACAGCAGAGGGCTGGCCTGGAAGAGGAGCAACTGGGACAGAATCCGGCGCCCCGACCGGGACTAGAACCCGGTGTGCCAGCGCCGCAAGGCGGAGGATTAGCCTAGTGAGCCGCGGCGCCGGCCAGTGTTGTTTATTTTTTTTAAACAGCTCTTCATTTTACTGATCTTTTGTATTGCTTTTTTGGTTTCAATTTTGTTCATTCTCTAATTTTGATTATTTTCTCCTACTAATTTTAGGTTTGGTTTATTGTTATTTTTCTAGGTCCTTGAGATGTGTTCATAGCTTATTTATTTAGTATGTTTTCAATTTCTTGATGTAGGTAATAATTGCTATAAAATTCACTCTTAACACTGTTTTTGCTGTATCCCATAAGTTTTATTTTTTAAAAATATTTCATTTATTTAAGAGGAAGAGCCACAGACAGGGAGAGGGAGAGACAGAGAGAAAGGTCTTCTTTCTGTTGGTTCACTCCCCAAATGGCTGCAATGGCCAGAGCTGCACCGATCTGAAGCCAGGAGCCAGGTGCCTCCTTCCATCTCCCATGTGGGTTCAGAGGCTCAGGGACCTGGGCCATCCTCCACTGCTTTCCCAGGTCATAGCATAAAGCTGTATTGGAAAGAGGAGCAGCTGGGACTAGAACCGGTGCCCACATGGGATACTGGCGCCACAGGTAGAGGATCAACCTAGTGTGCTACAGTGCCAACCCAAGTTTTGATAGATTGTATTGTCATCTCCAGATGTCTCCGTGAATTTTTGACTTCCCTTTTGGTTTCTTCTATGACCCACTGTTCATTCAGGAGCATGTTGTTCAGTCTCCAAGTGTTCACATATTTCCTAGAGTTTCTTAAATTGTTAATTTCCAGCTTTATTCCATGTGGTCAGAACACATGCAGGATTTGATTTCAGTTTTTTTTTTTAATTTGCTGAGACTTGCTTTATGGCCTAGCATATGGTCTATACTAGAGATACTTCCATGCATTGGTGAAAAGAATTTGTATTCTGCAACTGTGGGATGAAGTGTTCCATAGATACCAATTAGGTCCATTTGGTCCAAAATGTAGACAAACTCTGTTGTTTCTTTGTTGATTTTTTTGTCTAGTTGATCTGCCCATTGATGAAAGTGGGGTGTTAAAATCCTCCATTATTATTTTATTGGAGTCTATGTCTCCTTTTATATAAATTAAGGTTTGTTTTAAATAGCCAGGCTTCCTGGCATTGGGTGCATATACATTTACCATTGTCATGCCTTTCTGTTGAATTGATTCCTTAATCATTATACAATTCCCTTGTTTGTCTCTCTTAACAATTTTCATGTTCAAGTTTATTTTGTCTGATAAAAGGATGGCTGCACCTGCTCATTTCTTCTTTCTGTTAGCATGGAATACCTTTTCCATCCTTTGACTTTTTGGTTTGTGTGTAGCTTTGTCAGTAGAGGTGTGTTTCTTGTGGGCACCAAATAGATGGGTCTTGTTTTTTAATCCATTCAGCCAGTTTGTATCTTATTTGGAGAATTTAGGCCATTCATATTCAATGTTATTATTGATAAGTAAAGACTTGCTTCTGCCATTTTCCCATAAATATTCTTGTTTTTTTTTGCTTTGGATTTCTTTTGTACTTTTATTAGGAGATTTTCTGCTTCCATATTCTTTCATAATGATGATTGCTATTCTATGTTTTTGTGTGTAGCACATCCGTAAGTATCATTTGTAAGGCTGTCCAAGTGTAAACAAAGTCTTTCAATTTCTGTTTGTTATGGAAGACCTTTATTTCACCTTCATTTATAAATGAGAATCTTGCTAGATACAATGTTATGGGTTCACAGCTTTTCCTTTTGGGACTGGGACTGTATCTCTCCATTCTATCCTAGCCTGTATGGTTTCTGATGAGAAGTCAGCCATGAGTCTAACTGGAGATCCTCTAAAGGTAATTTGGAATTTCTTTGGTACACATTTTATAATCTTTTCTTTATGCTTTACTGTTGAGTTTGACTTTAATCTGTTGTGGTGAAGATATTTTCTGATCACATCCATTAAGACTTCTATGTGCTTTCTGTACTTGGATGTCTCTTTCTCCAAATTACAGAATTTTTCTGCTATTATTTCACTAGAAGAGGCCTTCTAATCCATTCTCTTTTCTGCATCTTCAGGAACTCCTGATACATATATGTTTGGTTATTTGATAGTATCTCATAAATTTCAAACACTACTTTTAGTTTTTCCAATTCCTTTTTCTTCTTTTTTTGTCTGATTGAGATATTTCCAAGAATTTGTCTTCTAGGTCAGATATTCTTTCTTCTGTCTCACCAAGTCTATTGTTATGGATTTCCACTTTATTTTCTATTTGACATATTGAATTCTTCATTTCTAATATTTCAGTTGGATTTCTGTTCAGTATCTGTATCTCCCAGAAAATTTTTTTTATCTATGTCCTGTACAGATTTCTTTATGTCACGTATTTGCCTCTCTGTGTTCTTGAGTAATCTTATGACCATTCTTTTGACTTCTTTTTCAGACATTTCATCAATCTCTTCTTCATATTCTGATATTGAAGTGTTGCGTTCCTTTTGGGGAGTCACATTGTCATCCTTGTTCATGCTTCTTATATTTTTGTACTTATTTTTAGGCATTTGTGAAGACAATTGTTGGTTTTCTCCTCTGAGGGCTTTAATCATTGGGCTATGCCTCTGTGACTTAGTGGAGAGTCTGCCCTTCAGTGGATATTCAGCGGAGTGTGCTGGGTGGGGCCAGCTCACACTGTGAGTGCTCGAGCATGGGGCGAGGGTCCAGGGTGACACCCACGCTGGGTGTGGTAGATCCCCTCTATCGTCAACAGGGGAGAGGGTATGATGACATTGGCTAGTGTGATCACAGCCCCACTTCCTCTCTGCCAAGGTGATCAGTGCCTGTGGTTGCCCACCATAGCTACACACCCCATCCACACAAGCACATGAGCCACACAATGGATCTGTGAGGTCCTCAGTGTGAGCGTGAAACCCTCTGCGGTGACCCACTCTAAGCACTTGGAACTCGGAGCCTCTGAAGCCAGCAAAGCCCCGAGACCCAGCTACACTCTCTGTCCTATGTGTAGTCATAAAATTCCCACATACTGCAGAAGGCTTCCACAGCCACAGGGAGCAGGAGATCCACTCTTAGCTCAGTGAGCCTGCCTTGTCCAGGGAAGAGAGCAGAGGTATTCCTGGAGCCGGCTACCTGTTGGAGCTCCAGCTTGGCAATTTGAGTTCAGATGCCTGTGATCATGTTGGGGGAGGGGAGTACCCACAGTCCTAAGTGGGTGCCCAGCCCCCTGCCAACCCTGCAGGCCAGACTCAAAGTTGGTGGGGGTGGCAAATCATCTCTCTGATAAAATCCCTTAGTTGGGTGTGTGTGAGCCACTGTAGTCTCTACTCACATTAAGACATCTCTTCTGGGACTGGCGTAGCAGCTAATGCTTCTACCTGTAAAGCCATCATATTACATGGGTACCAGTTCAAGTACCAACTGCTCCACTTCTGATCCAGCTCCCTGTTAATGTGCTTGGGGAAGCAGCAGTAGATGGCTCAATTACTTGGGCCCCTGCACCCATGTGGGGAACCCAGAGGAAGCTCTTGGCTTTGGTTCAGCACAGCTATTTGAGCAGTGACCTAGTGAATGGAAGATCTCATTGTCTCTCCACCCCTCCCCCACAACTCTGCCTTCCAATTAAATAAATAAACCTTTAACACAGAGGATGTTGCTTCTTCCCTGCTGGTCACTGAGCTCCCTTGTGGGGGAATGGGGAGAAAGAAATGTGCTCTCCCTTTTTGGGGCCAGGCGGGTCCCCTGTCTGCCACTTGTGCCCCAGGCTGTATTTGAAATATGGTCTGTGAGGTTGTTCCTCAGCCAATACCACCATCGGCACAGGCTGCTGCAGTCTTCTCTCACCTCCCTCCAAGCAGGTGGTCTCCTCCGGCCCCTGGCCAAGGGTGTCGCTGGTAGTGTCCCTGCCGGCTGCTGCATACTTGCCCTGCTCATATTCTCCATGGCGTCTCTCCTCTTTCCTCAGAATTCCCACTGCAAACTTCTCTCCAACTGTCCCCTATCCCCCCGGAATGCAGTGACTCCGCTTTTCCTTTGTTAGCTTCCCATGGTCAAACTCAGCACGTCTTTTCCCTATTCGGCCATCTTGGATTCTCCTCGAAATAAACTAATGTTTAAAAATGTTTATTTGTTATTTCCATGAAAGGAAGATAGGCACACAGAAGTGTGTGTGTGTGTGTGTGTGAGAGAGAGAGACAGACAGACAGACTCACCTGTTGGTTCACTCCCCCAAATGCCTGCAACAGCCAGAGCTGGGCCAGACCAAAGTCAGGAGCCAGGAACTCAGTCTAAACGTGCTGTGTGAGTGGCATGGACCCAAGTACTTGAGTCGTTGCCTGCTGCCCACCAGGGGGCACACTGGCAGGGAGCTGGAATGGATCGTAGGGCCAGGACTTGAACCTGAGCATTCTGATATAGGATGCAGGCATCCCAAGACCAATCTTAGCCTCTGCCCCAAATGCTTGCCCCATACTTGTCTTTTAATCTGATTCCCCCCGAAACATTTAAAAATATCCTCGCGCTTTTGCCTGTGGGATTCAATATAGAACCGTTCATGGCTGGGGTGAGCTCTGTTGTTTATTACCAGGAATCCCAACTGCAATAGTTTAAGCTGTTGGGTTTTACATTTTTAAATTGTAAAATATGCATAACATAAAATTTACCATTTTTCACCAATTTAAGTGTAACATTCGGTGATATTAAGTGCACTCATGATGTTGGGACCCACTGCCTCTACAGTGTGGGTTTTAACATTTTCATTTCCTAAAATTCTCCCAACCTTTCCTTAAAAATGAGGAATTACTATCTTTGTTTGATGGATAAGAAACCAGGGCTGGAGGAGAGAGACTGGGTCAAGATTCTACCACTGGTAGCAAGAGCAGTAATGATAGTTACCACTTACTGAGTGTTGATTATGTGAGTAGTGCATGCAGTTCTTTAGAAAATCCTGCATAAATAGGCTTTATCATGGCTCCCATTTTTTTTTAAAAAGATTTAGTTATATATTTGAAAGGCAGAGTGATAGAGAGAGGGGGAGAGACCAAGAAAGAGAGAGCGAGCGAGTGAGCGAGCGAGCTTCAATCCCTTGATTCACTCGCCAAGTGGCAATAATGGCCAGGGCTGGGCCAGCTTGAAGCCAGGACCCAGGAACTCTGTCCTGGTTTCCCACATGGCTGGCAGGGACCTAAGTACAACAGTCAAGTCCCTTTGCCTTCCCAGGTGCCTTAGTTGGAAGCTGGGTGGGAAGCAGAGAAGCTGGGATCAGACCGGCACCCTAATAGGAGATGCCAGTGTTGCTGGCTTACCTTGTGCCACCACACCAATCTCGGTGGCTCCCACTTTACAGTGAATAAAGGCTGAGTGAGGTGAAGGAGCCTTCCAAAGTACACAGGAAGCAGATCTGGATTTTTTTTAAATTTTATTTTTTTTTTGACAGGCAGAGTGGACAGTGAGAGAGACAGAGAGAAAGGTCTTCCTTTTTTCCGTTGGTTCACCCTCCAACGGCCACTGCGGCCAGCACGCTGCAGCCGGTGTACCATGCTGATCCGAAGCCAGGAGCCACGTGCTTCTCCTGGTCTCCCACGCGGGTGCAGGGCCCAAGCACTTGGGCCATCCTCCACTGCCTTCCCGGGCCACAGCAGAGAGCTGGACAGGAAGAGGAGCAACCGGGACAGAATCCGGTGCCCCGACTGGGACTAGAAACCAGGGTACCAGCGCCGCAGGCAGAGGATTAGCCTAGTGAGCTGCAGCGCCGGCCCAGATCTGGATTTTAACCCACACTTGTCTGACCCTGAAAGCCCTTGGTTTCCCACCAGCCCAATCTGTCTGCTGCAGGTCAGATCCAGATCTTCTGGCTCCTGGACTGGGCTTGTCCCTGGTGCCATAGCCTTGCTCAGAGGTACTGTTTCACAAGTGGGCTTCTTGGGGCTTCTCTCTCACTCCTGCTGGTTTGGAAAGGGAAGCTGGGAGTATTGGAGGCGGGTATGGAACCCTGTTCCCTGGGTGCTGGTTGCCATGCCTCAGGCACAGGTATGTGCTTGGAGAGAGTTTGTGGAGTGCACGAGTTCCGTCTCCCAGGTCCCTGGTTGAGCCATGTTGCAGAAGCAGTAAGTTCTCTGCAGATGTCTGTGGCCAGAGCGCAGGATAAGATAAAGGGTGGTGCCTTGAACAGTGAGCTACTGAGGAGGTAGGGGCCAACCAGAGCAGAGAGACAATGGATTTGGGTGCTCCATCAAAAACAGACACACTTTGAACCATTGAGCGCCCCAAAATAGAAACACTTTGAACCATTGAGCGCCGGGGTCCATTCTCATGCCATGTGCGACCCCTGCTCAGTCCCCGCCACCCCCAACAGGGCAAACCTCACTGTGGGCATCGTTGGAATAGCATCACAGTGCTTGAGTCCAGGGCCACCCATGCTCATTTCCAGGGTGCTGTTTGTGTGTTCTTTTTCCTGGGGGCCTCTGGAGTTATGTGGCAGATGGCCCAGTGCATGTTCTAAGCCGCCCATTTCAGAGATGCGGAAGGTTGGCTGAGACAGGAAGGCCTAGGCTGGACTCTTAACTCCAAGCCCAAGGCTTTGCACCTGGCTGCCATATGCAGACCAGAGGCAACTTTCTCATGGTAGTGGGTGTGGGACTGGGGCGAGGGAGGTCTGGGTTTGCCTCTCAGCTCCGTGGCAGTGAGCATCTCACGGAACTGCTCCATGCCTCAGTTTTTCCATCAGGAAAATGGGACCCCACTCATTTCTACCTAATAGGCTTCAATTAAACGAGGACTGGATGTGGTGCCCCTGCAGCTGCACAAGGCCCATTTACACAAACAGAGGCAAGCCGCTGAGTCTCTTCCCCGGGGCACCTGCTGTTCCCTGATGGCAGATGGAAGGGTTGCCGATCAGCACAGCATTTTGAAGGGGGTCGTCTTTTAAAACAGAACATGACACAGCCGCAGGCAAACTTGTTTTTGTTCCACTTAGTTTGATTTATTATTGATAAAGCTGGAGATAAATTAGAAGCATTAAAAAGTAAGTGGCTGCAGTCTACGGGCTGTTTTGAATTCTGGAGCTGTCTTTTTTGCAAACGCAGGGACCCCAGTAAGTCCAGAGGCAGTGGCCCAGGGAAGCCCTGCCTGGGAAGACGGGGCCTTGGGATGCAGCATGGAACTGTGTGCCCACTGCTAGGGCTATGTAACAAGGGGCCACAGGCTGGGCACTTTGAATATCGAGAAATGATTTTCTCTTTGTCCTCGGGGGCTGGCAAGTTCATGATCAAGATGTCAGCAGATTCAGTTCCTGGTAAGAGTCCCTGCCTGGATGACAGATGGCGACTTCTGCCTCATGTGGCTTTTCCTCTGAACAAGCACACACACACACACACATGCACACACGCACGCACACATGCACACACGCACACACACATGTACACACACATGCACACACACACACGCGCACACACACACACTCTGATTCCTGAGTCCAGCTTCCCATTCTTTCAGACCCTGGAGGGGCTCAAGTAATTGGTTAGTTCCTAACCTCTCTCTTTCTCCCTCCAAAATAAATAATTAAAAGGCCAGTTCATGCTCTGTGACCTTGGGCAAGTTATGTTACCTTCCCAGTCCTTGGTTTCCTCATCTGTAAAACGGGGTTGATTGTATTACCTACCCTGAGGGATGCTGTAATATTGAGGGACTGGCATTGTGGTGCAGCGATTTAGGTCATTAATTGCCACGCCAGCAACCCATGTGGGTGTCCTGGCCGCTGTCTTCCTGCTGACCCACCTAGGAGGGCAGTGGAGGATGGCCCAAACACTAGGGTCTCTTCCCACCCCTATGGGAAGCCGGGATGGAGTTCCTGGCTCCTGGCTTTGGCCTGGACCAGCCCTGGCTGTTGGGAGCATTTGTGGAGTGAACCTGTGGATGGAAGACCTGTCCATCTCTGCCCCCACCCTTCACCCCCTATTTCTGTGTCTCTCAGATAAATTAATAAATAGATCTTTAAATGTAGTGAAATACATAAAGTGCTTCAAAGAATGCCTGAGGCTTTGTCAGCAGGTGCTCACTTTTATCACGATGATGCTGTCTTGCAGGGCCCATGGGCACAGCTGCATCCCTGACCTCACTCCCTCCCTGTGTCTCAACTACACCTTCCTTCTTAGCCCTGCTCCTGCCTCAGGGCCTTTGAACTTGCCCTTCCCATCACTTGGAATGCTCTTGCTGCACACACTCCCTCCCCTCAGGTATTTCTTCCATTGTCATCACTGTGGTGAGGTCTTCCCTGATGAGACCCATGTAACTTTATTTCTCTGGCGCTACTTTCATTTTCTTGGTAGTGTTTATCATGACCTGGTACAGGTGTTTGTTTATTTGCCTATTGTTTTCTCCTTGCTCTGGTTGTGTCCTGATGAATCAAACCCCACCCCAAAACTCAGTATTTTGTAAGGACATCAACCTTTCCATCATCTCTGATGGTTTCTGTGGGTAGGAATTTGGGAGAGGCTCAGCTGGTGGTGCTGGTGCGGGGTCTCTCCTGTGGCTGCAGCTGGCTGGACCTGGTCTGTTGTCTCTGCCCAGGTGGGCTAGTTTGGGCTTCCTTTCAACACACAGACCTTGGGGTGGTCAGGTTTCTTCCTGGAACTCCAGCGTGCAAGTGTTCCAGTGAACCCCACGGAAGGGGCTCGGCTTTTACAGCTGATCCTGGAACTCACGGAATCTGACTTCCTCTTTACTCCGTTGATCATTCAGGTGGCCTCAGGTTCAAGGTGAGAGATGTAGACATCACCTCTCCGCGAGAAAAGGAGCAAAGAATTTGCAGACGTGTTTTCAAAACACCACCATTCCTGAGTAGGAATGAGTTGTACTGGGTCAGGAACTTGGCAATGATCGCGGTACCTAGAACACTGCCTGGCGCATACTGAGTGCCCAGCAAGCATTTACCCAATGAGTAAAATCACTCAAAATGTGCCAAAATCTGAACCCCAAAAGTCCTTTTATCCCTGGAGTCACCCACTTCTAGGAATCCACTGAGTGAGCTGCTGAACACATAGAAGAAATGATACCAGTCGAGCATGAGTGAACAACCTGAATTCAGAAGGCAAAACGCCAAATCACGTGCATGAACATAGTCACCAGGGACTTACTCCGGGAGGCTCCCATTTGCTACACTGCTGTCTCTCTCAGGGCTGAGCCCAGAGCCTGGTGTCAGGCAGGTGAGCCATGAATGCTTTTTGAAAGAATCGCCAAGGATGCTCGGGTCTTAAGGTTATCTCGCATCTTCTTTATTAAAAAGTTAACAGAAGAAATCCCCCAACTGGACGTCTTGTTTGAGGGAAACAGGTGCACAGAAAAGAAGAGAGAAACCATGCATTAGAACTTGCTGTGCCCCGAGGGATGCTCCAAGTGTGTGGTCTGTGTGCCACGGCTGCTTCTCCACGGTCCCTGTGGGTGATTTTGGTGCCATTGCTACTCCAAGTCTTGTAGACGTTGAACGTGAGGCTCAGGGTAACCACAAGCCCCTTCTCGTTAAGGCTGCAGGTGGGCAGCAGTGAAAGGGGAGGGCATGTTCCTTTGGGGCTTCCTTGGGGCCTCAGGGGTCTAACCATGGCCGGGCACAGCAGAAGGCTCTTCCTCATCTCACCTACACCTGAGCATTCAACAGAGAGAAAGCTCCTTAAGGAGTATTGTGGCCGTTTGGGTTGATGTTGACCAGAGACCAGGTAGCGTGTGGACCGTGGTGCCTTCTGCCCTTCACTTTCAGGTGCTAGGAAAGTGGGCATCTGCTTAAAGTTATTTTCATTATCAGCTACTTAAAATCCACAGGTTTGAAAGGGCAACCGATGATCCCAATGAACTTGAACTTAGCAAGTGGGTAACCCGATCTCAGATCGTGGTGGTGTGGCTGGGCTTATGGAAGTGGCTGGCTGGCTGGCGAGCGGAGGCTGAGCACTCATCTTTAGAGGCTGTGGACATGTCTGAGAGTCACGTGTAAGGGAACAGTAAGTGGTACAGGAAGTCGGCTGGCACAAATTCAAGGCCAGGCTGCCTTTGCCTTGTGTAACCCTGGACTAATGTGGTGGGTTTTTGAATCTCCTTTCCCTCATCTGTCCACTGGGGACCACAGCCATGCCTTCCAGCTGCATTAAGCGAGGTAATTGAGCAATAATTCTCAAGCACTTCTTTTGTTTCCGTGCCAGGCGCTGGGCTGGGCAGTGGGGGTCTGGTGGTAAGATCAAGCCCCAATGCCCCAGACTGTACGCCCTAGGGATGCAAGCCATGACCCTGGGAATCAAGTTAAACAGTCATTTCAAGGGGTGCTACATCCCCTGAGTATAAAGGATCACTTGCGAGGGGGCACGGTGACAGCGGGGCTGCTGTTTCCCTAGGGGGCTTGGGAAGCCCTTGCCAGGGGGTGAGACCTGAGACAGGTAATGGGAGAAGCTTATTTTTGGCCAGGGAGACAGCTTGGTTCCGTTGTCTGAGGGAGGAGCCTGCTTCCCTTGTCCAGCCTTGCCCGTGGCTGGGAAAGGAAAGGAGGAGAGAGAAAAAAGAAGGTCAGAGGGAGCAGGGTTGGGTCTTGGAGGGCTCTGAAGCTCAGGGTGGGATCCGGGAATTCTGTTCTCCAAGATGGAGCAGGCTAAGTGCCCAACTTAGTGGATGTGCAGGGCTTAGTCACCCTGTGCCACACCCTGTGCTGGGCACAGGGTGCAAGGGTGCGGTAGCCACACTCCTCATCTCTAAACCACCTGGCTCCTTGCCCTGCCTCAGCTCCCGTCTTGTGGATCTCAGTCCTGAGACCTGGAGATTCTGCCATCACAGTCTAAACAGAGTCTGAAGAATGTCCTGGCCAATAAAAAGCATTTATTTTACCTAACCAGATGCATGAAAGAAATAACAGAAAGAATGATTCCTTTTTATCGAGCTTTCTAATGCCTTTTCTTTGCAGCTGGGAACAGATTGACCAAGCCTGCATTTGAGGTGTTGCCACTGAGGGGGAGGTGAGGAGGTCCCAAATGCAGAGAGAGTGGGACCAACCTTCTGACAAGTCCCTGCTAGTCCTGTTTATCCATCTCAAGAAAAGAAAATGCTTTTCTCTTCCATCTTGAGCTGCTTCAGATCCTGAAGTTGGAGCATTCTCCCTATTGCAATAGTCTTCTTTTCTTTTCTAAAAAAATTCGTTTTACTTGAAAGAGACAGAGAATCCTTGTTCTACTGGCTGACTCCCTAAATGCCTTCAATGGCTGAGACTGTGCCAGGCTGAAGCCAGGAGCCAGGAACTCCATCCGGTCTCCCACATGGGTAGGAGGAACCCAAATTCTTGGGCTGTCACCTGTCGCCTCCCAGGGTATACATTAACGAGAAGTTGGATTGGAAGAAGAAAAGTCAGGATTCGAACCAGACATCCATTGTGGGATGCTGGCATCCCAAGGGGTGGCTTCAGCTACTGCTCCGATGCCCACACCTGCGGTAGTCTCCTACTAGGTCCAGGCTGGCTTTCATTTGACACAGGGGAACTGGGATTAAATCCAGAATTCAGTGAATTGAGCACTCCAAAACATTTACTTCTATATGGAATGCGGGGATATATGGACATTCTTGCCTCTAGAAATCAAGCTAGGAACCATATGGCTAATAATTAAGTCGGATTAAGATATGACTGTATTATGTGTAGGTTGATTTTTTAGTCTAAAAATGCATAAAGAATCTTAAACTGATCACAGTTTTTTTTTTCCTGTAAAATATTTTTATTTGTTCATTTGCTTTTTTGGTGCTTTGCCTACATGGGCCAGAAGTATGGCATTTCAAAGAAAAAATATGGGGAAGAAGCTGAAGCATAAGAGGACTTTTTTTTTTTCCTGTGAAATACTGTGGAACTGCTTTGTTTGCCTTCAGCAGGTGTCAAATAAAGAAGCTGAGCTCACAAAGCACAGTTTCTGGACTGGCAGGATTGCTTTTGTGGTCAAGGGCACATGGATCAGGATGAATAGCTATGCACTGGGGGTCCAGGCTTCGCCGTTGGCTCTGTGGCCTTGGTTACAGCCTCAATGTCTGTCTCTGCAGTGAGGGTTGAAGGAGCACCATCCCCCCCCTTTCCTTGTTGTGGTGAGGCTTGAGTGCAATGACACAGGGGCAAGTGCATAGTGCTTGGTTGGTGGATTTTGATAAGTTTAAGAGAAGGGCTCCACCCCAGGGGAAGGACACTGTGTATCTGTAAGAGGTGTTGCAGAACAATGGGTATAAATTACAGGTATATGGATGGGGTAAGTATTGAGTTGAGCAGGATGGTGAGGCTGCCAAGGTTCACAATAACCTATTGTGTATTTTGTGAATGGCTGGAAGAGCAGAGCTTAAGGACTGGGAACACGGAGTGGTGATGGGGAGGGGGAGGTCTTGATTGCCAGGCTTGATCCGTGCACATTGTGTGTGTGCATTGTGATATCGCATTGTGCCCTGGAGTGATGTACGGCCATTGCTTGTCAGCTAAAAGTTTAAGAAAGTATTTTTTAAGGTTAACAATGCTAACTATGTTTCTGACTATGCTGAATTGATCATTACATATTGTATACGTGTGTTAAGTTGCACACTGCAGCCCCCAACAATGTATAATTACAACAATGCATAATTACAACAATGTATAAATACAACAATGTATAATTACAACCACAGAAAGATTCTGCAGAAGAGGAGGACATTCTACCAAACACATTAACTCAGAATCAGGTCTACCTAATTACATCACTGGCCACTTGTATTCTGTGGGCTGTCTTGCCCCAGCACTTAACAAGTGTTCCTGTGCTTTTTGCGGGGTTTCTGTGGCTCTGAGGTCTGGGGTTAATGAGACTGTAGGTTGCTTTACCTATCACCAGCTACTTCCCTGGGATGCAGCCGGGCTCAGGTGTAGTAGCTGGGGCTGAGCTCTATCTTGCTGCTGCCTTAAGCTGTGTGCAGCTTGACATGTGGTCAAGTCAATGTGCTCTGAAGTAAGGGGCTCTGGAGCCCCCAAAACAGGAGTTGTTGACAAGATGAGGGGCTGCAGTCAAGGGGTACAGCAACAGCTTGGAGCAAACCCCCTGAGGTTGCATACATGCCTGCGTGAATGAACGCACCACGTAATTGAGTCAACACAGCCTTCGTCACTAACCACGCCGTGGCTGGTTCACTCCCTTACTGGGTGTGGACTGTTGCCGTACCCATTTCCTAGGGCAGCTGTTACAAAGCAGGGCAAATTGGTAGGCTTACAGCGACTGACTCTCAGTTCTGGGGCCTCCATGGCCTTATTGCCTCTGGCGACCTGGGGACCAAGCTTCCAGCACAGGGATCTTTGGGGGACAAAACATATCCAAGCTGCAGCAGCAAATGCAGACACCGACAGGGCCATGCTCCTGCCACAGTCCTGCGGTGGGGGGAACCCTCCTTTGCTTCCTTCAGCTCTGCTGGCTTTCGGCTGTGGCAGTACCACTCCAGTCTTTGCCACCATTGTTACGTGGCTGTCCTCTCTTCTTATAAGGATGCTAGCAATATGGCATTAAGGGCCTGCCCTACTCCAGTGAGACTGCCTCTTTACTGATTACACCTGCAAAGACCTTGTTCCCATATAAGGCCACATTCATAGGGTTTGGGACTTGAAGCTATCTTTTTGGGGACACATTCAAGCCACAACAGTCACTGCTGGTGGCTGATCCACAACCTCCTCTCCCAGCTACCTGACACCCAGGGGCAGCCACATAGCATGTTCTGGCCACCGAGCCCCCAGTGGGTGATTGTAGAAATGAGGCGTCCTGGGAAGCCTCGGGTGTCCTGGTGACTGGGAGGAGACTTGAGTGGCAAGCTTCTCTTTCTCACTGTCTGCACGTCCTGTTTGATGATGCTGCCCCTGTCAGAGGCACAGCCATCATTTGGTGGCCAGGATGGACATGTACAAGGCAGGAAGCCAGCACACTAGAGATGCTGGCTCTCGGAAGAAGAAAGAATGAAGGAGATGGGGGAAGCTGAACCTGGCCAGAAGGAGAGAGGCTGAAGGACCCTTAATGTGTTCATTTGCTTGTTCATTCATTAATTCAACAACTGTTGATTAGGTGTGGATTTGAGAGCCCATCCACCCTACTTTTCTTTCCTGCTTTGTCGGTTTTTTTTTTTTTTAACACAATCTAGCATTACCTTATCTATCTTGAGGGGAGTGGTGCTTGCCAGAGATAAATTCGTTGTGCTGGAGAAGAGGCCCATGAGAGGTGGAGGCAGGTGAATGCTTGCTTGAGGAGTGAGCTCCCTACAGTCCTGTGCGGTTGGAGTGAGCAGCATTGAAGACAGGGCGGACAACTCAGGGGTTAGGGAGCAACCTTGGGGGCTGATCCGCAGGCTGAGGGTGAGATCACTAAGGGGTGCAGATGCGTGCTGTGTGGAAGAGATTGGCCCGGGGCTTCCAGAGTCTGCGCACATGGTCATTTCCCTCATTTGTTCACTTCCGGCAGTTCAACAGTTAGAGCAGTTACGGCCAGTGTAGTGTCCCCTGTGCATCCTGTTGCCCTCAGTGCATGGCCAGATACCCGACGGGGGACAAGCTGTGCAGGCCACAATTACTCCCTTTCATTGTCAGTCTACTGCTAGGAGAATGCTGGGTTCTGGTTAGAGTCCTAGTTAGTACGAGGACTTACTGTGCCTCGCTCACTGCTGTCACTTAGAATGACACCTGACACATAGTAGGGGCTTAATAAGTAAATGAAGAGAGCAGATAAATAAACAAAATAGTAGCTAGTTCCAACAATCCCGAGAAAGCAAGGGATACCTGGCTTGAGATAGAACAGAGGGAGGCCGCCTTTAGGACTGTTGTCATGGAAGTGAAGTGAAGAGGAGATTCCAGAGAGAGAGAGAGTCATCCATGCTAAGAGTGGGGAGAAGAGCGTTTCAGGCATAGGGAGCAGCATGTATGGAGGCCTCAGTGTGGGAAAGAGCTTGTCCAAGAACTACAAGATTGCTGTACTTCAGAGAGGGGGGCCTGGGCAGAGCTGGGAGAAGATGGCGGGGCTGGAATCTGCAGGGGCTCACGGGACTGGAATTTTATGCCAAGGTTCCCCTCTCCTCCATGTCTAGGGAGATATAATTCAATTTGTCTCTGAAAAAGAATCCTGACTTCTGTGTAGAGAATGGATCAGAGGCAGACAAGCGTGTAGGTGAGAGAGGAGCCAGCTCGTGTTCTCTGCAGGAAATGAGGCTGGACTGTACTGAGTCTGTGGTTATGGAACTGGAAAGTGGGTGGATTTATCTGGAGCTTGATGGATCACATGTGGGAGGTGAGGAGAGAGGAACCAAGGATGCTGTAGCAGTCAGCTATTGCTGTGTACAAACCAGTCCCATACTCAACTACACCTCATGCCTCTGTGGTCGCAGATGGGCTGGCCTAACATAGGATTCCTACGGAACTGAAACTTGTTCATGCGTTTGAGAGCCTGCCTGAGTGGGAATAACGGGGGTCCTGCTTCAGTCTGGACTTGTCTCTCTTACCTAAGCTGAGGCCACTCTGACTCAATTGACTGTCTCTGGCCCCTCTCGGGCTGAGTGGGCTTGTTCTTAGGCTAAAGGCACTAGCTCAATTACTCAAGTGCACTTCCAGACTCTGTGTTATACTTGCTGATATTCCACTGGCTCAAGGAAGTCCCAAAGGGGCGACATTCTCTAGCTTAGTGGGGGAAGTGTAGTACCCCTGAAAAATGGTGAAGGAAGGGATGTCTCTGACCATGAATATGGTCTACCATGGATGCCTCTCTGCCTCTGGCTAATTTTCCTAATCATTTTCCACTTGGTCCACTCCAAACAATTTCCTTGTCTTCCTACCCAAAAGACACCACTCCTATTATTCTTGGAGACCTCTGAGGTGCAATGAGACAATAGAGCTGGAGATCTGCCCGTGTAGTTCTCCCTTCTTGTCCAGGATGGGAGGGCAAAGGCACGTGACTCGGTCGACAGGAAGTTCCACCCCTTGGGGGCTTGGCTTTGAACCGGTGGGGGCAAGAATGGCTGTTGAGTCTGGCCACAGTACTGTGTGTGTGGGCTGAGGCTGAGTGTGGAACACACAAGTGCAGGTTTACAAAAGCAATTGAGAGAGGCCTTGGCTGCGACGCAGAGAATATCTGCAGCTTAAATACTGGAGCGATTATATCATTTGTGGGGCTTTGCAAGCTAATTTGTTTGCTGCCTTTTCAATTTGCCATTCAGTTTCCATGGTTTCACGGTTGGTCAGAGATGGAATATTTAAACCTGTAGACAAAGCTTGAAGCGGAAGAGCTAAAATGGCTGGGGAAGTATTTCTTTTCTTTTTCTTTTTTTTTTTTTTAGTAGCAGAGACTGGTGGAAAGATGACAGCCTAGCAGATGGATGGAGAGAGGTAGAGTCTGGTTCTTCATGCTGGGCACCTTTTCTGTACCTCAACTGTGATGGGAGGTCTAAGCTTGTTTCTATGGCTGTATGCTAAAATCAACAACATAACAACAACAAAGATATAAGTACAAGAACAGTGTGGGCAGCAACACCTCATGTTTATTTCATGATCACAGTAGGCTGGCTAGGCGGTGCCTAATGTACTTCATGTTCAAAATATCACTTAATGCTGACGCAAAACACAGGCAGAGGAGATGCCATTATGATGCCTGTTTTAAAGATCAATGCCCAATAGCATGCCCAATAGCATGATTGAAGCTGGGGTAGGAATCCGCATCTGTCTAACACCTCTACCCCTTCCTGGGGGACAGGATTATCTCTAGAACTGTCTAGTTCTTGGAAACATCCCACATGTACCCTGTCCGGCACAGTACCCCACCACGTTCATGAGGCCCTGGGACATTTGAAAAGGAGGGACTGTCTTTTCAATTGGACTTAACTGTGGAAAATTCACTTGGACTCTAACCTCAGTTGGCTGCATGTGGCTGGCAGCGACCGTACTGGCCAGGACATGAGAGGTACACCCTTGGCCAGCCCAGGGCAGCACAGCATAGACTGAAGAGCAGGTGCTCTGGGCCTGGGTTTCCAGGTACAAATTCCTGTTCTGCCACTTATTGGCGGTGCAAACTGGGGCAAGTTCCTTTCCTTCTTGTGCCTCAATTTCACCTCTGTAAGTTGAGGATATTATTAGGTCAGAGTGAGAGCTAAATAAGTGATTGTGTGATGAGCTCTTAGGACAGTGCCCTGCTCAGAGTAAGAGACCAGGGAAGGGTCCTCTCTTTGTTCACACCTGCAGATGAAACGCACACCCATGCTGCTAAATTTGATTCCCCAACTCAAGAGTGCACCATAGCGCTGGCTGGCCCCACGCTCCCTGCTTCCTTCAGCTCCCTCTGTGTGCCAGTCCCCAGCCTCTGCCACCTTCCAAGGAGCAGGAGTTTTCCTGACCACAGGCAGCCCTAGCGTGCCTGGGAATACGTGCCACAGTTACCAACTACAAGCTGCACCCAATAGTTGCCCGGTGTGGGCAGAAAACACCCAGCTCCTGTGCCTCCATGCTGTCTGGATCAGCAAGCTCCTGTCCACCTTGCCTGGGATGCCTGCCCATGCCCTCCACAGGTGTAATAAGTGACTCAGCCCTGAGCAAGTCCAGAGCCTGTGCCCGGGCTTCCACTCACTGCCGGAGGCTCCCTTTTCCATTGCCTGGGCTCCTGGCGCGGTGCCTGCTCCGCACAGTGAGGATCAAGCTGCAAATGCCATCTTCTCTTTGTGCCCCGCCTTCATGCCCAGTGGATCTACTCCCATGAAGCCCCCGTGGCAGTGAAGGCCTGATGGGAGACTTGTCGGGGGGACATTGAGGCATCACTGGGGGTCACCCCTCTCAGCGGATTGCCCATCTTGGAGCTGTAGAATTCCACTGGTCCTTTAGCCCCTCTTAGTTGGTCTCCACCCAGCTGGCTCTTCACTCTTCTTCCAGGCTCATTCTCTGCTGCACCCCCCTACTGCATTTTCTAGGGGACAACACCTCCCTTTGAGACTCAGCACCGGGCAGCCATGCGTAGGGTGGGTGTGGGGGAGGGGGAGTCGGGGCTCTCCTCCCAGGCCCACACGCTCTGCTTGACATGCAGTCATAGGACCAACAGTGCTGACTGGTGACGGAGCAGCCGTGGGGCAGGACTCAGGAAGCCTGCAGGGTGCTCGAGGGTCTGGAGCCGGGAGCAGGGGCCATCTTGGAGCAGACACAGCAGGACTTCTGTGGCTTGGGGTCTGTTTCTCACTTGCCGTGGCCGGGAGTGAGGGCAGAAAAGGAGCGGCCACAGCGCCATTTGTTCCGGGATCTGGCACTTCGCGGGCTCTGCACCGCACAAGGTGCTGGCCCAGGACATCCGGGACATCCACCCCTGGCCGTGCCTCCCGCATTCTTGGGCAAGCAAACCCTGGCCTGAGCACCCGGCCTACAGGGTCCTTGCTTTCTCCGGCCGGCCGGCCCGACCATGCTCTGCTCTGTCTCCCCGTGACAATGAGCCTAGAGACTGCTCCCTCAGGTCCTCGCCGTTCGATTGGCTCAGCCGAACCTTAGCGGTTGTTCCTCCCCTGGGTGGGTGACCGACAGACGCTGGGAATCAGAGCCGCATTTTGGGTTTTAGTTGAGAGATGAGCAGTGCTTGTTAGGGTGTAAAGAAATATTATAATTAACAATATTAGTTATAACCCCATATTGCAGGGGCTTATAAACCAACTATGAGGGAAGGAAGCTGGTGATGATAAAGACCACGGATCATCGACAACAGCATCCATTATGCTTCCTGTCTTGTAGACGTAGATGCTTATTGGGCATCTCATATCTCATTTCACGTTTTGGGGCCCAAACCCCTAAACCAGCAATGAGGCCTCTGAGCTGGTGAGGAAGGTAATTATGTGCGTCATTGTTTAGATAAGAGCATCCAGGCAAAGGGAAGTCAATTAGCTTGGCCCAGTCCTCCAGGCAGTAGATGGGGAAGCCCAGGGCACCATGTATGGTTGTATGTGTTGTTCACTGCTCAATGAGGACTGGCTAGCAGGTCGTGGGTGCTGCTGTGACTCTGCGTTTGCCCAACAAATTATTTCTGGAATCTGTTTAAGCTCTGTGGGTCCACCGGGGCTGCACTGCCCAGGGGAGTTGTCTGTCTGATGGCCTCCAAGGCTCAGTAGAGGAGAGCGGTCCTTGCAGAACCAGTGTTCAGAGCCTGCCCTCTGAGCTCACACTGCAGAAGGAAGCTTTTCCCTTCCCAAGACCCTTCCGACCATTCCCTCCATATTCCCATACTCCAGCCATATTCCCTCCACCAGGTGCACATCGTCCACTATGTGTGATAGTATATAAAAATGGGATTTCTGTGTCTGCAACAAACGGAGGTTAATTTTTTTTTCATGTACTGAGAAGTTAAGAGTTAGGTGGTTAGAGTAGGTTCAAAATCAAGGGCCCAGGGTCCGCCCGGTTCCCTGTTCTGCCATTGTTAAGGGGTGGCTTTCAACCTCTGGGTCACAAGGTGGCTGCCACATATCCAGCCTTCACATGTGGTTTTCAGGAAGGAAATGTTGGGAAAAAGGAAAGGAGAAACAGAGTGAGCCAGGTAAACTGATCTCTTTTGAGAAGAAAAATCATAGCTTTCTTAGACCACTCTTAAATCTCACGGGCTAGCACTGGGCCCCCCATGCTCACTCCTATGAGAGATAAATATTTCTTCACCAGGCACATGACCACACACTGAACAAAACTGGGATTCTCTTGACAAGGAAGAAGAGGAGCCTGGACCTCCTGGGCCGTGGGCAGTGTCGGTGGCATCCAGCTGGCAGACTGCGTGTATGAATTGCTATCCAACACGGTTCTCTGCCTCTCGGAGTCGAACACGCAGCTTTTAAGAAGAAGGTGCTTACATGGTGATCAGTCATCTCCGTCCACTGCTGCTGCTGCCAGGGCGGGGGGCCGAGGCGCTCGGCTGCCCTCCCCCAGTGGTCACCATGAGCACATTTTCCAGCCGCTCCCTGGGCCCCGTGCTGCCCGCCCTCCCGCATCCCTGACACCTGGTTTGGCTCCAAGTTGCCGTCTCCCTCTTTGGCTTTGCTGCTTGCCCTTGTGCTTCCCAGCCCCTGGCTCCACCACACTCTGCACTGCAGGGGACTAGGGACCTGGGATCGAGCCAATGGCTCTGCCCACTGCCCGCTAGCTGCTGGCCCACTGCAGAGCCAGCTCTCTGGGTCCAAACTCGGGGCCAAGAGCAGTGGATCATTCCCCAGCCCACATATTTGACTGCAGGCAGTGGGAGAGACTAAACCAGCGTTCTCACTGCTGCTTCTAAGAGTTGCAGCCAGAAGCAGTCCCCTGGGCACTCTAGCTAAGCTGGGCAGTCCCTTTGTGAGTAAATGTACAGTTTGCATTAGGTCATTGAAAACACTGCGAAAGAGGTCTTGGTTCTGTGGCGCCCCTTTTAGCCCCGTGCTATTCAGTACACGTTTCTGTACTGGTAGAAGCACCGTGTAGATGTTTGTCCAATAAAGTAACCGCCAGCCGCACCAAGCTATTAGCACTGAAAATGTGGCTAGTGCAACCAGAGAGCTAAGTTTCCCATTTTGTTTAATTTCAATGGAAGACGAAGCAGCTCCGAGAGGCCGCCGGCTGCTGACCTGGCGAGCGGAGCCCTGCAGGTTCCCGCCGAGGATGCGGGGTCACAAGGAGGAAATCACCAGGGTAGCCGCCGGCAGCATCGAAAAATAAAACAAGTGCCAAAGCCGCAAAGAAGACAAGATCAGAACCGAAAACCGCACAGACGAAGTAGCAAGAAACTAAATGGAATGTTCACAGACGGCACCGCCACACGGGCGACATTTGTTGAGTAGCTGTTCTAGGCGGGCTGTTTCCATGTGTGATCCGGTTCGGTTCTCAGCATCCGGGTGACAGCTCTTGTGAGCCCCGTTTACCAGATGAGACGATTCCACTTTGGAGGGGTTGGGCTGCTCATCCAGGTGACATGATGCCGTCTAGATTTGAACCCAGAGCTGTGCGACCTGGAAGCTCGTGCCTGCTTGTGGCATCGTGCACACTTCCTTTCAAGTAACCTTCAGCAAGTTCTCTCCCATCTTCGTGTAGGGTGTTCAGCAACTCGCTGTATCACTGCTCTTGTCTTTCCACTTGAGGCTTTGCTATTGTCAAGTGCAAATAGCAGAATTCAGTGCCATCAGTGCACACACGTGTGTCCTCTGTACACGGACGCACACAGGTGCAAGCACGTGGACATTGCAGAGGTGACTGCGCTGTCAGTCACAGACTCACACCCGGCCTTTCCCCTAACCTGGAACCCCCCGTAGGAAGGTGAATGTTCAGTGCCCAGCACCAAGGACAGAGCACTGCCAACTGTTGGACAGAGGCATAGATCTCTTAAATAGTGCCCTTTATCCAGGTTCTTCCCTAGTTACTGGAAACTTCCAAATGAAACATTGGCAAAAGCCAGGAAGCAGCCCCTCTCAGACCTCTGCTGACTGACACCGTGGCCTGGCGACCACCTGCCCTTTTTCCTTACCTGACAGTGGTTAGAAGGGCGATTACATTAGCCGCCCAGAATACCAGTGACGGACAGGTGCCAGCTCCCAGGTCTGTAGGATCTAGAAATAGATCTTAAACCCTGTTGGAAGATGTCCGTGGTTGATAGAATCTGAGGTCTGAGTGTCTCTGAGCAGCAGAGGCCGTATCTTCGCTGCGGTCCTCGTGCTGACCCTGGGGGCAGGGATGAGCGTGCAGCAGAGATGATGAGAGTGCACTCGTGGATTCTGAGAAGGACGGCCACAGGCGCACGAGCCCCGCTTGCCCGGCTGCGCGGTGCCTCTCTGACACAGGCGGTGCAGCTCCTTCTGTTTGAGAGAGGACCTGGGGGATCATAGGTCTTGCTCTTCTATAGCTGCAGATGGGGAAGAGTGAATGCAAACTGACCTTGAGGAAGCAGGTCAAACAGCAGACTGGATGCCGTGTTATTAAGGCACTGGTGGCTGCCGTCGCACATACGCTTTGGAGGGCCAGTGCCTTAGACAATAGAGGTTTATAAAATCTCATTGAAGGAAGGGCATGGATGGGATTGAATTCTGCTCCTTGCAGTCACTCTGGGGCCCAGGCTGATGGCAGTTGTTCCGCCTTCCACAGGTGACCTCCTCCAAGGTTGCTCTGAGCCCTGGAAAGCAGTGGGAAGTCACAAGCCAGGACTTGACTATCTATTGTTCATCACTTTTGCCCACATCACGGGTGGTCCCTAGTCACGTGGTCCCAACTCCCTGCAGTGGAGGCTGGAGACCATGGTCTCACTGTGGTCCTGGGGTTTAGAAGACAGGTTTAGCGACAGCTCTAACCTTATTCCTCCTGCTGCCAGATAAGATTAAGACAAGAGATTGTGCAGTTGTGCAGATTCTACTTTGTGGCCAGTGGGCTGGGGTAGGTTTTTTTGGCAGAGCACTGCTTAGGAGACCACTTAGGGTGCAAGGAAGGACAAGAGCAGGAGGGGGAAGCTCGAGGAACCGTAGTTGGAGAAGCCCCAGCGCGTCACTGTGTGTGCCAATCATGTGCGCTCTGCAGCCAAGCTGAGCCGAGAGCTGGTGATGTCAGCCACGTCATAAGACAAGATGCTCAGAGCACAGCATGGTCCAGCCACTGATCCTCCACTGGTCTTGCCTCCCAGTGCCGCCCATCCTACCTCAGTGCCTTTGCCCGAGCCGTTTCCACTTCCTAAAGTGCTGCAGATGTCCCCATGGCCCCCTTCACTTTGGGCACAAGGCAGGTGATGGCCCAGTGTCTTCAGACGGTCTCTACCCCAGGACTCTGTGCCTGACAGGGTGCATCCGGGTTCTCATGCCAGGAGACGCCGTCTGTGGTTGTGCTTTGGTCTTTTCATGTGGGTGGAGAGCTGTTTGCACTCAGGGGCTGCCTAATGCATGCTCCTTAGAATAACGTTAATGCTGAAATTAAAGAGCAAAAGGAGGCCAGCCCTATGCTTTTGTTAACTAAACTTTCTAGGCATTAATGCCTTTTTTTTGTTTCATGCCATGTCCTTTCAATACAAAATCTGCTTAATACATTGCTTGCTTTGGATAACGATAGAGCTCATTTACGTAGGTGGCGTGTGTGTGTGTGTGTGTGTGTGTGTGTGTGTTTAATTTAAAAAGTTGTGCTTGGGCTGGGAAGGTGCTTACTAAAGTTTAAGATAAATAATGTCTTTCCTGAGGGCTGAATTCCCCCTAGGCACTGGCAAGCTATCCTCACACCGCCTTCCCTCCTGCTGCTATTTTTCTATAAGGTTTTCCAGTACTGATTCTGGCCACAGCTCTTTTTAGCCAAGGTGGAACAAATTAAAATTTTACAAAATCAAACAAATAGTTATTGAACACCCACATTTTCTTATTTAAGTCCCCTACATGCTGTGTGAAAGGGCCTTGTTTTTTTCCCCCTGCGTTTTATCTTCTCTGTATTTTCTCTTGCCATTTACAACCCCTGGCCTGCCTCCTTGAACACTCTGGTTCCTGCAGTAAAGCTGTCACAGTCACTGGAGCCCAGAGTCGGGCTTCTTTCTCCAGTCCTGGCCAGGTGGCCAGAAATGAAGGTGCCAGCCTCCCCGAAACTAATCTCAAAGAAGATCCTGCTGAGTGGGAGATAAAAGCCACTGAGCAATCCGGAGTGGCTGGCTTGTCCAGCCCTTCCCCGGAGGACAGGCACAACGGTCTGCAGGGTGGAGAGGGGCACTCTGAGAGCTTGTCCTGTCCCCTCCCACTTCAAGAGGGAAGAGATTAGAGACCACAAAGCCCTGCACAGAGATAAGGTTCCCAAGCCTGCCAGCTGGGATGCCGGCTTCCTGACTGGAGCCGGAGTGTGTGAAAGCCAAGGGCTCATACATCAAGCTGAGAGAGCCAGGGAGAGCCACCGTAGGGGCGGGGGAGCAGCACTGAGAGAGAGTGCTCGGCACCCAGGGATGGCCCTTGTCCCCACCAGGTGTTGGGACACGTATCAGTGTTCCTAGTACGTCATCCCTCCTGTATCCATGCCCTTGGCCCTGTAACTTTGGAGTTCTTCCATGACAGGTGGAGCGTACAGATACTCCCTGACTTAACAATGTGAAGAAACCCTAATAAACCCATCCCACGTTGAAAATATCCAAGTATATTTTAACGTACATGAGCTACCCAGCATCACAGCTTAGCAACTCAGTGCACAGCAGAGTATCGGTTCTTCGCCCTCTGAGTGTGCGCTGTGTTTACTGCTGCTGCCTGGCATGGGGAGAGAGGGTTGTGTGCCACATTGCTAGCCTGGGGAAAGAATAACATTCAAATTGTCAAGTAGGGTTTCAGCTGAATACATAGCACATCTCTAGGAAGCTGAGAAATCATAAGGCAGACTGTTGGAAGTCAGGACCACCTGTGTTCCTCTGCCCCATGGGTGTAGACCACATGACCTCCGTAAGCCAAGGGGCTGCAGGTGGAAGTCACAGTGCCCCAGTTCTGATCTTGGAACTTGGGAGGCATTGTGTATTTCTGTTCATTACTTTTGCCCTTTTGCCATTGCCATGGGGACAGCCATGTAGCTGGGTAGCCTGTAGCTCCAGGAAAGGCGAGGCACAGAGGACAAACCTATGCCGCCCCTACCCGAAGACCTGAAGACCTGTGAGTGTGATAGTCAGTGCTCATGGTTGCTGTGAACCACTGAGTTTTGGGATACTTTGTTGCGCGGCATTGTTGTGGCGAGAGTTAACGGACCCGGTGGGAAGGACCTGCTGTGAGAACTGGAATCCGGAAGGTCTGACTCACACCCTGGGACCCTTCCTCATGGAGTAAATGCCAACGTCTCAGGAAAGACGGGACCTGCCTTGAGTCCATAGCCCAAAGCAGGCAATTGCACGGAAGACCCTGCTAGGGGTCCAGGGACCATGGAACCTGCTGGACTGGATGCAGCAGCTGACGCCCGCGGCTCGTGTCCCTCACCCCTTGCAGTGGAGTGGGACATGCTTTGAACTGGGCAGTTATCCATTTAACAAATTTTTATTGAGTACCTGCTATGTTCCAGGAACTGTCCTAGGTGCTGGATAATCAATCTACATTCCTGCCTTCTTATAGCTTGTAGTCTAATGATTGAAACTAGCAACAACAACAATAATAAATACCATCTGTGCTATATTGAGCATTTACCTGGGATAAGACAGTCTTAAAAGAGAAGTGACTGGAAAAATCACTAGACAGCCCTGTATGGACTACATGGGGCTAAATTTAATTTTCTTACTGTCAGCTGGGAACAGAGGCTTGTTAAAATAAATTACAGGCAGTGTAAAACTGAAGTCAGCTTCTGTGCTCACAGATATAACTCGAGATCATCCCATTCTAATGTCACAGCAGCAAACACAGGCTTCTGTGTCCCCATCCATGCCCTCCGCCTTCCATCCCCCCCGAAGGCCACCCTCCAATAGCCACCATGGCCGGCACACCGCGCTGATCCGAAGGCAGGAGCCAGGTGCTTCTCCTGGTTTCCCATGGGGTGCAGGGCCCAAGCACTTGAGCCATCCTCCACTGCCTTCCCGGGCCACAGCAGAGAGCTGGCCTGGAAGAGGGGCAACCGGGACAGAATCCGACGCCCCGACCGGGACTAGAACCCGGTGTGCTGGCACCGAAAGGCAGAGGATTAGCCTAGTGAGCCGCGGCGCCAGCCCTAAGTGGCTTCTAAACATCAGAAATGTTCTGCTCACAGTTCTGGAGGCTGAGGAGTTCAAGGTCAAGGTGCTGGCAGACTTGGTGTCTGGCGAAGTCCAATTCCTGTGCGCGGACGGTGTCCTCTGTCTGGGTGCTCACTGAGTGGAAGGGGCAGCGCCTGTTTCATAGGCACAGTAACATCTCACTCATGAGGCAAAGCCCGCTTCTCCTAATATTGTTACCTTGAGGGTCAAGGTTTCGACAGAGAAACTGAGGGCAGGGGGATGTCAACCTCAGGCCCCATGGAACGTGGAGTCTGTTCCACCCTGGGCGCCACAGGCCCGCCCCTGACTTCAGTCGCTCCTTTCTCAGGTGTCTTGTTCCTTTCCTACCGGGACGCCTGTTCGCGCGCCTCAAGTCCCGAGACTTCTCCCAAGCTCTTGAAGTACCAGGTACATTGTCTCAGCTATTTCCACATTTGGGTAACACGTTTAATTTGCAAAGCGTGTGGTGATAGCATTCTCATAATGACTAGCTCACCCATATAGAGTGCCTCAGGATTAAGCTGTGCCCTCTCTGGGCCAAGAGCTTTGCATGAGCTCCTCGCCAAAGCCTCTGATTCAACGTGGGTGCTATCCTGATTTTAGGGATGAAGAAATTGAGGAACAAAGAGCCTGTATCATCTGCCCATGGTCGCACAGCTCAGAAGTGGCAAAGCCAGGGTTCACATTTGGGAAGCCAGGCTCTGAGCCTCTGGACTGTGTTTTCCCACGACAAGGCTGTTGGTATCTCGGTTTAACTGATGCACAACCTGAAGCTCCAAAGTCAGAGAGGCTGGCTTATGCTCACAAACGACAATTTTGCAACCAGAACTCAAGCACTACCCCCCTTTAAAAAATATAGGAAAAGCAGATAGCTCTGGGCTATGTTAGTCATTCAAATTAGCTTCCTGGGATTGACTGGATTCCTGGTCTGTACCAGGTCTCCTGGAGGATCCTGGAATCCGTGAGTAAGGGAGCAGTCGGGAGGTGATGTTGCAAGACTGTTGGCTGCAGTGTTGGATCAGAGGCTCGGGGAGTTTTGGTTGCAGGATGACGGGATGGAGAGGTGCCAGGAAAGGTAGGCTGAACCCTAAGCTAAGTGTGGGTGAGTGGGAGGAGCTCTGGGGGAAAGGCAAGCACCCCCACCCCTCGCTAAAGCAGTAACAGCACAGTTGAATAATTCTGATGAAGAAGGCGGTTTTATCTCTCTCTGGAAGCCTGGAACCACTTAAAAACCACCTTCCATTAAGGGCCTCTGAGGCTTATCCTATTTGAATTAGGAAAATGCACGGGGTCTCCAGCCTGTGAAATCGTGAGGCACACGCCTGCCTCCCAGCTCCTTCCCTGGTCTCCCAAATGCAAACTACAATCATCAAACAATGCTTGGCATTTATCTAGCCAGAGAATTTTTTTTTCTCCCTTTCAAGGAGCACAAAGCTATTAATAGAGGTGATGGTGGTCATTCAAAACGTTGCAGTTTGCCTTTTATTTTTATTTGAATCATAAAATTATGCCTTGTACCATTGTGAGGGACAATCAGAAATAATGGCAAGGAATTTTAGAACGGGGGAGCAGTAGTTCAATTTAAATCTCCTTGTTAGGTCATTTGAGACGCCTGGAGGGGTGGTGACAGATCCCCCTGGGTTCCACAGACCAGGGTTGGACATTTCCTTCCTAGCGTTCATCACAAATGAAATTGCTGTGTGATACCTTGAGTAACAATGTGTTCCCCCAACTAGAATCTCAGTGTGACGAAGATGGAACGTCTCCATCTTGTTGGCTGCTCTTTTCTCACGACTGGCACATGGAACTCAATCAATAAAAATTTACTAAACCTGGATCAATGGAAGAATGGATGAAGCCACAGGAAATCCACAGCTGGCGGTGCTGGTGGACTTCTGGCTAGCGCTTGCCGACTGTCCTGAATGGCTGTGCTTGGCGTGGAGTGTTTGGGGAAGGAAGGTGATGATCTGTGCTCAGGTGTGCTGGCAAATCAGCATGGTAGGGTCCTGGCAGCATAGGCCCCACCAACAGGAAGAGGAAGCTGGCCCAGGCAGGGCAGTAGCTGGGAAGATTGGCTTGGCTACCGCGTCTGGCTCCAGAAAGGCCAGCAGGGAAGGCCTGGCAGAGGGTCTGGGGCTGTATCCATCTCAGAGCCCATTTTGGCAGTGGGACGTGTAGGGTGAGCCAAACAGATGGGAGCAAAGAGCAAGGGAGAGGACGGGCTGAGGCTGACCTTGTGGGCACCATATGGGCTTTGGCAGAAGCTAGTGGTGAGCGGTCCATTGGCATGGGAATGGTAGATCTCGGGTCAGTGAGGAGCAATCGGCAGACACTGGGAATGACCTGAGGAGCCCAGAAGGGGTCTGAGGTCTGGAAAGCCCCAGGTTTGGAAAGGCTTTGGGATATAATGCAAGTTATAGAAAAACTGGAGCTCATTCGAACGTTAGAGTGGCTGGGGCTTGCGAACCACAAGGCCACCATCAGCTTCATGACTCTGCAGCCCGGCTGTCACAGCAGCCTGGTTGTCTTGACAGGGCCCCAGTGATCCCTCCCCTTACTACCTGCACTGTTCACTTTTTATTTATTTATTTATTTGAAAGCCAGAGTCACACACACAGGAGAAAGAGAACGAGATCTTCCATCTGCTGGTTCACTCCCCAAATGGCCTCAGTGGCTGGGGGCTGGGCCAGGCCAGAGTCAGGAGCCAGAAGTGTCTTCTGGGTCTCCCACATGGGTGCAGGGTTCCAAGCACTTGGGTCATCTTCTGCTGCTTTCCCCAGGCCATTAGCAGGGAGCTGGATTGGAAGTGGAACAGCCGAGACTTGAACCGGTGCCTATGTGGGATGCCAGTGTCACAGGTTGCAGCTTAACCTGTGGTACGATGCTGGCCCCCATTGCTCACTTTTTATGTAATCCATTGTCTTAGTCCATCTTCTGTTGCTGTAACAGATGTTCAGGGGCCAGGTAATTTTATGAAGGACAGAGAGTTACTTGGTGTATGGTTCTGGAGGCAGGAGATTCTAAGAGCGTGGTCCCGGCAGCTTCTTGGCATCTGGTACGGACCTCCTGCTTTGTCACAACACGGCAGCACAGAGCAAACAAGCTAGCTTGTCCTCTCTGCATGTCTCATCCAGCCACTAAGGCCATCGTGGGTATGACCCTCTTGTGACCTCATCGAATTACCTCCCACACAGCCAACCTCCAAATCCCATTAACATGTGTGTCTGGCGATTAAGTTTCCAATGCATGAAATTTTGGGGGACACCTTCAGATCCTAGCTCCCATACATTCTCGAGACTGTTCCCATAGATGGCCAACCTCAGTAAATGTTGTATAACCTTCCAAACAGAGACCAATTCCAGCACACTTAGCTCGCATGCCGTCTTTCAAGCTTAGCTCCCGACACTCCCTTGTCAGGCTCTGCATTGAACCCATTGCAGAAGCTGCATCAGGTGCTGTCCACCTCACCTGTCCGCTCACCTTCAGGGATTTTTGCTTCCACCCCAGTTGCTACCATGTGTTGAGCCTGCTGCAAGGCCATTAGCTCCCTGTCTAATTGGAGAGGGCTCTGTGCTTAGAAGGGCCCCCTGCTTGGTTAAGGCTCTGTTATAGCGATTTTGAAATGCTTAATAATCTTTGAACAAGGGGTTCTGCGTTTTCGTCTTGCACTGGGGCTCTGGCTGGTCTGGCTACATGGGTTTGGACCAACGTCGTGGAGCCTCATCCTGACCACATCTCGCCTGTGTCCAACACCTTGGGCCTAGAGCTTCCCTGTTGAAGCTGAGGCTGCAGGCACCTGGGGACTTGCAGGTGCTGCTGGTGTCTCCCTTGGGGTGAAGGTTTGCCCAGTGGGATGTAGGAGCTGGGGGATAAATTCTTCCACGGATGCCTGTCCCCTCCAGGTAGACCCTCCTGACGTGCACTTGCTGTGGCTTCTTGGAGGACAAGACACGCTGCAGCAGGCAGCCGTGTTAGAGGTGGCCTGGCTGGAGAGCTGCCACACTCTGCCTCCGCTCAGGCTCCTTTGCCCATTCCAGTCTCTCCTGCTTCTGGGTGTCGTGCTGCCTGCTGGACAAGGAGCGCTGCTCAGTGAGCACCGTGTGCTAACGCTGGTCAGGGTGTGTCACTGATGAAGGATCTGACGGTCAGCCCTGGCAGCCTGCTCCAAACACAGCCTTTCCCAGGGCCACTTAGGTACGTGAGCGCCTAGACTGCTAAGGGCTGGTTGAGAGACTGTGTCCCCAGGTCTCTCTGCCTGGGCTCAGGTCCTCTCTCTACCACTTCTTAGTCCACAACCCCACGACTTTTGGCAGGGTCCTTGACATCTGTAACCTAAGGCTCCTCAAGAGATCAGTGATGATAACAGTACCCAGCTCAAGGGGTTGTTGATTACGTAAATCTCACTTTGTGTTTCTATGGGGGTGCAAACTGTTGAAATCTTTACTTAATGTACACTAAACTGATCTTCTGTTAAAAAAAAAAAAAAAGAAGAAAAGAAACTATCAATTCCCAACTTGACTCTCACTGGGATTAAACATGACAATAGGTCTGATCTGATTTCATCATCATTTAAAAAAAAATCATCTATTATTTTTCACTTTATGTTTCTGTGTGGGAACAAACTGTTGAAATCCTTACTTAAGGTATACTAAGCTGATCTTCTGTATACTAAGATAATCGAAAATGAATCTTGATGTGAATGGAAGGGGAGAGGGAGTGGGAAAGGGGAGGGTGGTGGGTGGGAGGGACGGTATGGGGGGGAAAGCCATTGTAACCCATGAGACGTACTTTGGAAATTTATATTCATTAAATAAAAGATAAAAAAAAAAAAAAAAAAAAAAAAAACATGTAGAACAGGGTGTGGTATTTGGAAGGTTTCATTTGCAAATTAGCCATTATTCTAATTCCCTATGCTGGGCAAGGATTATCTTTCCAGGCTGACGTACCAACCCTGGGTCCCCAGGACTGCTGAATGCACAGCTTGTCTGGAGGAAGGAAGTGGGTGAGGTGCAATGCAGCATGGGAGCTGGGGTTGAGCAGATGTGACCTCAGATGCCGGGGCTACTGCAGAGCGGCGAATCGGCCACATTCTTTGCCTCAGTCTCCTTATGTGGAGAATGGGCAGTTAATCTTAGGAATGTTTTTTGGGGCTGGCGTTGTGGCATAGCGGGTAAGGCTGCCACCTGCAGTGCGGGCATCCCATATAGGCCCCAGTTCGAGTCCCAGCTGCTCCACTTCCAATCCAGCTCTCTGCTATGGCCTGGGAAAGCAGCAGAAGATGGCCCAAGTGCTTGGGCCCCTGTACCCGAGTAGGAGATCGGAAGAAGCTCCTGGCTTCAGATCGGCACAGCTCCGGCCATTGCAGCGGTCAATTGGGGAGTGAACCAGCGGATGGAAGACCTCTCTCTCTGCCTCTCCTCTCCTTTTCTCTCTGTGTAACTCTTTCAACTAAATAATTTTTTTTAAAAGGAATGTTTTTGGCCCCAAATTCTTGCCAGTCACAGCATTTATTCTTTTTAGAAGAAGACATTGACTGAAAGATTTGGAACATCAAGAGACACATTGGTTAGGAAGTGTTTTATTTAGAGTAAATTCTTTGTTTTTCAAACTCAAGATATCACTAAGTAAAACTTGAGTGTTAGCAGCTCTCTGCCAGTGTAGACTTTCATCTGAGCACAGCTGGAGGCCTCTCCCCAGGGGCAGGGCTGGGGCTAGGATGAAAGGTGGGGGGAAGGAAGGTAAGGGGACAACAGGTGCCTCTGGGAATTTTTGCAGCCCTGCCTCCTCTCTCTCCTTTTTTTTTTTTTTTGTTTAAAGATTTATTTTATTCATTTGAAAGATTTACATAGAGAGGCAGAGACAAAAAGAGAGAGGAAGAGATCTTCCATTCGCTGGTTCATTCCCCAAATTGCTGCAATGGCCAGCAATCCTGACCTATCTGAAGCCAGGAGCTTCTTCCGGGTCTCCTATGCCAGTGCAGGGGCCCAAGGACCTGGGCCATCTTCCACTGCTTTCCCAGGTAACAGCAGAGAGCTGGATCGGAAGTGGAGCAGCTGGGTCTTGAAACAGTGCCCATATGGGATGCTGGTGCTGCAGCTGGGGCTTTAAATCACTGCTCCACAATGCTGGTCCCCTGCCTCCCTCTTCATAGCCAAGATGATTGAAAGTACTGACAGCCAGTTACACCTTAGCTTTATCATTTGGGTCTGCTGAGAGGTGGAGCTTCCTTTATTGTATTTTTCTTCTAATTCATTATATTTTCTACAAATTATCTCCTGGGAACAAAATGACATCGACTCTCCTAGTATCCATGTACCTCTTTATGTTCAGAGATGGAGGATGAAGCATTGCATGCAAATAGGCCAGAAGCATTTTAGCAAAATGGGTTGGGATTGTCCCAAGTTTCCTTGGAACAAAACAAAACCTAAACAGTGACTATGGTAGCAGTGGAATCAGAACAAGCAACAGTAACAGAAGCAGCTGCTCTTCACTGAGCAAGCAACATTATTGCCTTTCAGGGTGCAGGATGGGTGTTACTGCCCTAATCTTTTTTTTTGTAATATTTATTTATTTATTTGAAAGGCAGAGCAACAGGGAAGCAGAGAAAGAGAGAGGTCTTCCATCTGCTGGTTCACTCCCCATATGGCTGCAATAGTCAGAGCTGAGCTGGTCTGAAGCCAGGAGCCAGGAGATTCCTCTGGGTCTCCCACGCGGGTGCAAGGGTCCAAGCACTTGGGCCATCCTCTACTGCTTTCCCAGGCCACAGCAGAGAGCTGGGTCGGAAGAGTAGCAGCTGGGACCTGAACCAGTGCCCATATGAGATGCTGGCACTGCAGGCGGCGGCTTTACCTGCTACGTCACGGCATCGGCCTCCTGTCCTAATCTTAACAAATAAGGCAACCAATTCAGAGAGGTTAAGTAATTTGCTGGAGAGAGCCCAGGGTTTAGTAACAAAGTAGCAGAGCTGGGATTCGTATCTGGATTTTGTTGGACTATTCTCTTAACTTCCCCTATGAACGATTGCATCATTTTGCCTCTCTTGGTTGTCATGGGAACCCATGGGCTATGATACAGTGTCCTACACTCAGAAGGATGATGCTAAATGTTAGTTCCCTTCCTCTTTCGCTGCCAAGGTCATTATTCAGTCCCACCCTTCCCCCTTTGATATAAACTTTAACTCACCCCATGGAATCATAACATTCTGGACCCAATGTCTCAAAGTAAATCATTTAGTTCCATTATTATCTTCCCAGAGGGCCCCAAGTTCCCTTTTGCTCTGGTTCACTTTCCCCATGATGGCCAAACTTGAAGCGATAGCCCCATCATCTTTTGATAGCTGGAGGCGACCGGTTTGGGCTCTTCCATCATTTCGGCTCCGCTGGCCACCAAGGGGAGAGCGGTTTCCTTTTGCAAACCTCTGGGCCAGCAGGCCCTGGGCAGCTTCCAAGGCATCTTCTGTGATGTGAGTCTGGGCCTGCCAGTGGCAGAGTCCGTGGCTGACCCCCATCCATCGCGCTGACGTGTGCGGTGACTGTTGTGTGAAGTACAGTCTCGGAGAGCCTGGGAAGAGGAATGAAGCAGAGTGAAGAACAATGATTGCTTATGGTAGCACCGCTGGTGTGCGTGCTGGGCGCCAGGCCCTGTACCACTGAGCATTTGATTTGTATGGACTGTGTCATCAAAGTCTCCAAACAGCACTGGTCAGTGGGTGCTTTCATTTCCATTATCGTCACTGACAGCACTGGGAGCGATGCCTCAGGAGCAGGGGAACCCGGTGCCTGTTCGTTACATCTTGAATGAGCCTCATCTTTCTCTGAAGCCAGAGAGCCTGGGCTGCTTGCTGCAGATTGTGTAGCAAGCATAGATTTTAGCCTTGGAATCTGAATCTAGAGTTTGTTGTTTCAACCGTCATGCATTATTCTCTGCTGTTACTGAGACCCGAAACGAGAGGCAGCAAGTCTTAAGAGGATGAGCCCAAAACTTCCGGTCAGGATCTGAATTTGAGTCTGAGGTTTGTCACTTACTAGTTTTGAGCAAACTCGTTAACCCTGCGTGACAACCGGGGCTCGTTGGCCAAGCCCGTTCTGCCCTGTCCTTGCCCTGATGGAGGGTTGACCTGTGACTCCTAGAGTTCGGATACCAAAGTGCCCCTGAGTGTGGGCTGATTTGGAGAGAGGATAGTGACAGAGGTAACTCAATTAAGATGGGAGATGGGAGTCATTGGAGTGGGCCCTAATGCTGTGTAACTGGGGTCTTTATAAAGAGGGGAGGGTCAGACGGAGTCACACATGGAGGGAAGAAAAAGTGGAGACGTAGGGAGAGGTGACCATCGACGCGCCAAGGAGAGCGGTCGAGACAGGGCTTTCCTTCCCCGTCCTTGGGAGGCAGCGACTGTGCTGTCACCTTGACCGTGGATATCCCTGCTGTCATCTTGCCCATGGACGTCCCAACCTCCAGAACTGTGACAAGTGTCTGTCACATAAACCCTCCAGCCTGTGGTGTTTTATTGCGTATGGTAGCCCCTGTGCACTGATGGGCAGGGAAGAGATGTTTGCAGATTCCCTTGCAGCAAGGGTTGGCCACGCAGAACGGTGCTAGCTGATGAGATTGGGAGGAATGGGTGCTGTGAGGGTTTGCAGGGGTGTCCTGCCCTCCTGGGGAAGGGGGCTGAGGTCACTGATTCACCCACTTCCCTTCATCCTGGATGTGATGTCTGGAACATTCTGTGAGTAGAAGCGAGAGCACAAAGGGACCACACAGATGCCAGCTCTGCCTCCTTGGCCTGCCCGAGCCACCTCCTTCCAGACTTCTTGTTTCGTCTGGAATTGTCAGCTGCACGGATCAGGCTGTTGAACCAATTCTTGATACCTCTGAGAACGAGCATCCTCTTCTGCGGAGTGAGGGGGAGCAGATCCAGGGGCGCTGAGCAGAAGAAATGAGAATCTACATGAAATGATGCTGCAAATGGTCAAACACCGTGTAGCTGTGAGTTATTGTCCCAATAAACAAAAATCCTCCCCAGAGCTATCATTCCAGTTTCGGGCTTATTCTCAACCCCTGCCTCCTCATCGTGTCTGTTCCCCCACCAAGGGGCCAGATGGACTGAGACATTTCGTTCCCTGTCGTTAGAGCCTGGTTATTACTTAAAGCTGAAGGAGGCTTAGAGATCATTGCTTGTTTTATGGAAAAGGAAGCTTGGGTCCAGAGAGGCTGAGTGATTTGTCCAAGGTCACAAAGCAAGTCTTTAGCAGAATTGGGTCTTCTTTTTATTTATTTTCTTCTTCTTCTCCTTTTCCTCTTCCTCCTTTTTTTTAATTCATTCATTTGAAAGTCAGAATTACAGAGCAAGAAGGAGAGATAGAGAGAAAGAGGGCTCTTCCATCCCCTGGTTCACTCCCCAAATGGCCACAATAGCTAGGGTTGGGCCAGGCTGAAGACCATCCAGGTCTCCCATGTGGGTACAGGGGCCCAAGAACTTGGGCCATCCTCTGCTGCTTTCCCAGGCTATTAGCAGGGAGCTGGATCAGACGTGGAGCAGCCAGGACTTAAACAGGTGCCCATAGGGGATGCTGGCACTGTAGACTGCAGCTTAACCCATTATGCCCAGAGTCAGGTCTTCAATCTAGGTACACCTGGGTCTCAGGGCAGGGCTCACCAATTCCACAAACAGGTGGACTCCGGCCTCTTGGCAGAGTCTGTATCAAAGCATCAATTGATTAAAACCCCTTTTTGATCTAGGGCACAAGCGAAGTCATCTTGTTTCCCGACTTGCCTGGGCAGAGGTGACCTTTTCCCTTCTGGGTCCCTGACCTGGCATCTTCTGAGCACCAGCACCCGTGGGGTTATTTTCTCAGTTTTCTTCTCCTGCCACCACTGACAACAATGATACTTACTGTCGATCAGTTACCGTGTGCCAGGCGCCATGCAAACACTTCACCACCATGATGTCGACTGACAATTGCAACAACACAATGATCCAGCCGTTGCCACCTCCATTGATACCTACTAACAAGGGGTGAGCTTGATCCCTTCCCCTGAATCACAGAATTTGTCAGTGGACAATGGCAGCTTCCTCCTGGCCACGTGACAAAAGAATTGCAGTTCAGTCTAACTCAGGTCATTCATTTTCCAGTTCTGGCTGCCTGGCTGGTGGTCTCTGGGGATAGACGAGTGAGCAAGACAGTGCATCATCCTTAAGGAGCCAAGAGCTGGGAAGAAAGAACTATCCACCAAGTGGATGAGAGATACAATGGTTAGGGCCCCCTGCTCTGGAGCCGGACAGCTGGGCTTGAATCCAATAAATGGCAAAACACTTCATCTTTGTGTGCCTTGGTTTTCTCATCTGTCAAATAGGAGTAATAGTAACACCCCACCCTGGGTAGTTGAGAGGACTGATGTAGTAAATGCAGACTGTAGAGGGACCAGAATGGTTTAGCCCTCCTCCCCACTCCTCTCCCCTGCCCCTCCCCTTCCTCCACCTCCTCTTTCTTTTTACTTTAATTCATTTTGCTCCTGTGTAGTCCTCTACCCAACCCAATGGCCCTCTAAGAATTCCTTGCACACACCTGCCGGTTTCAGAGCTGTTGGAGTTGGTCACGTGTATGAGTGGTGCTCTCTGCTCTATTCCAGCGCCCTCTATTGGACAACTCCAGGAACTGAGGGCTGTAGCAGTTGGCACGTACTTTGGGCAGTGGAAAGAGGGGTGGTTTTACATGCGCAGGATCTGTGCTCCTCCAGCCCTGCTGGTGGGGGGGCTTTGGGCAACCCTTGCCCTCCTCTCTGCTCAGGTCCTCAGCAGGAAGATGAAGGTGTTGTGCCAATGACTTATTTTTTTTTACTCTTAGCAATTTTATTTTATTTTTAAAAAGCTTTATTTAATGAGTGCAGATTTCATAGGTACAACTTTAGGAATATAGTAGTTCTTCCCCCCATACCCACTCTCCCACCCCCACTCCCATCCCACCTCCTACTCCTTCTCCCATCCCATTCTTAATTAAGATTCATTTTTAATTAACTTTATATACAGAAGACCAACTCTATACTAAGTAAAGATTTCAAAAGTTGCACCCATACAGACACACAATGTATAAAGTATTGTTTGAGAACAAGTTTTGTAGTTAATTCTCATGGTACAACTCATTAAGGACAGAGGTCCTACATGGGGAGTAAGTGTACAGTGACTTCTGTTGCTGATTTAACATTTGACACTCTCACTTCTGATGTCAGTGATCACCTGAGGCCCTTGCCATGAGCTGCAAAGGCTATGGAAGTCTTTTGTGACCACAAACTCCATCAGTATTTAGACAGGGCCACAAGAAAAGTGGAAGTTCTCTCCTCCCTTCAGAGAAAAGTACATCCTTCTTTGATGGCCCCTTCTTTCCACTGGGGTCTCACAGAGATCCTTCATGTAGGATATTTTTTTGACACAGTGTCTTGGCTTTCCATGCCTGAAATGCTCTCATTGGCTTTTCAACCACATCCAAATGTCTTAAGGGCTGATTCTGAGGTCAGAGTGTTACTTAAAGTGATTATCATTCTACGAGTCTGCTGTTTGGACTGCTTCCCATGTGAGACATCCCCTCCTTTTTAAATCTGTCTATTATTGCCAGTGAATTCTTAAGGGTCTTCTGGTATGAATGTCTGATCACTTAATGTAATTGAGAGACAAGATATTAAGGAGACAATTAAGGAAGCTCTAAGACAAATATGCAGCTTAGTCCTCAAATGTGTGACATACTCATCATCAACAGCAAAACCCAACAAAACGAAGGGAATGGGAAGGGTCAGAGCTCAGTGAGGGCTGGTGTTTTTAGGAAGCTTCACAGTTCCCCCCTCTACAAAGTAAGATGGTAGAACAGATCATTTTTAAGTTTCATGATGCTGCTAAAATTTCTAGAGCCCTGTGATTTTAGGAGATGGCTCTGACTTGGGCATTCCAAGGAAGCTGAGTCTGGGTTGTTGGGAAGAAGTTGGGAATGGCAAGGGGATGGAGGAGGATTAGTCACTACTTTTTCTCAAGCATGTGGAGTGGAAGGCACAGCTCTTGTTGGGAAAAATAGACCATGGGGAGGCCAGGCCTGACTTCCAGGATCTCTGGGCTAGGTCTGGGGAGGCTGCGAGGAGTCTGGAGTTCTGGAGGGGAGTGAAGGACTCAGAGGGAAGAGAAATAGAAATTTATGAGCCTCATTCCTGAACTGGAGGCTCTGCTGACTGAGCTTAGACCAGAAATATTTAATAGCGTGGGCAGACAGATGGAATGGAAACGATGCTCTGTTTGTAGAGTGGAATCTGAAAGATGTGGGTGCCATACCCTCTTCTGGGTTGTAAGTGGGAGGTGGGAGAAATAATTTCAAATCTCTAAGCCTTAATTTCTTGTTTCACACATGGGATAAGTTGTGCTCCTTCAGGCTGTTGAGAGATAAAATATGTTGACCGTGGAATAGAGCTTTAATAAATAACTCTGACTCATAAAAGCAATGTTGAATATTATGTGAGTTTTTCTGAAGGCTGGGTCATTTGCTTTTCCAGAATTATCTACTGGGGAAAGTGGCTGCCTTTACTGACTGCATTACTTTTGACACATTATTCTACCTCTATGTGTCTCACTTTCTTACTCTGTAAAATGAGACAGCAATACTTTTATCATGGCATAATTAAAAAACTTCAGTATCTTAATACCCATATACTTATAACACTGCCTGGTATAAAGCAAGGGCTCTATATGAGACACTTCAAAAATTCCAAAGAAAACTGCAATTAAAAGTGAGTATACTTTGGTGCAAGAGTTCATAAAGTCCATGCACCCTTTTTTCATAATCATATGCATGTCTATGGGTTATAAAAACAATTTTTGCGGCTGGCGCCGTGGCTTACTAGGCTAATCCTCTGCCTTGCGGCGCCAGCACACTGGGTTCTAGTCCTGGTCGGGGCGCCAGATTCTGTCCCAGTTGCCCCTCTTCCAGGCCAGCTCTCTGCTGTGGCCAGGGAGTGCAATGGAGGATGGCCCAAGTGCTTGGGCCCTGCACCCGCATGGGAGACCAGGAGAAGCACCTGGCTCCTGCCATCGGATCAGCGCGGTGCGCCGGCTGCAGCGTGCTGGCTGCGGCAGCCATTAGAGGGTGAACCAACGGCAAAGGAAGACCTTTCTCTCTTGTCTCTCTGTCTCACTAAAAAAAAAAAAAAAAAAAAAAATTTGCAGCCAAATATTTTGCACCAAAATAAGCTCATACTTTAAAAATATATATATTTTTTGAAAGACATAGTTACAGAGAGGCAGAGGCAGAGAGAAAGAGGTCTTCACTCCCCAAATGGCTGCAACAGCTGGAGCTGGGCCTATCCAAAGCCAGGAGCCTGGAGCTTCCTCCGGGTCTCCCATGTGAATGGAGGGGCCCAAGGACTTGGGTCATCTTCCACTGCTTTCCCAGGCCATAGCAGAAAGCTGGATTGGAGGTGCAGCAGCTGGGACTTGAACCGGTGCCTATGTGGGATACCAGCACTGCAGGCTGCAGCTTTACCCACTATGCCTCAGTGCCGGCCCCCTTCCTCCTCCCCCCCCCTTTTTTAAACTTTTCAGCAGGAGTATATAACGAAGTTCCCCTCAAGTGAGGATCTCAGATACTAACCATCCCAGATGTTGAAGAAGGAATCATTGCCAACTTAGCTTCAGACGGCATTCTTTAACAACCTGGGGAGATGGATGGAATGGAAATGATAACCCTTTTTGCTAATTGTTGTAGCTAGAGGGCTGATGGAAGAAAGACACTTGCTGCTAAGAACGGAAGTTGTAACTTCTCCTCCCTGACCCCCCTCAGACCACGTTGCTACCGTGAACCCAGGGCACCTGCTACTGCTGTCACTCAAGAGGTGGCAAGGCTGCTGCTTCATTTGTTGTCATCACCTGACAGTTATGAGTGGTCCCAGGGACCCAGCCTTCGTCATGGAAAGATCCATGGAATTCTTTAGGGACGGGCCACAGGGTAAAGAGCAGGGGTCAAGCAAAGGTGGCTCATGGGCTCCATCTGGTGGTCTGGACAGTAACCTACGACTCGGGATGCTTTTGTTATGAAGCTCTGTGGTTCAGTGTTTCCTGGAAGTTACACTTGGAGTTGAGGGCATGCTCCCCCCGCCCCCCCGCCGGTCCTGCCACCTTGTCCTCCCTCTGTGCCTGTCTTCCTCTGGCCTCCTTCACCTTGCATTTTGCCTGCCTGCACTTCAGGCTCTGATGTGCCCTCTCCATCTGCTACCACCCCTGTGGGAATGCCTTGGGCTGAGATCTATACTCTGACCTCATTGCTGCTGGGCTCCAGCATACGATTTGTTTGTGGCAATTGGAATTTAACAGAAAGGCTTGAAGTGTGCTTTGGAGAAGGAGCTGTCTTGGGGCTGCCATTGTCCTTGATCAGCCTGCCCTGGCAAACTCACAAATGGGTGCGCAGAATACACAATGTGTGTTTTAAGCTGCTGAGACTTGTGGAAATTGATTATGCCGTAGTAGCCAATTAACACACCCAGTGCTAACACAGGATGTGCCTCTGACACTCCACATGGCTTCGTTCCCTTCATTCATTTTACTCTGATGGCATTGGTTTCCCCCATCTCCAAATTTGAAAGAATTAGATGCAATTTTATCAAAGTATCCATTTGTTTGTGATTATCTATATTCCAAGTGAGGATACCCTGTGAAACTTTCCTCTATCCTACATTTTTTTGGGATTTGATTAGACTTTTCTTTCATGGGTGTGTCTGTCTGTCATCTATCTATATATCTATCTCTATACCTATACCTATACCTATATCTATCATCCATCCATCCAGATAGCTAGATGGATCACCTATTCCCCATGCAGGAAGTAAAGGGAAGAGTAAGGAGAGGAAGCTGCCATGTATCAAGCACCTGTTTGCATTAAGTGCTTCACAGTGGCATCTGTTTGAATTTTCAGGACAACTGTGGATGACATTGATTGTTTTGTAGATGAGAGGCTCAGAGATGCAACAGGACTCTCCTAAGGACTCCACTCCCTCTCAGCCACAAACCCCACGTGGTGGGCGAGTACTGATCTTGGGCACCCCACAGTAACAAGCCAGGGTGAGTTCTTGACCAGTGTGGCGGGGAGGCTGGCCCTGGGCAGGTCTATCTACGGGATGGGCTGACTCCCTCCTCGGAGTCCACTGCATGGTCCTAAAATGTCTGGCTCAGTGCTTGGGTTCCTGCCATTTAATGTAAGAGACCTGGGTTGAGTTCCTGGCTCTTGGCTTAGTCAGGCCCAGCCCCGGCCATTATATCTCTTTCTCTCTCTCATACACAATTTTTATTTATTTTTTAAAAAACCTCCATAGTGCAAAAGTCACTTTCATTTTGGTTTTCGTAGTGTTTTGACTGATTCTTTTAAATGTTCCTAGGGCTTCCTGTGTATCCATGGTACACACATTGAGATGTAGCAACTCAGCACGTGGTGTTCTCCCTAATCACTTCCCACCTCTAACAAGACAGCAAAAGCATAGGTTTTGTTTTCTACCTAGAAACCTTTCATTTAAGGTATACAAACTTCCTGCATTTCTTTTTTTTTCCTTTCTTTCTTTCTTTCTTTCTTTTCTTTTTTTTTTTTTGACAGGCAGAGTGGACAGTGAGAGAGAGAGACAGAGAGAAAGGTCTTCCTTTTGCCGTTGGTTCACCCTCCAATAGCCACCACGGCCGGCACACCGCGCTGATCCGATGGCAGGAACCAGGTGCTTCTCCTGGTCTCCCATGGGGTGCAGGGCCCAAGCACTTGGGCCATCCTCCACTGCACTCCCTGGCCACAGCAGAGACCTGGCCTGGAAGAGGGGCAACTGGGACAGAATCCAGCGCCCCGACTGGGACTAGAACCTGGTGTGTCGGCACCGCAAGGCGGAGGATTAGCCTAGT
Organism: Oryctolagus cuniculus; assembly: GCF_964237555.1. NCBI lineage: Eukaryota > Metazoa > Chordata > Mammalia > Lagomorpha > Leporidae > Oryctolagus > Oryctolagus cuniculus. The sequence goes on along the minus strand of NC_091442.1, from coordinate 112,613,454 downwards.
GAGCTGCGGCGCTGGCCCCTGCATTTCATTTATAAAAATTTAGAAACATAATGATTCTTCCCATGCTACCCTTCCTCCCACCCATACTCCCACCCTTCTTCCCCTCTCCTCCTCCTATTCCCATTCTTAATCTTTACTAAAATCAATTTTCAATTAACTTTATACACGTACGATTAACCCTACACTAAGCAAAGAGTTCAACAAATAATATGAAAAGAAAAAAAACTGTTCTTCAACAGTCGAGACAAGGGCTATTCAAAGTCATCACACCTCAGAGTGTCAATTTCACTTCCATGATTACCTTCTAGGTACTCCATTAGTTACCACAGATCAGGGAGAACATATGGTATTTGTCTTTTTGGGACTGGTTTATTTCACTAAGTATAATGGTTTCCAGTTGCATCCATTTTGTTGCAAATGACAGGACTTTATATTTTTTACTGCTGTGTAGTATTCCATGGTGTACATGTACTGTAATGTCTTTATTCAGTCTTCAGTTGACAGACATCTAGGTTGATTCCATATCACAGCTATTGTGAATTGAGTTGCAATAAACATGGGGCTACAGATCCCTCTTTCATGTGCTGATTTTATTGCCTTTGGGTAAATTCCCAGCAGTGGGATGGCTGGGTCCATATGGTAAGTCTATATTCAGATTTCTGAGGTTTCTCCATACTGTCTTCCACCATGGCTGGAGCAGTTTACATGCCCACCAACAGTGCATTAGGGTACTTTTCCCCTGCATCCTCGCCAGCATTTATTGTTCATTGGCTTCTAATGGCAAAGATTTATTTTATTTATTTGGAAGAGTTACAGAGAGAGGTAAAGACATAGAGAGGAAAGAGAGAGGTTTTCCATCCACTGGTTCACTCTCTAAATGGCTGCAACAGCTGGAGCTGAGCTGATCTGAAGCCAGGAACCAGGAGCTTCTTCTGGGTTTCCCACATGGGTGCAGGGGCCCAAGGACTTGAGCCATCTTCTGCTGCTTTCCCGGACACATTAGTGGGGAGCTGGATTGGAAGTGGAGCAGCTGGGACTTGAACTAGTGCCCATATGGGACACTGGTGTCTCAGGCCAGCGCTTTAACCTGCTGGGCCACAGCACTGGCCCCAGTGGCATAGATTTATTTTTTAACATAGTTACCACTTATATTGCCAATAAGTCTTAAAATCCTATTTCACTTAACACTATTTTTACAGTATTTCCTCAGGATCTTACACATTCTTAGAAGATACCCTGGGGGCCAGTATTGTGGCATAGCTAGTAAAGCCACCAGCTGCAATGCCGGCATCCCATATGGGTGCTGGTTCAAGTTCTGCTGCTCCACTTCCAATCCAGCTCCCTACTAATGTGCCTGGGAAAGCAGCAGAAGATGGCTCAAGTCCTTGGGCCCCTCTGTCCACGTGGGAGAACTGGATGAAGCTCCTGGTTCCTGGTTTTGGTATGGTCCAGCTCCAACTATTATGGCCATTTGGTGAGTGAAACAGTGGATGGAAGATCTTTCTCTCTGTAACTCTGCCTTTCAAATAAGTAAATCTTAAAAGAAAGGAAACTATCCCTAGTAATGGTTGCATAATATTCTACCAGAGAAACATTTCAAAAATATGTATTCCTGTATTAGTGAACATTTATGTTGTTAATACTTTTAGCATATACAAGGAATCTTCAAAAAGTTTGTGGAAAATACATATCAAGAAAAACATTGTATGGATTTCAAATTTTTTACATTAAAGTAAACTTTTAAATTCTATTTTTTACAAAACTTTTTGAAGTGAACACTTAGAAAAGCTTTTATCTTTCTTTCCAAGTTTTCTTTTTAGATTTTTTTTTATTTATTTGAAAGAGTTATAGAGAGGGGGAGAAACAGAGAAAGAGAGAAAAATCTACCTCTGGTTCACTCACCAAACAGCCATAACGGTCAGAGCTGGGCCAGGCCGAAGTCAGGAGCTAGGAGCTTCTTCTGGCTCTCCCATGTGCATGCAGGGGCCCAAGGACTTGGGTCATCTTCAGCTGTTTTCCCAGGCACATTAGCAAGGACCTGGATTGAAAGTGGAGCAACCGGGACTCGAACTGGCGTCCATATGGAATGTTGGCCTCACAGGCGATGGCTTTAGCTGCTACATCACAACGCCGGGCCCTCTTTCCAAGTTTAAGATCATTTCCTTGGGGTAGATTTGGAGGAGCAGGATTTCTCAGAACAATAAAGCCGTGGTCATTTAAAGAAGACTTCTGAAACGGAGTTCTAAATGACTCTCCCAAAGGGTGCACCCATTTAGCCTTCCACCAGTGCTGGCTCAGAGCCAGGTCACTGCCAAGAGGTCATGTTTCCTGTAGTTACTTTGAGCAGCAGAAGAGAGCAAGCCCAGCAGACTTCAAAGAGATTTCAGATGAAAGGTATGCTTTGAACAGAGACACCAAGGAGAGAGGGAGCCGACTGGCAGACCCGGTAGCCAAGAGGTTTAGCTGGGGAAGTCGGACGCCAACAAATACAGGGATGGACTTTGTGGGCTTTGCAGGACCTTGGGGTTCAGCTCTATCAGGGCTGATGTGTTTGCTGGGAGCTGCTCTTTGGCCACCAAGCCTCAGCCTTCCTTGGCTCCAAGGTTGAGCCAAGGTGAGGATTCCTTCCCCTGTGCTCCTCGATGCTCTGAACGGAACTTTATCACAGCACTTTCTGTGTGGCACCGGAACTGTGCTTGGCTTCACTAGCCCAGGAGGTACCTTAAGGTGAGGGGCAGAAGCTACTCCTTTCTGCATCTGTATCACTTAGATCCTTGCTCGTGGTGGGGAGCTCTGGAGGTTGAATTGATCACGTGGGCTTTCTGCTGATTTGGATTGCTTCCTCTGAGTGCCTGTACCTGTCTCCCCCCACACAGATTTCCCATCTCCAGTGCAGTGACTTTGGAATGTCTGGTTGAAAGTTCTTGCTCCTGTCTCGCTTGGTCTCTGGTCTTTATGCCCTCGTTTTCTCTACCTGCACTCCCCTGTAAGCTCAGAACCAGCCCAGACTCTGGGGCACATCACGATTGGTTCAGTTGCTCAACTCAACCAGCATGGCACCCATCTATGTGTCAGATACCGTTGATGCCCTAGGGAAGAGTAGAGTAGTGAGCCAAGTCTTCTCCCGTAGGGCTCACTGTGTACTTGGGGTGGAGGCACAGTGGCCACGCCCATGGGCCACCTCTTGAGAACATTCTTATCAAGTCTGAGTGCCATGGAGTGGGAGCAGGGTAATGTGGGGTGAGGCACCTGTCCAGCACCAGGAGTTAGGGAAGGTCACGCACCCACTGGAGGCCCGAATGCCACGGAGGAGCCACCCAGGCAGGGAACGGGGAGCAGAGAGCAGAGGGAGGAACCATGCAGAGGGCTGCAGAGTGGCAATAGCTTGGCGTGCTTGGGAAATACGAGGAAGGGTGGTATGGTTAATCGTGGTGCATGAGAGCAAAGAAGGGGAAGATGAGGGCCACGGAGCCCAGGAGACAAGGCTCTTGTGGGATGAAGGGAGATGGGAGAATTTTATTCTAAGGGCAACAGAAAGCCAGTGAATTGCAGGAAGGTGAGGGAGTGAGTAGGTGTTGCTGTCCAGAGAAAGGGGAAGCTCCAGCAAAGCCCACGGGGGAGGAGCGGCCTGGCCTAGGTGGGGGTGGAGAGGTGGCTGGAAGGTGTGGATTCGGGTTGTGTTTTGGCCGTGGGGTGCTGGAGAGAGGGTCGGAGAGGATCTGTGGAGGTTCTCAGGAACTTGGGTGGAAGCTGGTGCTTTGGAAACAGGGACAGCAGTGCACACCGTTGCAGGGATGCTGGCGAGGAGCTGAGAATCAAGACCCTGCAGGCCTGGCTCCTTCAGCTGCTCTTTCTCATCGGATCCAGAGACCCAGGTCTTGGGTTGACTTCTGGCTCACGGGGCCAGGCTCTGCTGTCATCCCGCTGTCCTTACTGATCTCATCCTCGGGGTCCTCTGTTCTGCCTGTGACTCTAGCTCCTCTCCTTTCTCGATAGCTCTGTCCCGATACCCCAGAGCAACAGCTCCCAGGGTCCCCTGCAGGTGTGAGCTGGCTGGCCAGGTCTCCAGCCTCATACCTTGGCTCAGTCAGCCCAAGGGTTGTCTTCAGGTGTGACTATTATCCCCATTGCACAGACAAGGAAGTTGAGGCACAGAGTGTTTATGTAACTTGCCTGTGGTCCTACAGGTGCCAGGAAGTGGAGCTGGGATACAAACCCAAGGTATCAGGAAGCCGTGTATTAAACTACCACGATCTGACAAAACCTACGTCACATGGGATCAGTGTCTCTCCCATGGCATCAGCCATGCTGGCCACGCCGGCCACGCCACGTGCTGTTCGAACTGTGCTGATTAGAGGTTACTGTCTTTGCCTTCTTCACAGTTTGATGAAAGAATGACAAGATGATTGAATTCAAGATAAAGAGAAATCGACAGAGAATCAGAGCCCGAACAAGCATCCCCACAGAGGCATTTATCCATTGCACGCGTATTCGTTAAGTGTGAGCACGTGTCGGGGCTGAGTGATGGTGACTGGGCTTCTGCACCCGTGGCACTTCCACTGCCCTTCCTGACCGCCCACCTGCCGTGGCCGTGGCACCTTCCGTTCCCCCCACCCTGTACTGTCCCCTCGCCTCGGCCCTCGCACTGCTCAGACCTGTAATGCTAGCCCTCCTTCTTGGTTATACGTGGTCTGTTCTCTCAGCCCCCTTCTCGTTCTAGTCGATACATTCCTTTCCACCTAAGCCGTTACTCCTTTTCTCAAGCGTTTCTTACCCATTCTGTACATGGGGTGTTGCCAGCTCTCTGTAATGGCACATGTTTTCTGAAATTCTGAACAGAAAAGCAGAGAAGGGTAGTGGGGGGCCTTTTTCTAAGATAGTGGGTCTGGGAGGCCCAGGGACTCTGTCATACCCAGAGCATTCTACAGTAACTGGGTAAACAAATCGGGGCTAAGGAATGACTAAGGTAGCAAAATCCAATAAAAGTAAGAGTAGTATGTGAAATGCCTGCCACAGTTTTGTATAATTGTGGGAAGTAGGCCGGCTCCATGGCTCACTAGGCTAATCCTCCGCCTGTGGCTCCAACACCCCGGGTTCTAGTCTCAGTCGGGGAGCCGGATTCTGTCCCGGTTGTTCCTCTTCCTGTCCAGCTCTCAACTGTGGCCTGGGAAGGCAGTGGAGGATGGCCCAAGTGCTTGGGCTCTGCACCCGCATGGGAGACCAGGAGGAAGCAACTGGCTCCTGGCTTCGGATTGGCGCAGTGCGCCGGCCGTAGTGGCCATTTGGGGAGTGAACCAACGGAAGGAAGACCTTTCTCTCTGTCTGTCTGTCTCTCACTGTCTAACTCTTCCTGTCAAAAAAAAAAAAAAAAAAAAAGGAACTGGCTCTTTAAAATCAACCTACAAGTCATTAAAAATAAAATTGCGGGAAGTAAACGTTGGCTTTGAGCTCCCTGGTGGCTGAGGTAAAAAAGGAAAACATGATTTGTTTGTAAGGTTCTCATGATCCATTGTTTGGAAACAAAATGATTTGCTAGGAGAAGGCTGAATCTTCTTTGTAGAGAGAACAGAATGAAATGTCTGCCTTGTGCACCCACCTGAGAGGACCCTGTCGTGTGCAGTGAGAAATATCGTAAACAGAAACAGCTGCATTAAAATGTGCTTGCTTTGCAAGTCATTTTGTATTCATAGGAAGTGGCCTTGGGAATGAGCCTCTCTTCAAGGTCAGGCCTCACTTTTCTGTCTCCCCTGGGTCTCCCTGGCACCTACAGCTAGTCTGTGTGTTGTAGGTTCTCCATCTTCACTGTGGTCTGATTTTCCTTTAATTAGTTGTGTATAGAAACCCAGAGCCCCACGGTATATAAGAAACATCCCCTGACGTTAAAAATTGCTGATGGGTAACTGAGAAGGAAAATAATTAGTGAGGAAAATCGAAACAGTGCTCACTGAATTATGGGCATTCTTACAGAGACATCTTAGAGGGAGTGAGACTCCCCATAAATCCCAGGGGGAACCCCAGCAGGAGATGTAACAGCAGAGAAGCTGAGAGTCAGCACAAAGCCCAGGGCAGTCCACACACTGTTTTCCTGAAGGCGAACGGAGCTGCATAGGAGTTGCTTTCATGGGTCAGCTACTGAGCCCTCCCCGTCCCCTGCCTGCCACGCCCCCTGCTGGAGATGTCGCAGGAGTGAAAACATCCCCATTAGTCCCTCCTCACTGCCTGCAAAGGGAGGGTGCCTGGACGGAGGAAGCCTTCTTGTGGGTCAGAATTCCAGCGAGCCTGCCCTGGTGGGCTGCTGGGGGCACACTGATCGTCCTCTCTGTGTGGAAGAGCGCCCGTTGACCTGGCGTCGCAAGCCTGGTTCCCTCGCACTTCCCTTGCTCCTCCCCTAGGGAAGCAGGGGCATGCCTGGATGGTTAGCTTGGGAGGAGGGAGTAAGCATTCCTGATCTGATTCCTTCCTGCTTTTCTCTTGTCCCTACCTGCCCATAGAAAGCAAACCCTCTCCACTCCTCAGGGCTTCCGCGGGGGAAGCCTGCAGGGGCTCTGCTGCTTTGAGGCCAGGCAGAGCAAGTCTGCCCAGTTCTGGGGTGCAACATCCAGGAGCCCATGTTTGCCACATAGTTGAATGCCTCGCTCTGTGGTGAAGGTGACCTTTCAAAGCCCCACCATCGAACTCCTCTGTGTATTTCTCAGATGGCCTTGCCCCAGGGTGGGAGAGAGGGCTTCTGTATTAAGACCTCTACACTCCAGCCTGAGGAAGAAGCTGTGTGGCTATGACTCAGGACAGCAGGTGTGCAGGGAGCCTGTGTGGTCAGTGGGTCTCCCTGAAGTGCCATATACTGTTTGAAGAAGCCAATCCCACACAGATATGGAAGACAGCGAGTGATGAGCATCCCGGGAAGCCCAAGGTTCCAGGTGAGGCTTTAGGAGCAAACATGACCGGAGCAGGGTGGGAACCTGTGACAGACGTGTATACTGTTGCCTGCGGAGCTCCCATTTCTCTTTCTACTGGTAACGGTGCCCCTTTCCTTTGGGAAACTACTTATCTCTTAGAGTTGATGAGGCTCCTCCTGCCTTTATCCAGGGGTAGGCATTGGCCAAGCAAATTATAATTCTGAAAAAGTTTTGGAACTATGGGGAAGGAGAACCTCTTTGGTTTGGGACCATCAAGCTGAACGGTCATCAGCAGCCATCTTGCCACCAAGAGGTGGCATGACTCAGCACATATCAATGTGAAATCAACCTCGAGGAGTCACAGATGGGAACAGCACTTGCTTCAGCTGTACACTTGGACTTAATTTAGAGGTACATTCCTTTGTAGTGCAAACCACCTGCTGTGTCTGAGTGTGTGCATCAGCCAAACACTAACATCTTGAAGCCCTAATTCCCAAACTGAAGGTACTGGGAGATTGGGCTTTTGGGGACTGATTGCACCCATGCCGGTGGAGCCCTCCTGGATGGGATTCATGCTGTTATAAAGGAGATGCAGTGAACTAGCCACCTCTTCCTGATCTGAGGACACAGTGGTCAGGAGCTGTCTATGAACTTGGAAGTCAGCCCTGACCAGGCTCTGGGTCTTGGACTGGGCAGTCTTCAGAACAATGAGGAATGGAGGGATTTCTGTTGGCCATAGGCTACTTGGGGTGTGAGAGTTGATTGGCAGTCTGAATAGGTTAAGAAACCAGTTTAAATCATTTTTCCTGCTTAAAACTTAAACAATCAAAATTAATAAAGAATATAAGTAAGTGCTGTGATGTGTTTGGAAGCGGACTGAATCCACATGCTTATTCACTGAGCAGTTGCAAGGCACTAGGCTCTGTGCTGAGGGCTGGTGATGCAGGGATGAATGAAGGCACCATTCTTGCTTTAGGAGCTTGCAGACTTCTTGGACAGACAGATGGTTGAGCAAGTAATGACAATGTGATATGACAAAGGAGCTGGGAGAGGCACGTGGGGGCGATATCCCAGCAGAGGTGGCCATTCCTGAAAGGGAGCAGGGAACTAGGACTTAAAGAAGAGCAGGATTTAGAATGGCAGGGAAGAATGAAACACTGGCAGAGAGATGTAGAAGGCCGACTAATAATAATAATAATAATAATAAATTCATCAAACATGGAGTGCTTAGTACACCCTTAGCCCTGGTCTGAATTCTTTAAATGCACAATCTGATGTAATTCTGTGATGGTTGCATGTGTGGGCAACTTTTTTTTACTGGTAAGAAGGAGTTAAGGAACTCCCTGGGAGCCACGCTGTAGGCCAGGGCTGCTAGCATGTAGAAGGCAAAATGTGTGGGGAGATGATAGGATTGGAGAATTTGAGTTGGGCCCAGGTTGCAAATGGCTTTGACTACAATGTAAAGGGCTTAATTATAGGGCAGAGGTGCCCAGCCATTCCCTGAGTGCCTTGTGTGTGCTGGGCAGACACCTGATCCCCTCCAGTCTTCACCACTTTCCTATCTGATACACATGATTAGTCGCATTCTTGCTAACAAAACCCGGACATATTTTTATTTTCCCTGAATCTCACTTCCAGTAAATGATAGAAAATCCAAAAAGCCCGACCGCTTAAAACATTCTCTGTCTATTGTCTTGCCCACCACCCTCTTTATGATTATTTTTATTCCTTTTCCTCTCCTGATCCTCTGCTGAGAGCTCTCAGTCCCCTCTGCAGAGATCTACACAGAGCTACACATAAGCAAAATTTTACTTGTGTTATATCATTGCAGGGAAATTTAATTTTCTTCATATGGGTAGAGCTCATAACCAAATTTTACAAGGAATTCTTTCTCTCCCATTTCTTTTGCTGTAAAACATCAATGGTTTCTTCCTCAAACAAAAAGCAGTAAATCCAAATTTTGCAAATGAACAAGAAATTGTAAATTTAAATTCTGCTGAAATGCAAAATTCAGCAAGGAGCTGGTTGTTACTTGGCTAAACGAAAAATAGAAATTTCAGAGCCAGCTTGCATCATAACATCATTTTTGCCATCTAACCAATTCCAACATTGTTTTATTGGCATCAAGCCCTCAAAACTGTGACACCCAAAGACAAGCAACAAGTCGCATCATCATTCCTGGAGCTCACTTTGCCACAGAAGGTCAGATGTCCTAGAATTCTCTAAGACTCTTTGAGTTTAATTTATTTTGTATAATCCCCTTTGTGCTGGAGTTAATGAGGTCAACTTTGGCAGGGTCTCTTGTATTCTTGATGCCATTTGTGTCAGACGAAGATTATGAATCCAAATCAGTCGTAAGGCTGCCTACAAAATAGTAAGCGTCAAAGGGATTCCGCCATATTTCTGGGTGTGGAGGAGAAACTGACATGGTTTTGCCCCTGTGGACAGCGGTCCATGAACACATTCCATGTACACTGGGAGGCTGAAGAATTTCCCACCAACCAGATCTTCCAGGACAATGAAAGTGGCTAAAAGCATTGGAACTGTTGGGTAGTATCTGTACGTGTTGACTTGTCCAACTTGCTGAACGTGTCCACTGAGGATTTCCCCCTTCTCAGATTAGTCTGAGAAGGGATGCTCTTTAATCTGAAAAAACAAACAAACAAAAAAAACAAACAACAACAAAAAAACCCAGCTGTCTGCCAGAAGTTTGGTCATTGCCTCAAGCTTCCTCCTTTAATAGCCGGAAAATGTCCCCAGAGAAGGGCTTGGGAGTCAATGATTGTCTCTTAGTGAACAAGGCTGGTTCTAGGTAAGGACAGCAAGAAGTTCTGTGAGGCTGATCAGTAGGACTTGCCACTCAACTACACAGATGCAGTAAACAACCAGGGACAGTGAATGTCGCCTGGGGCTTCCTGCTCTATGGCATCAGCTCCCCGTTGCTGTGCGGCAGGCCACTCTATGGTTTGGAAGTTTTAACAACAGCCCTTTGGCTAATAATTCCGTGGAATGGTGTTTTGTATAAGGCTTGGCTGGTGGTTCCTCTGGTCTGGATTGGACTCCGTTGGTCTTGACCAGACTGGTCTCCAAGGTTGGGGTGCTGGAGTGCTCTCTCTCCACTGTTTCTTCCCCTCCAGCTGGCTATCCTGGGCTTATTCACATGATGGCTGGGTTCCATGCGAGCAGGTGCATGACGGAAAGCCCAACTGCTTTTTAAGTGTTTGTGTCACCTCTGCTCCTCTGGCATGAATGCCAGCTTCCACTATTGGTGGGAGAAGCTCCATTGTGAGGATGTAGATATAGGAAGGAGAACATTTTATGATCATTTTTCTAGATCTACCACATTGACAAATCACAAAACAAGCTCGGCTAGGATTAAGGGGCCAATGTTGTTATGCTGTTTCACTTGTGAGTTTAGAACCAACGTGCAAGTCCTATGGGGCAAAGCAAAGATCATTTTATTACTGCTGACGTTAGAAAGGGGACATAGCATGCGTGTGTCGTCTGAGCAGACTTTCCGAAATACTCTTTCTCCGGGAAGGAAAGTAACCATCTGGAATTGGAGCTGTCCCTGCAGGAGCTTAAAAGCGTGTGTGTGTTTTGGGTAGGCGGATGCCGAAGAGAGACACACACACACAAGGAGGAGAGGAGGTGGAGATACTTTATCCTCTGCTGTGTGGGGAAAAAATGGACCATTGGGTGCCAGACGTTTCCTCTTCCATCAAAGATACAAAGAAAAATGTGGAAAGAGGGAGCAAAAGTTATTATTTTATGGGCTCAGGTGGGAATGATGTAAGAGGGAGAAAAATGTTCCCCCTTAACCCAGAAGTGTTTCCTAGCAATGAAAGTTCTTCTTTTTGTGCCCCAAGCACCATATTTTTCCTCTAAGTGAAATTTTGCCTGGCAATGAAACCATTCATCATTTTGAAGAGGTGGATGCCAGTGAAATTTCCCAATGGGACTTGCAAAATAGGATGTCTTCTTGGATGGACTAAGTGAAAATAGATGAAAACCCGGAATTGGCTGCCTTGAAAGACACCAGTAGTTACATGCTGTTGCAAGTTGAAGGGAAATTGCTGCCAATTCATGACCTGTTTCCAAATACTAAAGGAGATTTGATGTTTTCAGAGTGGTTCCATCAACTAAGAGGGATGCTTCTATTTTCTCCCATTACTCCAATACCCAAAGCAGTTTGGCCATGTCTCAGAACGCACCCGAACCTGTAGCTTTCATTTTTCCTTGGTGATATGATGAGCATTGAATTTTCATGGTTACAGCAGTCCTCCAAAGTCAGCTTTCTAAGGATGTCAAGTTGCATTATTTCTTTTACTATTATTATTTTAAAGATTTATTTATTTATTTGAAAGGAAGAATTACAGAGAGGAGAGACGAGAGAGAGAGAGAATGAATGAATGAATGAATGAATCTTCCATTCACTGGCTTAGCCCCAAATGGCCACAATGACCAGGGCTGGGCCAGGCCAAAGCCAGAAGCCAGAAGCTTCATCTGGGTCTCCCATGTGGGTGCAGCAGCCCAAACACCTGGGCCATCCTCTGCTGCTTTTCCAGGCACATTAGCAAGAAGCTGGATTGGAAGTGGAGCAGCCGAGACGTGAACCAGCTCCCACAGGGGATGCTGGTGCTGCAGGCCATGGGCTTTAACCTGCTGCACAACGGTGCTGGCCTGCAAGTGGCTTTATTTTTCTATGTTAGAACTCTTGGCTCTCGTGTCTTCCATTCCATGGTTGTGGGAAAACATTCTGGCAAAACCAAGCAGGCTCAGTCAAATCTAGTTTAACACTCGATCTCTTTTGGACAGATGCATAATTAATGCCAAGATGCTTGCTCCCTGCTTTGTGCTTTGCTCTTCCTCAGGGGTGGGGCATCAGGACACGGGGCCCTGGTCTGTGGTCCTCTCCTGTTGTTGCTGAATCAGGTGAACTCTGAACCACGTGGGTCCCCGTCGTCTGTGTTGACATTTGCTTCTGTGGTCTGAGGGCCTACATGGCCTCCTGTCAACAGGTCATGCTTCCTCTGACCTGTGTCTGGCCTCAGGCCCTGCTGGCTCACCTACCATCTCTCAGTATTTCTGCTCTTTCCTGGATTGCCTTGAAACTCTTAGTGGTTTCCTCCCCAAACACTGGATTGTATTGGACCCCACTCTACGAGGCCACCCTCCAACCCATCCAGCATAACTCCTCCCCCTGCCATTGCTAACTCATGTTCCCATGCCCTGCTGGGAACAGCTTCTTGGCAAGGCTTGCCGACTCCCCAGAGTTCACTGGACAGGAAGACATAGGTGTTGCCTGCTCTGAGATGTCGTCTAGTCATTTGGTATTTTGTGAAACTCCTCTTGCTCCCAACTTGCTTTTCCTTTTTCAAAAGATTTATTTATTTGAAAGAGTTACAGGGGGTGGGGTCAGGGATAGAGAGAGAGAGTTCCATCTACCAGATCACTACCCAAATGGCCTCAAAGGCCAGGGCTGGGTCAGGCTGAAGCCAGGAGCCAGGAACTTCATTAAGTCTCTCATTTGGGTGCAGGGGCCCAGGTACTTGGGCCATCTTCCACTGCTTTCCCAGATGCATTAGCAGGGAGTTGGATCATAAGTGGAACAGCTGGAACTCACACTGGAGCCCCTGTGGGATGTTGGTGTTGCAGACCGGCACTTAACCTAGTGTGCCACAACTCCAGTCCTGGCCCCTCCCAATTTTCAATGCAAAGGGCAAGATTGTAGTTTCTTCCTTCGTGGCTTACCTCAATAGCCAACCTTCTCACTCCCCTGTCCCCAGTTTATGGTAGCTTATCTCCTTGTCAGTCCTGCTTCTACAGCTTCCTCTGCTTCTGTCTTCTTTACCTTTAGTTTAATGCCCACACTTTGTTTTTTTTTTTTTTTTTTTTTTTTTTGTTTGTTTGTTTTTTCAAGGCTCAGCTCTTGGTGGTTCTCTCAGGCTTTTGAGGCTTTCTGTCACTGTCAGGGCCATAAAGCAGGCGTTCTGAAACCCAGCTGAGTTCTTGCCGTGGGCTTAATCATCTTTCTCCACTGAGATCAGGGTTGCTGCTGGCTGACATGGGGGGAGAGGAGGCAGGATTGAGAAATGCAGGAAAAGAGCATCTCAGAGGATATCACCCAGAGTTTGAGGCGCCCATAGAACCTGCTGCGTCTCACGGAGAAGGCTGCTGTGTTGGGGATAGTCCGGGTCTTATTAATATTGGAGGTTTTTCAAATTATGCATCATTTCCACAATGAGACATCCCACAAAATAGACACTTAGAGGCAGCAGTGGGTTGATGCAGTTACTCTCACAGAGAAGAGGCTGGAAGTATTGTGGCTGGGAGTGAGATTGCCAGTGGTGAGAGAAGAGTGCATGTGGGCACAGGGGAAGGGTTGACGCCACCGTCCCTGGTTTGAAGGGAAAAGTCAGCTCTCTGAGCTCTGCAATAGGCTTCGGCACCTGCCATATCTTCATCAGCTGTTCCAAGCTATCTATAGCACCAACATATCACCCATCTGTTCACCAATAAATTTTACTTCCCAATAATGGAACACAGAATTCATCCCTGCTGAGGATCAGGAGAGTGGGGAGTGAGGTACTACACCCTAGAACTCAGTGTTTTGGAGTTGGTAGAAAAGGACTTGCATCTTGGCTTGGCCCTTTGCAGCTGTGTGGCTTTGCCCAAGTTACTTAATCTCTCTAGGTTTCAGGTTTCTGATCCAGAAAATGTGAACAGTGTTATAATATCTAACCCACAGGCTGGCGCCGCGGCTCACTAGGCTAATCTTCCACCTAGCGGCTCCGGCACACCGGGTTCTAGTCCCGGTCGGGGCGTCGGATTCTGTTCCAGTTACCCCTCTTCCAGGCCAGCCCTCTGCTGTGGCCAGGGAGTGCAGTGGAGGATGGCCCAGGTGCTTGGGCCCTGCACCCCATGAGAGACCAGGAAAAGCACCTGGCTCCTGGCTCCTGCCATCAGATCAGCACGGTGCGCTGGCCGCAGTGCGCCGGCCGCAGCGGCCATTGGAGGGTGAACCAACGGCAAAAAGGAAGACCTTTCTCTCTGTCTCTCTCTCTCTCACTGTCCACTCTGCCTGTCAAAAAAAAAAAAAATCTAACCCGCATGTTAGAATTAGGTGAACTATGATGTGTGTAGTCCTGGGCAGAAGTGTTGGTACTGGAGTGAGCCTTTGGCCTAGCAGTTAAGATGCCCACATCCCATATCTGAGAGCCTGGGTTCCAGTTCTTGGCTGTGACTCCTGAGTCCAGCTTCCTGATAAGGCAGAGCCTGGGAGAAGTGATGGTGACTTGAGTGATTGGGTTTCTGCCACCTATGTGGGGGAGCTGGATTGTGTTCCTAGCCCTTGGATACAGCTTCAGCTCAGCACCTGGCATTGTGGGCACTTGGGGAGTGAACCAGTAGATAGGAGCTCTCTTTCTCTGCCTCTCAAAGTATAAAAAATGCCTGCTACTTAATGAGTGCTTGATATAGGTTAGCTGGTATTCAGCAGAGCACTGTGGACTTTGCTTCAGGCTCCTCTTTGTTCTTTTGCTGATGACTCACACTGTCCTGCATGAGGCTAAGAATGGCTAAGAGTTGGGAGCCAATTCAGTGAGAGTGGCTTGAAGCTTTCTTTGGCAAGATCATAGTCACCCAAAATGACAGCCATGCTGGAGCCCTTCAGTGTTTGATGTTGAAAATATGGGCAAAGAAGAGAGGGAGGAGATGTACAATTTGGGACATGCTCAATCAGACTTGCCCCAAATGGTGGAGTTAGAAACATGCCAGGGGATTCCAATACAATCCCATCAAGGTGGAATGTACCAATGCCATATCACTAGTTCAAGTGATCAACTTCAGTTCACAATTGATCATACTGCTAGGTCTAAGAGTCAAAAGGATCACACAAACAAGACTAGTGTCTGCTAATACTAACTGATAGGATCAAAAAGGGAGAGAACGATCCAACATGGGAAGTGGGATACACAGCAGACTCATAGAATGGCAGATGTCCTAGACAGCACTCTGGCCTCAGAATCAGCCCTTAAGGCATTTGGATCTGGCTGAAGAGCCCGTGAGATTATTTTAGGCATGGAAAGCCAAGACACTCTGGGGAAAAAAAAAAAAAAACCTAAATGAAAGATCTCTGCAAGTGAGATCCCAGTAGAAAGAACGGGCCATCAAAGGAGGAGGTACCTTTCTCTGAAGGGAGGAGAGAACTTCCACTTTGATTATGACCTTGTCTAAATAAGATCGAAGTCAGCAAACTCAAAAGGCTTCCATAGCCTTGGAAACTCAAGACTAGAGACTAGGGAGATTTCTGATGCCATAAACAAGAGTGTCAACAACAGGAGTCACTGTGTACTTACTCCTCATGTGGGATCTCTGTCCTTAATGTGTTGTTCAATGTGAATTAATGCTATAACTAGTACTGAAACAGTCTTTTACATTTTGTGTTTCTGTGTGGGTGCAAACTGATGAAATCTTTACTTAATACATACTAAATTGATCTTCTGTATATAAAGATAATTGAAAATGAATCTTGATGTGAATGGAATGGGAGAAGGAGCAGGAGATGGGAGGGGTGCGAGTGGGAGGGAAATTATGCGGGGGTGAGCCATTGTAATCCATAAACTGTACTTTGGAAATTTATATTTACTAATAAAAAAATAAAAATAAAAAAAGAAAGGAGAAAAAAAGAAAACATGGGCAAAGAATGCATGGTCTTTAGTGGCATTTTCAAACTCAAGCTAGAACTGATGTAGCTCAGCCATATTGAGGCATAATTGCAGATAGCTTCTCCTATCTCCTGTCACCGAGATCCTATTCTAGATAGTGTTAGATGGTGACCAGGATGATGGCACTTATTAGGAGTGGAAGATTACCTTAATACAACCAAAATATCTTTCTAGATAGATAATTGACAGTGCAGTACAAAGGAAATTTATGGAAAGAAGCCATGTCTTGTTTTCTGAGAACTTGGAACAATTCATGTAGCTCTAGGTACCACAGGGTACATGTGTTTGAAGAATGTCTTTTGCCGGTCTCCTTGTGGACCAACACTACAGACCTGAGTCCATTTTCCTGGGCACGCAGCTGGGATGCTCTACCCACAGACACATAATAGCTGTATAGTAGATGCCCACTGAGTTGAATAGAACAGTTTTCAGGATGCAGAATTATCCAGTTGTAGTGGTGAATGACAAGCAATGGAATCGATACTTCAGGGGTTTCCTGTTCCGATCAGATAACACAGATACTGTCTTGGAAATGCCAGACTGAAGATTCATTACTGAAGATGAGTCAGTGCCAAGTGCTGCCAGAGGTAAGAGATGAGACAGCTCAGACATGAGAGTAGAAAGGTAGCCAGCCAGTGCATCAAAGTAGCAAGGCTGGCGGAAGTCGGGAGTGCTGGAGGAAGCATGAGAAAAGCAGAGGGGAGGGAGTCCCTGATCAGGCTGGATCTGAGAATTTTGATCATGTTCTGGGAAATGCACTTCTTGCCCTCTGGGTGAGACCACCAGAGGAGCAGGTGTGACAGAAGGAAAAGTGTACTCCCTTCTCTTCCATCTTGAACAGGTCACTCTGCCAGTCTCATGATAATCAAAGACCGTTGTGGGCGAGGTGCTGGCTCTTCCAACTAGAAAGCCATTGCTTGCTGACTCCAGGCAGCTACTCAGGAGTCCCATGGGCATAGAGTTTGGAGCAAAGGCTCCTAAGAAGGACCAAGGGCTGTTGCACATGCGGCTTCTGACCTTGCCCGAGTAGAGGCACAGCATACATCCGTGTGCTCTGCTGCACTGTGTAATTAGGGCCTGTAAGAACCGGCAGGGAAGTTCAGAAAATTCACCCCAGCTTGCAATTTTTATTACACCCAAATATAGTTTGTGTCATGGATGCGCTTGGGGCAGGGAAGGATCATTGTGTGACTCCAATCAATAGGCAGAAGCTATCAGCCTGGGGTGCCCTCCTCACCCCGTCTGGGGCAAGCTCCCAGGAAGCAGTCATTTCTTTTAGTTTTCCCCTTCTTGCAACCTGATTGCACTCAGTGCATCCCTTGGCTTCTGAATCAAATCCCTGCTCCCTGCCCAGCGGGGCTGCCAGCTGGTTTGACTTTATTCTGTGATTCACTGCTTAGAGGAGGAAGTATCTTTGATGAGCCTGTTGAGGCTGGAAACTTAACCCTCCAAAGTCTTCTTAGTAAAAAGCCAAAGAGGACTTCCCCGGGCTTGCCTGCAGATGCAGAGTGTCCCCAGAGGCCAGGTTAGATTATTTTTTTTTTCTGTGAGAGACCCTGGCCCTTCGAAGCAAGGCTCCAGAGGAGTGGACATCAGGGATTCGAGAAGAGGCGTCCCACAAGTGCAAACTCAGAGATTCTGCAGTGCAGCGCCCACTGGAGGCCCTTTCTGGGACTGCTTAGCAGTCAGGGAGGGCTAATTACACAGATTTGGCTCTGTTCCTTGCCAACTCTGTGACATCCCATATGCCCTCTCTGACCCCATATTCCTCATCCGTAAAACACAGGTTCCGAGCACATGCCCAGGAGTGGTTGGGGATTCCACACGGGATGGGAGAGGAGCCCTTGCTCGTGGCATGCTCAGTGCGTGCTTCTGTATTGCTTCAGTCTGTTTTCAAATTGACATCCACTGCCTCTCCTCTCCTGCCTTTTACTCCTTAACTGTGTTTTGAAGGAGAGAGAGAAAGAGATGGAGCTGGCTAAGATCCCAGCCCTTGAAAAGTTCCTTAGAATTCATGACCACCCCAGTAAGGCAGAGAACCCCTGAAGCAGTGGATACCTTCACTTCTCCTGGGGTGCTGGCCCCCGATGTTGGTGAGGTCCCCTCCCTGGGTGAACTTGAGTGTTGGGAGAGGGAGAGCTCCTTTTTCCTGGGCTCGAAGCAGGAAAGGCTCTCTTGGGGGGTCCAGCTTCACCCCTTTCCTCTGGAGTTCTCAGTCTTTCTAGTCTGTCCTTCAAGGGCGGGTTTCTGGGTGGTATTCTGTGGCTTGTTTACGTCAGTGGCATTGAGAGAGCAATGCTAGGAGGGTAAAATCATCCCCGAAGCAGGAACTCCAAGGAGAACATCCGGCAGAAGACGAACTCCTCATCTCTTTCCAATTCTACTAAGAGTGCTGTTGCCTAGCTCCCGGTTCAATCCTGTCCCTCCTCCATGTCTCATATTGGAGTTTCACCCTGAAGGGCACAGGTGTCCGTTCCCCACCCCTAGTTGCACTTGAGAATCACTTTGGGAGGCTTAAGAAGATACTGTTTGAGTGAGTTCCATGCAAGACCATCCAGCTGGAGTCTCCAGGAGTGGGCTGTGGGAACCAGCTCTTTACAAACCTTTCCATACGATTCCAACCTGTAGCAGCGTGGAGAGCTGTAGCTCCGTGTGTCCCTTGGCTTCTACAGAGACACCTGTCTCCTGCACTGCGATGCTCTTCCCTAGAAGGGGTCATCATTGAGGGTTGTCATTTGATTTTCCCTAGGAGGGGTTTTCAGATGCTGCCCTTAGGGGCAGAATGAACCCACTTCTGGCTGTTCCATTTTTCTGGGAATTCCTGGGACCTGGCCCCTCCATGGTGAGGAGCTGTTTAATCTGCGATCAGCTCCTGTCACATCCAGCACCTGCTGACAGCATTACGGTTCAGACTTATTCAGCACCAGGGCATGCTATTTTTTTTCCTTCCTTCTTTCACCAGGTCCCTAATACGAATTACTTCTTGGGGAAAAAGAGACCATTCATAGACCTGGCCTTTCAAATGCCAATGTGTTGTTTATCAGATTGTCTGACTGGAAGGAGGCCTGCCAGTGCCTTGGCATAGCCTTTCTGGAGGAAAAGGTACTGCATGGCTACTGGGAAGTTAACATTTTTAGATAAAGAGGCACATGCATGGCACTAATCAGTAAGTCCAGAAATTTCCACAGAGCTTTGTGGATTCCATTACCTGAACTGGATGTGGTCCAGTGAAATGCATTTGCTGATAATTCTGGAGGACAATGTGGGTGTTGCTTGCCTGATAAACACTCTCCCTTCTTCTGTTCACAGAACCTGGGCTTTGCTGTGTGAATTGTCCTCTTGCTAATTGGATGCAGTCTTGGGATTGTCAATCAAGGTGCCTCATTCATGGGCACAGGGTAGGCACAGGACTCAGGCTTAGCCAATCAAATACTTTCTAGAATCTGAGTCTTAACATAAAAACAACACGGCGGCATCCAATCATTCTAATAATTACCCAAAGAGAGCGTACACTGTCTCTGCCTCCATTCCAATTCCCAGAATTGTCTTGGCTCCCATTCATTTCAAGATCTGCTTCCCTGGCTTCTCATTTGATTCTGCCAGCTCTCCCATATGTGGCCAGTGTGTTCACTCCTGCCGAAGGCAGCATTGCTGTTTATTGCTCACCATCTCAGTCTCCGATGGCTGTTATCCTCACAGTGGACATGTCGCTCCAGCGCCTCGTGCTGAAGTGCTTGGGCATTGTATGAGGGGAAAATGGAATTAAAGGTATAGTTAATTTTGGTGCAAACCATTTTTTCATAATATATGGAAATATGTAGTATAAAGAAACTATGCATAGATTTCAGTGTTTTTGCATAGAAATAAACTCATAATTTTCATTCAGTTTTTCTACTAACAAAGTCCTTTTTGTACAGTGGGATCAAGTTACTGGCTATAACCTTATCTGTCTTTCACCGGAATGGGTTTTGCATTATTCCCTGGTCTGAAGGCAGCTGCCTAAGTACAGAGATGGCCATTGGGTGGACCAAGTGGAGCCATGCCTAGAGCCCCCCAGAGGAGTCCTGGCAGGCTCAGCCACTCAGGTGCAGTTGTAATCAGCCAAGCCTATCGGCTGGCTCCTTCCAGGCTCGGCAGAGAGACTGGAAAGTGGCCATTTGGTAGCAGAAGGAACTGCAGTGGATGCACAGGGAGAAGCGGGACTCCAACCCTGATCTCTTTGCTCCTCTAGTGTCCCACAGCCACTCCTGAGAGTGGGGACATGTCCTCTGTGCCATTCCTGCTTCTCATTCCAGTCTCATCTTAAACAGCACCTCCCCAGGGAAGTTGCCCCGACTTTGCAATCTTTATCACCTCACCTGATGTGCATCCTTCACAGACAGCGTCCATGTTTTCTCACTGGTTGGTTATCAGCCACAGCCCCACTAGAATGTCAGCTCCATGCAGGTGGATTCCATGTCTGTTTTGTTTGTCTCTGCAGGCCCTGGATCTGGGACGGTGCTCGTCTCATAACAGGCACTAAATGAGTGCATATTAAATAATGACATCTCCCCTTTTAGTTGTGGTGTTTATTGTGGGTTGAGTTGTACCCCTCATAATAGTAGGTTCAAGTCCTAATCCCTGGAACCTATGGGTGCAATCTAACTTGGAAAAAGGACATTTACAGATGTAATTAAAATAAGATGAGGGCATGGTAGAGTGCTAGGCCCTAACTCATGACTGTTGTCCTTACCAAAAGAAGGTCATGTGGACACATACAGGGGATGACACGATATAAGGATGGAAATGGTGATGATCTCACAAGCCAAGGAGCCCAGATATTCCCCCAGAGCCTCTAGAAAGAACCAACCCTACTGACAACCTTGATTTTGGACTTCTAAGCCCCAGAACTGTGACGGAATAGATTCCTGTTATCTTAAGCCAACCACATCAGAGTCCTAAATGAATTTCGTCCCTTGCACAACAGTGAATCTGCAAGCTGTTTCTCCGTCTGCTAAATTGGGAACAATTCTTCCTCATCCAACGCTTGGTAAAATACCACTCTTTCAAAACTTTGTTGAGGTTCTACTACATCCAACAGTGGAAATTTAAATAGATGAGGCCTTCATGGTAAAATCATTCCCAGCCAATTAGCCTCTTCCTCCTCTATGCTCCCACAGAATTTTGTGGGGTCCTTAGTAGAGCTCTTTTTGTGTTGCATTTTGGTTAGATTTTTTGGCTTACTGATCTCAGGAACTCTATGCTCTTTAATGCTGAGTGCATGGTGCCTGGTAAAAGAAAATACTCGATAAATCCAATGAATGAATGAGTAGATGAGAGGTTAAGGAATATATTCATAATATAAATAGGAAACATCGTGTTGCAAAAGGTCCTTTTCATATGAATGTGCAAGGGTTGGGGAGGTGGCATAGTGTGATAGGATGAATAGGAAAGGAGAGACAGGAGATCTGGTTCTAATTCTAGGTCTGTTACTGGAAAGTTCTGCTTGGCTTTGGCATGGAGAACTGGAGTAGATGGAGGAAATGGGAAGTGGAAGCAGGAAGGAAGAAGGAAAGGTAGGAGAGACAGAGGAGAGAGAAAGGAAACAGACATTTCAGCTCAGTGTAACTTCTCAGGGGTCAGGAATAAACAAGGATGAAGTCGGTGGCTTCTGGAGGTGGTGAGCTCTCCATCGCAGGGGCATTTGAGAAAAGATGGATGAACAGTGGTTGGCAGGAAACTTGTGAACTCAAGCTACTCATGGGAGAGTGGTGGGGACTGTATTAGATGGCCCTCTACTGCAGGTTATGTGATCCTACCTGCAGGACTTCAGCCAAGCCACCCCTTCCCCTGGACTCGTTTCCAAGTAATCGGAGAGACGGCGGGACTGTCCCTAAAGGTTGCCCAGAGTGGAAGTCTTCTGAGACTCACTGATCCAAACATTCTGTTAGTCCAGAGACATGAACAGTGAGGATGGCCAGCACAGGGCTCTCTGGATAAGGAAGGCCATTGGGTACATCTACAGAGTGGTATGATACCTGCAAAGCAAATCCTGGTCTCTTAGCAAAAAGTGAACTAACTCTCTAAACAGATGCTTGTGCAGGTTCTTCTGCCCTTAAAGTACAGATTTTTTTGTGGGGTTGGGGAAGAGCAGTGTGGACGGGAAAGCTCAGTGTCAAAGGCAGGATTTAGAAATCTGACAGTGAGGCCTGAAACTGGGCCCTACTCCAAGCAGTGTCCAATGACCAGGCCAAGATGTGGCTGATGATATAGGCATTTTGTAATTATTTCTTTGTAGTAAACATGAGATTGGTTCAGGTCACTTGTGCATTCATGTAGCTTATTTTGCAAAATTTGCTTGTTCTAATTAATTTTCAATGAAAATTAAGTTTGCAATAATGAATCAGCAAGGTTGCAGAGAAAACATTGGGTTGCAAGGAGAGCAAAGTAGTATGTAAAGGAGTGTCAGGGAGAGTTGCTCAAAACCAACTATGCAAATATGCCCACGGGACCCACGCAAGGTATGGAGGTGGGGTGGGAGGCTTTCTTTTACTTCTGCAGAGATAGATTTTTTTTTTTATTTTATTTTTTTTTTTTGAGATATGTACTTTTTTTTTTTTATCTTTTATTTAATGAATATAAATTTCCAAAGTACGACTCATGGGTTACAATGGCTTCCCCCCCCATACCGTCCCTCCCACCAACAACCCTCCCCTTTCCCACTCCCTCTCCCCTTCCATTCACATCAAGATTCATTTTCGATTATCTTAATATACAGAAGATCAGCTTAGTATACCTTAAGTAAGGATTTCAACAGTTTGCTCCCACACAGAAACATAAAGTGAAAAATAATAGATGATTTTTTTTAAATGATGATGAAATCAGATCAGACCTATTGTCATGTTTAATCCCAGTGAGAGTCAAGTTGGGAATTGAAAATTTCTTTCTTTTTTTCTTTTTTTTTTTTTTACAGAAGATCAGTTTAGTGTACATTAAGTAAAGATTTCAGTCGTTTGCACCCCCATAGAAACACAAAGTGAAATATACTGTTTGAGTACTCGTTATAGCATTAAGCCTCAGTGTACAGCACGTTAAGGACCGAGATCCTGCATGAGGAGTAAGTGCACAGTGACTCCTGTTGTTGACTTTACCAATTGACACTCCTGTTTATGGCATCAGTAATCTCCCTATGCACCAGTTATGAGTTTCCAAGGCTATGGAAGCCCCTTGAGTTCTCCGACTCTTATCTTGTTTAGACACGGTCATAGTCAAAGTGGAGGTTCTCTCCTCCCTTCAGAGAAAGGCACCTCCCTCTTTGAAGACCTGTTCTTTCCACTGGGATCTCACTCACAGAGATCTTTTTGCCAGAGTGTCTTGGCTTTCCATGCCTGAAATACTCTCATGGGCTTTTCAGCCAGATCCGAGTGCCTTTAGGGCTGATTCTGAGGCCAGAGTGCTATTTAGGACATCCGCCATTCTATGAGTCCTGCAGAGATAGATTTTGAATGAGATTAAAGGTAAGTGACTAACGGGTACTGTGGGCTGCCCAGGTTCTGATCATCTCCTAGCTCTTCATTGCTATCTGCATGGCTCTTTCCAGTCTTGCAAAGTGCTGTGGGAGTTGCTATGTGTTTAGAGCATCATAATAATTGTGCATATTAAGATAGCATTAGCGGCTGGCGCTGCGGCTCAATAGGCTAATCCTCTGCCTTGCGGCGCCGGCACACCGGGTTCTAGTCCTGGTCGGGGCGCTGGATTCTGTCCCAGTTGCCCCTCTTCCAGGCCAGCTCTCTGCTGTGGCCAGGGAGTGCAGTGGAGGATGGCCCAAGTGCTTGGGCCCTGCACCCCATGGGAGACCAGGATAAGTACCTGGCTCCTGCCATCGGATCAGCGCGGTGCGCCGGCCTTAGTGCGCCGGCTGCGGCGGCCATTGGAGGGTGAACCAATGGCAAAGAAAGACCTTTCTCTCTGTCTCTCTCTCTCACTGTCCACTCTGCCTGTCAAAAAAAAAAAATAATAAAAAAAATAAAAAGATAGCATTAGTGGCTGGCGCCACGGCTCAATAGGCTAATCCTCCGCCTACAGTGCCGGCACACCAGGTTCTAGTCCTGGTCGGGGCGCCAGATTCTGTCCCGGTTGCCCCTCTTCCAGGCCAGCTCTCTGCTGTGGCCAGGGAGTGCAGTGGAGGATGGCCCAAGTACTTGGGTCCTGCACCCCATGGGAGACCAGGAGAAGTACCTGGCTCCTGGCTTCAATCAGCGCGGTGTGCTGGCTGCAGCGCACCGGCCATGGCGGCCATTAGAGGGTGAACCAATGGCAAAGGAAGACCTTTCTCTCTCTGTCTCTCTCTCTCACTGTCCACTCTGCCTGTCCAAAAAAAAAAAAAAAAAAAAAAAAAAAAAGAGAGAGAGAGAGAGAGAGATAGCGTTACCTCCAATTTGCAAATAAAACGAAGCTGAGTGGAAGGTTATGTTGAAGAGGGCACAGTCAGCCCTGGGCTTGCTACCCAAGCTCAATGCCTTCCACTCTCCCAGGCTCTGTCCCTGGCAACCTTGTGTACTCCGCCAGCTCTAGGAGAGATGGTGGCTGATTGGACTGGGGACTTCTTCAGTTTTGTGACTAGGTGTTTGAAATCCAGGTTTACCACTTGGTGGTGACTGTGGTTGATTCATTTACTGTTTTGACGTTTGATGTCAATGGAATAAAAAATGCTTGTTTTACAAATTTCATAGTGTCATTTCATTCATTCATTTTGATCATTGATTGCACAGACATTTCTGAGCCTTGAATTTCTTTTTTTTAAAGATTTATTTATTTTTTATTTGAAAGGCAGTTAGGAAAAGGGAGGGAGGGAGGGAAGAAGGGAGGTATTTTCCATTTGCTGGCTCACTCCCCAAATGGCCTGGCAGGCTGAAACCAGGATCTTGAAATTCCATCTGAGTCCCCCACATGGGTGGCCTGGGTCCAAGCACTTGGGCCATTGTTTGCTGCTTTCCCAGGTGCATTGCAGGGAGCTGGATCAGAAGTGGCACACAGTGTCACAGGTGGTGGCTTTTGTTGGTTCCTGAGACTTAAATTTCTATCATTTGCTGATGTTTGGTCTGGTGAGTTCAAGACTATTTTCAAGATCAAAGACATAATGGAAATGAAAGTGCTTTGTACAGTCCAAGTTGCTAACTAAATGTAAATGGTATTATTATCCCTCCAGGAATATTTGCAGCTTAAAGGACAATGGCTGGAACACAGCCAAGCATAACATGAAAGGATAAATTTCTGATGGTGGGATTTTAGCTATTCTGGTGTGTGTGTGTGTGTGTGTGTGTGTGTACTTATGATAGGGGGTGGTTAATAGTAAATGGGGGACAGAATTGGAAGGAAGGAGAGCTTATTGCTTGGGGGAAATTTCCATCAAACTCCCCATGGAAGGTCAGGCTTGTTCTAGAAATGAGAGCAAATAAGAGGACTTTGACTTTCCTTGTAGAGCACTGCCATTGTTTGCTGGCCAGTCATAAGGAGAAGCAGGGTTTCTAGTCTTCAATGAACTTTCCTTGCTTATAGATGCTCTCCTTGCTGACTCTGTCTGACCTTCAATATTGATAATGAATAAATTTTAACTTCCCAGAAAGGGAACGAGGTTGCCCTTTATTGAAAACATCCATTCTCCTTGGAAGCCACACAGTATCACTGATCTTCCTTCCTAATGCCAGAGAGCTCAATGAAAACCTGGGGTGGATTTCTAGTCACTTCCTTCCGGCAAAAACCTTTCTGGAAGTATTGAAGAAAAGGTTTTTCTTCTTGGCCATCATACCTGTCATGGAAGAGAGGATATGAAGGGGACTTAAAAATGTTTGTAGAAAAATGGAATTAAATGATACATTTATTTGGATACAAGATTTTGAAATCCATGCATAGTGTTTTATAGTACATACTTCCATGAATTTTTGAAGACTGTGTGTGTGTGTGTGTGTGTGAGAGAGAGAGAGAGAGAGAGAGAGAGAGAGAGAGAGAGAGAGAATGAATGAGAATCTGGTGCCAAGTTTAGGTCCCTCAAATGCCAATATACTCACAGATGCTAAATATCATCATGTATGACTATACACAGGTCCTGGTGTCTCACGCATTATGTTAGCCCCATTCTGAGTCCTCTCATTTCTGCACAATAAGTCCTTATTTCTGTAGCCAAGAATGTCTGGACAAGACATCACATCTGTTGGAACCTGTCTGCATTCTGGATCCTGCCTGGGCCCCTCTGCTGCCATCAACAGAAGCCCAGTCTTAACTGAGTTTGGGCCATGACGATGCCACATCCTCCTGCTTCATCAGCTGGAGATGCCCCCTGCACCCTCACGTCCTCCTTGACTTTCCATTGATAACGGCTGCCATGATAAGGGGCCCCATGCATCGTGCTTGGAAAGCACCCCCTGCCGTCTTCCTAATTATTGCAAAATGTGCATGCGGCATCCCGATTTTATGGTTGAGGAAGCAGAGGGGTAGGAGGTCAAGCGACCCATCTGGGGCAGCAGAGCTACAAGGGGCAGGGTTGGCATTTGTAACACTGCCCAGTTCCAGACTTTTCCTTTGGTTCTCTGAGCAGCTCTGGTCATTTTATGCAGCAGTGTATGAAGGACATGGAAGGAAACGGCTCACTGTAGGAGGGAGTTTATGCTGGATTTCCTGAGCTCTTGTTACCCAGCTCTGGTGTGTATGGGTTCTCAGAGGCAGACAGAAACATCATATTCATTCATTCAACAAATATTTGTAAAGTATCTCCATATTCCAGCACTTTTTTTTAGCCACCTAGAATGTAGCTGTGAAGAAAATAGACCTCTACTCTCCAGGATGTAATGGGGTAGATGGAATCAGTTCCCCCATTACTATTTTGTCCAGTGGAGATAAATGAAAAAACGAAGACCAGTAAGAGGATGGAAAGGACCCTGGACTTGAAGTTTCAGTTCACATATAATTGTCAGGGGAGGCCACAGGAATAAGGCAGCATTTGGGTCTCTATCTAAGAGACCCGCAGGGAGGGAAGTTGCAGGGACCATGGAGATCTGGGAGGAGTGAATTCCAGGCACAAGGAGAAGCAAGTGTGCAGGATCTGAGGAGGGTCCTTCAGGGCTTCACTTGAGAAGCAGCTGCAAGGCCCCTGGGAGTGACGAGGGACAGGGTTTGGAGACAATGAGGGAGATGGGGAGGGGGAGATCGGGTTGGGCCTTGATAGGAGTTTTAATAAAGTTTGTTTACTTTGAGTGATGGAGGGAGCCATTGGGGAGTTTAGAAGAAAAGTGAGACATGCTTTGGAAAGGATCATTTTGGGTGCTATTTGCAGAAAACAGTGGCAGGGTGGGCGGGTGGGAGACAGTGTGGTGACCCAGGGAGAAGGTGTGGCTTGGACCAGGGTTGTTGCATTCAAGGTGGTGAGCCGTGCTCGGGTTCTGGATCTCTTTCAAAGAATGCGTTGACAAGGTGCACATGGTTTAAGGGAAAGCACTAAGTCAAACTTGAGTCCGTGTTTTCCATTTCCTGAGAATACATGTTCCCTACATGAGAATGTACACTTCTCGAAGGTTGAGATCTTCATCTGTTATATTCAATCCATGACTTAGGACAGTGTCTGACACATAGTGTAGTAGCTATACCTGTGTGCACACACATACACACATGCACATGCACATACCATACACACATGCATATACATATGTAATTATATGTATATGCACGCATTTAATGAATATGAAATAAACTGGCTTGAGAGTAAGACTCAGTTTATTTGACATGTCATTTGTAAATAACATTCTCCTAGTATTTTCATTCTCTTAAAAACATCTTTTTAAAAAGCAATGTTCTAAAAAAAAAAGAGGACCTAAATGAAAGGTCTCTGCGAATGAGATCCCAGTAGAAAGAATGGGCCATCGAAGAAGGAGGTACCTTTCTCTGAAGGGAGGAGAGAGAACTTCCACTTTGACTATGACTTTGTCTAAATAAGATCAAAGTCGACGAACTTAAAAGGCTTCCATAGCCTTGGCAACTCATGACTAGAGCCTAGGGAGATTACTGACGCCATAAACAAGAGTGTTAATTTGTTAAGTCAACAACAGGAGTCACTGTGTACTTACTTCTCATGTGGGATCTGTCCTTAATGTGTTGTTCAATGTGAATTAATGTTATAACTAGTACTGAAACAATATTTTACACTTTATGTTCTGTATGGATGCAAACTGATGAAATCCTAATATATACTGTGTGGGGAGTAACCTGGACTGGACTGAGTTACTGGAATTAAGACTTATTCTATGCATCTGCTCTCCCACAATATGGTGCTGGGAGAGGAGGCAACAGCTTCTACCCAGCTGCCTCTCACCAACTTGACAAGCTGCAGGACCTGCTCCTGATTGGAGGAGAGCAGCGTACTCGATGTGTGGGCAGCCGAGTTAGGATTGGCGGAGGAGGACTATAAAGGAGGAGAGAGACAACATGCACCAGGAACATCTAGGGGGAACATCTGAAGGAACACCTGTGCAGCCCCCGAGAGAGCCGGCCGGCGGTGTGCCGCTCCCCCGCGGAAGTGGGGAATGTGGCAGGGGGAACCGCCCTTCCACGGAGGTGGAAGGGACAGTAGCCAACCCGGGAAGAACCAGCAGCAAACCTGGGGAGGGCCGAGCAGACGAAAGAACAACGCAGGGTCCTGTATTGTTCCTCCACGAAGACGGGGAGCGACATACTGAATTGATCTTTTGTATATAAAGATAATTGAAAATGGATCTTGATGTGAATGGAATGGGAGAGGGAGCAGGAGATGGGAGGGGTGTGGGTGGGAGGGAAGTTATGTGGGGGGAAAGCCATTGTAATCCATAAACTGTACTTTGGAAATTTATATTTACTAAATAAAAGTTAAAAAAATTAAAAAAGCATGTTCTAAATTTTGGTGAATTTTGACTTATGAATTTTTTAGAGATTTATTTATTTACTTGAGAGGCAAAGTTACAGAGAGGCAGAGAGAGAGAGTGAGGGGGGGGTCTTTCATCCACTGGTTCGCTCCCCAGATGGCCACAATGGCTGGAGCTGAGCTGATCTGAAGCCAGGAGTCAGAAGCTTCTTCAGGGTCTCCCACGTGGGAACAGGGGCCCAAGGACTTGGGCCATCTTCCACTGCTTTCCCAGGCCACAGCAGGGAGCTGGATTGGAAGTAGAGTAACCAGGACTCGAACCGGCATGAAATGCCGGCACTGCAGGCTGGGGCTTTACCAGCTAAACCACCGTGCTGGCCCCTCGACTTATCAATTTTAAAAATGGATCATGCTTTTGATGTTACAGCTAAGAAACCTTTGCTTAACCCAAGACCACAAAGATTTTTCTCCTTATGTTTCCTTCTACAATATTAAAAAATATTTTCTGTTTCCCACTTAAGTTTCTGCTTCATTCTGAATAGATTTTCCATATGGTGTGAGGTATGGATCATATTTCTCTTTGCATATGGGTAGTCAGTTGTCCTACTACCATTGGTTGATCTGAGTTGCTTTGGAGGAATAACTTGATTTTCACCAGCTGGACAAGCAGGACAGGAAGCAACAGGTACAAAATCATGTCAGGATGTAGCAGAGAACGTGATGGTGAGACTGTACATGTTTTGTGTTTGGCTGGAGAGTAACGGTGAAGGAGGCATGAAGGGAACTAAAGCTTTCAAGAGAGGCGAAGTCCAGACCACGCAGAACCTGGCATGGCCTTTGCATTTTCCCAGAGAGAGCTGGAAGCGTTCCTGGACACTACTGACTTGAATTTGCTCTCCATTTTACATATGGGCAGATGACAGCCCAAAAAAGGAGCCCATTTAATTTTAGAGTTTAATTATTATTCTACCTATTTTGTCTACCAGAATTATCTGAGATAAGCAGAAAAGATTAAACAGCAGCAACAACAACAACAAAAATAAGCCGCAGTCTTGAAAGTGAGTTGTGTTCTATTTCTGCTCAGGACTGATTCCTACCCAGATGGTGCTGATTTGGAGAGGGGACTGGTAAAGGCATGGTGCCTTGTCTGACCTGATATTTTTATCAGTGCTTGGAATGAAGTTAGGGAAGTTGCTCGCTTCAAATGTTTGAAAGACTTGAAGCTGGGAGTAGAGAACATATGAAGAACAGGAGAGTCAGGATGTTAGAAGACTCCAGCGACTTGGAAGTTTGACTGCATTTAATGAGCAGGCTTTTTAAAAGACTAGATGTTAAATTTTACACTTGGATTCACAAAGCAGCTGAACAAAGGGTTGGGAAGTCAGAGCCAGGCAATATGTCACAGTGGAGACATTGGAAGGGGGCGGTGAGCAATTGGACGAAAGCCCACAGCAGCAACACTGGTCTAACCTTGACCAGCACTGGGAGGAGGCTGGGTCCTGATCTGCTGTGTGGCTTGAGTTCAACAATACCTGAAAAACTTTCTGTTTTGGGGTCCACAATTTAAGATAGACATGGATACCAAATACGGATTCTGGAGCTGGACTACCCAAACCCTGGCTGTGTCTCCTGGTGGCCGTGTGACCCTGGAAAAGTACTTAATTTCTCTGTATATAAGCTGCCTCATCTCTAAAAAAAGAAAAATCCTAATGTCATGATAAATGATAAGTAAAAAATGATAAATCCTAATGTCACCTTGTTGTGAGGTGCGAATGAGTACATGTATAAAGTCTTTAGTATGTGTGGTGTATGAGTTAGCTCTAATTGTCACTGGGTTTCCCTTTACTGAAAACTTAATTGTGCTGTACTTTATGATGAGTATTCTTTTTTTCAACTTTTATTTAATAAATATAAATTTCCAAAGTACAACTTTTGGATTATAGCGGCTTTTCTTCCCATAATCTCCCTCCTACCCGCAACCATCCCATCTCCCACTCCCTCTCCCATCCCATTCTTCATCAAGATTCATTTTCTTTTTTTTTATCTTTTATTTATTTTTTATTTTTATTTTTTTGACAGGCAGAGTGGACAATGAGAGAGAGAGACAGAGAGAAAGGTCTTCCTTTGCCGTTGGTTCACCCTCCAATGGCCGCTGCAGCTGGCGCACTGCAGCCGGCGCACCGCGCTGATCCGATGGCAGGAGCCAGGTGCTTCTCCTGGTCTCCCATGGGGTGCATGGCCCAAGTACTTGGGCCATCCTCCACTGCACTCCCTGGCCACAGCAGAGAGCTGGCCTGAAAGAGGGGCAACTGAGACCGAATCTGGTGCCCCGACCAGGACTAGAACCCGGTGTGCCGGTGCCACAAGGCGGAGGATTAGCCTAGTGAGCCCAAGATTCATTTTCAATTATCTTTATACACATAAGATCAACTTAGTATATACTAAGTAAAGATTTCAACAATTTACACCCATACAGATACACAAAGTATAAAGTACTGTTTGAGTATTAGTTTGACCATTAATTTTACCGTTAATTCGCATAGTACAACCTATTAAGGACAGAGATCCTACATGGGGAGCAGGTGCACAGTGACTCCCATTGTTGATTTAACAATTGACACTCTTACTTATGACATCAATAATCATATGATGAGTATTCTTTATACATTATTTCAATTAATGTTCATAATCCTCCTACTACATAAACATTTTATGCATTTCCTATTGCTGAGGATGTTGATGTTCAAACTGTTGACCAAGTGGTCCATTCACAGATACCCTTGAGGTGAAGTTTGTGGAACAGAACTCCAGGTCTGCTTGGGTCTCATGTGGCTGCTTTCCATTAGTACATTGCACTTCTCCTTGGAGCTGATTAGAAGCAGAGTGACCAGGATGATAAAGGACTGAGCCATGCCTTGCAGTTTGGAGGAGCTGGTAGACAGGGCATGGCTCATATCTAAAGGATAGGTGCTGCACCTATGAGGAATCAGATTAGCTCGGGACAGAATCAGTCCTTATCTACTGGAGTGCACGCTAACAGTCCCATTTGCTAGAGATGGAACACAGAGCTTTGCATACTAAGGAGTTCCCCACTGGTGCGGGTGTTCAGGAAGTCAGGTAGAATTCAAGCACCAGACAGGTGATGGGAGTTGGTGTCTTTTAAAGCTACTTAGAATTCTGTGATTGTCTGTTCTCATCTTTGAACCCTGGTGTCTTTGTTTTCAAAGTAATTTTAATGATATTTATATCTTCCTGATTCTAAAGGGCATTATTAGGGCTAGGAAAAAAGTGCTCATTAAGCACACCAAGTTCCTGAGAAGAAATGCACTATTTTAAGATCCACATTATGGTAACACTCTATGTAACTGCCAAGTGGATAATGGAACCAGGAATCTGCTAAGCTCATGTATATAACAAACTGTGATAATTTCTTAGAACCAAATGTGTTTATTGCAAGTGCCCAATATTGCAGTCGATAATTGCTATCATATCCAATACCTTAGTGCATAGCAAATTCTCACAAATTTTTTGAAGGTTCCAAAAGCAAAACACAACAACACAAAAGTAATCTTGTGTGGCATTGGAACCTACCCCCCAAGAATTTCCCAACACAAATGCTGAAATTCCTAGTGGTGAGATGGAAAGCAAGGCATGAGATCCAGAAAGAAGAATGAGTTGAGACCTCACGGGAGTTGGTGGCGCTCCTTTCTGGTGTTCCGTTGTGACAGAGTGGACCATGGCCCTTGTCCATTTCTACTTTGCTTCTCTAGCCAATGACGTCGGCATATTTTTTGTGCATTTAAGCCAACGAGGCTTAATTGCCTGCTAATTTTGTACTGGATTGAATTAATTTCAAGACCAAATGAGTTAAAACAGATGAAGCTCCCTTCATCTATTATTCATGAGCTTGTTAGAACAGGAGGGAGCACATTAGTTGCATTAAGGGTATTACATTGTTTTAATGAACTTTTTTTTGGTGCCGGTTAATGGGACTTTAGAGAATCTCAACATAGGTTCTGCAGTTTGTGGCTGTGGGGTTGCTCTGTTTTGCTTTTGAAAATCACATATATTTAAATGGCTACTTTGAAAGCCTCATGGACTTTAGAAGGTGAGAGGCAGGTGTGTGTGGAGCAGAAGAAAGAATGACATATGGGAGGAAAATATATACTACAAATAAAAACTTTATATGTTTATTTTTTAACTTATTTTTTTACTTATTAAATTTTTAAAAGATGTATTTATTTCTTTGATATTCACAGTTACAGAGAGAGACAGAGAGACAGAGAGACAGAGAGAGAGAGAGAGAGAGAGAGGGGCAGAGAGACAGTGAGAGAGGGGTCTTCTGTCTGCCGATTCACTCCCCAAGTGGCCGCAATGGTCAGGGCTGAGGCAGGTTGAAGTCAGGAGCCAGGAGCTTCATCCAGGTCTCCCAGGTGTTTGGAAGGGGTCCAGGCACTCAGGTCATCTTCTGGTGCCTTTCCCAGGTGCATTAGCAGGGAGCTGGATCAGAAGCAGAGCAGCAGGACTTGAACTGGACCCATATGGAATGCGGATGTCTCAGGCAGGGCTTTACTGGCTGTGCCACACAATGGCTTTGATTGATTATTTTTTGAGATAACATAGTTTTCATTTACATTAAAGTCTTACTCTCCTATTTATTCCAATAAATTAAAAAGTAAAAAGTCAGTAGTCCAGCAGAAAAATAGGCAAGGGCCATAAACAATAATCACATGAAAATATGTAATCTGGTAAGTTTCTATGTGCGGGAGCCAGATTACTAAACAGTATGTAGATACTGGCAAGGTAGCTGCAGAGAAGGGGGCGTAGGGAATGGATGATGTTAAGTGAGAAGTAGAGAAGACGTGGCTTATTAAGTTCACCATTTTGGTGTTTCTTGCATGCATGGTTATTTACTAATTCCAACATGTAGTAAATGCTGAAGGTATGAGCTTGATTACAGCAGTATGCTAGTGACCAGTGTGGCCCATTCCAGCTGCCAGACCCTTGCCTTTAGCATGCTGATCCCATCCTATTGAAATATCTATGTGGAAATTCACCTAGAGGCGATTTTCTTAAGGTCACAATTTAACAGAAATAAAAGCACATATTGAGAATGATAGAATGCATACCCTCTAAGGAGGATGGTGTGCGGGTGGAATATGGAGTTGACGTTAGGAGGTTTCTATGCCACAAGCTCTAAACACTGTCTCTATTCTGGTTCTCACTAGTGATGTAGCAAGGACCCACTTCAGAGCATTGGTCTCTGTCTTGGGAGATCATTACACAGTCCAGCTGGGAAGTGCAGCCATGATCCATTCTAGCTAACGGTGTAGGTACTGGTCAACCTTGGGTTGGCTCCAAGGAAAGCTTTTTTGAGTGCTGATTACCTGTCAGGGTCTAGGCCAGGTACAAAGTTGAGCATGACATGGTTCCTGTCCTTGGGAGGATCTTTATGAAGCCAGAAGCGAGGCTAGAACAATGGAGAACTGGCTGCACAGGGTCTGCAGAAAGATCCCCGTTTTCAGCTATTCTGTTCCTTTTCAGGCACAATTAGTGACTTATCACTTAAAAAATAACTCCGGCAGGGAGAGGATCAGGAAGTGACATTTGTCGGTTTGCGCCATGTGCCAAACGTGAACTTGTTTTTTTCTTTCTCCTGAATGCCATTGAGGAGTCAGTTTTCCTTTTCTGGCAGCCTGTGTTGTGGATGAGCAACCTGCGGTCAGGCCAGGGGCTGTCACGTGGCTGAGATCACGTGCACACCTTTTCCACATGATGTGGAGTCCTGAAGTTCCAGGCAGTGGACGGGAATGAACACTGAGATAAAACTAGGCAGGGGAGGTGTGAAGGGAAGAAGGAAAACAAGGAGGAGTGGAGGTGTGTGTTTGGTGGCGGTGGAAAATGGCACTCCAGATGCTGAGTGATATTTCTGTCCTGCGCTTGGGGAGTTGAGAGCTTTTGGGAAAGGATGTGCCTAATTGACAGTGGTGTGGGCCATGCGGAAGGAGGAGCATTCAAAGATGAGGCTCTGGGGAGCTGTCCACCTTCCCTTGCTGGATGGATTCAGCTGCTGAGCAAGTAGCTGAGAGGCAGAGAAAGAAATGGGCAGAGGGATGGAGGAGAAGATAGATGGCAGGGAAGCTGGAACCACAGGTAAGCAAGGGGTCAGGATCCCAAGGTGCTGCTGCCTACCCTTGGACTATGAGAGGATTTCACCAGTGCTTTGATGAAAGGTTTCTATTGTGTTCTCAGCATACTGGTTGAAGGTGGTTTTTTGAATTTATATTTTGATGTACTTTAATAATAACTACAATAGCTCATGATTCTGGAGCATTTGACATTCACCAGGTGCACGATTATACAGTCTTCCCAAAGCCCTATGTGAAGAATGTTGTTGTTGTTGTTGCATTGTCCCCATCCAACAGGTGTAGGAACCAAAGGTTAGGGATGACAGAGAGTAAGGAACTCCTTACTGGGCATTGCTGGGTATTATTATTATTATCTTCCTCCTGGGACCTGTCCTTTCTCCTCACTCTGATTGATCTAGGAACCTGTTGCACCTGCCAAACCAACAGACTGTAGTGATTGGACATTGTCCAGAAAAAGTAAGGTCATTCATTCATTCATGGAATAGCAACGAAACTCCTCCAGCGTAGAGTGTTAGGTTCTGGAAGAAGAATAACAAGCAAGATACATGATCATTGCCATCAAACTGCTTATAATCTAAAGAAGGCAACAGCGATTGAGCAAATAGACATGGACATACATATCTAGAGTAAGTACTCACAAACTTACAAGCAGATGTGCTAGGGAGACTGACCCAGTGGGGATTCAAGGACCACATCCTTGAGAAAGTGGTGACATTACCTGAGGACAGAAGGCATAAAGAGGATTTTTAGGTGATGAGAAGTCAGGAGGGAGGGGAGTGAAGGCAAGATAGTGGTACCAGACAGAAGGATAGCAGGGGAAGAGTCGGGACAAACCATCACACTGAAGACTGAGGAAGGGTTCCTGTATGCTGAGAGCAGAGTGTAGGGAAGAGTGGTGAGCATGTGGCCCCAGTGTGGGCAGGGACCCACGAAGCCACTTCAGCTGGAAACAGAGGTGTGGGGAAGGTATACTGCCTGCTTGTGGGAAGTGAGAGCTGGATGTGGTGCGTGGTGGGTGACCCGCCCTGAGTCCAGATGTGAGGTGGTGGCCTATGGAATGAGGGTGGTGGAGAGATGGGGAGAAGGGAACAGACCCAAGAGATGTGGGCACATGGATGCCTGGCAGGAGTCACAGGCCTTGTTGATTCCATCACAGGGCGTTGTGCAGAGTGCGTTTCACACCCCATGGGGATGCATCCTGTTGGATGAAAAACTAACTTGGGCCAATTGGCTTTAAAGTACTTTGGTCCTGCAGTGGTGCCTGCTGTTTGACATCAGAAAGAATTTCAAGGAATTACAGTTCCCCAAGGTTGGCTTTTGGTCCTCTGGTGGTCAACACTTACTTTGGGAAGAAAAGGGGTCATCATGGCCGGCACCGTGGCTCACCGTGGCACCTGCGGTGCCGGCACCTTGGGTTCTAGTCCCCGTTGGGGCGCCAGGTACTAGTCCCAGTCGCTCCTCTTCCAGCCCAGCTCTCTGCTGTGGCCCGGGAGGGCAGCGGAGGATGGCCCAAGTGCTTGGGTCCCTGCACCTTCATGGGAGACTGGGAGGAGGTACCCAGCTCCTGGCTTCAGATCGGTGCAGTGCTGGCTGTAGTGACCATTAGGGGAGTGAACCAATGGAAGGAAGACCTTTCTCTCTGTCTCTCTCTCACTGTCTATAACTCTACCTGTCAAATAAAAAAAAAAGAAGAAGAAGAACAGGGGTCATTGTAGGATGGAAGGATTCACTTTCAACCTGGAGACTTGGCTTCTGGTGTAACCTGATGCTAGGTGACAGAAGTCACTGGGTGACCTTGGGTATGTGACTGTGCCCATCTCTTGCCTCTGCTTTTCCATCTGTGGTATAAGGAAGACAGATGGGATGCTTTCCAGTGAATCCCACCTCTGTAACCACCAGAGGGTCCCTAAAACACACATTGTCTCCATCAACTCATGACATGTGACCCCATGTCACAGACAGCCTCAATCTAGAGGAGGGAGCTGGGGGTAAAACGGAGTCAACAGTACACAGAAAATCTTTACTTTCAGTAGGGCAACCTCGCGGGGTCAGTAGAAAAGTGAACTTTCTAAAGAAGTAGCACTATGTACAAAATACAAGATTGAACCCAATTCTGTGCAATAATGAACAAAATAGATAAATGTAACATCACACAGAAAACTCCACCATAAGACATGTAAGAAGTGGAGAAGAATGAAGTCACTGTTCACAATGACTAGGAGTTTTAAAAGAACATTAACCTCTCTGAGTTTGTTTCTCCAACTACAAAATCAGGATGAACATTTTTATCTCCTGGTGTTGCTGCACAAATTACTTGTGACAATGAGAATGACGTTCTTCATTTGGAGCCTGGTATAGAGTGTCACTTGATAAATTCACCTTTTGTGTGATTCTTTTTGAGCACATACAATGAACTGGGAGCCATTTCACACTCTGAGGCTGTGGCTGGTACAGAGGAGGTCCCTGCTTTTATGGAGCATCCGTTGTAAGTGGGGAGAGAGGAAGAATGGACACTTCGGAGAATGGAAAAATGCGATGAAGAGCATGCAGCAAGGTTTTGGAGTGTCTTAGTCCGTCTTCTGTTGCTGTAACAGAATACCTGAGGTTGAGTAATTTAGAAAGAGATTTGCAATGATCCGTGCCTCTGCAGGCTGGGAAATCCAGGAGCATGGTGTTAGCACCTTCTCATCTTCCAGTGAGAGCCTCATGGTGGAAGGGCAAGTAATCAAATGTAGAAGAGAGAAAACACAAGGGCTGGACTCCGTTTATGATAATCCACTTGTGACAATCAACATGGTCCTGGGAGAATTAACCTAGTCCCACAAGAAGGAATTGATCTCTCTTGATGTCTTATCACCCTTAAAGGCCATTATGTCCCATCACCACCACAAGGGCAACCAGATCTCTACAGAATTTCAAAGAAGATAAAATCAAGTTGAAACCATAGCATGGGGCTCTTTTAAATTGGGTTGTCATCTCTGATTTGAATTTCACTTGAAATTCAGAAAGGAGCCAGCCAGGTAGACCTGAAGGTAGAGCCCTTCCAACAATCAAAGCTGTGAGCTAGGTCATGGTTTTATTCTAAGCCACTAACTTTTGGGTGATTTGTTACACAGCAAAAACTGACTGTTACAGAAGCTGCCAGTTGTCTAGGCCAAGATGGTGGTGAGTTGGGCCAGGATAGTGGTGACTATGGGGAGATGTGACATGATTTGGCATATGTTTTGGAGTTAGTATCAGCAAAATTGGATGATGACTGGCTCTGAAAGTGAGAGAAAGAGGAAAACATGGCTCCAAATGAGAACAGCGATCAGTGGTAACGTGGTCTTTAGGCTCAGAGCTAGTTAGTCCTAGAGGATTTTCTAATTTGCTGATTTTCACACACATGAACCAAAACAAACTAGTTCAGTATCAGACATATCCATTGAGTTCCTATTGTCTGGTAGGGGCCTTGGGATTATAATATCCTTCATGGTTAATGCTTATGTGTTTTGTGTGTTAGGTGCTGTAATAAGAAATTTCTATTAAACACATTTAATACCTGAACAAGCTTAGGAAGTTGGTTTTTATATTAGTCCTGTTTAACTGATGAGGAAACAGGAAAGGTGGGGCTAAGTGAGTAAGTGCCAAGGGCAGAATAACCCCTCTACTAGCAGTCTAACTTCAGACTCATGCCATTAACCACCAAGTTCTGCTTAAGTGAAACCATCAACTGCAGAATGCACAGTGTAGTTTAGGGATGGGAAAGGGGCTGATACCATACAATGTGGTGTGTGCTGTGAAGTGGGGCTTTGAGACAGGTGTATATGAACTTTGTCTGCAGAGGGTCAAAGAGTAGACACGTGAGGGTTTGCCACGCTGATGTTCTCAGGGGCAAGTGGCTCTG
The DNA here is from genome assembly GCF_964237555.1 of Oryctolagus cuniculus. Classification (NCBI taxonomy): domain Eukaryota; kingdom Metazoa; phylum Chordata; class Mammalia; order Lagomorpha; family Leporidae; genus Oryctolagus; species Oryctolagus cuniculus. The sequence continues at coordinate 112,574,929 of NC_091442.1, read as the reverse complement.
CTGTTGTATACTAAAAGCAGCTGAACAGCAGGAGGACAGATGGGTGCATCTGTGTTCCAGTGAAGCTTGATTTATGGAAACAGATGGCGGCCTGATTCAGCCTGCAGAGTGCAATTTGCTGACCCCTGCTTTGGTGTAAAGATAAGAGACTTCAACCCAGATGAAGAATAGATGGGGACAGAGAAGGTTCACCTGAGTTTTGGCTTAAAAATCAAGCAATAGAGAGCCAGGCAGAAGAGTAGGGGGAAAGGGATGCCAGGTAGGGGGAACAGCATGCAGCAGGGCACGGAGTGGGAGCCAGGAAATCTTTAACAGGAAGGGTAGCATTGTCAGAGCCTTGTGCCAAGTGGGGCACCGGGCAACTTCAGGAGAAGGTGGATCCCAACTCTCTCCTCTTGAACCTTGGTGAGGGGCTGCTGGGTCCCGCCATACACCAGGAAGTGTGCTCAGGTTTGCCTTCCCTAGCAGGTACTCCTAGTCACAACCTGAACTGTGATGGGGCAGGGTCAGAGAGGAGGGGCCTGCCCAGGAGCATGTGCAGAGATGGAGTAGTTCAGGTCTGCCTAGGCAGAAGGAGGAAGGATGTGAGGGACGAGGGGGCATCCATGAGAAGGGAGAATGGAGAGGGCAGGGGGAAGAGAGTGCAGAATGACTTGTTGGAACCCACCTCCTCCTCTCCTCATTCTCTGCATGAAGAGCAGGCACTGCTGGGAGAAGAGAAAAGCCCAGTTGTAAAGATGTGCCTGGAACTTTTTAAAATTTGTTTGAGAGATGGATTTACAGACAGAGAGAGGGAGAGACAGAAAGGTCCTCCTCCACTGGTTCACTCCCCAAATGGCTGCAATGGCCAGAGCTGGGCTGATCCAAAGCTAGGAGCCAGGAGCTTCTTCCTGGTCTCCTACATGGGTGCAGGGGCCCAAGGACTTGAGCCATCTTTCACTGCTTTCCCAGGCCATTAGCAGGGAGCTGGATTAGAAGTGGAGCTGCCGGGTCATGAACCAGTGTCCATATGGGATGCCAGTAGTACTGCAGGCAGAGGCTTAGCCTACTACACCACAGCACCGGCTCCTGTACCTGTAGCTTGATATTTGTTTTATTTCTCCTTCTGGGGTAGGCAAGCAAATAGTGAGGTTTTTCTGTGGCTTTAGGGAGGCTGTGAGTTGGACACCCAAGGACCCATCAGCAGCCAACTTTGTCCCCAGGCCAGAAACTGAGGGGCCTCTAGGATCTGTAGCTGGGGAGCGACCTTACTGCCATGGGATTCATCTGCACGGAAACACCACCGTCCACAGCCACGTCTTCAGCTGTAAAGGCCAACAGCGACTCCATGTCACCGTATATCAAAGTGTGACCAACACACTTGCCACAGGTAACCAGGCATTCTGGTTTTAAAGGAACTGCAGGACCCTCGCTGGGAAGTGCCATGGTGGTCTTGGGCTGTGTCTGGCACATGGACACACATTCAGCCTATCATCCTTTTTAAATCGATGACATTATTGGATATTCTGCCAATTGCCTCCTGATTGCCAGGAAACCCACATAGATTGGTCAGAAGAAGAAAAGAATTCATTAATTTTTTTTTCCCTGAAAGAGCCTCCATTAGGTGGAATTCTTGCATATTGAAAAAAGAAGTTAGATACTTCTTTCATCCATGGGCTGGGAATCTTGTTCGTTTTTGGCCACTTGATTGCTGTCTGTCAGTTGCAGAACTCACAACCCCCATAGCAGAAATGAAGGCACACATTTAAGGGAACTGGCTTCTGATCTGCCAGGCATTGCCAGAGCACATCTGCTAGCTGTCCCTCAATTCACAAATGCACTGCTACAGCACCAGCTACTGAGGGTGTGTAGGTTTGGGATGATAGGTTAGTGCACATCTCTCCAGCTCCTTGGAAATCTCTAAGTGTTTGGCAGAAAAGATTGCTCTGAGCAGTGGCATGTAAATCACCAGCCCTGTGTTTGCAGAAGGCAGGCAGGCAGGCTTTCTTTCTCTCTCTCTCTCTCTCTCTCTCTTCCTCTCTTCCTCTCTTCCTCTCTTCCTCCCTCCCTCCCTCCCTCCCTCCCTCCCTCCCTAGAGGGAGGGAGATCTTCTACTCCCTGGTTCACTCCCCAGATGGCCATAATGGCCACAGCTGCACTGATCTAAAACTAGGAGCCAGTAGCTTATTCCAGGTCTCCCACGTGGGTGTAGGGGCCCAAGGACTTGGGCTGTCTTCCACTGCTTTCCCAGGCCATAGCAGAGAGCTGGATCAGAAGTGGAGCAGCTGGGACTCAAACCAGCACCCATATGGGATGCTGGCACTGCAAGGCGGCCGCTTTATCTGCTATGCCACAGTGCCAGCTCCTGGGCCTTCTTTCAATGTGGGGAGAAATTAGGATCAAAAGTTATATCCTGAGAGTCCCGCATGGAAGCAGGTGAGTTAGTAGTAGTAGCATTAATAAGAATTCCACCGTTAATTTGAGCATATTTATTGAATGCCTCCTTTACGGCAGGCATTGTTCTAGGCACTGCAGTTGGTCTAGAGAAAGCACAGACATAAAACCTTGCTTGGTGGAGTCTATGGTCTCACAGGGACAGTCAGTCAACAAAGTAAAATATGTAGAACTCCAGAGGCTGATAAATGATGAGAACGGTAAGCAAGAACGGAGACCTCTGCCGGAGGCCAGGCTGCAGACTGTGATGGGGTGGCCTGCAGAAGCCCTCACTCAGAAAGTCGGCTTTGCACATCGACCTGATGCAAGTGAGGGGTGAGTTGTGTGGATGCCTGAGGGGGAACTGCACCTGCAGCTCACATTCACCCTAACAACAGTGCTCAGCTTCCCTGCGCCACCCAGTGGCTCTCAAAATATGTCTAGACAGGCAGCAGGGGCATTCTTGGGGACTTGTTAGAACTGCAAATTCTCTTGGGGCCGGCGCTGTGGCATAGTGGGTGAAGCTGCTGCCTGTGACACCAGCATCCCATATGGGTGCCTGCTCGAGTCCTGGCAGCTCCACTTCTGATCCAGCTCCCTGCTAATGGCCTGGGAGGGCAGTAGAGGATGGCCCACGTGCTTGGGCCCCTGCACCCACCTGGGAGGCCCAGAGGAAGCTCCTGGCTTTGGGCTGGTAAGTCGTTGGAGGATTTTGAACAACACGGTGGCTCCTAAGATGTTGTGTAAATGGGAATCACTTGAAATGTTGGTGAAAACACAAATTGTGATCAAAACTGTAGGGAAAGAAAACAGATCAGTGGTGGGCCCAGGGTCTGGAGCTTGCAAGCAGAGGTTGACTGGAAAGAGGTGCCCAGGAGAAACCATTGTCTATCTTTTTTGTTGTGGTATACAATGTTGTGTGTTTTTGAAGACTCATAGAAATGTGTATCAAAGGGGTTGAATTAAGTAATAAGTAAAATTTATTGCAATAACTATGGATATGTAACAAACACACACACACCATATACAAACATATACAGATGCACACACATACATACACACACATACAGATACAAACACACACACATATATTAGGGACTTCACCCTTAGAGAATTCCTGGGATAGGGCTTGAGAATTTGTACTTCTTTTTTGTTTTTAAGATTTACTTATTTATTTGAAAGGCAGAGCCACAGAAAGAGTTGGAGAGACAGAGAGAGAGTCTTCCATCCATTCGGTCACTCGCCAAATGGGTGTAACAGCTGGAGCTGGGCTAATCTGAAGCCAGGAGCCAGGAGCTTCTTCCAGGTCTCCCATGTGGATGTAGGGGCCCAAAGACTTGGGCCATCTTCCACTGCTTTCCCAGGCAATAGCAGAGAGCTGGATCGGAAGTGGAGCAGCCGGGTCTCAAACTGACACCCATATGGGATGCTGGCGCATCAGGCCAGGGCGTTAACCCACTGTGCCACAGCGCTGGCCCCCATTTCTACGTTTTTTAAATGAAGAGCTAACATGTGTATTCTAAGTAATCTTATATTTAATATTGTTTGCTGAGTACTTACATTTCTAGCAATTTAATAAATTAGATAACCTAAAAAAGTTTCAATTACAATTCATTTAGTACATTCATAAGTTTATTAGATATCCTTTTAAAGGCATTGCTGAGTTTAAAAGAAGTTAAAGGATTTCTTTGGAGTCAAGAAGAGGAGTGAGGGCATTTGGAGCAGTAGTCAAGCTGCCACTTGGGGCACCTGCACCCCATATCTGAGTGCCTGAGTTTGAGTGCCAGCTCAGCTTTTCATTCCAGCCTCCTGCTAATGTGAGCCCTGGGAGGCAGCAGGTGACGGCTCAAGTACTTGGGTCCCTGCCGCCTATCTGGAGACCTGGGTTGAGTTCTGGGCACATGGTTTTCACTTGGTCCAGTCCTGGCTGTTGCAGGCATTCGGGAAGTGAACCAGCAGATGGAAGATCTCTCTCCCTCCCTCTGTCTCTCTGTCACTCTGCCTTTCAAATACAATGAACGTAAATAAAATGAAAAGAAAGAACAGGACGCCACAGGGAGAAGCAGTCTTCTTTGTTTTCTTCCACTGCTAAGAGGACTGGATTTTGCCAGCCATATGGAGGTGAAGTACATGCCTGTGGCTTCCGGAGGTTAATGGGAAATGAGACAGCTGCTAGAGCCAGGACCTTCCAGTGGCTGCGTCCTCAGTGACAGTGTTCATGAAGAAATTGTACCTGCCGCTGACAGGAGATAACAAGGGAAGTCGTCTGTCTTGGCTTCTCCTCCAGTGTGGGAAATCTCTCTTGAGAAGTTGAAACCTTAGATCTACACTCTCGTTGGTTTAGGATCAATATTTGCACTATCTATGTGCTCCCAGAATGCCCAAACTGAGAAATTATGCAAGTCATTTTGGGGAGTGATAATTTTGACACACAGAAGCAAATATTTTGGCAAGATATGCCCTCCAGCCAGACAGCAGAGGATTATCACAAAGTCTCACTAAAGACAAGTTCATAAGAAAAAAATATAAAATGCATAAGGAAACAATACAACAAAAGCCAGACAACACAAAAAGCAATACAGTTAGATCATCACACAATTTATCTTCTGGATAGCAATTAAAAAACAATACATTCTACATGGTTAAAACTATAAAGAAAGAGAAATTAAGAAAAATAAAGACAGGATGAGAAGACTCAACATATGTCTAATAGGAAGAAATAGAGTAGAAGAGAAATGACGTTTGAAGAGTTAACGGCTGAGACTTTCCTCAAATTTATGAAAAACAAACAAACTCTCAGTTTAGATAAGCAACAATAAATGCTGAGCATAAAAATACTACAACAATGTTGCTAAGACATAATTGCAGAATAATAATGAGAAGGAGTGACTCATCCAGACTGTCTGTTTTTGATTTTATACTTGAATGGCTATTTGGTAATGTAAATATTATTCACGGGACATTTTCATTTTCCTCTGATTTCTAGATGTTATTTTACTTATTTGCATACTGACTGTACTGGGCAAGGTTTAAGCCAGCCTGTTCTTTTCTCTCAATTGAGTTGACGAACAGACAGCTTGGTCATCCCTTATAAACTTCCATTAGCTAGAATTAGTAATGACACAGAGTTTTATCTGCTAATTTTTCTTTATTTTCATTTTATTTGAAAGGCAGAGAGACAGAGATAGGGGAGAGAGATCTTGCATGTGCTGGCTCACTCTCCAAAAGTCTGCAACAGCCAAGGCTGAGCCAGACTGAAACCAAGAGCCAGAAACTTCTCTGGGCTTCCCCCATTAGCAGAAGGTACCCAAGTACTTGAGGCATCATCTGCTACCTCCCAGGATGCACAGCAGTGAGAAGCTGGATTGGAAGCGAGGTAGTCGGGACTTGAAACAAGCACTACAAAATGGGATGTGGGTGTCCCACGTCACGACTTCACTGCTGTTCCAAGTACCTGCTCCTGATATACAATTTTACAACTTCTTTTTTAAAATTATCATATAGTAAAATCGGCTTTTTTGGGAAGCACATTTCTATGACTGTTAATTAACACAAATGTAGATTTGTGTGGCCACGTTCACAATCAGACTACAGAATAATTTCACCAACTGGAAAATCTCTCTTCTACTATCCTTTCTTTTTTTTTTTTTTTTTTGACAGGCAGAGTGGACAGTGAGAGAGAGAGACAGAGAGAAAGATCTTCCTTTGCCGTTGGTTCACCCTCCAATGGCTGCCGCGGCCGGCGTGCTGCGGCCAGTGCACCGCGCTGATCCGATGGCAGGAGCCAGGTGCTTCTCCTGGTCTCCCATGGGGTGCAGGGCCCAAGCACCTGGGCCATCCTCCACTGCACTCCCTGGCCACAGCAGAGAGCTGGCCTGGAAGATGGGCAACAGGGATAGAATCCGGCGCCCCGACCGGGACTAGAACCTAGTGAGCCGCGGCTCCGGCCTTTTTTTTTTTTTTTTTTTTTTTTTTTTTTTTTTGACAGGCAGAGTGAACAGTGAGAGAGAGAGAGAGAGAGAAAGGTCCTCCCTCCATTGGTTCACCCCCTAAATGGCCACTGATCCGAAGCCAGGAGCCAGGTACTTCTCCTGGTCTCCCATGTGGGTGCAGGGCCCAAGGACTTGGCTCATCCTCCACTGCACTCCTGGGCCACAGCAGAGAGCTGGCCTGGAAGAGGGGCAACCGGGACAGAAACCAGCACCCCGACCAGGACTAGAACCTGGGGTGCCAGCGCCGCAGGCGGAGGATTAGCCTATTGAGCCATGGTGCCGACCTCTCCTACTATTCTTTATAATCACACTCTTTCCTAGCTCTAATATTTGTCAGCCATGGATTTGCTCTCTTGTTAGTATAGCTTTGTTTTTTCAAGAACGTCAGATAAATGAAGTCATACAGTAGGTATCTTTTGAGGTTGAGTTCTGTCATTGAACATAATGCTTCTGAGATGTACCCAAACTGTTCTGTGTATTAGCAGTTCATTCCTTTTTATACCTGAGTAGCATCTGTGGAATGGATGGGTCACACATCCAATAGCGTTTGAATTATTTTCAGTTTGGGGTAGTTATGAAGGCAGATGCTATATGCACAAATTCACAGATTTGAGTGTTAAATTTTTGTTTCTGCCAGGCAGGTACCCAGGAGCAGGATTACTGGGCCAAATGGTTATGTATGTTTACTTGTATAAACAAGTGCCAGGCCATTCTCTGGGATGGCTGTAGAATTTTACATTCTTACCAGTAATGTTTGAGATGCCTTGTTTCTCTACACCATCACCAGTACTTGATATGGTCAGTATGTTTGCATCTTTAGCTATTACAATAGATGTATAGTTATCTTTCATTGTGCTTTTGTATTTGCCTCATGGCTACTGACATTGAGTCTCTCTGGTGTAGAGTCTTTTCCCCATTTTTAAATTGGATTGTTTGGTATTAGGTTTTGGGAGTTTTTTGTTTTGATATTTCTCATGCAAATTATTTGTCAATTATGTGATTTGCAAGTATATCTTCCACTTCATAGAATGTCTTTTCAACCTTATAACAATGTATTTTGCTGTGTGAAACTTTCTAATTTTGATGGAATTCAATTTATCTTTTTTTTTTTTATGAATCATACTTTTGGTGTCACATCTAGTAACTCTTGACCTAACCCAGCTCAAAAGTATTTTCTTCTAAGACTTATTTTACTTTTGTAGTTTTATATTAAGATCGACGATCCATGCTGAGTTGACTTTTTTTTTTTTGACAGGTAGAGGGGACAGTGAGAGAGAGAGACAGAGAGAAAGGTCTTCCTTTGCCGTTGGTTCACCCTCCAATGGCTGCTGCGGCTGGCGCACCACACTGATCCGATGGCAGGAGCCAGGTGCTTCTCCTGGTCTCTCATGGGGTGCAGGACCCAAGCACTTGGGCCATCCTCCACTGCACTCCCTGGCCACAGCAGAGAGCTGGCCTGGAAGAGGGGCAACTGGGACAGAATCCGGCACCCCGACCGGGACTAGAACTTGCGCCGGCGCCGCAAGGCGGAGGATTAGCCTAGTGAGCCGCGGCGCCGGCCCTGAGTTGACTTTTGTATGTCTGCAAACTATGGACAAATGCCCTTTGGTACATGGATATTCAGCTAGAGGATCATTAAGTTGCCATATACACTTGTTGAAATCCACTTGCCATATTTTGTGTAGTTCTTTTTCTCAACTCTCCATTCAGTTCCATTGATCTATATGTATCTATCCCTCTACAGATACCACACTGGCTTGATTCCCATAGCTTTATAAGAAATCTTACAATTGCGTACTATGATTACTCAATTTCTTTTAAAAATTGTTTAAACTATTCTGGTACCATTGCCTTTCCTCATGAATTTCTGAATCAGCTTCTCTATCTATAAAAAGTCCTGCTGGGATTTTGATTGGATCTGTGTTGTATTGATAGATCAATTTGAAGAGAACTGGCATCTGTATTATGCTGAGTCTTCCAATCCAATGAACACAAGATGTTTCTCCTTTGATTTCTTCCAGTGGCTTTTTTAGTTTTCAGGATACTGATCCTATATGTGTTTTTTGTTAGGTTTATAATCATGGATATTTCCAGTTTTACTAGATAGTGCTTCCTTAAAAGACTATACTTATGATCTGTCCATCCAATAGTGGTTGGCAGTATACTTTTCTATATATTCTTGTGCACAGTGGATATTGTCAAATGATTTATAATAATTTTTGTGTATTATATATAGCAAACCATATATTCCTTTTTTTTTTTTTGACAGGCAGAGTGGACAGTGAGAGAGAGACAGAGAGAAAGGTCTTCCTTCCGTTGGTTCACCCTCCAATGGCTGCTGCGGCTGGCGCACTGCGCTGACCCAAAGCCAGGAGCTAGGTGCTTCTCCTGGTCTCCCGTGCGGGTGCAGGGCCCAAGCACTTGGGCCATCCTCCACTGCACTCCCGGGCCACAGCAGAGAGCTGGCCTGGAAGAGGGGCAACCAGGACAGGATCCGGCGCCCCGACTGGGACTAGAACCCGGTGTGCTGGCGCTGCAAGGCGGAGGATTAGCCTAGTGAGCTGCGGGGCCGGCAGCAAACCATATATTTCAAAATGCTTTCTTTTGTTGAGTAGACAAGGACATCCCACGCCAGCTGTTTTAGACCTGTCCTGTTGAACTTAGAATGAATTCTAAGGCATTACAGATTTAGTGTATCCACATCATGTGGACAGCTCATACCTCCTCCCACCTCAGAAGAAAGACTGCTGTGAGCCTAGCTTAAGATCTTTTCAATTTTCAAAGAATGAAACTGACCAGGTTGTCGATGCCCATTTTGGGTCTGAGATAGTCCTGAGCAAATGAGCTGTAGGCTGGTGGTTGGTGACCCAGCCTGAATCTCCAGCTCTGCCATTGACATGAGATGTGAATTTTGGGAGACAACCTTGCAGTCAAGACGTCAGTTTCTTGTACGTTTAATGAGACTGAAGATCCAGAGACTGTTCTGTTTATGCAAAGGATCGATCACATGTCTCCTGTGGGAAATAAAGAAGTGGGGGAAATGAAAAAGAAGAGCAAAGGATTGAATAAAGAAAAGCTCCAAGGTCTGATTGTTGGCTTATTAGACAATGACTAGTTGTCCAAATCAGCCTCTCTTCTAGAGAGCCTTTGGGGTGAGGGTGTGGCGGTATCAGTGACCTCCAAATGTCTACCTCATGATGTGGGTCAGAAACTTCATTTGCACACTCAAAGACAGCTGTGGTTAAAAACCTTCCTTTGCACAATAGACCAATACATGTGTTAATCTTGTCGATTTCATATGTAAATGTGACTTTTGAAAATGCCAGTTTCCTGATGGCAACAGGTGGCAAATAGAAAATAGACGGGGGAAAAGAGGTATTTTTGTGAAATAACTAATGAAAGTTCAGAAAGATCAAGACACTTTCAGTTCCACAATAATCTATTGAGATCCCATAGGGTGCTGGGCGCTGTCCTGGGTGCTGAGGATTCAGAGCTGAGTGTGGCATCTGTGTCTGTACCATTAGTGACATTTATTAGAAATGCCCAAAGATGCCCAGTAAGTGGGGAAACCTGGATCCATGCCCTCGTCTGTCAGGTTGCAGCATCACTTTGAGAGCACAAAAGCCTGATGTTTTTAGTATCTATGACCCTGAAGCCACTGGGTTTACCCTTCAGCTTCTGTTTCGCCCCAGTATTTCCTAACCTGGTAGAAAAATAGCTTTGCCTTTTTCATTGCTGACTAAGCATTTGATTATAATAATGTTCCTGTAATAACACTGCATTTCTTGAAGGCATTTCACATGCTAGAAAAGAGGTATCGATTGCTTGATAGTATTTTGTTTCTTTAACTTTTTACTTTGAAACAACTATAAACTCATAAGAAGTTGCGAAAATAGCAGATTGTTCCCTGTGCCTTTGGCCCAATTTCATATATATATAGTGTATGAGGATATAACTATATGTAGTCTTAGTGCAATATCAAAGTCAGGAAAACATTGGTACAATGTGTATATATGTAGTTCAGTGCTGCTTTCTCACATGTGTAGATTTGTGTAACTACCACTGAAATAAAAATGTGGCACTATTCCACCACTGCTATGGGGAAATGATAGCAGAGAAATTATTACCTCGGTTCTTTGTCGCACGTGGAAGTGAAGTGGGCAGGCATATAGGTTAAAATCGATTAGGTTTGTGAGCTGGAAGATGATGCCTTCCCCACGCCCCTGTGCAACCTCATCCCCCTACCTGGCCAGACCTGGCTGCCAACCAGCCAATCAGGTTAATTAACCACTCCCCTTTGGAAGTGGGTTAAAAGCCTGGGGAACAGTGTGTCCAGCCCTGCTTTTCTTCCCTGGCCTCTTGTCAGGAGGGGGCTAGCTGTAGCCCCACGCCTCCAGGCCATGTGCCCCAGGCTTCCTGGCTCGGATACAGGCCTAGATGCTCATCCACGTGGCTGGTTCCTGGTGCTTGGTATGAACCCCTATTCACCTCTTTCTTAAATAAAGCTCTCACTCTCCTATGCATCTTTCTCACTAAATAAAAGTTTAAAATGTACCCTGTTGCTTCGTTTATCTGTGCCGGTATTTAGAATTCTTCTCTAAATATTAGGCAAGGACCCTCTTGGGCTTATTAATATCGGGGATTTATTAATAAGCTCATGATGAAATCGTATGGCATCCCAAATTCTGGTAGTACATGTGGCACCCTGGATAGCACTAATGGGGAACTTTAAGGGGCCACATTTCAGTGTAGATCTTAGGGGGTCTTGTCTGATATCAGAAGGAGAATTTCTTGCTTCTTAAATCTCTCTGCTCTTAAACTGGTCAAGCCACTATGGAAATCAGTCTGGAGATTCCTCAGAAACCTGAATATAACCCTACCGTTCGACCCAGCCATCCCACTCCTTGGAATTTACCCAAAGGAGTTTAAATTGATAAAGAAAAAAGCGGTCTGCACCCTAATGTTTATTGCAGCACAATTCACAATAGCCAAGACCTGGAACCAACCTAAATGCCCATCAATGGTAGACTGGATAAAGAAATTATGGGATATGTATTCTTTAGAATACTATACCGCAGTAAGAAACAACGAAATCCAGTCATTTGCAACAAAATGGAGGAATCTGGAACACATCATGCTGAGTGAAGTAAGCCAGTCCCAAAGGGACAAATACCATATGTTCTCCCTGATCGGTGACAACTGACTGAACACCAAAAAGGAAACCTCCTGAAGTGAAATGGACACTATGAGAAATGGTGACTTGATCAGCATAGCCCTGACTGCTAATGGACAACTTAATACATTATCCCTCATAGTATTTTTTTTTTGTCTGTTCTACTTAATATGACTGGTTTAATTCTGTAATTATCACACAGTTACTCTTAAGTGTTAAAAATTAACTGAAATGTGATCCCTGTTAAACATAAAAGTGGGAATAAGAGAGGGAAGAGATGTATAATTTGGGGCATGCTCGGGCTGACTTGCCCCAATTGGTAGAGTTGGAAACATACTAGGGGATTCCAATTCAATCCCATCAAGGTGGCATGTGCCAATGCCATCTCACTATTCCAAGTGATCAATTTCAGTTCACAATTGATCATAATGAAAGGACTAAGAGTCAAAGGGAGCACATAAACAAGTCTAGTATCTGCTAACACTAACCGATAGAATAAATAAAGGGGAGAGTGATCCAACATGGGAAGTGAGATACTCAGCAGACTCATAGAATGGCGGATGTCCTAAATAGCACTCTGGCCTCAGAATCAGCCCTAAAGGCATTCGGATCTGGCTGAAAAGCTCATGAGAGTATTTCAGGCATGGAAAGCCAAGACACTCTGGCAAAAAGATCTCTGTGAGTGAGATCCCAGTGGAAAGAACAGGTCTTCAAAGAGGGAGGTGCCTTTCTCTGAAGGGAGGAGAGAACCTCCACTTTGACTATGACCTTGTCTAAACAAGATAAGAGTCGGAGAACTCAAGGGGCTTCCATAGCCTTGGAAACTCATGACTGGTGCATAGGGAGATTACTGATGCCATAAACAGGAGTGTCAATTTGTAAAGTCAACAACAGGAGTCACTGTGCACTTACTCCTCATGTAGGATCTCTGTCCTTAATGTGCTGTACACTGAGGCTTAATGCTATAACGAGTACTCAAACAGTATATTTCACTTTGTGTTTCTATGGGGGTGCAAACTGTTGAAATCTTTACTTAATGTACACTAAACTGATCTTCTGTTAAAAAAAAAAAAAAAAGAAACTATCAATTCCCAACTTGACTCTCACTGGGATTAAACATGACAATAGGTCTGATCTGATTTCATCATCATTTAAAAAAAAATCATCTATTATTTTTCACTTTATGTTTCTGTGTGGGAACAAACTGTTGAAATCCTTACTTAAGGTATACTAAGCTGATCTTCTGTATATTAAGATAATCGAAAATGAATCTTGATGTGAATGGAAGGGGAGAGGGAGTGGGAAAGGGGAGGGTGGTGGGTGGGAGGGACGGTATGGGGGGGAAAGCCATTGTAACCCATGAGACGTACTTTGGAAATTTATATTCATTAAATAAAAGATAAAAAAAAAATCTCTCTGCTCTTGTTCGCTTGGAAATTCTCCAGCCATAGCGACATGGAGAGGGGCTTCCAAGAGAGGGAAAAACCTGAAGCAGTCCATGGCAGTCGAGTTTTTAAGCACAATTTTGATTGCCAGTCAGTTACTAGGCGAGCACAAAACCCTTTTTGGAATCCTTTATCCTGTCTGGCTTGCTCCTGATAAAACAAAAAGCCATCACAGGTTTTGGATACCTAATTTGTTTTCATAATAAACTGGGAGCTCAGAGGGGTGGAGTCACAACTCCTCCGCAATTTGCAGGATAAGACTGGAAGCTCCCAAGGAGTGGGCAGGCAGGAACTTCTGACCTTGCTAAGGATAACTTCTGGGGGAAAACAAGCCATCTACACCCCAAATTTCCGCTGGGACTACCCTGACTTCCTGTTAACCCATCTCACTCTTTACACTGCCACAAGGTCTCCCTCCTGTTCCCTCTTTATAGCCATCTCAACCTTGGAAACCACTAATCCGTTTTCCATCTTTAATTTTATCATTTTTAATGGAAATGGTATTTCACAGTATGTGACTTTGAAATATGCCTTTTTTCATTAAGTATAATGCCCTTGAGATTCATCCAAGTTGTGTGTATCAATAGTTCTTTTGTTTTTTATTTCTGAGGTTATTAATCTATAAAATGGATGCGCCATGGTTTGTTTAACTGTCTTATTTGAGGACATTCTGGTTGTTTGCAGTTTTAGGCTGTTACAAAGCTGCAATGAACACTTGTGTATAAGTTTTTGTGTGGGCATATATTTTCATTTATCCTGGGATAAAGTTCCCATGAGTATAATTGCTGGGCTGTGTGGTTAAGTGAATGTTTACTACTTAAAAGAAACTGCCAAATTGATTTCTAAAGTGGCTGTACCATTTTAAATTCCAGCTAGCATTGCATGAAAGATCCAATTTGAGCATTTATTTGCTAGCATTTAGTACTATTATGATTTTTTTATTTAGCTGTGGCTAGTGATATTGAACGTGTGTTTTCTTTCCTTCCATGTTGGTTTTCATCTTTTTCTCATTTTCTAATTGGATTTCTGTTTTTGCTGTTGAGAGTTACTGCATTTTAAAATATATTCTAGATATTAATCCTTTGCCAGGCATGTGGTTTGTAAATGTTCTTCTTATTCCATGATTTATCCTTTCATCTTTTAAAAAATATTTTATTTATTTATTTGAGAGGTAGAGTTAGAAAGAGAGGGAGAGACAGAGAGAAAGGTCTTCCATCTGCTGGTTCACTCCCTAAATGGCCACAGCGGATCTGAAGCCAGGAGCCAGAAGCTTCTTCCAGGTCTCCCACATGGGTGCAGGGGCCCAAGCACTCAGGCCACACTTTACTGCTTTCCCAGGCCATAAGCAGAGAGCTGGATCAGAAGAGGAGCAGCTGGTACTCGATACTCGATGCCACAGTGCTGGCCTCCTTCATCTTTTTAATGGGTACACTTCAGAGTGAAAAATTATTTTGGTGAAGTCACATTTATCAATTTTTCATTATATGGATTGTGCTTTGATGTTATGTTTAAGAACTTAAAATTTTTAAAAAATGTTATTTGAAAAGCAGAGGGTGGTAGAGACAGTGAGAAATCTTTCATCCACTGAACTGATTCATTCACCAAGGGCCAGGATCCCAGAAGTCCATCCAGATCCTCTACTTGAGCGATCACCTGCTGCCTCCCAGAATCCACATTAACAGCAAGTTGGGTCAGAAATACAGGATCCTGGACTCCACCCAGGCACTCCAATGTCAGATACAGGCATCCGAAGGGAAGCCTTTTTTTTTTTTTTTTTAAAGATTTATTTATTTATTTGAGAGGAAGAGTTATAGGCACAGAGAGGGAGAGACAGGTCTTCATCTACTGGTTCATGTCCCAAATGGCCACAAGGCCAGAGCTGAGCCGATCTGAAGCCAGGAGCTTCTTCCAGGTCTCCTACGTGGGTGAAGGGGCCCACGTAGCAAGCTAGACCAGAAGAGGAGCAACCAGGACGTCCATGTAGGATGCAGGTGCCCCAGGCAGAGGCTTAGCCTCTGCACCACAGTGCAGGCCCCGCAAGGAAAGTCTTAATTGGTAAATTAAATGCCCTCCCCTTGTTTGAGGGCTTTTAACCAAGCTCTAGATTCTAAAGACTTTCCCCTTTGTTTTCATCTCTAAGTTTTCCTAAGTTTTTCTTCTCTAAGTTTGTTAAGTCTATCTTAAGCTTATTTTTGTAGATGATATGACATTTTATTTTGTTATCATTGAACTACTTTTGCATCATTGTCAAAAATCAATTTGCTTTCTTTGTGTAGTCAGAACTTTAAATATGTGGGAATATTTAAATATATTTCATTCATCTATATGTCTTTCAAGTACTACACAACTTTGTTTACTGTAGCAATATAATCCTTCTTGAAACTGGGTCATGTGAATCCTCTCACTTTATTTTTTTTAAATTTGTCAACTCTTGTTTCCTTTGTTTTTCCAATTCAACAAATGGTGCTGGGACAATTGGATATGCACAGGCAAAAAAAAAAAAAAAAAAAAAAAGCTAGAGCTAAATCTCATACTTTACACAAAGGTCAGCTCAAAACAGATCTTAGACATAAGTGTAGAACTACAAAAATTTGAGAAGAAAACATAGGAGAAAATCTTCAGAACCTAGGCATCATGATAAAGACTTTTGAATTGACACCCAAACCATGATCCATAAACAGCAAGATTAATACATTGGACTTCATTAAAATTAAGGACTCTTGTTCTGAACACATCTGTTAAGAGGATGAAAGACAAGTTGTGGAATAGGAAAAACTATTTACAAGTCAATTAATTAACCAACAAAGGACTGGCATCAAGACGATGTGGAAGCTCTCAAAAACTGGCAGTGAATTAAGCCATTCAATTAGAAAATGGACAAAAGATATGAGTGGACATTTCATAAACAATTAGAAAATAAGCATATGAAAAGATGTTCAATCTCATTAGCCACTAAGAAATGGGAATTAAAATGACAATAAGATTCACTACATACTTTTCAGAATAGCTAAAATAAAAGCTAGTGATAAACTCAAATGCTGGCCTGGATGCAGGGAAAGTGGATCACATAGACCTTGTTGATGTAAAATGATACAGCTACTTTAGAAAGTATCTTCGTAGTTTCTTACAAAACTAAAAACGGGAACTATTCTTTGGACGTTTATCTGATGATCAGCAGTGTTGCAGAACTAAAATTAGCTGTAATAATATGCCTATGTATTATCTTGGCTTTTCTAGGTAGAAAATGATTTCTTTTTTTTGTCATTTTATTTTATTTTTTTAAAACTTTTATTGAGTAAATATAATTTTCCAAAGTACAGTTTATGGATTACAATGGCTCCCCCCCATAACTTCCCTCCAACCCACACCCCTCCCATCTCCCACTCCCTCTCCCATTCCCTTAACATCAAGATTCATTTTCAATTATCTTTATATAAAGAAGATCAATTTAGTATGTATTAAGTAAAGATTTTATCAGTTTGCACCCACACAGAAACACAAAGTGTAAAATACTGTTTCAGTACTAGTTATAGCATTACTTCACATTGGACAACACATTAAGGACAGAGATCCCACATGAGGAGTAAGTACACAGTGACTCCTGTTGTTGACTTAACAATTTGACACTCTTGTTTATGGCATCAGAAATCTCCCTAGTCTCTAGTCTTGAGTTTCTAAGGCTATGGAAGCCTTTTGAGTTCGCTATGACAAGGTCATAGTCAAAGTGGAAGTTCTCTCCTCCCTTCAGAGAAAGGTACCTCCTTCTTTGATGGCCTGTTCTTTCTACTGGGATCTCACTTGCAGAGATCTTTTATTTAGTTTTTTTTTTTTTTTTTTTTTTTTTTTTTTTTTTTTTTTGCCAGAGTGTCTTGGCTTTCCATGCCTAAAATACTCTCATGGGCTCTTCAGCCATATCCAAATGCCTTAAGGGCTGATTCTGAGGCCAGAGTGCTGTTTAGGACATCTGCCATTCTATGAGTCTGCTGTGTATCCCACTTCCCATGTTGGATTGTTCTCTCCCTTTTTGATTCTATCAGTTAGTATTAGCAGACACTAGTCTTGTTTGTGTGATCCTTTTGACTCTTAGACCTATCAGTGTGATCAGTTGTGAACTGAAATTGATCACTGGGACTAGTGAGATGGCATTGGTGCATGCCACCTTGATGGGATTGTATTGGAATCCCCTGGCACATTTCTAACTCCACCATTTGGGGCAAGTCCGATTGAGCATGTCCCAAATTGTACATCTCTTCCCTCTCTTATTCCCACTCTTATATTTAACAGGGATCACTTTTCAGTTAAATTTCAACACCTAAGAATAATTGTGTGTTAATTACAGAGTTCAACCAATAGTATTAACTAGAACAAAAAAAATACTAAAAGGGATAAAGTATTAAATTGTGCATCAACAGTCAGGACAAGGGCTTCTTTGAATTATCTTTTGTCTATTTCTTTATCACCCTTTCCTATTTCTTTACTATCCTTTGCTTATTCTTTTCCAGATCTTGTATCAGCTACCCTTCTTATTGTGTGGGGGTGAGACCTCATATCAGCCTGTGGAATCAACTTGTACTTCACACTCCAGAGGAGATTCCCTGGTTTTTCAGTCAGATGCTCAGGTAGAAGATGATCTTCCTGGCTGCTGCCTGGGGCTTGTTCTAAGCCCCATCCCCCAGCCTGTGGTGGTTATTTTTAGGCTTCATTCTGAGTCCCACTTCTGGACTGGATGCGGCTGGACCACTGTGGCATCAACTCAAACTCTCAATATTTTGACTTTGAGGTATCTATTTCCACCATAGGGGGAAAGTGACTATTCTCTTCCTCAACTTTTTGGCCAGTGTCTGTTAAATTATTTTTATTGTTCTATATCATATCCCCAAGATTAGGGAGTTGGAGGAAGAGCTAACTCAGCTCAGTGTACTGTAGTCATAGAAATCCTCTTTTTTTCTGTTGTTTTATTTTTTAATAGAAAGCTTTTATTTAATATAAATTTCATAAGTACAACATTTTTTTTTTGACAGGCAGAGTTAGACAGTGAGAGAGAGAGAGAGAGAGAGAAAGGTCTTCCTTTTCTGTTGGTTCACCCCCCCACGGCCACTGAGGCCTGCGCACCATGCTGATCCGAAGCCAGGAGCCAGGTGCTTCCTCCTGGTCTCCCATGCGAGTGCAGGGCCCTAGCACTCGGGCCATCCTCCACTGCACTCCTGGTCCAACTCAGAGAGCTGGCCTGGAAGAGGAGCAACTGGGACAGAATCTGGCACCCCGACTGGGACTAGAACCCGGTGTGCTGACGCCGCAGGCGGAGGAT
This sequence comes from Oryctolagus cuniculus, assembly GCF_964237555.1. Classification (NCBI taxonomy): domain Eukaryota; kingdom Metazoa; phylum Chordata; class Mammalia; order Lagomorpha; family Leporidae; genus Oryctolagus; species Oryctolagus cuniculus. The sequence continues at coordinate 112,556,599 of NC_091442.1, read as the reverse complement.
TAGCCTAGTGAGCCGCGGCACCAGCCAAGTAGAACTTTTAGATTATAGTGATTCTTCTCCTCATACCTGCCCTCCCACCCCCAAACCATCCCACCTCCTACTCCCTCTCCCATCCCATTCTTCAATAAGATTCATTTTTAATTATATACAGAAGATCAACTCTGTACTGAGTAAAGATTTCAATAGTTTGCACCCTACAGTACCTTTTCCAGGAGAAAATATTTTTGGTTTCGAAAGTTCTGTAATATTGTAAGAAAATGTCATGCCAGTCTAAAGTGAATACCCTCGTTAGAGGTCCTGCCAGCTGAATTCCTGGACTCTTAGTGCCGCTCATGGGGTTATCAGGATGATTAAATAAAATAAAGGCAAGTAATAAGCTTACTCCAGTTCCTGGGCTGTGGTGGTACTCAGTAATTATTAATAATTATTATAGAGATGTAAATTATTAACTTCATCTAGAAGCACCTACTTCTCCATAACTGTTTATTGAAATAAACTGTTTTAGAATAGTTTGAGATTTCCAAGTGTGCAAACACACTACACAGAGTTCCCCAGGAACACTCAGCTGGCTTTTCCTATTGTTAACACCTTACAGATGTGTATTTGTTACGATGAAGGAAGCACACTGGTACTATTAACTGCATTCTACATTTCACTTGGCCTTTGCTAGTTTTTGCCTAATACCTTGTTGACTTCCATCTCCAGGGTAGTAGCTTAGGGTGGTCATCTGTTGCATTTTTCAAGCGCATAAACAGCCATAGCTACCACAGATTGAACCTCTTCCAAGTGATATGATACAGTAGATAAATCAACATATCAAAATTCATATCTAGATATTTCAAAAAGTTTGTGGAAAAGTGGAAATTAAGAGATCAGTTTGTTTTGATGCAAAGATAATTCTATCATAATGCATATTTTCACAAGCTCTTTGAAGTCTCTCATATGTATGTGTAAATGGTTGTAAATCCTGGAAAACACCTCATCCTGACAGGCTCTATTTTATCAAAAACAAAATGAGGTTTGGGAGCACTGGGTGAGGTGCCTGACAGGTGGGGTCCAGCTGGCCCCAGAGCTGGGCTTCTCGAGCTGTGCTATACTGCCCCCTACTGGCTCCATCCTCTGGTCATCCCTGACTAAGAGCCCCAGGGGTAGCAATGCAGGTAATGCTTATTAAACTCTCATACTTGCCCCAAGTTTGTTATTTTAATCTCATCTCCATTTTTTCTCTCTTGGGACAATTCACAGTTAAAATCCCAAAACACACAAGGGACACATGGCCGGCTTTCAGGGCAGCCTGCAGGAGGTTCTCTGGGGAGCTCACTCCTGCTCTGCACCCCAGACCTTGGAAGAGTGACAGCCTCCTGGGGAAAGAGCAGGGGCAGGGCTGGGAGGGAGGAAAAATAGCTGATACCCTAGAGACCAGCAGAGGTCTAGCCCAGGCCTGGGAAAGGACCTGGGAACCTCTGTCAATCATCTAGCAAAGGGCTTTTGGAATACATCTCTCTCCTTACGAATGCAGGATTGAACAGTAATTATGAAGATAATATTATCACTCACAGAGAACATAATTTCGCCCATGCCTCCGCATTCATCCCACTCTCCTTTCGTCGTCGCTTTGTTTACCCTCGTGGCGCTTGCTCCCAATTCAGCCGCTCTTTGCTGACAGCGCCTGCTCATTTCAGTGGCTGCAGTGCTGGGCATGACCGAGACAGTCAAGATTATCCACTTATTGATCAGCGTCTGTAAAATTCGCCCGTGGTCTTCTAAAGTTTGCTGCAATCTCATGTCCTGATCACTCCCTTATTACGTTTTCTTTGGACAGAATTACTAAGTCAAATTGAAATTCATGGTTGTTATGAACCATTTCCAAGACATCACTCAAAAGCAAATCAAGTGATGCTTCTCGCCTGCTTCTGCCCGTTAGATTTTGGATCAAGATTCGCACCCCATGCTGTGCCCATTAACGTGAGGTTGTTGCCGTATTTGTGTCTTTTTACTTTGGTTTGTTGTAGTCTATTTCTGTGGGTGCATTTTCACCGACTCATATACAGTTCTGCCTCTCACTCTGCACAGTGGTTATGCATCTCTGTGGTGTTTTATTTAGCAGATGCTTGGGCCAATTACAATTCCTTTGCTTTTTTTCCTTATCCCTCGGACAAGGTGGAGGAGAGTGAGTAAAATCAGGACTCTGTGTTTATTTTTAAACAAAAGCTCCTTAAAACTCAGAAACTATCTTCTTCCTGGAGAAGCTGGCAGCTGTGTGGCCCAGAGCCCACAATTACAGCTTTGTCATTAAGACTGGAAGTCAGCGATGGGTACCTCCTTTTCTTCTACAGTCTATGCTGATGGAAACTCATTTGCCAGAGCAGTGTGGAGTCAGGTGTCACCTCTTCTTTGGGGAGCAACTCGGACTAGACTGAGTTACTGGAATTAAGACTTATTCTATGCATCTGCTCTCCCACAATATGGCGCTGGGAGAGGAGGAAACAGCTTCTACGCAGCTGCCTCTTGCCAACTTGAGTGATGACCTCCAGGAGCTGATCCTGCTCCTGATTGGAGGAGAGCAGCATACTCGGCATGTGGGTAGCAGAGTTGGGATTGGTGGAAGAGGACTATAAAGGAGGAGAGAGACAACATGCACCAGGAACATCTAAGGGGAACATCTAAGAGGAACACCTGTGCAGCCCCCGAGAGAGCCGGCCGGCGGTGTGCCGCTCCCCTGCGGAAGTGGGGAAAGTGGCCAGGGGGAACCGCCCTTCCACGGAGGTGGAAGGGACGGCAGCCAACCCGGGAAGAACCAGCAGCAAACCCGGGGAGGGCCGAGCAGATGAAAGAACAGCGCAGGGTCCTGTGTCGTTCCTCCACGAAGATGGGGAGCGACACTTCTGTGTACAATGAGAAGGGGGAGTTTAGAAATGTGTCATGTTCATCCATGGGGAACCCCGCCTGTATGGGCTTCCTGACTTTGCCACCTTGCTTGTCACCTGCACAGAATTCAGCTCTCCATGGCCCCTTTGTTCTGTGGGTGTCAGGTGGTGCGGCTTGCTTTGTAGCAATGAGGAGACAATTCTCCAAAAGGAAAACAACACAGGGGCTGAGATCAGATCATCCTGAGTGCCGGGCCCAGCACCGTTGCGTCCCAGCAAGGTCCTTGTATCCTTGGGGGAGGTCCTTCGTATCCTGGAAACTGCATTTCCTCATCTATAAGCTAGGAGTTGAGACATTCAGTTCACGGTGTTTTGGGGGAAGGATCAAGCATGTTGATAAAAGTTCTCAGTACAGGGCAAGCCCCATTGCTATCCTAATATTTACAACAAAACCGGGGCTGATTAAGATGCCCGTATCCCATTTCAGAGTGCCTGGGCTTGAGTTCTGGCTTCTCTCCTGACTCCAGCTTCCTGCTAATATGTATCCTGAGAGGCAGCGGCTGATGATTCAAATAATTGGGTCCCCATCGCTCATGCGGGAGACCTAGCTTGGGATCAGTAAGCCAGTGGATGAGCGTTCTTTGTCTTTCTGTCTCTCTCGATGTCTTTCAAAATAAATGAGTTAAATTCAGAAATCTAAGCAAAAACAGACGAAAGCTTTGGGCTGCATGGAGGTACAGGCCCTTGGGGAGAGGGCCTAGACCTTGACATGGTTTGCTGGAGGTGACGTCTGTGAGTTCAGACCCTCGACGGTAAAGTCGCTTAAAATCCAGGAAGAGATGGAAACAGCTGGAAGTGAACCTGCATCCTAGAGCCGGGTCCTTCTGCTCTGTTGGGTGCGTTCCTGGAGTTGGGGAAGTCCCTGTGCCGTGAACACAGGGCCCTTCAGATCTCTTTCTATGGCTAGCAGAGACTCAGCGAGTCTCCTAGTCTTCATGGTTTTCATGGTTTCTTCACTCACATCCATCACCTGCCAGGTCAGTGGGACCCACATGCGTCTATTAGACCTCTTTGTATGCTTTCACCGAGCAGGAGTGTGCTAGTCCGTGGGCCTCACATTCCAAGTGTCGGGCCTCCTGGTTGTTGCCTCCCTGCCACATCTCAGCCCGAGAATGCCAAGCTGGTTTGCCCAGCAGCGCTCACCTCCCTGCTCTTCTGGCTAGTTTTACTGGCAGAAGTTGATAACTTAGTCCCCAAGCCTAGGCACTGCCATCTGTCACTGTATCTTGTACCCCAGAAGGGGGCTGAATAGCTCGCTGGCTCACAACAGAAATTAGGCAAATAGAGAGCCCTGGGCGGATGAGACAGAACGTGGTTGGCCACGCTGAACTGTGCTATTGGTGGGGGCATTTCAAGTGCGTGTGAGGCCCGTGGACACGTGACAGCTGTGCTGTCTGTCTGTCCTCACTGGGTGTGTCCTTGCTCCCAATTGTCCTTTTTCCACCTCCTTTTCCAGAATGTTCCATGGCCTGAGTCAGGGCATATGGATTCCTTAATGTGACATGACATCTGTTGTAAACTTTGGCACTAGGAAGATATGATCTTCCATCATGCCTCCCCACTTCAGGGGAAAGTGATGTGTGGTCTGTGGGCTGGATAAGGTATGTGAAATCATTTGGTCTGGCCCTGCCAAGGCAGCTGCAGGAGTAGAGTCGACAGGAATCAGTGTTGCTGATGGGGAAATGAAGCCTTATTTGGATGTCCTGCCCAGAACACCAGCTAGTAAGTAGCACAGTCTCATCAGGGCTGATTTATCCATTAGCGTTTTCCTCAGTGCTGGGGACCAATGGGGCATGGGACACAGTTTTTGCCCGGATAGACCACAGAGCCCGAAGAGGCGCAGTCCTGGTACAAGTAAACTGAGTACAGTCACTCGCATACGTGAGGGTGCTGGTTCTGTCCTCATTCAGAGCAGGCATTGGTCGCTTCCCAGGCTCTACCAGGACATCATGCTGTGCTTTTTCTTAATCTTCACACTTTTGGATTTTGCTTCTGCCATTAGCCCTTCATCTGTAGAGTCTCTCTGCCTACTGAAGTCTTATTCAGTCTTCAAGACCTATTCAAATGGACCCCTGTGAGGCTGTTTCTAAATTGAATGCACTTGGAAGTCCTGTCACAGAGTTCAAAGAGCGCAGGCTTTGCACTCAGGCCCGCCAATCACAACCCAGCTCTCCCACCTGGTGGGGCCCTCACTTTCCCACTTATCTCTCTGGTCTCCAGCTTCACTTTTTATTATAACGCTGACCTCATAGGGCTTTTGGGAAGAATAAATAGAATAAGGCACATTATGGTCTGGCATATGGAAGACATATGTAAATATTGCACTCATCTTTTCCTCCCCTTCTTTAATGCATATTTATTTTATTCTTCCTTGATTTAGAATGCCATCAGAATTTCTCTTTTTACTTCCAACTAGGGGGACGGAGGTCGATCCTCAATTTAAGGTGAAGTGTGAAAGTCAGAAGGCATGCACAGTCTTCTTTCTCTCTCTTTTTTATTTACAGCAAAAAGGCAGAAAAAAAAAGATGAAGATTGAGGTTGGAGTTTGATTGTAAGAAAAACAGAGCCCCAGAGAAGATTGTATTCGCCATCCAGGTAAGTGTGTTTTGGCAACGCCAGGCCCTGGTTGGGGAGGACTGGGACCCCTGGCACGTGGATGGGGGTGTCTGCACAACATCGCATGGATCCACTGTGTCAGGAACCCATTGTCAATCAGAGTGAGTGAGCAACAGGACAGGTGTGTGGCAAGACGGAGGCACCCCTGGGGGTAAGACTGTCCAACTCAATGTCAGGGGCCCCTCCCTGCAGGGACCTCCTTAGGACTTTAATGGTCTGAAGCCCGGAGGAGGCCTCTCCAAGACCAGGGACCATCTGTGGCATGTGTCCTTCCTGCACCTGGAGAAGACACACTGCTCCTGCCGGGGCTCTCTGGGTTCTGGAGGCAGCAAATCTTGCTCTTGGGCAAACTTCCTTGACTTACTAACCTGATGGCATGCAACTGTTCATCCTGTCTTGAATGAAGAAGCCACCAGTCACTGCCAGGCCGCCAGCCACATACACTAGATGATTTGGACTGATGAGTCCAACCAGGCTGTCATGGCTGCATCAATGCTGGCCTAACAATGGAGAACAGCAATGGAGAACCCAAGGTGCTGCCGTGGAGGCCATAAGTGGGCTCCGACCCCTACATCAAAGCTGACCTAGCCCTTGTGACAGCCAACATTTGCTCCATCAGAATCAGCGCAGCTCATCTGATTTGGTAGTTTCTAGAAGAGACCGACCGGCAACTTGGTGCCAAGTTCATGACATTGAACTCCTTCCACATTGGGAAGGGTTCATTTTTACTGGAATTCGCACCTGTGTGAGTTTGCCTTTCCAGCTTGTGTGCTGTCACCCGAGAGCTCATAGAGCACTTTATTTGTTGTTAAGAGTTCCCTGCATAATACTGCTTTGAATCAGGGAACACATTTATAGCAATGGCAGAGCAGCAATGGGCAGATGATCATGCGGTAATCTGGCTATGTGACTTGTGCACCGCCTGGCATGTCAGTGCTGAAATGGCCTTTTGAAAGAATAATGAGTAGAATACCTGGGGATGATATCATGCGAGGATGGATCCTCCAGTGTGCACTGCCTACCTACCCAAATAATAGATTTTTTTTTGTGTGTGTATGTGCTATGTCTTCAGTAGGTGGCCTCAGCTACGTGAATCTGGTAACCAAGGGGTGGAAGTAGGAATGGCCCCGCTCACCACCAGTCCCAGTGACCCACCTGGGGGTTCGTGTCTCCCATTCCCCTAACTTGGCATCTGTAGTTCAGAGGTCCAGACTCAAAGAGGGGGAATGTTTCCACCAAGGCACTGAGAAAGATCTCATTCAATTTAAAATTTTGGCTGTCGCTTGGTCATTTCAGCCTCACCATACCAAGGGATGAACAGAAAAGTAAAGTTACCACCATCCTAGATTAAAGCAGATCACTCTCCCTAATGCGAGTGGGCCTCATCCAATCAACCAAAGACCTGAATGGAGAAAAAACACCGAGTTAGAAGGAACACTCCTGCCTGCCTGCTGGCTGGAGCTGGGGTCCTTTTGCTTTGCTCCTGGGCTTGAACTGAAGTGCCAGCTCCTCTTGAGTTTAGAGCCTGATGAGTCCATGTGGTCAGATCTCCTGAGTCTCCAGCTTGCTGACTCTTTGATTTTGGGTCATCTTAGTTTCTGCAGTTAGGTGAGTCCAATCCTTATTGTAAATCTCTTTATATACGCACACATATGTATTTATTACACATGTGTGTTTATGAGCTAGTTATCTCTATGTCTGTCTAAGGGGTCTTTAACAATTTCTTGGAGGAGCAGGCATTGAACATAGCAGTTAAGATGCCCTGTCTCATATGGGGGTACCTAGATTTGGTCACTGGATCCGGCTCCTGACTCCAGCTTCCTGCCAGTGCAGGCCCTGAGAGGCAGCAGGGATGGCTAGAATGATTGGATTCCTGCCACCTACTCAAGAGACCTCGATTGTATTCCTGGCTCCCAGCCTTGACCATTTGGGGAGTGAACTAGTGGATGGGATCTCTATGTCAGATAAGATAAAATAGTTCATGGAAAAACATGCATGACTGGTACGTGTAGGGGTACAAAGACTCAGTCCCCTTGCCGCAAGGCAGGGCAGCTCTGAAGGTGGCCCCAGCACCAGCGCTCCCTGAGGGATGGGCTGACACCTCCCTTGTGATGGTGTCACAACTCAGCATCTCCCTCTGGCTCTTCTACTTCCTTTGGTCCTGCACAGGGACCAACACACTTCCTTTATACCGACTCCCATCTCAGAGCCTGTTTCCCGAGAAACCAGACCCCAAGATATTTTTGTATTACAAATTTATAGATAATATGCCTACCTGAACACAAAATTAGAAAAGAAATAACTATGCTCCCTGACTCCAACATGAGGGAGAAATAAAAGTAAAGCTGTAGCCAATAAAATAATAATGCCTTTAATACTTAATATAGAAACAATGTATCAGGTGAAGCTGTCTCAGAAGATCAGAAGCAGTGAGATGCTGGGCCATAAAATTGCCATGAACTTGAGGGACACACGATTCAGGGATATTTTTCTGCTGATACCCCTTGAATGCAGCCAGCGGTCCTGCTGTTGGGGATATTTTTGTGAATTAGCTATTGACTCTTGGTAATTTCTGAACGAAAGTAATACGATATTCTCTTGATTTACATGGCAATTGTATCCCTGCATAGTTCTCTGTAAAAATAAGGCAAACATTGCTTCATGTTTTTTTTTTTTAATATGAAACAGAGAAGTTTCTCAACTCGGATAATTATAAACTTTTTTTTTTCACCCATACAGCAGGCTATGAGGGCTGCAGGATGGTTCTTGCTGTGTGGAGCTGATGGGAGCCTTGTCGTGCACCCAGCACAGCCATCGACACGGGAGCCCCCATCACTGGGACACGCAGACACTTCCTGTCTTCAGGTGGGTAAAAGGAAAAGAGATGAATGTTGAGAAGGAGCCCCCCACACGCTACTACAGCCTCCCGCTGGTCAGTGGGAGGACCCAGGTCTGAACCCAGGCCTGGGAGACCACACCCCATGCGTCTCCTCCCACGCCAATCCGCTTTCCTGGCTGGCTTGTTCCCATCTTCTGGTCCTCACTTAATTCAAGAATGCTGAAATGTAAAGGCTTTTATTTATTTAATTTTAAAAATGTACTTGAGAGGCAGAGGAAGGGAGGGAAGGAGAAAGGGACAAGGCTGGGCTGGACTAGGGCTGCAGCTAGGAGCCAGAAGCTCAATCCAGGTGTCCCATGTGGATGGTAGGACACCAGCTGCTCGAGCCCTCACTACTGTCTCCCAGGGACAGCACCAGCAGGAAGTTAGAATCAGGAGCCAGAGCCAGGATTCAAATCCAGGCACTCTGATGTGGAATCTGCTAGGCCAAAACCCTTCCCAGCAGGGAGCCTTGTAAAGAGGACCGTCCCCATTCAGTTTCAGGGGTCATCCCAAGGCTGTTTCAGGGACTGCCACGTACTCTCTGCTAAATTAGTAGCTTCTATTTTGAGCACCTTGATGGAGGGGCTTGGGCACCAGCCCTTCATAACTGCTTTGGCAGATGGGCCGCCAGGGCAGGCAAGCTTAGCGTTCGTGGCTGGACAGCCTGGTAATTGGTAATTAGTGGGCTCTTGCTGCATCTTTATAGTTGCAGAGGCCATTTGTGGGGCGATTACGGTGGAACAGCATACAATCCCCTTGGCTCTCTTTTCTTTCTTCTTCTGTTTCTCCTTCTGAGGCTCCCGTCTTTCTTTCTGCATGTTTCTGGATTAGACTGCTCCTCTCCTCTTTTGAAGTAGATCACAGGAGAGAGACAGTGAGAGAGAGAGAGAGTGTGTGTGTGCACGCACATGCCTGTGTGTGCCTGGGGAGAATGCTTGCTGAGGCTGTGCCTCCACGCCTTCCTGTTGACTGTGGTGATGCCTGAGAAAGCTGATGGTGCCCTTTGTCCTGTGGCATCTCTTTGGTAGAGGACCAGAGGACACCATGAGGCTATGGGAGGCAGAACTGGCCATAGAACTAACACACGAACCCTCTCTGCAAGGGTACATTCTTTGCAAGCAGCAGAGACGGAGCCACTAGTGCAGAACTGGTGGGAGCTTACTCACAGGCTATTGGGTGAGTCACGAAAGCGACGTGTTTGCTGAACAGTCAGCTGCAGAAAGGAACGAGACAGAACCGGGGTAACCCAGGATACCTCCAACATCAGCAGTAGGAATCCATGAACCGGTTGCATGGATCACTACATTTTAGGTGACCAACGACAAGTGCTTTCGCACACCAGGGGAAGCAAACCACTGTCTCTCGAAGCTCTGCTCACTACATAATGGACAAGATGGGTCTTTTCAAGCCCAGGTCGGATCACGTGGCTCCTTCTGCTCCAAGCCCTCTGCGGATCATCCTCTTAATGGGATGACGGTGGCCCCCTGAGCTGAGGCAGACTCTGTAGGCCCAGTCCCGTGCCATGTCACATGTCACATGTCACATGTCACACGTCTAGCCTCATGCTCATCCCACACCACCTCTTCCCTCTCACCACCCTGTTCCAGCCTGTCTACTCTCCCCGCTGCTCCTCCATGTGCCAGCTGGGCTCCTGCCCCTTACATGTCCGCATCTCGGCTGCCTTGCTCTTTCTCTTCCTTCTGCTTGGGACCTTGTCCCCAGATAGCCCATGGTGTGTGCCTCTCACCTTCACGTCTGCACTCAACTGTGCTCATCTTAACTAGACCTTCTTAGACTGCCATATTTTAAACTTGACCCCTCCCATGCACCCTTCCACTCCCCTACCCCATTGTCTTCTTGTTTTCTTTTCCTCCTTTCCCTGTATAAATAAGTTCTTTATTTGCTTGTGGTTCTCTCATCCTTCCCTGCTGTCTCCCCAGCATACACACTGAATGTGAGCTCTGTGAAGGCAGCCACATTCATGCCTGACCAGTTGGCCAGCACACAACAGGTGTAGAGTGTTTGTGGGATGAAACAACAGGGCGACAGGTTTAGTGTGGTTATTCAATAACCACACTAAATAACTGAATAACTTGGCCTGTGTCACCCAGTTATTGAACAAGGGTACAGGGTTCTAACCCACAGGTGTCCAAACGAGGGCCAGTGCCCTTCGTCCTCTGCAACGCTGGGTCTGAATCTCCTTGTGGGCAAAAGTACAGAAAAGATTCAGGGCTTGGACACGTTCAGCTGCAGGGTGGAGCGTTTTCATCTACTGAGTAAGAAAACACAGTGGTGAAGCCAGAGCCGGGTGTGGGTCCTGACCGCAACTCCATTTTCTCATCTGCGAAATGAGGAGGAGCCTGGTCCTTGGAAAATGAGGTCACGATGAGAATGCGGTCCCCACGGCACGGGGGCGTCTGGGGGAGAGTGGCAGGGATTTAGGGGCTACACTGTGAAATGGTACAAGTTGCTACTGCTTGGGTGTGCTCAGATTCTCTACCCCCTCCTTGTTGTTGAGATGAGTTCTGACTTAGTCATTTCAGTCTGTCTGTTCTCCCTGTCCCACCTAATGGAAGAGACACCCAGTGCATGTATTGAAGTTGTGTGAACTCTGCATGGAGCTCAAGACCTTACAAGTAAGAGCTACTTGGAGTTATTTCTAGCTGTTTGAGCCCTGCTCTTTGCTGCTACATTACTCCAGGAGCTAACCCCAGAGGTCTTAGCGCCATAAGAAGTGCACTAATATTATTGAATTTGTTCACTGCAATCCTCCCCTCCCATGGAGCCTGGTCTCCCTTATCCCTAACATATCCCTAATTCTCCGCTAAGACTCTGCTAGGCTTCACCTTCCATCACTGCTGTAAATAATTCACCACTTCCCTGCACAGCTAGCTCACTGCCTATTACTGTGAATTATTTACAGAAGAAATTCTGACTTGAGAAACTAAGATAATGGCACAAGTTATTTATGCAAAAGGATGTGAGCTTTGTCAGACTTCACTCCTGCTTCCCGACTTCCCTTATTACGATTCTTAGTACTTGCACAGCACTTTGGAAGCATTAACCTAGTTGATTTCACAGCCAATCTCCCATACAAATGGGAGAAGTTACTGTTCCCATTGAGCAGGGGGATAAAGGGATTAGCTCAGATGTGGAGTCTTGGGATGATGCCCCCGGAGGGGGAGGCTGATGTTTACAAGTGAAAGTGTAATGCAAACATGGCTTTTATTTCAATTTCTTTATCTCTTAGGATAGCAGAAAAGATAGCAAGGACTTTCCTTCTTGCCTTATACAAGCTCCTCACAATGTGAAGAAGAGTTTACCCTTTCCGAAAGTAGTTCTTGATCCCTCTTAAGGTTTTAGAAAGATATACTACCCTTAACATTTCTCTGTCAACCTGCGGAGGTGAGGAGTTTTATAAGGACCATAAATGACTTCCGGGTGGCATGTTCCTAAGTATTGTTCTCCGTGCTCCATCCCTGCCCCCTGGTCCTGTGCCCGAGATTTGAGAGGTGGGAATTAATCACACTTCTTTCTCTCAATGTTGAGTTCAGAACTGGATGAGATGGAGAAGTCAGACGACGGAAGGGCAAACTACCACTTTTACAGCGGATCCTGCGGAACTGGAGAGTGCGTTTTGGAGCCACAGGACAATCAGGAATCCCAGTTTTTAACCCTGTGTTGAGACTTTAGAATGGTGTATCCGAGGGAAAGCTGGGTTTCTGAAGCTGTCACCCAGAATAAGTAGCTTATGCTCCCATGGCCAAAGAATGAGACCAGAGTTGGGTGAGCTTTGAGACCTTCCAGTGGGATGTTAGCATGGGCCCCGACCCTTGGGTGCATGCCCATGGTAGCAGCACTGGAATGGGAATGCATTTGGTTTGTGGGTAAGTACTTAAAAAGGGGCGGCCCAGGTGGGATGTATCCACATGTGTTTTTCTCTTTCCTGACATCACCTATCAGATATCCACTTCTATACCAAGAAAGGGTGGTAGAGAGATACTGAAATTCCAGTTCAGCAGAGGGGCAAAAGTTTCCGTGTGGAAACACAGAGGCAAGGTTAAGTCTGACCCTGATGTCTTTGTTATAGATTCTGGCCCCAGGCCCACTTTATCCCAGACCCACTTATTGGGTAATATTCTTGTGGTTGTAATTGATTAAAGCTTCAACTAAAACGTGCTTAAGCAAGAGGAACTATAGTGGCTCATCAAAATGCCCAGTCCAGGGCTGCTCTTCACTTTGAACTTGGTGCCTTGGGAGTTCAAAGGCTATCCTGGGAACTCTGGATCCCTCGTTCCCTCAACTCTGTTTCCCTCTGAGCTGGCCTCGTTCTTCTGGGAGATGTGGCACTTTTGGCAATGAGATGCCTGCTAGCTTCTCTCCTCTCCCTGATCCAGGTGGAGTAGGGAGGGATAAATTCTTCCTTCCTTAATAATTCTAACAGACATGCTGTGGGTGAGTCTTGTGGTCCTGGTCTGGGTCATGCACCCATCACCATAGCCATGGAGATCCAATGCTTTGACTGTCCAGGTGTGGGTCTCTCACTGGAATTCCGCATTGGAATAAGGATGTGAGGGGGAGTTTTACCTAAACCACGTCGTGGACTAAGATTGGGTGATGTGCAGATACTTCAGGAAATATGGAGTGATATGACCAGGGAGGCACTCAGAAATAAAATCAATCTTTTTATCTTTTTGCTGATTCCTTTGGATTCTTAAAAAGTATACTTGGTATTTTGATATAGTCTTAGGCTTACAGACAGATGGTGAAGATGTACTCCACACACAATTTCTTCTCCTATTAACATCTTCCACGACCACTGTACATTTGTCACAATTAATGAGCCAGCATTGATACATTATTATTCACTGAAGTCTGTACTTTATTCAGATTTCCTTAGTTTTTAGCAAATGCCCCCTTCTTTTGTGTTCCGGGATTTCATCTAGGATGTCATTTTACACGGAGCCATCAAATCGCCTTAGATTCATCTCAGCTGTCACAACTTACCAGAATTTTCCTTTCTTTTGATGACCTTGGTGGTTTTGCGGAAAGCTGGTCAAGTATATTATAGAATCTCCCTCTGTTGGGACTTGTCTGATGTTTTTCTCATAGTTAGGCTAGTGTGATGGTGTCGGGGAGGGAGAGAGCCATTCTCACACATCATGTCAAGGTCACTGCTACTGATGTGACTTGCTCTGCTAAGTTTACCTTGATCTCACCTGAGGTAGCTTTTCTACTGGTCACTTACCCGTACCCCCCCCCCCCACCCCCAGGCCTCTTTGGCAAAGAGCCACCATACACAGGCTGTGCGTGAGTGTTTGACATTCTTCTGTGTGGGAGATGTGTCTGTTCCCCCTCATTTACCTGATTATCCGGTCACTCATTTTTATCAGTGTGGATCAGTGGCTACGGTCACCAGTGGCTCCTTTGGCTCCTGCATCGTCTTGGCTCATCCCTTCAATGTGTGTGTGTGTGTGTGTGTGTGTGTGTGTGTGTGTCTGTTTCCACAATTCCTGGCTTTTTGTTACTATGTGACGCTCCGGGCTCATCCTTTAGAATAGGCCATTTCTCTAAGAAGTCTTGATTCCTTTTATCATAAACTGATATTAGAGACCAACGTATGGGTGTTAGATGTACTTGCTGCTACTGAGTGTCAATGTTTCTAGGCCCTCACAGCTGACAGAATAAGGCAATGCATGTTCATATACTCGTTTATATTATATGTGTACACACATACATAAACATAGACAAACACATGTAATCCATAAATATTTCTATGTGTAGCCATCTGTATATCAACTTAAACATGAGTCCACACTCTCGTGTGAGACTCTGACATTCTAGCCTTGTCCCCTTGCTGGTGTGCAACCTTCCTGTCCAGTGGTTAGAAACCTGGTTTTCACCGTCTGCCGTCCACTTATGCAGTTGTTCAGTTTCACTATAAATGTATAGTTGTTTCAGAATTAGTAACCCAGCTGCCCACTGGATTTGATGTTTTGCTAGCAATACCATTTACCTTCGTTTTCCACTAGCTATACTATATCCAACCAAGTAGCCACCAATCACCTGTGGCTATTTAAATACACATTCAAAATAGTTTAAAGCCAATGAAATTAACAGTTGGGTTCTTCAGGTACATTAACTACATTTCAAGCTCTTTATTTCCACCTGTGACTACTGGACCGTGTAGCTAGATCCCATGCTCATTATCACATAAAGTTGTGTTGCAAGCCAGATCTTGTCTTTTTCTACTATGCGTGCTCGCTGCCACAGGCCAGTCTGTCTTCCTACCCTTGAATCTCAGAGATAACCTTGGCTCAGGTCAGATCTGAGAGCCCCTACTCACCCTAGGAGAAGTGTTGGGATGCTGTGTGCTGCAAGCTGGGTGACAACGATGCAGGCTCTGCCTCAGAGAGCAAGTTCTGTATACCAGAGGAGTATACAAGTTGTGATGATTTACAGAGGAATGCAGGACTGAGTCTAGGCGTTGATCAGAGCAGGCATCGCAAGAGGTTCAAGCTTGGTCTTAGGGATTGCTGCAGGAAACTCAAGATGGCCAAGGGCAGTCCCAGGGCATAGACTGGCGTGTGCGGGGTGTGAGGGCCTGCAAGTCCTGGTAGCGCTGTATTTGCTGAACAGTGCAGCAAAGAGTCAGTGTGTTTGGAACCATGTGTTTTGGAGCACAAAGTGGCAGGGCATACTCCTGGAGATTTGTCTGTGGCTAGATTGTATCTTGCAAGCAGCTTTCGATTTGATTACGAAGGTCGGGGGAAGTTAGTAGAGAATTTTAAGCTGGAGAGTGCTGTGATTTTATCTCTAGGTTGGAAATACCACTCTGGTGGCTGTTGGATGTTGTTATGGGTTGGGGGCAGGGCTGGAAATAGAAGATCTGGGATTTTTTTCCCCCAATTCTCATATCCTTTGACTTCCCTTTAACTCTTGCACCTCCTACTTCTTGAAACCCTAACCTCCAGGGATTTTCTCTCGTCTCTCCTAGTCTTCCCTTCCTGCCTATTTTTCTTGAGTGTGTGAGTTTTCTATTACTGCCGCCAATTTACGGGCTTAAAAACGGTATGTGTTTATCATATTGACGTTCTGCCATTTAGGAGTTTGAGCCAGAGCTGGGCTGCACTCGGAGTCCAGCAGGGCTGTGTGGTCCTGGGGGTTCTGGGGCAGGATCTCTGCCAGTGCGCACTTAGTAGAGGCTGCTCACATTCCATGGCTCCCGACTCCTGCTGCCTTCTGCAACGCCGCCAGTGATGGGTCAGGTCTCAGGCTGCAGCACTCTGACTTCTCATCTGCCTCCATCTTCCACTACCACATGGGCTCACTGCTTTATCCCAGTCTCTCCCTTCAGCAGTCCCCAAGCTAATCACAACCTCGAAGTCCCTTTTGCCGTGGAAGGGAAGAAATTCCTAGGCTCCAGGAATGCGTGGATGCCCATCTTCGGGAGCCTTTTTTTTCTGCCCAATACACTGTGTGTTTCCTAGGTGTTTCTGGATTTCCATTCATCCTTGGCTCTTTACTTTGGTCCAGTCACTGGACTTAGCATTTGGAACCTTTTTTTTTTTTTAATCTCCGTGTTAAGTATCTGGGAAAAATCCTCATGTGAAGAAGGAAATGTGTGTTTTATAGAGCTGGTTACCAAGGAAAAGGGAGCAGAGAAATGGAGCTGAGGTTGGTCTCTGGCATGTGAGAGCCCCCGTAGTGCCCTGGCTGTGCAACACTGTCAGGTGTGTGATCCAGCCATGCTGGGGGCGGAGTGAAATATCCAAGTCCAGAGCCAGGCAGAGCCCACTGAGCGGCTTGCAGGAGCCAGGAGGGTAAGAGGTGGTTGAAGGAAAGATGCCAGTATCTGAGAAATGGGTGCCCGAGGAGAATGGGTGCAGAGAGCGCCACGTAACCTGGGGGACAGCGTGGCATTGGATTCAGGCATCTGCTGGGGGCAAATCAGGGCCCAGTTTTCCCCCAGAGAAATAGACTATTTTTATAGGAATAGACACAGGGAATTTTGGCAAAGGCTTATGCTTGCTTTGCAGACAAATTTTCCTGGGATACCAGACTTCATTACCTAGAACGACTAAGAGGAACGACTATGTATTCCTGTTTGTGTGTGTGAGCTCTTCCAGTTATCATCTCCAGTTCTCACTGCCATCTTGCAGGCTTTATTTACAGTTGAGAAAACTGAGGCTCAGGGAGATGGAAAACAGGAGCCAGGATTTATTTGAAGGTCTACATTGAAGATATAGCCTTGTTTATGTAGATCAGGAGACAACAGTATACTCTTCTGGGAAGGAATGTGTAGTAAATGCTTTAGGCTTTGAGACCCAAATGGTTTCTGTGGCAATTACTCAACTCTGCCTTTGTAGTGAGACAGAAGCCATAGATAAGACAGCAGTGGAGTAGCTGTGTTCAATAGAGTGCATTTATAAAATTGGGTAATAGACCAGATTTGGCTCTGGGTAATTATTTGCTGACCTTTTATCTGGAATACTTATTTGATGAAAAACAATGCTTTCTAGTGACATATCATCACTTAAACTTTTAATTTCTCCATTTTTTAAATGTGGTGTGGGACCTATTTTCATCATTAGATTGGAAAGAACTTTAGGGCCGAGGAATATCTCCCTCTTTTTTTAAGATTTTTATTTATTTCTTTAAGAAGTAGAGTTACAGACAATGAGAGGGAGAGACAGAGAGAGAGGTCTTGCATCCTCTGGTTCACTCCCCAAATGACTACAAGGGTCGGAGCTGAGCTGATCCAAAGCCAGGAGCCAGGAACTTCTTCCAGGTTTCCCATGCAGGTGCAGGGGCCCAAGCTCTTGGGCCATCTTCCACTGCTTTCCCAGGCCATAGCAGAGAGCTGGATTGGAAGAGGAGCTGCCGGGTCTCGAACTGGTGTCCGTTATGGGATGCCGGCGTTGCAGGTGGAGGATTAACCTACTGTGCCACAGTGCCAGCCCCGGAATATCTCCATCTTTAAATGGCTTCATGAATTCAGCATGATGACTCACTCCAGTGCAATTAAACAAAATTTGTGGCTTTGAACAAAAAGTCACAGAATCACTGGCGTTCATGTTGGCCAGCAGGAGCTTTACCGATCAACTGGCTCAAACCCCCTTTCTCAGATAAAAACTCTGAAGCCCAGGTAAGGGTTAGGTATTTACCAACCCTATGAGCTTGCGGTCTCATTCTGCAGTGTGACATACCAGGGCCATTTGTGCTGCTCACACAGGAACTCACGCCGGGTGTGCTCTCGCCAGGAGGAGCTGAAGTCACAGAGGAAAGGAGAACCCAGCCTCCCCTGTCAGGGAGTGTGTTGAATTGCGATAGGGGAGTCAGACACACCCACATCATGCCTCTCTGTGGGCGCCTCCAGTAGTCAGCTGCAGAATACAAGACCAAGCCCAGAGACCACTTAGTATTAAACCTGCCATGTCCTGGAAGCTTCCACATACCTGACAGCATGTGAATCACCGTGGATGCATTTAATCCCCCCTGTCTTTGGATGCCCTCAAGCCCTCTTACATATTGAAATTTTATTGACGAGAACACAGCGTGGCATACGCACCCCTTCCATTAAGTGTGTTGCTTCATTATCTTCCTGCTCATAGGCAATGGGAGTTTCTGGGAGACCTCAGTCATCAGCAAACCATTTACCCAACTAGGTGGGAAGCGGGAAGTTATTTCCAGAGTGAGGTCAAGGCCTCACTGTGTTTTCACTGCCAGGAACTCCGCTGGGCTTGCCCTCTGTAATCCTCTCAGGGAATGTCCTTTGGAGTTGCACCATCTTGCACCCACATGCACAAGGTCTCCTTTCTCAGTCCCGGGAGCCACATGCACCTGCTCATCCTTGCTATTCCCATAGCTCCATCTTCCAATGAGATTGTTTTGTATTAGTGTACTAGTGATGTGACTTTAGCCATTGCCAAACCAAATGCCCATCATAAATGGTTGATGAAGAAAGAAAGGCTAAGTAAACTCCTTTAAACCGTCAGCTACGCGTATGTGGTCTGGAACGTGTTGTGAGTATGTAGGTATGTACTGATGGATCGTTTCTTTTCCGCTAAGTGTGTACTCTCACGGCATTTGTAACACAGTCAAATCTCTGCGAAACTACAGGAGCTTGGCCAGGTGCTCCCTTTCTGCCCCAGCTCCCTTGGGAGGATGTGTCATCTGTACCTGACCGTGAACATGCACCTTGGGGAACAATGGGATGGAGACCTTTCTCTTTTGCCCTCAGTCACCACACCTAAATTCCAGCTTGCCTTTTCCTGTCTCCATCTTGATACCCATCTATTGGCATTGGAGCTGAACAGACAGAGGAGGGAGAACCAGCGACATCACTGAGAGTCCGTTCTGTGAAAGCTGTGTTCAAAACCAAGTTGAAGTTCACTGCAATGCAAGTTCCAGAGAAAAGGGGACATTCACCCAGTGTGACAGCATGGTGCAATTTCTTTTTTCTTTTTCTTTTTTTTTTTATTTATTTTTTTTATTTTTTATTTTTTTGACAGGCAGAGTGGACAGTGAGAGAGAGAGACAGAGAGAAAGGTCTTCCTTTGCCGTTGGTTCACCCTCCAATGGCCGCCGCGGCCGGCGCGCTGCGGCCGGCGCACCGCGCTGATCCGATGGCAGGAGCCAGGAGCCAGGTGCTTCTCCTGGTCTCCCATGGGGTGCAGGGCCCAAGCACCTGGGCCATCCTCCACTGCACTCCCTGGCCACAGCAGAGGGCTGGCCTGGAAGAGGGGCAACCGGGACAGAATCCGGCGCCCCGACCGGGACTAGAACCCGGTGTGCCGGCGCCGCTAGGCGGAGGATTAGCCTAGTGAGCCGCGGCGCCGGCCAGCATGGTGCAATTTCTAAAAGCATAATCATTGTGCTGGCTGGAGCTGACCTAATCAGAACAGGCAGGGGCGGGGGAGGCAGAAAATTGCAGGTGGTCTACTGCACCAGGGAGAGTAGTGGAGAGATGTAAGGATAGGGCTGGACTGGGACGACCAGATTGGTGACTCACAGCTGCTGCTCTGAGTGGGGCAAATCGCTGGGCTTCTCCCAGGACAAAGGAAAGAGCAGTGGAGAGGCAGCCATTAAATCTTCCTAATGTCCCGTCTTGCTCTGGTGTCGAGGGGTTCTCTGGAGCCAGAAAACGTCACTTTGATTCTGAATTGGACAAGGAGTCATCCTGTGGCAGATGAACTAGTCCTGCTCACTCCACCCTCCCCTTCTTAACCCCTGCAATCTATGAATGTGAACTTACTGGGGCACAGGTGTAATTCAGTTGTTTTGTTGGTTTTTGTAGTGTAATTAAAGAGCATGAGATAGGGAGGTCTTCTGGGATTATCTGGGTAGACCCTAAATCCAATGACAAGTGTCCTTGTAGGAGAGACACACACAGACGAAAAGGCTGTGTGAAGAGATGGGCAGAAGTTGAAGTGTGGCCCTTGCCCGGGAATGCCAGGGCAGCCACTAGGAGCCGAGGCAAGGGACAGCTTGTCCCCGAGAAAGTCCCACTGCTGGACGCTTCTGCTGACGCCTGGGCTCGGGACTTCAGGCTTCCAGAACTGGGGGAATGCATGTGTGCTTTTGTGAAGCCCCCCGGTTTCCATTGTTGGAGACGAATGGGGCACCTGGGCCAGGAATCAGCCAGGGCAGCGGTCTTTGAAGTTCTGTTTTTTCGGAATCAAAACCTTTGCACTTTTCTCCTGTTGGAACTTTCTGCCCAGTTACCTTTGTTCATGAGCATGGGAGCTCCTGGAATGTTGGAACAAGAGGGAGGCTGTGCTGAATCTGCCCATCCCCCACCCCTGGAAAGGTAGAAGAGCTTTACCTACCGAGGGCCAGGCGTCCAGAGGGCTCAGCACTCACAGGTTCCTGCGCTGTGCCAGGTTGGCAGAGGAGATGAGAGTGTTGTTAAAGCCGCCGAGACCAAGAGTGGTCCCTGACCCAGGTAAGAGCTCTGATGATGATCCCTGTGGCTTTGCAGGTCATGCAGTGGCAGGCCTGGTGCCCATGCTTTGGCACTGGGTGTCCTGTCCTCCTGATCATGCTTGCTGTCCCCCATGAGTCCTGTCTTTGGCATTTCCTTTCCTCCTACAGAGGGGTGGAATAAGAAAGAGCTTTAGGGGCTGGTGTTGTGGAGTAGTAGGTATGGCCACCACCTGTCATTGGCATCCGGTATGGCCACTGGTTCGAGTCCTGACTGTTCCGCTTCTGACCCACTTCCCTGCTGATGTGCCGGGTAAAGCAGTGGAGGGTAGCCCAGGTCCTCAAGCCCCTGCACTCTTGTGGGAGACCTGGAAGAAGCTCCTGGCTTCGGTCTGGCCCAGCCCTGGCCATTGTGGCCATTTGGAAAGTGAGCCAGCAGAGGGAAGACTCTCTGTGTCTCTGTACTCAGCCTTTCAAATAAAGAGAAAAGGGCTTTAGACTCACTGAGATGTCAGTTCCTGAACCTGCCACCAGAGAAAAGGCCATGGAAGCCTTGGGGTACTTGTCTTCATGCAAGAAAGAATTCAGGCATGAGACAGCGGAGTGATAAGGCTTTATTGGGAATAGGGCATCCATCAGAATGGAAGGGACAGAGAGAGGGAGTGCCTAGTCACTCGGACTGGGGGAGAGCAAGGTTACATGGTTGAATGGAGAGAATACACCTGGCAGGCCAGGAGTGTGGCTCAGCAGAGGGGCAGAGGGCTGAGCAAGCAGTCTGTTTGGACTCCCTGGGGTTTTAATGGAGTCTGTCTACCCACCTCCCCCTCTCCTCCAGGACAAAGGATGGGGAGTCCTGGCAGAAGGGTTTGTTGGGTGAAAATTAGCAAATTCCTCCCCAGATTGCTGGCACTGGGCAGTGTAGAGGGGCTTCCCTTAGGGTGTTTGAGAAGGTTTTATTGACCCATGTTATCAGGTCAGGTAGCCCATTTGGTCCTGAGGAGAGAGTTCTCCTGGGAGCTTTCCTTGGGGGAAGGGCTGGGACCACCTGGGAGGTTATGAGGGTCTGGGCAGGACTTTGAGTGCAGGTGCTGGGCTTCTGGAGCTTCCACAGTAGGTGCTGGTCTCCAGGCCTGTCTCACGCACACATGGGCTCAATGTCTGGCTTCCTACCTAACAATCCCACTCTGACCCTTTCCAGCTGTGTGAGTCCTTGACCCTGTGGACACTTTGTGTCTTCAGCCACACCATGCAGGTGACAAAAGCCACCTTTCAGGGCCATCCCTCATCAGGTGCCTGCTGAAATAATTGTGGCTAATCTTTGCTGAATATCTGTTATATGTTAAGGTCTATGCCAAGGACATTATAAGAATGGTCTTGTTTAATTCTCACCAGGATACTGGGGTAGATTTGGCCATTAACTGTATTTAATAAAAGAAAAGACAAGGACTGGAAAAGGTTAAATAATTTGCCCCAAATTATCTAACCCAATGTAGGGACAGAGTCAGCCTGGAACTCAGGACTCTTCCATAAAACCTGTGCTGTAACCTGTAAGCCACATTGCCAGCTGCTCAGTACATTTGTTGTGTAGTTGCTTAGTTGCTTTTGTTGCAGTCTTTTATTTATTTATTTTTTAAAAGCTGATCTAATTTATTATACTTCCCTCCCCTCATCCTATTGCTTTGCTTGCCTTTTTTTTTTTTTTTTTTGGACAGGCAGAGTGGATAGTGAGAGAGGGAGACAGAGAGAAAGGTCTTCCTTTTGCCGTTGGTTCACCCTCCAATGGCCGCCACGGCCGGCGCACCGCGCTGATCCTATGGCAGGAGCCAGGTACTTATCCTGGTTTCCCATGCGGGTGCAGGGCCCAAGCACTTGTGCCATCCTCCACTGCACTCCTGGGCCACAGCAGAGAGCTGGCCTGGAAGAGGGGCAACCGGGACAGAATCCGGCGCCCTGACCGGGACTAGAACCCCGTGTGCCGGCGCCGCTAGGTGAAGGATTAGCCTATTGAGCTGTGGCGCCGGCCTGTTGCAGTCTTAAGATTACTTTTCCCCCATGAGTCTCTGCAGCATCCTTTGCATTTTTTAATGAGCATAGGGAAGGTAATCAGCAAATTATGGCCAATGAACCCGATCATCGCTTTGTCTGCTTTTGTCAATAAGGTTTCACTGGAACACCACCCTGGTGCATGCTATCTGTGGCTCCAGGCTGCTTTTGCTTTACAATAGGCTGGAGTTGAGTGCAACAGAGACTTGCTGGTCCGCAAAAAGAGACAGGGTCAGCCTTGGGGTAGATGAGAGCCTGAGCTTCACAATGAGGAAGCACTGGGTTCAAATCCTCCTTTCATCTGTTCTCGGCTCCGTGGGTGCTGGACGGCCCCCGGGGAGCTCTCCGGTTCTCCTCTTGGAAGCAGGCAGGCTGGTGGCTGACTCAGAGTTGAATGAGAGTGCTCAGAAGAGAGCCTGGAAGGAGGAGGGGCTGCTCCCTTGTGTCCCCTCCCTACTTTCCATGACAAATCTCACCACAAGCAATTCCGGGAGGCAGCCTCTCCAGACTTCTCACTGTTTGCCTTTCACTTCAGGGCTTCCTGGTCCTGGGTGGGCTGGAGGCTGCCCCACCTGCACCTGCCCCCACAAGGACAGGTTCAGCCCTGTCTGCAGGCTTCCTGGTCTCTTGTAGGCCCTGGGCCCTCCTCCAATGGAGAACTGGACCCGTCCAGCTGGTCCAGGTGCCCCTCCTTCCGGGCTGTGCACAGATCTGGCTTCCCCACAGTGAGCAGCCTTTAGATTCTTTGAAACACACTGTGGCTTGGCCACTGTTTTCTTTGACTCTCCGCCAAACCTATTACACGTGTCAGAGCAGTGAGGGACTGGAAGAATTATGATTTCCATTTGGCTTCTGCGGCCGCTTAGTCTAATTTGTACTGGCTTTGAAATACAGCGATTGCTGTTCTGTTATTTGGAGTTAGGGGCTGCTTCAAGTCTTGCCTCTTGCCTCTCCACCACTTCAGCTTTTATCCTTTCTGGGGTGAGGGTGGGACAGGAAGAACAAAAAGTGAAAGCCACGGAAGCTGAGCTGCCACCATCCGCACCCCCTCTCCTACGTGGACTCACTTGTTCCAGCACCAGGTTTCATTATCTGAAGGGCTACATTGCAAGGTGAAGCATGATAATGAGGTTGTAGCTAATCAGAACATACGGAAGGTTTTCACCATTAGCTCTGATGCCTGACTTGGGAGGGGGTGGGGTCTGGTGGTTTAAGGAGGAGTCTATCACCCACGCTGGGGTGCACCAACAATCTCCAGGAGCTGTTGCTTGTGCCCATTGCCTCCCGCTCCTGTTTCCACCCCCGCTCTGTAGCCCCTGCAAGCTCTCCCACGGAGATGAATTCAAGTTCATGGAATCAAAGACTGCTTTAGACTCCCAGAGATGTCAGCTCTCCGTCCCACTCTGACCCTTTCCAGCTATGTGAGTCCTTGAACCTGTGGACACTTTGTGTCTTCAGCCACCCATGCAGGTGACAAGAGCCGCCTTTCAGGGCCATCCCTGGTCAGGTGTCTGCTGAAATAATTGCGGCTAATCTTTGCTGGATATTTGTTATGTGTTAAGATCTATGCCAAGGACATTGCAAGAATGGTCTTGTTTAATTCTTACTGGGATACTGAATTGCCCATCACTCCTTGTTGCCGAATCCATTGGGATCATGTCCACCCTCTCCTGTTTGACTTCCTGGCAGCGTTTAACACCGTGGACGTTTGACATCAAATAGATTCTGAGACACTGGTCTCTTGCTTTTTTCTCCTGTTTCTCTGGCAGATTCTTCCCTCATCCATTTTCTCCAGGCTCACGTGTACATATTTAGAAGCAATCCCACTGCTCCCTACAATGAGGACGTTGTAGGGATCAGAATTCCTTCTAGATGCTTGTCCAACTGTTCTGTTCCCTGGATCCCTCCTTCTCTCTCTCTCTCTCTTCGAAGAGACTTCACATGCCAGTTGCTGGTTGGGTTCTGGAGGGACAAAGCTGCTGGCCTGGAGGACCTCAGCATCCATGTCCCGTGGTCCCAGTCCACGTGGTCCCAGTCCTCTCTACACTCCACTCTGAGTTCTCCACCAAGTGCATATTTATGGGCTGTAAGATGGCAGAGACTAAAGCATCATCCGAGGTTTAGTCTAATTAGAGAGACTCCCAATGAGTCTAACTTAATGGGAGTCTAAGACGCACGTCACAGAATGTGTACACTGGAGGATGTTGTCTGCAATCAGCTTCCCTGACCACCATCCCCACCACAAATGTGTAATTTAAGAAATGTCATGGACTCAGCAGTGTTTGCTCCTGGTAGCCCTTTCCTATACGAGGCCCACTGCTTGGCCAGTGTACCCACCCTCCACTAGCCATCCCTTTCCAGCTACTGAGGGTATTGATTGCTAATAGCTCCCACTTGTCCTCTTGTGTAAGGAAGCTTGCCCTTGGTTGACTCAGCCACCTGCCCAGAGATGCCTGGAAGATTAAGCTCCCTAGCCAGCTCAGGAGACAGCTGTGACCAACGCCTTTGTGTGGGAAGAAGGGACTAGCTCTCTTGCATTTGGGCAGCAGAATCTCCGTGCTACAATTTACACCCAGGGTTCCTAGAGAAATCAGCCCATGTCTGGACTTCTACGAAGCCATGTTGTTGTCTAACTTCTTCCCTATCCCTATCCCATCCCACTCCCCTTTCTCCCTCCCTCCCCACCCCTCTCTCCTGTGGGGCCCTGGTTTTAGGAAACTTGCCCTGTGCCACGTGCCACTGCTGTTTGGCATGGGCCTCAGTGTCTTCATCTCTGCGATGAGACAGTTGGCTTACACAAACATGCTGAGGCTGTGCAGGCAGAAGGCATGCCATCAACACTTCTGCATGGTCTAACGAATGCACCTCACACAAAGAGGGGGCCTCTCACACGGCCTTCTGGCCTGCTCTGAGAGCACCACAGACCCTTGAAAATGCCGGATGAGGAGGTATGGGGAGAGCGCTTCTCTGGGAGCCAGAAGAGGAAGAGCAGTGCTAATGGTTTGCCTGAAGTGGAAGTGGTTCTGGAAAGATTTGAAGCCAACACAAGGGCAGGCAGCCCTGTCTCTTCCGCCAAGTGCGGAGTGGCATGGACACGGCCATTTGGTTTCCTGGAGGCAGATGTGGTTTGGATGGTGGGAGGCAAGAGAAGTTGTCTCCATCTGAGGATCACTCAGAATTAAGTGATGAGAGGGGCCTACATTTAAGAAGAGGAAGAACAGTCTGGATTGCATTCCAGCATTTTTCTGTTCTGTACTTCTGAACCCACATCCATCCTAGAATGGGGTAGGGGTTGCTCACTGATAGTGCGTTATGTCCACAGAATCAGCGCAAAGAAGTGAGTATTTTTGCAGAGCTTCTCTGTATGCCAGGGACATGGCAAGGGCGCAGGGAAGGACGGTCTGATGGGATGGTTGCACTCACATGCACACACCAGATGATGGAATGGATCCCAGCATTGTTGTTTTATTTTTATTTTTTTGACAGGCAAAGTTAGTGAGAAAAAAAGGCAGAGAGAAAGGTCTTCCTTCCGTTGGTTCACCCCCAGGATGGCCACCATGACTGGCGCTGCGCCGATCCGAAGCCAGGAGCCAGGTGCTTCCTCCTGGTCTCCCATGCAGGTGCAGGGCCCGAGCACTTGGGCCATCCTCCACTGCACTCCCGGGCCACAGCAGAGAGCTGGACTGGAAGAGGAGCAACCGGGACTAGAACCTGGAGTGCTGGTGCCGCAGGTGGAGGATTAGCCTAGTGAGCCGAGGTGCTGGCTGGATTCCAGCATTGTTAAATGGGAAAGGTTTATAACTGGGAAGCTCTTGTGTTTCTCTCACATCTGCCCTTGGAGGGGCTCTGTCTCCGTCTTCATTGCCAACTTCCCTATCGGAGCTCCACGCCTTTCTTCCTGAACCAGAGTGGTATCCTCCTGGGTCTTGCCACATCCCATCCTACCTCTTCTCCATCAAGTCCCAGCGCGACACCATCTCACAGGCATAAATCAGATGGAGGCTGCTCCACTCTGAACCCTTCCTGGCTCCGCATTGTCTGTGTCCATCCCGCCACTGACCTCTGTCCATGCTTGCCTTTGCCCTCCTGACCCCTGCTTGCTGTGTTGGCCTAGCGTAGCATGCAGCTTCCTGCCTCAGGGCCTTCCTCACATGCTCTTCTCTCTGCCTGGAGCCCCTGTTCCACCAGGGGAACCTTCCCTGCCCTTCGAGAGCAGGTCAGCCCACCCCTCCCTTTATGATCCCTCACGGTCCCCAAGCTCCTCCTTTGTAACATTTGGCATTGACTAAGGGACGTGAGCTTGATGGTTTTCCTGCTGGGTTCCTTGCTGTATCCTCACCGTACCATGCACATAGTAGGCCCTCAATATATTTTTATTGATTATTGATTTAACATAGATGTGAAATCAGACAGACTGATCCTATTGCACCTGCATGTTGATCTCTCTCGCTATCTCCTTGATCTCTCTCACTATCTCCTCTTTTTCCTTCCAAATCCTTGGGCTGGTGTATTATGGCCTGGTAATAACTGTCACAGTGGCTTCAGCATCCACTGAGTTCTTTAAATTTCGCATGATGACTTCATTTGCATCCTCTAACGTGACACTTGCCACAAGCTGATGAGGCAGTTAGCATTGTTCCTGTTTTACAGATGGGGACACTGAGAACACGGGTGTGTAGTAGTTGGCAAATGCTAGTGGCAGCTCTGCCACATGTTAACCGTGTGACCTTGGACAAGTCGGGAGAGTTCTCTGAGCCTCCCTTCCTTCGAAGGCAAATCAAGGTGTGGCTGCTCCCCCTGGCACCTCTGCCTTCCCCATCGTGGTGCATTTCATTTCACAGTTTGAGTTTTTAAAAAGTACTTCTTGGCCGGCGCCGTGGCTCACTAGGCTAATCCTCTGCCTTGCGGCGCCGGCACACCGGGTTCTAGTCCCGGTTGGGGTGCTGGATTCTGTCCCGGTTGCCCCTCTTCCAGGCCAGCTCTCTGCTGTGGCCTGGGAGTGGAGTGGAGGATGGCCCAAGTGCTTGGGCCCTGCACCCCATGGGAGACCAGGATAAGTACCTGGCTCCTGGCTCCTGCCATCGGATCAGTGCGGTGCGCCGGCCGTGGCGGCCATTGGAGGGTGAACCAACGGCAAAGGAAGACCTTTCCCTCTGTCTCTCCCTCTCGTGTGTCCACTCTGCCTGTCAAAAAAAAAAAAAAAAAAAAAAAGTACTTCTCTCTCCTATACTAGACCCAAAGCACAGTGAGGGCAAAGATTACATATTATTTATGGTTGCATCCTGGGTTCCAAGCTCCGTGCCTGGCACATCGTAGAACCTAAAAATGAACACTGAGTGGAAATCTCACGGGCCCACGCGTGGGGAATGCACCACGTATTGTGATGCTCACTTGGTGACTGGCACATGGCACATGGTGACGTGGGTCTGCGGTGACGACCAGCCCCGCCCCGACTACAGCCAGGGCTGCTCTGCAGGGGAGCCTCCTGGCTGGCACGTGGAAGCCTATCATTTCAGGTCGCCACTCAAACTCTTCTTGCAAGCGCCAGAGGTACACTGTTTCTTGATTTGTACGAACCGCCCAAGTCTCTGATTCATTAAGAATCATTGAGAGTTGAGTGGGGCTGAGGCTGCCTTTGGAGCCTGTGATTGCAAGCTGGAGTCACTCAATCATGTCCCAGTTGGGTTTTCTCTTGATTTTGATTGTGTGTGTCTGGTCCTTCTCCATTTCCACCGAGTAACCCCATTAAACTCCCATTTTCCACACCCAAGAAAACGAGCAGAGATAGGAACGCTGGCGCCAAGCCCTTAGGTCTCTTTTGTCCTCAGGTGGCTCCCAGTGAAGTCTTCATCAGATCTGAAGAATTGTTTAAAGAAAATGTTAATTGTTTCTCAGCAATTGGGTATCTGCCAGCGTCTTTCTCCATTCCCTCCTATTTCATTAGAAAAGACTCTATGAGGCCTTTTGTCTTTAAAAAACGTGCTCTGTGTGTGTGTGTACATGTGTATGTCTCTGCATGTTCATGTGTGTATATATGTGTGTAGGTATGTGTGTAGATTTGAGGGCCACAAAGACTCCGTGACTTTGTGGCGTGACATCCATGAGAATCAAGGAACTGCACCAGGTTCTCTGTGTTTTTCAGAAGTCTAATTTCAGTTGGCTCATGTGTCTGGGTGACACTTGTTTACACAGCTCTGCTTATTTATGGCACATGGTGAAACTGGGCTAAGAAATGAATTTACAGCCTGGAATGAGCCAAATAAATCTCAGGAACAACATCTCCCCTAACAGCCCCATTAGGGGCACTCACATCTATGGCTTCGCTGCGATGGGCTCCAAGCACGTTCCTGGGCCTTAAAAAGCCCGTGCTTCCAGGAAAGCACTTTCCAGCGCCCACAAACCCTCCCTTCAGATGGACTCCATCTCCCAGGCTGCTCTCGGCTTCCCCCTCCACACACGCTGTCCAGAA
The DNA here is from genome assembly GCF_964237555.1 of Oryctolagus cuniculus. Taxonomy (NCBI): domain Eukaryota; kingdom Metazoa; phylum Chordata; class Mammalia; order Lagomorpha; family Leporidae; genus Oryctolagus; species Oryctolagus cuniculus. The sequence continues at coordinate 112,527,738 of NC_091442.1, read as the reverse complement.
CTCGGAAATCAGATGGGTGAAATGTAGGAAGCAGTACCCATGTAGGAGGAAATGCAAGTAGAAATTAAATACACGAGAAGACGTTCGGCCTCACTGGTTACTGGCAGAAAATACAGACGTCCCATTCTATCTCTATTATGTAATAAAAAATAGTGGCCATTCAGACAACCAGTGCTGGCTGGATAGTTATGTTAATGGCACAGTTATAGACTGTGTGTGGCAGTGCAAATTAGTAAAGCGTTTTTTGCAAGGCAATTTGGCAGGACACAGCCAGAACTATACGCTACCTCAAACCTGGTGGTGCAGAAATTGTCATCAATACAGAGAATGAAGAAATGGTCCCCTGAAACGGGAAGAATCCCTGACACATCAGACACTTTCCATCAGCATGGTCTATACTGTGTAAAATCAGGAATGCACTCCAGCAATGTGTGTGTGTGTGTGTGGGGGGGGTCATTAAGTGAGTGTACTTAGTCATTGAAGTCGCTCACTGAAACATTGCATGGTGATTAAAAATCATTATAAGGATTGCACAAACAATGCAAGGATGTGTACGACACACTATGAAGAGCAAGAAGAGGCTACAGATCTAATCTGTGATCACAAAATCAATAGGTAAATGGATATGACCTACCTAGAGGAGATCATTCAAAATGAGAATTGTTGCCAAAAGAACATGATATAGATCCATGGTTCCTGTGTAAGTGTGCACTGATAGGTGTGTATGTCTGTGTTGATAAAATAGCAGGCATGTTTTCTTTCTTTTTTTCTAGAAAATTTTTATTTAATATAAATTTTGAAAGTACAACTTTTAGATTATAGCAGTTTTTCCCCCCATAACCATCCTTCCACCCGCAACCATCCCATCTCCTACTCCCTCTCCCATCCCATTCTAGATCAAGGTTCATTTTTAATTATATACAGAAGATCAACTTAGTATATACTAAGTTGCAGCCACACAGACAGTTAAAGTATAAAGTACTGTTTGAATACTAGTTTTACCATTAATTCACATAGTACAGCACATTAAGGACAGAGATCCTACATGGGGAATAAGTGCACAGTGAATCCTGTTGATTTAACAATTGACACTCTTGTTTATGGCATCAGTCATCACCCGAGGCTCTTGTCATGAGTTGCAAAGGCTATGGAAGCCTCTTGAGTTCGCTGACTCTGATCTTATTTAGACAAGGCCATAGTCAAAGTGGAAGTTCTCTCCTCCCTTCAGAGAAAGGTACCTCCTCCTTTGATGGCCCATTCTTTCCACTGGGATCTCACGGAGATCTTTCATTTAGGTCATTTTTTGCCACAGTGTCCCTAAAATACTTTCAATGCTAAAAATAATGGGTGAATTCTGGGAAATGTGATTTACATAATTACTAGTTTTAGAATTAAACAAGTGGTGAAATCTCAGCCACTTATTTTGTGCCCTTAAATTATTTGACCTCTCTGAGTCTGTTTTCACATCAGTGAAATGGGAGTAAAAACATAATTTATTATTTTGGATAGTGATGGGGATTGAACAAGGCAGTGAATGTGGAGAACTTTTCACAATACTTGACGTCAGTGACTTTCAGTGATAGCTTTTTGTTATTGTGTGTGTGATTATTGTCATCTATCATCTATCTATCAATCTATCTGTCTATCTATCATCTATCTATCTCCATCTATCTATCTGCCTACTTTTGAAAGACATAGGAGTTGACCACATGACATCCATTTTGTTTCCGATCATTAGCCAAAGCCAATCCTGGTATCCCATCCCCTTGCCAGTGCTGATCTAGACAGTGGTATGTGAACTCATCCCAACCAGAGGGACTTGAGGGGCAGAAGCACAGAAAGAATTAGTCTCTTTCTTCTGGGGTCAACGTCAGGTCTGAATGTGGCCTGGGGCAGCCTTCACTGTCCAAGGATGAAGACAACACTAGAACAGTGCAGTGAGGGGAAGAGTCTTTGCCTTCAGCTCTACCCAACCTCACTGCTTCCACATATATGAGCCCTACATTTTCCTAATTAGTTTAATGAGTTTAAATCAAGGCGCTCAGTCACATGCAATAAAAAATTATCACCTTACATTGGAAGCTGGTGTTTGTCCTAGAGGATAAGATGTCTACAGGTCATCTCAGAGAGCTTGGGTTGTATTCCTGGCTCTGGCCCTGATTCCAAGCTACCTACTAATGAAGACCCTGGCAGCAGTGGTAACAGCTGGAGTAGTTGGGTCCCTGCCACCCACATGGGAGCTTGGACTGAGTTTCCAGCTCCTGGCTCCACTCGTGGCCCAGCATCAGCCATTATGGATGTTTGAGCAGTGAACCAGGGGATGGGAGCTCTGTTTCCTTGACTATCAAAAAATACTTTTTAAAAATTTAAGAAAAGATTCTAATACAATCAGGGTACAGTCATTATCTTTCCTTGGGAATCCTGAACTTTTTAAAAAATTATTTAAGGAATGCAAACTTCATGCATATCATAATACAAATTTAGGAGCATGGCGATTCTTCCCACTCCCCTCCAGTACTCTCACCTTCCTTCCTCTTCCCTCTCCCATTCCCATTCTTATTTTTCACAAAGACCTATTTTCAGTTAACTTTTGTTTTTGTTTAGGTTTATTTTGTTTATTTGAAAGGCAGAGTTATAGAGAGAAGTAAAGACACAGAGAGAGGCCTTCCATCCACTGGTTCACTCCCCAGATGGCCACAACGGCCAGAGCTGCACCGATCCGAAGCCAGGAGCCAGGAGCTTCTTTCAGGTCTCCCATGTGGGCACAGGGGCCCAAGCACTTGGGCCATCTTGTACTGCTTTCCCAGGCCATAGCAGAGAGCTGGATCGGAAGAGGAGCAGCCGGGACTCAAACCGGCGCCCATAGGGGATGCCGGCGCTTCAGGCCAGGGCTTTAACCTGCTGTGCCACAGTGCCGGCACAGCACTTTATGAGTATAAAGTTAACTTTATACTCATAAGATTAACCCTAGTTCAATAAATGCTATGAAGAAAAAAAAAACAAAAAATAAAATAAAAACACTGTTCCTCAACAGTACAGACAGGGGCTATTCAACATCATTGCATTCTATCCCTCCCCAGCCCCACCGTTTTTAGCATTTTGTTCATGTTACAGAGAGGGGGAGAGAGCTCTTCCACCCGTTCTTTCCCTCCCCAGATGCCCACAGCTGCCAGGACTCGGCCAGGCCCCCGTCCTGAACTTTTATGATCAGAAAACCAGGTGACCTCCAAACGGCGACTCACTGCTCTTGATGCCTCCCTCTCATTCTGTTCTCACTGAGATCCAGACCTTCTACGCATTGTCAACTTGACTGCTCCTCCTGAGTGTCCAGGAATACATAGCCTGGAGTAGGAAAAGCCTTCCCCTGTGGCGCCAGCATCCCATATGGGCGCCAGTTGAGTCCTGGCTGCACCATTCCCATCCAGCTCCCTGCTAATGGCCTGGGAAAGCAGTAGAAGATGGACCAAATGGTTGGGCCCCTGCACCTGTGTGGGAGACCCAGAAGAAACTCCTGGCTCCTGGCTTTATATCAGCTCTGCTCCAGCTGTTGTGGCCCTTTGGGGAGTGAACCAGTGGACAGAAGACCTCTCTCTGTCTCTCCCTCTCTCTGTCTGTAACTCTACCTCTCAAATAAATAAAACCTTTTTTTTTTAAAAAAAAAAAAACTTACCTTGAACTGGACTCATGATCTCTCTGTGTAGTCAATTATATATATATATATATATATATTTTTTTTTTTTTTTTTGACAGGCAAAGTGGACAGTGAGGGAGAGAGACAGAGAGAAAGGTCTTCCTTTGCCGTTGGTTCACCCTCCAATGGCCGCCGCGGTCAGTGTGCTGCGGCTGGCGCACTGCGCTGATCCGATGGCAGGAGCCAGGTGCTTATCCTGGTCTCCCATGGGGTGCAGGGCCCAAGCACTTGGGCCATCCTCCACTGCACTCCCTGGCCACAGCAGAGAGCTGGCCTGGAAGAGGGGCAACCGGGACAGAATCTGGCACCCCGACCAGGACTAGAACCCGGTGTGCTGGCGCCGCAAAGCGGAGGATTAGCCTAGTAAGCCATGGCGCTGGCTATCAATTATATTTTTACTCCCATTTCACTGACGTGAAAACTGAGATGCAGATAAGTCAAATAAATTGATTAAAGACACAAATAATTGCCTAAGATTTCACCACTTGTTTAATTCCAAAACTATTAATTGTGCACACATACACACACACCTTTCTCCCATCATTCCTAGTCTCAGGGAGCACAACCATCATGTATCCAGATAACCAAATAGAAACCACATTTCTTTGTCTTGAAAGATCCCATTCTTTTATCTACCATATTCACTCTGCCACTGAATATTATTGATTTTATTTCCTAAACGTTTTGGAATCTTTCGACTTTGCTCGTCTCCCCATCACTGCCCTGGTCTCTCACTTGACCAGGGACGATAGTCTTATGATGGATTTCTCCGCATTGACTCTTGTTCCCTTCTAAGCTCCTTTGGAATCAGGCCGGAGATAATATTTTTGAAATGCAAATCTGTTTAGCTTACCTTTTTGTTTAAAAGACTTCAGTGTCTTCAATTTGCTTTTGGAGTAAAGACAAAAATCTTGAACATGGTCTAAGGGACACTGCATGGCCAGGGAGAGGACTCTGGTCTTCACGTTGATCCAAATGCTGGCCAGTATTGTCCAGTTTTGGTTTTTCTCTTTATGTCATGATTCTGTCTCCAGATGGCTTTTTTTTTTTCTTTCTTCTTTCTTTCTTTCTTCTTCTTCTTCTTCTTCTTTTTTTTTTTTTTTTGAAAAGCAGAGTTAGACAGTAAGAGAGAGAGACAGAGAGAAAGGTCTTCCTTTTTCCGTTGGTTCACCCCCTAAGTGGCTGCTACTGCCAGTATGTTGCGGCTAGCGCGCTGCACTGATCTGAAGCCAGGAGCCAGGTGCTTCCTCCTGGGCTCCCATGCGGGTGCAGGGCCCAAGCACTTGGGCCATCCTCCACTGCACTCCAAGGCCACAGCAGAGAGCTGGACTGGAAGAGGAGCAACCGGGACAGAACCGGCGCCCTGACCAGGACTAGAACCCAGGGTGCTGGCGCTGCAGACGGAGGATTAGCCTAGTGAGCTGCGGTGCCGGCTCCAGATCGCTTTTACGCATAGAATTTTCTGTACCATGTTGTACTGCACTGTCCCTTATATGTCAGCAGAGCTTGTGCTAATTTTTTACATTTTAGCTCAATTTTCATTTCCTTGGTGAAGAGTCCGCACCCAGGTCATCTCTTCCTGTCTTCCTGTAGCTCTCTAACAGGTGTTAACAGCAGCCGCATTAATTAGCATGACTACGGCTTCAAGGCTGTTTCTTCTCCCGTAGGTCTAAGTCTTACTACCCATAGATTCTCCCCCAGGAGGAACTCAACAGTACTTGTTGAGGAACTGATGAATGGGTGGACAGTGCCCTGATCCCGACGCTTCCTTTCCCTGAGCCGCAGCTGTAGCTGTATACAATGGCCTTTGTCTCTCCGGTTCTTCATTCCGCTCCCGTAGGACTGCCCGAGTGCATTCTGCACCGCAAGTTCCGATCGCAGTTATTTCTGCATCAAACGATCAAACGGTTCTCCACTGCATAGAGAACAAAGCGTGCTTTAGTCCCAACATAATTTCCCATGCTTGTCTCCCAACTCGTCATCCTTTCCACTGCGCTGTTTCTCTAGTTCTTTAACATGCAGTTAATTAAAGGCGCCAACTACTTGCTCTGCTCTCACACTGTTGCCCTTCCTAGCATTGTCTATGCTGTTCCCTACAGCCTGGGCCTCCTAGTACCATTATGTTATCATAATTTCACTCATCTTTCTAAATTGAGAGCATGTGCCTTCTGCTTAAAGTTTTCTATAATTCCTTCACTTAGCATTAATTTCCCATTCTCAGGACTTTCATAGCCTACAAGGCAGTGCGCACAAAATTGGCCAACAGTAATATGCCTTAACCACTACACCCAGGGGGCGTCGTGCACGGTGTTAAAAGTGAAGAGCCGCATGGTCCAGGTTTCTGTACCATAAATCATCCATTTTAACGTCAACCCTGTGATGGGCTGTGTTATGGTTCACAAATATTTCTTACCCTCATGAGAGCCTGAATCAGTCAATGGCCCTGGAGTTTAAAGTAGCAGAGGAGAGAGGAAGGAGAAATGGAGAGAGGGAATGTATGCACTTATACGAGTATATGCACGTGTGTGTGTGTGTGTGTGTGTGAGGTCAGTGGGGTTCCATTCCCTCCCTAGGGATTATGAGCTAGGAAATCCCTCTCTCAAGGCTGTTGGGGGAGGGCCCAGCCCTGCAGGGCACCTGCATGTTCTCCTCTGCCACCTGTGTTGTGTGTCCCAGCCACTGCCTTCTCCACAGCTTTCTCTGGGTCCCTCCCCAAATATTTTTTCAACATGGAAGAAGGAGTTCTTCTTGCCTTTGACACAGTTTAAAAAAAATGCATTTACCTAAGCACAAGTGAATTCACCAATGCGTAGAAAAGAATAACAGGTGATTGGTTGGCCATCGGCAGTCTGCACATGCCTGAGGTCTAAGAAGCAGGACGGTGCCCTGTGCAGCTGTCTGCAGGTAATTCTGAATGTCAGCCCTCAAGCTGGCCTCCTCCAGGCCTTCTGGCCAGAAAGACTTTGAAAGAAAATTCAAGCAGTTACCTGCCATTTGGTTGTTCAGTCCCTTCTAATGGTTCTTGAGTTGTTGACTTTTCTCCCTTAAAAATAAGTGGGAAATGTCCTGAGCTGTCAGGTAAGACTTGATCTCCTCCTGGGAGTTCACTCTATGAGCAGGCGCTGGCTAGAGTCTTCGAAAGACAGAACAAAGGCAGCGTTTGAGAACGGGCAGGTAGAAATACTGCTGACAATGAAATTGGAAAAAGGCTTACCAAGAAAACAACGCTCTCACTTCCTCAGGCCCTCGCCTTTCTGTGGCAGAAAGAAACTCGCAGTAAATCACGCCACTGTCTTTTTAAATTAGACTTTTAGATCTTTGTTATAAAAAGAAAAATCCTGCAGCTCTCCGCTACATAATGTAATGTGTTGGATAAAACCATTCAGCTTTGAGCCGCAAGGACTGCTCCTCCTCATTTCTGGAGTAGAGAGGGGCTGTTTGAAGACCCAGCTCTGGGCCCAGTGAGGGGGGACCACGGAAGGTCTGTTGCAAATTACTCTGTGTGGACAATCCTGTGGCACCTGGAGGTCTGGTTAATGGGCGCTGTGCTGTGGTCTTTCATTGCTTTGTGGACCTGACACAAAAGCTCCTGCCATCAATCTGGCAATTACTCCCCCACCCCATGGTGCTAACCCTTCAATTACCCTGTCCCTGTGTGCTAGCCACCAGATCATTAACTCCTGGGCTGCTCTGTGCTACATACCGCGTAAATTCTCTGTGATCCAATTCCAGCGTTTCCCCAGTGAGACCCGAGTGCTGCTTGCGTGCTGGGAGGGATGCGTCTATGGTATATTGGTGTGTCCCAGACTTCCAGTGTGCCTGACCATCCGTCTACAATTGACTCCACTCTGTCTGTCCCAGTACCTCTCCTCTTCTTTGACGTTTCTCCTTCAGAAGTGTTTCTCACCTCAAGATACTCCCCCTTAGCAAGTGTCCCTTGTCATTGTTGTCCTACCTGTCTATGGTAAAGTCCTTGCAACGGCATCTACAGGTGACCCCTGGATGTCGGCACCTCCACGTCCTCCCCAGCACCCTGGATTCTGGCTTCTCTCCTCAGTGTTGCACTGACAACGCCCTCTCCAAGGTTCTCCATGAGCTCCCGGTGACTGAGACCAGAGGGCTCATCCCACTTCTTATTGCCGCCCGAGCACTCTGAAATCCTCCCCTTCTTGAAATCTCCCTTCTCTCAGGGCTCATGACCCTGGTCTCACTTGATTTTCTTCTATCTCTTTATCTGTTTATATATTTTGGCTCCTCTTGTTCTCTCCCCCTACAATGTTGGTTTTCTGATAGTGTGCTGTTGAGATGGTAGGTGGGCTGTGATTGGTACTTGATGCTATTTAGTTGGGGCTCCTAGACAGACCTGAACATTGTTTGTTGGTCACCCCTATTCAGTGAACTTCCAGAAGAAGGGAAAGGTGGGGGAAAATGCGACTTTTCTCATAGGGAGCTGGTACTTTGTTGACGACAGTGTTTGCCTTGGATGAAGCTCATTTGAAATACTTGGCTTAGGCGTGAGCCTAAGTAATGCTTCTCTTCCGTCCCCAAATCCAGTTTCACACCTTCCCTCACCCTGCTTCCCAGCCTGTACATCTAAGAGAACTGGCCTGCAATGTCACTCTGTAACCCTGTCCAGTTGGGCTCCTTCTAGGCACAGGGTGCAACTGTATTTCTTTAACCCTTGGAGGTTAGCCAAGACCACCTGGTAGGCTTTGCACAGGGAAATGTGAACCCTTTATGATCTGTTGTGCATTCTGCCACCACCCTTTCTCCTTCCCTTGGCAACTTCCAGGTTGCAAATGATTGTGGCTCCATTAGCCTGGGTCTCTGGAAGATAAGACAGGGATCAGAGCCCCCAGCTGACCCACAATGGGTGTGCAGCACAAGTATGAACTAGATCTTTGAGAGGTCATCGAGATTTTGGGGACTGTTTTCTACTGCTGCATAACTTGGTGCACCTTGATTGACGCACAGAGGAAGATGGTCAGGTCTGTAAAGGGATTGCTTTGGCTTAGTTTTCTGCCCACACAGAAGTAGGAAACTGGGTGAAGCTTGACACTCGATCTTTCATCATTCAGTGATTTGTTTAATCTGTTTTTTAATGGCAAATCAGGATCCTAAAATCTTGCCAGATTGCGATTATCTTCTCTTGGGGAAATGTCTTAATTTTCTGCTGGTAGGACTTCCAAGACTGGAGAATTTATTTTAAAATTTTAATTTTTTTAATTACTTAAGAGACTGAGAGATGGATAGGGAGGGGGAGAGCGAAAGGGAGGGAAGGAGGTAGGGAGGGAGGGAGAGAGAAGGAGAGGAGAGGAGAGGAGAGGAGAGGAGAGGAGAGGAGAGGAGAGGAGAGGAGAGGAGAGGAGAGAGATCCCATATATAAGTTTACTCCTCAGATGCCTGCAATGACTGGGCCTGGGCAAGGTCAAAGCCAAGAACCAAGAATTCCCTCCAGGTCTCCCACATGGGAGGATGCGAGGCCAGACCCAAGTACTTGACCCATGACCTGCTGCCTCCAGGGTGGGCATTTGCAAGAAGCCACAGTATGGAGCAGAGCTGGCACTTGACTCCTGGTATTATGATATGGGTCATGGGTGTCCCAACCTGCAGATTAACTGCTAGGCCAAATGCCACCCCAAACTGGGTAATTTGAAAGGACAGAGATTTGTTTCGGATGGTTCTGGAGGCTGAGAGTACAAGAGTTTGTGCCAGCTTTTTTTTTTTTTTTTTTTTTTTTTTGACAGGCAGAGTGGACAGTGAGAGAGAGAGACAGAGAGAAAGGTCTTCCTTTGCCGTTGGTTCACCCTCCAATGGCCGCCGCGGCTGGCGCGCTGCGGCCGGCGCACCGCGCTGATCCGATGGCAGGAGCCAGGAGCCAGGTGCTTTTCCTGGTCTCCCATGGGGTGCAGGGCCCAAGCACCTGGGCCATCCTCCACTGCACTCCCTGGCCACAGCAGAGGGCTGGCCTGGAAGAGGGGCAACCGGGACAGAATCCGGCGCCCCGACCGGGACTAGAACCTGGTGTGCCGGTGCCGCTAGGTGGAGGATTAGCCTAGTGAGCTGCGGCGCCGGCCTGTGCCAGCTTTGGTCAGTGCCTGCTTATGGCAGAAGATGTTGCCTGGTGAGAGAAGGGGAGCATACAAACTCAGGATCTTCTCTGTAACAAAACCCTTCATGCCATCATGGTCACCCCATCCTGATGGCCTCCTCTGGTCCTAATTACCCACCCCCAAGGCCCCACCTCCAAATGCCATCCACACATGGATTCGGCCATTGAGTTTCTAGCACCTGAACTTTTGGGAGATACATAGCAGGGAAGAGGTGAGGAAGTATGAATGTAGAGAAGTAGAATAGAGCAGCATTTTCTCCAATGTGTCTTTCCTGAGGGGTCATTTGGTTTTGTTGCTCTAGCACAATCCTTGGGTTATTCACCCCCACCCCCACCTCCAGACTAACCATCCCCTCCACCCTGACAACTTACACATCCCTGTACAGAACTCTCTTGTGAGCTCCAGACCTTTAAAATCAACTGCTTATTAATAAGCACCACCTGTGAGTTTTATGGGCATCTAAAAGGCAACATGTCAAAAGTTAACATATAGCTTTCTCTCCAACCTGGCTCTGCCTCCCCAGGTTCCTCATTTCACTGATCACACCCATTTAACTGTAAACCAAGCACAAAACAGAGCAATCATTCTGAACCCATCTTCTCCTTTCATCTCCACGTGCAGTTAGTCACCGTGTCCCGTGAATTCTCTGAGAATTTTGCCTTCTTCTGTTAGGACCCTCAACACTTCTGACCTTGATGATTACAATAGTTCCTGCCCCAGTTCCCTCCAGATAATCCTCAACGTGGTAGCCAGGGTCTATTTCTAAAATACACGTCAAGATCTAGTGAACACAATGCCGTGGCTCACTAGGCTAATCCTCCACCTTGCAGCGCTGGCACACCGGGTTCTAGTCCCAGTTGGGGCGCCGGATTCTGTCCCGGTTGCCCCTCTTCCAGGCCAGCTCTCTGCTATGGCCCGGGAGTGCAGTGGAGGGTGGCCCAAGTGCTTGGACCCTGCACCCCATGGGAGACCAGGAGAAGCACCTGGCTCCTGGTTTCAGATCAACGCGGTTCGCCGGCCGCAGCGGCCATTGGAGGGTGGACCAACGGCAAAGGAAGACCTTTCTCTCTGTCTCTCTCTCTCTCACTGTCCACTCTGCCTGTCAAAAAAAAAAAAATCTAGTGAACATCCCTTCCTTAAAAATCTTCAGTGGCTCCTGCTCTGCCTTCCCTGTTAAGCGTGGCCAACAATGCCATCCAGTGCCTGTCCAGCCTCCCTCTTTCAGTCCTTCTCCAGCACCATCCGTTAGCCACAAGGAGCCATAGAGTCCGCCTCTTGTCTCGGAAAAATCCCGATTCCCTTTGTTGGAATTTTCCTGCAAGCTGCATTGTGAACCAGGAGCGCTCCCCCGGTGCCTTCTTTCTTGGTTCTATGCCACTCTTCCCAGCACTCGGCTCACATGTCTCTCCTCCTAGCCACTCTTCCAGCCTAGGCTATGGGCTGTGGCCCTTGTGTAGTCCCCACAGCACCTGTGATTCCTCTGCAACAGCAATGGTCTTTTTTCGGACCAGACACCCCCTGCTGAATATGAAGTCTTTATAATGGGATGGGGGGACTTTACACCTTATTCTATTTCTTAATCTTCATCCTAATGCAATGAGAGTGACTGAAATCCATCTGTGATTTCCTTGTTACCAGGACTTAAGAATCCATTAAAAACAGGATGTGGGGCTGGTGCTGTGGCACAGCAGGTTAAAGCCCTGGCCTGAAGTGCTGGTATCCCATATGGACGCCAGTTCTAGTCCCGGCTGCTCCTATTCTGATCCAGCTTTCTGCTATAGCCTGGGATAGCAGTAGAAGATGGCCCAAGTCTTTGGGCCCCTGTACCCACGTGGGAGATGTGGAGGAAGCTCCTGGCTCTTAGCTTCAGATCGGTGCAGCTCCAGCTGTTGTGGCCATCTGGGGAGTGAACCAGTGGATGGAAGACTCTCTCTCTGTCTCTACCTCTTTCTGTAGCTCTGTCTTTCAAATAAATAGAATAAATCTATTTTTTAAAAAAAAAACAGGATGTAATGGTTGTCACATCCCTACTCTCAATGGTTGGAATGGTTTCATTCATTCAATCAGTGAGCATATTGAGTATTTACTATATGTGGGCTCTTAAAAGGGGCAGGCATGGCTTCTTCTAAAAAAGATTTATGTATTTATTTTTAAAGATTTATTTTACTTGAAAGAATTACACACACACACACACACACACAGAGAGTGAGAGAGAGAGAGAGTGAGAGAGAGAGAGTGAGAGAGAGAGAGGGAGGTCTTCCATCTGTTGGTTCACTCCCCAGTTGGCCACAATGGCAGGAGTTGCATAAATCAGGAGCCAGGAGCTTCCTCTGGGTCTCCCACGTGGGTGCAGGGGCCCAAGGGCTTGAGCCATCTTCTACTGCTTTTCCAGGCCATAGCAGAGAACTGGATCAGAAGTGGAGCAGCCGGGACTTGAACTGGCACCCATATGGGAAGCTGACACTGCATGGGGCAGCCGTATCTGCTACACTACAGCACTGGTCCCTATTGATGTATTTTTATTCATTTGAAAGGCAGAGAGGGGAGGAGGGGAAAGGGGGGGAGAGAGAGAGAGAGAGAGAGAATGAATGAATGAATGAATGAATATCTTTCATCTGTTGGTTTACTCCCCAAATGGCCACAACAATTGGGTCTGATCCTGGCTGAAGCCAGGAGCCAGGAGCTCCATCTGGGTCTCCCATGTGGGTGCAGGGGCCCAAGCACTTGGGCCACTTTCTGCTGCTTTCCCAGGCACATTAGCAGGGAGCTGGATCAGAAGCAAAGTGGAGCACCTGGGACACAAACCAGCACTCACATGGGATGCAGGTGGTGGCTTAACCTGCTGTACCACAATGCCTGCCCCAAAATCATGGCTTTGTCTCATTTTTGTGCTGGTTGTGCTAATGTCTCCTGTTCTAACAATCCTTAGGTCCTGGAAGCTCTTCTCCAAAATTGGACTGCAGAAACTCCTGAGAGCTTTATTCATACATAAATTGCAAGGTCTTCCTCCTCACCACAGCACACCAATTCTTATTTTTTATTATGGAACTGTTTTTGGCCACAAGAACTTGAGGAGCTTGTATCTAACAAACTGGCCTTCTAAAACTCGGCAGGGAAGAAAGGCTTTTCCAATAGGGGAAAATCTACCTTAGAACTGGGAGGGTTCGCCAAAGACAGTTTCATCCTTGCTGAGTTGTCTCTCTGAGTGGCTTAATAATTAATACTTGCATTCATATTTTTTTGAATTGGAATTTGAACCAGTGAAGATGTCTTAAGAAGAAAGAAAGTGTTTACAGTTTAGGGAAATAGAGAAACATTTTTTTGGTGAAATACATAAACGAGAGAAAGAGAGAAAAAGGACACTCCCTTGTGATACTTTGTCAGTGCTCGGAAGAAGCGTGGAGCAAAAGCCCTGTGACCTGAGCACATCTTGACTGGTAGAGTATCATGGATGTTTTGATTACAGAGGTCCCTGGGCTCAGCATCCTGTGTGAAAGGTTGAATGACTCGCCCAAAATTGCCTAACTGCTCAACAGTAGTGCTAAGTACATCTGAAAGACTAAGAGGAAACAGTTTCCTGTGCAGAGAAGCCAGTCCCTCCTCACCTTGAAGCCCTTTCTACAAACTGCTCCACGCTGGCCTTGGAGGTGATGCAACTTCACACTCTCCAGGTCCTGTCCCCAAGGTCCCGGGATGGTGCTGGTTGGTGGGAAGCCAGTGTTGCTCCAAGACAGCACTTACTATTGGCTGGTTCTGACTGGTACACAGCACTTCTCAAAGCTTGTTCCTATGACAACCAGCACCAGGATTCCATGAGATGCTTATTGCAACTTCAGATCCTGGGCTTTGTCCCAAGTGTGAGGAACCAGAACTCTGGGGTAGACCTTGTAGTCTGTACTACGTTAGGACACCAATTTTGAGAACCTCTGCTTTGTGAACCTGCCTTTCCAACATAATCATTTGTAATAGATTCAGGCAGACCTGGATTCTTACCTTTATTGGTTGGCAAATATCGGATATGTCATTCAATCCCTTTGAGTCTCTGTTCTCATCTGTAACATGCAGAGGGAATGACAATACCTACTCTTTGGTAGTTCAGTGACACAGGAAGATACAAGATAGGACAGTGCTTGCTGCACATCAAGTGCTAAATAAGCCTCTGTGTTCAACTGAATGCAGAATTTATTTATGAATGAACCCAAGTGGTGACTTGGTCCTTGTCAAAAACAGAAAGAATTGTCAGGTTCACGGAAGTCTAATTCTCCTGCTTATTCAGGAAGGGAAATCCCTAGAGAACCAATATGATACTGAGAGAAGAGAGTAAAGTTGCAACTCACTTGATTGAGGATCAAAGGAGATAGTGATATCAAGTTGCCTCCTAGTGGGTCTTGCATTTAGTAGGCATTCAGTAAATGATCACTACTGCCATTATTCTTTCTGTTGATCTTTGGGAAAGTTCTTAGTTTTTTTTTTTTTTTTTTTTTTTTTTTTTTTTTTTTTTTTTACCAGAGGTTTGCTTTCTTCATTTGAAATGTGAGTTTAATAATGTATGGAACCAGGCAGATGCCTGCGATTTGGGTTCTTCTTCTTTAGTACTTCTATTCCTGAATATTTACATGCACGGTTTGTGTCTGGGGCCGTGGTCTCCTGCCCTTCATAGTAGCTGTATGAAGGATCAGTGAGTCCCAGCAGAGGTTACCTCGAGAGGTTGAAAGATTCAAAATGATGTACAACAGATTCCATACCACTATTTTTATGGGATTTTCCATATTATGAGTGTTAACCAGAAGAGGATGCTTTTGTCAAGGTCATCTCAAACTTTTAGCTATGGAAGATTCTAGTGTTCAGGAGTGTAGGTCAGGGCTATCTGCCAGAGCTTCCCATGATGACGGAAATGTTCTGCAGTCTCTATCCCATGGGCTGACTACCAACCCAGCAAGTCTGCCATGTACACAAAATGTGGCTACTGTGACCAAGAACTGACTTCTTCACTTGATTACAATTTAATTAAAGACTGGTGAACCGCAAGTGGTTAGTGACTACTGTTTTAGGAGGGATAATATTTAAAAACTCCTATGTCCAATACCAAGATTTACTGAAAATTTCTCAAAAATTTCCATGTGTGTTTCAGATTTTTTAGAAAGAAACAAAACAGGGTAGATGCAGTTAAATTCCCCTTTAAATACTGCATGTCTCCCCACCCCCATTCTTAGTCAACCTCATTCTCAGTCTGTTGCATCCCTTCCCCCAGCAGATCCAACCACTCTTCTAAGTATAATTTACCATTTCCATGCACACTTTTATATATACTCAAACCATCGATTTATGTAAAACATATCCATAAATGAGATATTGATGTATTTTTGTTGATGTCATACTTTACATATGTCATATTTTACACATCTTTCTACAACTCATTCCATCCTATATGCTTTGGAGATCCATCTATTTTGATATAGGTAGTGCTATTTCATTTCTTTTGCCTCCTGAATTCTATTTCAATAAATGAATATATCAAGATTTATTTACTTGATCTCTTGCAAATGGACATTTCAGCGGATTGTGATTTTTCTCATTTATGAACAATGTTGCAGTTAACAGTCGTACGTGTCTCCAAGTGTGTGAGAGCCCCTCTTCGCCTAGGAGTGGGATCACTGGGTATGCATTGCTACACCTTTGCAAGGTGTTGTCAAATTGCTCCCCAAAGTGGTTGTCCCACTGAGCCTTCCCGGAAGCAGCATGTGAAAGAGACAATTTCTCCACACCTGGTAGTTTTTAGGGAAATAAAGGGTTAGCTGGACATTTTTACATGTTGCGCCAGTGTATTCACAGATGGCTTGCATCCCGCCTGCCTCTTACCCCAGCAACAAACTTTGCCAAACCCCGCTTTGAGTGAGAAACACAGATTAACCTGTTGCTCTTCCTCAGGGTCTGTATTCTTTTGTTAGATCAAGAAATTCTGTCTCCAGCATTGCTGAGACCCCTTCTTTCCTCCCTCAAGCCCCCTCTTCCTCCCTCCCTCTCTCTTTCCTCCCTCCCTCTCTCCCTGATTCTTTCTCGCTTCCTTATTCAGTAATCCAGTGAACACTCACAGAAGCATCTAAAATATGAGGGGAGCAGCTGTGTTCTCAAGGAGCCCTTTTAGAGTTCTTATAAGACATTCAGGGAGAGATGTCAAATAGGATATTTTGGAGAAATGTACTGTCCTTTAGATACAGATTTGGGGTTATTTCCTTGATTTCTCCTCCTTTTCTCTTCCCCTACATTCCACCCAAGAGTAAGTCCCTTTAAGCTTGCCTTCAGAACTCCCTCTTGAACCCATTCGTATTTCTCCATTTCCACAGTTGCAACTTTAGCATGAAGCATGATGTTCTCCCACCTGGACCATTGCACTTGGCACCTGCATTGTCCATCTATCTCTGGTCATTCCTTTCTATCGTCTTTCCTCCATGCAGAGGCATGGTCTTTTCAAAATGTAATCAATATCAAATGACTCACCTATATATTCTTCCAGTGTTTCCCATCACAATTAGAATGAAGTTTAACTTCCCAGTATGATTGACAAGACTGCACATGTTCATGTATCCACCTCCTTCTCTATCATGATCTTAAAGCATATTTGTCGTTTATTCATCCAACAAATATATTTTAAACAAAAAGAACATAGCAGGAGGTATTCTACTCCCTGACTTTAAAATACATTACAAAGCTACAGTAATTAAAAAGGCATGATATTTGTATAAAAACAGGCACACAGACCAATGGAATGGAATAGAGACCTCAGAAGTAAACCCGACCATCTATAGACAACTGATTTTTGATGAAAGTCTAAGAACGAGCATGGACAAAGAGAAGTCTTTTCAATAAATGGGTATCCACGTGCAGAAGAATGAACCTAGAGACTCCTCTACCATATCTTGCCAGGAACAAAATTCAGCTCAAAATGGATAAAAGCCTAAATGTAAGACCTGAAATTTTGAAATTACTAGGAGGAAATACAGGGGAACTCTTTTAGGACAGGGGAATGGGTGAAGAGTTTTTGGATTTGACTACAAAAGCATAGGAAAACACAAGCATGAATAGATAAATTTGATTTTTTTCATATTAAAAAGCTTTTGCACAGTAGAGAAAATAACCAACAGAGTGAAGAGACTATTTACAGAAAAGGAGAAAATATTTGCAATTTATACATCTGACAAGGAGTTAATAGCTGGAATATATAAAATACTCAAACAACTCCATAGCAAAAAATCAATACTCAATTGGCAGTACATCTAAACAGATATTTTTCAAATGAAAACATAGAAACGGTGAACAGGTTCATGAAAAATGCCCAATCTCACTAATTATCAGGGAAATGCAAATCAAAACCACTGTAGCTAGACTGGCTATTACACAAAAGAGAAAAGTGGAGCTGGCATGGTGTAGCAGATAAACTGCTACCTGCAAAGTTGGCATCCCATATGGGTACCAGTTCAAATCCCAGATGCTCCTCTTCTGATCCAGCTCCCTGCTAATGTGTCTGGAAAAGCAGTGGAAGATGACCCAAGTGCTTGGGCTCCTGCCACTCACGTGGGAGACCTGGATGAAGCTCCTGGCTCCTGGCTTTGACTTGGTCCAGCCCTGGCCATTATAGCCATCTGGGTAGGGAACCAGCAGATGGCAGATTCTCTCTCTCTCTCTCTCTCTCTCTCTCTCTCTCTCATTGTCTCTCCATCTCTATCTCTGACATTCAAATAAATATATAAATAAAGCTTTAAAAATATGACAATAGATGGCAAGAGCTGATGATGGTGTGGAGAGAGGGAACCCTTGTGCACTGTTCTTGGGAATGTACATTGATACTACCGTTGTGGAAATCAGTGTAGAGATTCTTCAAGAAACTAAAAATAGAATACCAAATGATGCAGAAATCCCACTTCTGGGTATAAATCCAAAGGAAATGAAATCAATCTGTCAAAGGTATATCTGTACTCCCATGATTATTGCAGCACTGTTCATAATAGCCTAGAGACAGAAACAACAGAAATGTCTACTTACTAATGAATGGATAAGGGAATTGTGGTCCATATACACAATGGAGTACTAATCAGCCATGAAAGCAAACAATCTTGCCATTTGACATCTTGTCATTTCTGTGAGTGGAACTGGAGGTCATCATGTTAGGTGAAATAATCCAGGCAGAGAAAGACGAATACTGCGTGATCTCACTCGTATGTGGAAACCTGAATAGTTGATCTCATCTAAGTTGAGAATATCCTGATGGCTCCAGAGGCTGGGGAGGGTGGTGGAGAAGGAATGGGGAGAAGCTGATTAGTGGGTAGGTACCATGTCATATTTAGATAGTAGTAAGAAATTTGGATGTTGAATAGAAGAGTGACTACAGATGATGATAATGTGTATTTCTTTTAAAAAATTCCAAAAGACAGAAGAAAGGATTTTTGATGTTTTTGTCATAAAAAGTGTCAAATGTTTGAGGAGAGAAATGCATTTACTCTGATTGAATAGTACATAGTGCATACAATTATTGAACATCACATGGTGTCCCTTGAACACAGACTATTTTTGTATGTGAGAAAAAAAAATTAAAAAAAATTACCCTGCCCCAAGGTTTATTTAGCATCTACTACTTTTCTGGTGTCTACGAGACAATGGAGATGCAGTGACGAGGAAGATGCACAAGTCCTTGTTCTGATGTGGCTTACAGTTTAGGGGATAGGGACTAAATAATCAATAACTGCCTACACAAGACACTTCCAGGGATCACTGGGAAGAGAACGGAATAGAATGGCAACAATGGAGAGTAGCCAGGATTGGCTTAAGTGGTGACACAGATTGGACGGTTTTCATTCTGTTCTTAAATAGATCATTTGTTTCTGCCTCACAGTCTGCATTTGAAATGCCATCTGCTTGGATTCCTTTCCTCCCAGTTGTCCCCATGGCTGTCTCATTCTGTCATCTCCTCCATAAGGCTTTTCAGGCCACCCTTACCTGTCTTGCTTTGTTCAACAAGAGTCCCTAATAGGGGCACAGGTACCTGTGGTCCTAGAAAGAGGCTTTGCCCAATCTTCTGCCCATTTAGAGCTGTTGGGGACCATCTTTAAGTTACCAAAGATGAAAGAATGAAAAACAGAGATGCAAACCAAGAGATAACCAGAGATACGGGTAATTTCTTCAAAGACCCAAATCAGGCAAAATGTTTCACTTCTCTGTGTTTGGATCTCAGCGTTTTCATCTGTGAAATGAGAGCAATAGTCCAGGAGGCCTTACGGTACCTTCTGTTTCTCTGGGTTTTGCCCGTCTGGAGCCTGGTGTTCAACGTAGTGCTTGCTATGCTTCTGGAGAGCTTGGGACCTGGAGGCCAGAGGAGGCGCCATTGCTCACCTGGGAGAGGCCACTTCTCATTCAGTGACTCTGGGGGCTTCGGCAGAGACTCGGCAGTGAGCCTGAGGAGAACAGGAAGGCCCAGGTGCTACTTCAATGGCCCTTTGGTCACTACGAGGAGGCCATGATGCGAGGGTGGCCCCAGGAGTTGTTTTGCATTTGAGGCTACAATTTGCTTTCTGGGCTCAGAGGAGGCTCTAATGGAAGACCTGTTGGATATGTAATGTAGCCCCTGCTGCCTTCTAGACCATTCTGTGAGGGTCTCTGAGGGACTCAAGAGGAAGGCAGTGGAAGCAGGAATCATTTCTCCTGATGGGAGAGAGGTTTATAAGCATTGTCCAGACAATTCTGTACGTTGGTGGCTACTCTGTATTCTCTGTGGATCTCAAGTGCCCAGAAGGAAATGCATGCTCAGTACATGGGTATTTCTCCCAGACCCCAAGTCAATCAGGAGGACTATTGCTTGCACACCTGCAGCAGATGGAGGTCAGGTCTAGGATAGAATGTACCTGGGATATGAGCCCACGTATCTGGGGGACATTGGGGTGCAACCTTCTCCTCCCCTGGCTATACTAGTCTAGGCGCATGGACATGCTACCTGCCTCCGTTTCCCATTCAATGCATCCTTTCAGGTACAGTTGGAGCTCTGTCCTGAATTTCAGCTTCCAGACTCTCTCTCTACCTCTTGGTAGTCCCTTGGAGTTCTGGCCGTGTAGTCCGTACTCTTAGTGATGGCAGCCAGTGGACATGCCATACCATCTGAGGCTGAGAATGAGTGTCACACAGGCACACAAGTCCAGATCTATTAGACTGGGTTTTTGAGCTTCCACAAATAAGATTTATTGGATTCCATGTTGCTGGCTCCTACAGATGGGGCTACAGGATGCCAGGATGATGGGGCCATTTCCCCTGCCATCTATCCCCATTCCCTTCCCTTCCCTACTGCAGTGTGCTGCTGAAGTTCCTGTATTCGTTGTAGCCAAGCCCTCCCAAACTGGTGTCAGAGCTATGAAAGTCATTCAGCACTGAGAAAACAAGGCCCTCAACTTCACTGGGTTGTGATCCAGTGAAGAATTGATATGTTCACCATCAAGCAGAGCATGGCTTAAACCAGAGTAGCAGATAGAAAAGCAAGTGTCCTGGGGGTTGTGGAGAGGTGGCAAGCAGCAAATGGTCCATTCTGTTTGAAAACAAAGGGCTATGCTTCCTCAGCCATCATCTCCTCCCATCTTTCCCTTGCTTGCCTTGTTCCAGGTCTACTCCCTCCTGGTTGTTTCCTGAACACATGTGGTGGAATTCACTTTCCTAGAGCCTTCATGGGTCCTTTATTAATTTTATTAACATCTCCACTCAAGTGTGCACTATCTCATCAAAGAAGTCTCCATTCACCTCTCTGTCTGCAGTGGTTCTGTCCTTCCCTCTAACCCATCCTGTCACTCTTTATATCACATACTGCTTGACCTTCTTCATAGTGTGTGCCACCGTTTGACACAGCATGGGTGTTATTTGTCTACTTGTTTACTTCATCTTTTCCAACTAGAATATAACCTTCACCAGGGAAGGAATTGAATATGACTACTTCAAAATGTTCATGGAAAATGGAATTGAAAGATAAGTTTGGTGCAAAAGAATTTTGAAATGCATGTGTATGGGTATTGTTCACTCTTGAGTCCCCAGCACCTGAAATGTCACCTATAATATTGTGGGTGCTAGGTGGAAACAGTCATGTGCTATCCAACAGTGTTGCAGTCAATGACAGCACATTCAATGGTAGTCCCATGAGATTAAAATGGAACTGAAAGATCCTTGTCACCTTGTGATGCCTTAGCACAATGCATTACTCAGTTTGTGGCAAAGCTGGTGTAAACATACTGACTGCTCTACCAGTCATACAAAGAATAGCTCATACAAATATGAACAATACATAACATTGGATGATGACAGTAAGTGACATTGCTGCTGGCTTGCATTTTTACTATATTTTTACCTTTATTTTAGAGCCATTTCCATATGTGTGTGTGTATATATATATATATATATATATATATAAATAAAACCTTACTGTGGAATGCTATATCACATGAGCAGCAAGCGCATATGAGAGATCTTTAAAAAGTTCCTGGAAAGTGTGTACTGGGAAAAAAATTATTCATGAATTTCAAAATATGCTTCTCTTTTAATTCCATTTTTGAGAAACTTTTTGAAGCATCCTCACATATCTCATGTTTACTGTGTCTCTCGATACCGTCAAGAGGTGACATGGAGTGATTAACCTATCCCGTCTAGGTTTGCATAAGTATACTCTGTGATGTTTGCACAATGACACAATTGCCCAAGGACGCATCTCTCAGAACATAGCCCTGTTGTTAAGTGATGCAGGACTGTACTTGTTCAATGAATGAGTGAATGATATAAAAGGTTTCGTGCAGAGAGTAGGCCTTGAACTGACTTTGAAGGATGGATGGATGAAATCGGAAAGCGTTCCAGGAGGAGACATGAGTGTAGGCAAGTGGTGGAAAAGCTGCATGAGCAATAGAGCAGATGACGGGAAGTGGAAGGAGGAAGGACTAAGTGTTGGCGGGAAGGTGCAAGTGGGTGTGCACAGAAGCTCTCTCCTTACCCTGCAGTTGTTGTGGGTACCCACTCGCCCAGCCTTCATGTTCCTTCTTCCATTGCAAGCCCTACACAGTCTCGAAGCTCAACCAAAGTCTTGCCTCTGTAATAACCCATATGCTTTGCAAACTCATCTATTTTAGTTACAGCCCTGCCTTTGACACTTACCAGCTGGGTAGCTGTGCAGAGTTCTGTCTCAGAGCCCATGTGGCTCTTACAACCTGTGCAACCTATTGTAACTGTACTGTCTGGGAACTTGCCTCAGCATTTCGCATAATTTATTTCATAAATCATGACTCTTAGATTTCATAAATCATCAGTCTTGGAAAAAGCACTTAAAAACAACCCTCAGGACTGGGAGAAAAGCAGAGGAGTCCTGGTTCTACCTCCTTCACTAGTCATGCACCTGGGTGAGTCCCTTGACCTTTCTGGACCTCGGTGTCCATGTCCTTATCCATACAGTAGGAATTAAGACACTCCCCTTGTGGGATTGTTGTGAAAATTAAATAGGTCTCTATTTAAAGTGCTTAGCAAGGGGAGGCACACAGAAACAATTGGATCTTGCTTCCCTCACTGTCAGTTCCCACTTGTAACCATCTCCTCTGCCAAAGGTATCACAGCTTCCCCACGTGAATCTTCCCAGGCAGCCAACTCCTCAACTCCCCACAGGCCCTAGACCAATGCAGGCAGCCAGGGCTCTTGCTAATTAATGGATTCAATTTTCAAACAACCCTAACCTCTCAGAGGGGATCATCAGTCCCATTAATCAGAAGAGAACTTCCCAGGTCTCCTGTAAGGCAGCCTTGGGCATCCTGCAGAATTCATCACAAAAATACAAATGAGATGGCAACAGTGTGTTTCCGTTCAAAAGCCCAGAGTGCCTGTTTGCTGAGGCCGAGGTGCCATTTTTATTTGTTTATTTGTGGGTTGGTGTCTCTTCTTGAAATGGTGTTTTTATCTTTCTCCCAAAGGTTCATTGGAGCCCATCTAGCAAGTGGGGTGTATTTATTTGCTCCGAATCTAATTATATTATAGAGCACTCAGGAATGACGTCTTGTGGCTTTTCTGGTCTGCTTGTCTTCCAACACACTCGGAAAGGTGCATGGAATACAAATACAAAGGAAACAATCATCTGCTTCCAGTTGGCAACTAAGTGGGGACCCGAGGATATGAATGGGTCTACTTCTGAGAATGAGGAACAGCTGAGTCATCCTTTTCAGTGAGATGCCAGGGGAATAGTCCACATTCTGCTCACCTTGGTCAGTGAGTCTACAGGATCACCTTGAAGGAAGTGCTTCCTCTCCATAACTGCATAGTAATAAATCACAATACTCCCGGAGCTCCTACTACGTGCCGGGCACTGCTCATGGCGCCTTGGTTGCATTGCTTCATTTGATCCTCATCAAAAGCCATATTAAGCAGGTTGCTTCATTATTCTCATCTAATGGATAAGGATATTGAAGCACTTGTCCATGGTCAGTGAGTAAATTATTGAGCTCGGTGTCATAGCCAGATTGGCTCCAAAATATTACCCTTGACTGTATTGATATATTAACTCAACGCATGCATATCTGTTATTGATATTCACGCATTAGTAGTGATATGTGTTATAATTAACATATTAGTGAATTAATGCATATATCAATTGACAGATTATGATAGATAATTAAATGGATAGATGGTGACTGTGGCCAACTCTGCTGTTGGTTTCCTGATTCTGTTTCCTTCTTTCTGGCTGTCCAGCTCAGATTGTGCTTCCTAGCTTCCCTTGCAGTGAGATGTAGTCATGTGAGCAGGTGCATCAATGGAACCAGAGTGCGAGTACAACATCCGTATCTCAGCATCTGTATCTCTCGGCTACTAAAAGTATCTAGTTGTGTGGTGTTGCCTGTTTCTTCTCACTGATTGGCTGTTAGTGATGATGGGGTGGTTGGCTCAGGAGCCTCCCGCTGAGGGCAGAGCCACTCCAATCCCGCCCCAGCGTAGTTCCCATGATGCTCTTAGGGAGTAGAGCGTGTCCAGCTGCTCCACACTGTTGTAGGAGGAAGCTGTCATTTCTTAGCTGTTTAATGATGGACTCTTTGTTAGACCACCTGGCCTTCCTTCCAACTAGCATGGTGATTTTCCCCCCTTTCAAAGAAACCAAGAATCTCTGCCTATATGGCTAATCCACAGTAACTTTAGAATCCATCACCAGACACACTGTTGAAGACCTTTAGTCATAGATGTCTTATTTCCTCCCAAGCCAGCCCATTCTACCTTTAAAAGATCTATTATTAGAAAGACTTTTTAAAAATTTAAATTCTAAGCTAATATCATCACATCCACAGTCCCAGTGCTCTTTAAGTCCATATAAAACAATCACATTTTCTCTTCCTACGCTGTGAATTTTCCATCTTCCAAAGACAATGATCACGCACCATGAGTGCTTTCCTGGGATAAATACTCTCCATTTCTTGAAACTTTCTTCTTACACCATCATTTTGAGACCCAAGTGTCCACTTCAAAACATACTGCAGGGGATCTATCGTCCTCAGAGCACACTGACACAGGACCGTTCCCAGCCTTGCACGTGGGAGTTCCTCAGCTTGGAGAGCAAGGGGAAAACTAGCTCCCTTATTCTCCTTTCCTGTTCATATCCATTCATCCCAAGCCTAAACCCAACAACCATTTATCCAGCTTTCTCTGTGTCATAGATGCTCAGAGGCCATGAGCATGGTTTCTGGTTATGCCTAGCATGGTTGATTAACTCTGAACCCGCTGTGGGCTGCTCTGTCATATTGTCCTCCTCGTCTTGTCTAGGGGCATCTGGGCTTTGAATGCAAGTGTAGGACTTAACAAATATCCATATTTAATTCCATCCTATGACCTGGAGTCCCCACCCGGCCTAGTCAAGGTTGTCTCCTTCTGATTCTTCCATCTTTTATTTGCTCCCTGGGAATAAGGTCTGTAATTGAGAGGTAGAGAGAGTTTTGACAGAGATCCTCTAAAGGCTAATAAGCTTTCATTTGTCATCCACCAAACCCTAAGATTAGTAAGCCACCCATCATGTCATTTCTCCCCAATGTAGTATTTAGTTTATGAGCATTAAAAATGACACTTTGAAAACCAGAGATGGCTTTAGATATGTGTTACTAAGATTGTTACTGTATGTGGTAATTCAAAGCCGTATACCGAGGCTGTACGTACTGACCTTTCGCCAGCGTACCTGATTAGCAGACGCCCCCGCATCACAGCATGTAAATGCCTAGTTTCTCAGTATCCATCCCCTGACTGCTAAAGTCTTACCAGCTATTTCACAAATGCAAGAAAACAGGAACAAGAAGATTCAGGGAAAATCTCTTTTCATTACCAAAAAGCTGAGTGTCAATCAAGACCGGGTTCACTGGATGCCAGAAACAGTTTGTGTGGACAGTGTGGTGTGCTTACAAGAAGGCTTGTTCATTTAACACATATTTACTTAACACTGGTGTGTGCTAGATTTTCACGCTGGAGGCCGGAGAGTCCCGACATGATGAGCAACACCAAACACCACGGCTTTGTCTGTGCTCATCTCTGTCTTCAATGCCCTTCCTTTGCCCCCGTGTGTGCCTGGCAAGGGGCTACTTCAAGGTTGCTCCCATGGAATACTCCGTTGGATGCCCTCCCCAGTCTTCATAGGCGTAACAACTCTCTCCTCTATGTTGTCCTGGTGTTTGTTGATGGGTTCCTTTCAACAACCATCACACTAGTTGTGAGAGTACTGCGGAGGGCTGTGCCTTAGTATTTGTCCCTGTGAGATCTTGTATGGGCCTCAGTAAACATAGATACAGAGTAAATGAAATGAATGAAAGAAGGTCTCTGGGACCTGCACTGTGGTGTGGCAGGGAAGCTCCTGGCTCCTGGCTTTGGCCTGGCCCAGCTCCGGCCATTGTGGCCATTCAGGGAGTGAACCAGCAGATGGAAGACTCCCCCCCCCCCCCCCCCCCGGTCTCTCCCTCTCTCTCTTTCTGTAATTCTGCCTTTCAAATAAATTAATGCATCTTTTCTTTTTCTTTCTTTTTTTTTTTTAACAGGCAGAGTGGACAGTGAGAGAGAGAGAGACAGAGAG
The DNA here is from genome assembly GCF_964237555.1 of Oryctolagus cuniculus. Classification (NCBI taxonomy): domain Eukaryota; kingdom Metazoa; phylum Chordata; class Mammalia; order Lagomorpha; family Leporidae; genus Oryctolagus; species Oryctolagus cuniculus. The sequence continues at coordinate 112,501,847 of NC_091442.1, read as the reverse complement.
AAAGGTCTTCCTTTGCCGTTGGTTCACCCTCCAATGGCCTCCACTGCTGGCGCGCTGCAGCCAGCGCACCGCACTGATCCGATGGCAGGAGCCAGGTGCTTCTCCTGGTCTCCCATGGGGTGCAGGGCCCAAGCACTTGGGCCATCCTCCACTGCACTCCTGGGCCACAGCAGAGAGCTGGCCTGGAAGAGGGGCAACCGGGACAGAATCTGGCGCCCCGACCGGGACTAGAACCCGGTGTGCCGGCGCTGCAAGGCGGAGGATTAGCCTAGTGAGCCGCGGCGCCGGTCAAATTAATGCATCTTTAAAAAAAAAGGTCTCTGACATGGAAAACTCAGGGTCCAATAGGGAAAGGGCATTTGTTCCATCTATATCTTAGAAAAATAACAAATTGCAGATTTTATTATCCCCTTTTACAGAGTGGAAGCTGAGTCTTCCAGAAGCTCCAGGACATGTGCAAGGTCACCCAGAGAGCAGTCAGAGGCGTGGGGATTCAGAACCGAAGCCAGCATTCTTCCCATTGCTCCATGTCAATGCCCAGGGGCCATGGTAGTCTGAGGGTTCTCAGAGTCACATGAGCCATGATGGAGCCCGCACTGTGCAGGATGGAATACTGAGTGTTCTTCAGGGTCTGAGATAGATGGAGGAGCTCAGAGTGGAAATTCGGCAGGCTTGGCCTCTCGCTGATCAGATATTAAAGTGAGACTCTGATGGCGCTTGGGGCTACCTGGCAGAAGTAAGGCCATCGACCTCCTGATGCAACTCTGCCAAATGCACCTGCCCCCTCTGCCCGGGGGGCAGCCCGAGAGGCCTGGGGAGGAGCGCGGGCTGTATTAAACCCAGAATATCCATCTGGTGGATTGGAAATGCCCTGGTGTTTGATCTCATTTACTTGAGTAAGACTTTATATCCAGGCATCCCAGGTTCTAAATTACATGTCACAGGCAATTTTGTTCTCTGGATGTGACATGAGGAGTTGTCCTCTCCGGGCAGCCAGTGTAAGCTCAGCATTCAGCATCTCTGAAAGGGAAGCTCCTAGACTGCATCCATTCAGCAAACCTAGCTGAGCACCTTGGCAGGGCTGGGCCTGTGGTAAGGGCTGGGGATTCAGACAGGAATAAGACGTGGTTTGATCTTAAGCGGCGTACAACATGGCCGTGCGCATAGCTATTATTAGTTCTCTCATTTCTTCAGTACACATTGTGTTGTGTCGATTCTGTGCAAGGCACTAAGATTTGGGGTCCCTAATGGAACAGGAGAGACAAAAACCCCTGCTACTGGAGCTATAGTCTAGCAGGGCAAGCGACTCAGTAATATTTTGAATTGCAAATGAGAAAATGAGGTAAGGTGTTCAAAGGTGATAAATGCTAAAATAGGGGGTAAGGAGGGCACAGAATTAAAGAGATGGAAAATGCTGAGATAGAGAGCGAAGGTTGAAATTGCAAATGGGGGAGCAGGGTGGACATCCTTGAGCAGGAAAGATGACAGAGGGTGTGATGAAGTGGAGAATGAACCAGGGAGATATCTGGGGAAGGTATGCTGGAAGCTGAGGGCACAGATTATGCAAAGGCCCTGAGGTAGAATACACCTTTTATGTTTTGAGGTACAGCCAGGTTGGCTTTGTAGCTGCAGAGGAGTGGGTGAGCAGGGAAGAAGAGGATGAGACTGAAGAGGAAATGGGGTTGAGTAGAGCATGTGGGCCCTTGCAGGCCATTGCCAGGCCTTTGGCTTTGATCGTGAGCGACACAGGGAGCTGCTGGTATGTTTTGCACAGAGAACAGTCACGGTCTTACTTCCAGGTAAGAGGGTCAGCACAAACACCAACAGTGGACACAGGGAGGCCAGTGAGGAGGCTTTCATGTAATCTGTGTGTCTTCATCGGTCTTGTGTTGCCATAACAGTGTTTCTGGGACTAAGCTGTCTATATAGAACATAAAGACTTACTTATTCCATTTCTTGAGGCTGGGAAGGCCAAGGCTATGGTCCTGGGTCTGGTGGAGGCCATCTTGCTGGCCCCATTCTACAGCACAAGGCAGAAGAACAAATGAGAGGAAGAGAGGGCTGGACTTGATTTTATAGCAAAACTAACTTTCATAAAAGTGAACCCACTCGGTGGTGACAGCATGGATGCGACCTTGACGGTGGAGCCCTCGTGACCTGCTCACTCCCCGTTAGGCCACACCTCCCAACACCATTGTCTTGAGGATTAAGTTTCCAACGTGTGAACCTTGGGGATGCATCCCAATTGTAGGCCGAGTGAGTGAGGACAGGGCCTGGACCAGCCGGGGGCTGTGAAGGCAGTGAGGGGGGATCAGGTTGGGGATATGCTCTGGGGGTGGGACCAGGAGAGATCTTTATGGATCAGACAGGGATCAGCCTGGGGTCTTGGCCGCTTGCCATTGGGAGAAGGCTGTGTGGTGACAGGTTTCAGTGGGACATCACTTCATTGCATTTGGGACCCATTATGTTGGAGATGCCCTGTAGGTGTCTGTGTAAAGTCAGGCAGGAAGTGATTTGTGCAAACGGAGAGTTTGTTGGTTGTATTTAGGCTGGGGGGATGGGGAATGGGGCTCGGAGAGGACTCACCAGTTAATGGGGCACTAATTGCCAGCAGTGCAGGAAGCATTTTATAACCATGATCTCACTGGATACTTTTTACTTCTTTAAATTTTTAAAAAATATTTATTTATTCATTTGATGGAGTTATAGAGAGGGGGCAAGAGAGAGACAGAATCTTCCATCTGCTGGTTCACTCCCCAGATGGCCACAATGGCTGGAGCTGCCCAGACTGAAGCCAGGAGCCAAGAGCTCTGTTTGGGTCTCCCACATGGGTGGCTGGGACCTAAGCAGTTGGGCCATCTTCCGTTGCTTTTCCCAAGCCATTAGCTGGGAGCTGGATCAGAAGTGGAGCAGCTGGGCCTTGAACTGGCAGCCATTTGGGATGCCAGTGTTGCAGGCAGCAGCTTTGTCTACTGTGCCATGACGCCAGCTCCATTTCTTCAAATTTTTAATTGAAAAATAATTGGGGGCTGGTGCTGTAGTGCAGTGGGTTTATGCCCTGGCCTGAAGTGCTGGCATCCCAAATGGGCGCTGGTTTGAGACCCAGCTGCTCCACTTCCTGTCCAGCTCTCTGCTATGGCCTGGGATAGCAGTAGAAGATGGCCCAAATCCTTGGGCCCCTGCACCCACGTGGGAGACCTGGAAGAAGCTCCTGGCTCCTGGCTTCGGATTGGCACAGCTCCAGCCTTTGCGGCCATCTGGGGAGTGAACCATCGGATGGAAGACCTCTCTCTCTCTCTCTCTCTCTCTCTGCCTCTCCTCTCTCTCTGTAGCTCTGACTTTCAAATACATAAATAAGTCTTTAAAAAAAAGAAAAATAATTGTACATATTCGTGGGGTACAGTGGGATGCTTTGGTGTAAAGTACATTGTGGCATGATTTTAAATCAAGTTAAGTACTATTACCATCAACTCACTTTTCTCTGTGTGTGGACATTTAAAATATGCTCTTTAAGTCATTTTGAAGCACACACGGATTATTATTGACTGTAGTCACCTTTCTATGCAATAGATTTCAAACCCCTTCTTTCTAAGTCAAACTTGTGGTCATGGAGCTCTAAATATGACCTTGGGAAGCAATTTTCCCCTATTGCTTGATGAGGAAACACACATAGTTCCAGGCAACTTGCCCAGGGCTATATTATTAATCAGTTGTTGAGCCGGGCCTCAAAGCCAGTATCCCTCTGGGGTGAACACTGGCCATGTGTGCCATCGGTTTACCAGCCTGGGTTATGTTAAGTCAACCGTTACACTGTGTTGGGCCCAAACTTTGGTTAGAGGCAAGTTTGTTGTGCTGGTGATAGTGGGTTCAAATGCAAAGAAAGCATCAAGGGCCAGCGTTGTGGTGCGATGGGTTAAACTTGCACTGCCGGCACATCCCGTGTGAATGCTGATTTGAGTCCTGGCCGCTCCACTTCTCATCCACCTCCCTACTAATGTGCCTGGGAAGGCAGTGGAAGATGGCTAGGGGTCCCTGTTATGGACCTGGGAGACCTGGATAGAGTTCCAGACTCCTGGCTTTGGCCTAGCCCAGCACTAGCTATTGCTATCATTTGGGAAATGAACGGCGTGTGAAAGACCTCTCCCTCCACCCCCTAAGAACCCTGCCTTTCAAATAAATAAATCTTGGAAGAAAAATAAATGCATCACGTTAGATAAATAGAATGAGTTAGGTCCCCAGATGCGAAGGATTCCAAGCTGCTAAGGCACACTGAAGGAGGGCTGGCGTTGAGAGATTGACAGGCAGGACAGGACAACCAGGGGTTGTGGGATGCTTTGAGGATGGCCCAGCCTCTGCCCCACTTATGCTCCCCAGAGCCTTCTAGGTCTATGCTGGTGAGTCTGACACACAGAGGACGACATTTTATCTTAAATTATTCCCTATATAACCTCGTTGGGGAGTCAGCCGCACGACTTGGCAGGTTTGGAAAACAAAACCCAAAGGAGAGGTGTCTTCCAGGGTCTGCTGTATCTAACAGGCCGTCCGGAGGATGCCAGTGAGGCTCCGTGGCTCCCCGGAACCCCTGCCCTGGAGCAGGAAAATAATGGAAGGCAACTTAGGTGTCCTGTCCAGCTCTCCATACCTTTCTCAGCTCGGGTTTGTTTCTGTCTCCAGGAATTTCTCACTGTGGTCTTTCTTTTGAATCCTGGGAAGCGACCGGGCTGGGAATGGAACAGCCCAGAGAGCCTTCTCAGTCTGTCCTATTTATAGAATTTCAAAGGCAGAAGGACACGGGATGAGAATTTTCTACTGATGCATTAATCTCTCCCAGGATCCCTTGACACATCCCTTAATACACACTTTCAGTAATGGAGAATTCTCAGGCCACTGATGGAGGAGAGAGTTTGTAGTGGAGCTCAAAGGGGCCTTGGGATGAGACAGATGTGGGAACAAATCCTTCTACCATCATGCACGACCTGGGTCCCTTAATTTTTTCTTGTCAAGTTCCTTAATTTTTGGAGCCTCATGTCTCTCATCTACCAAACGGAAGTGGCATCCTCTTTCCGATAGGTGATTGTTGACGATCAGCTAAGGCAAGAGCAGCGGCTGTGCCGTCAGGAGGCCTGAGTTCCGACCTCTGTGCCGTGCCGTGCGCTCCTGGACAGTTCCCTGAGCTCGCTTAGGCCTCATTTTGTTCAGATCTCACAGGAAAGTCAGAATAATGCCAACCCCATCAGCAGGCAAGGCTACTGCCATGCTAGGTCGCTTGGATATGGGTGACAGAAAGGTTCTCCTTGCTCCTCTGCGTGGACACAGCTCCACGCTTGGGCTCAAGGCTCCCTCTACTCCAGTAGGACATGCCAGCATCACAGTTCACAGTGCTGTGAGCCTCCCAGAACACGGTCTGATGCACACAATAACCACTCAGTTAACAATAGTAATTATTCTTATGCAAAGCGGTTGGCTCTGCCGGAAGCCTGTCTCATTGCCGGGCAGCCTGGACTGTGTCCACTCGTGGTGTGGTGTGGACTCTGCCTTTGCGTCACTCTTGTTCCCTAGATGAGATCTGAGCCATCCTCCACAGCCTCAGCGCCTGGGTTGTTCTTGTCCAAGACTGATGACTAAAAGGCCTCCAGCGCTCTACCTCCCTCTACATCTGCGCCCTTTGCTCTTGGACTTGGCATCTCCTCTTGCCAAGAGATGAGGTGGAATGTGTTTTTCCACCCTTTGAACCTGCGCTGGCCTCTTGGCGCAAACTCCTGGGCTCCTGTTCACTCTTGGAACCTGGCTACCACCATCTGAATGCCTGAGCTAGCCTGCCGGATGATGGTGAAACATGGTTCCCTGAACTTCCTTGTTTTACTGAGAGCTGGCCAGCTGCCACATATGTGTGTCACCTGCCATCTAGATTCCGCTCCCCCCCACAAGCACACACGTGACCAAACACAAAAGCAAGACCTGCGGAGATGGGCCAGGCCCGATGCCCAGGCTTGTGAGGGAAGGTCAGTGCTTATTGTTGTCTGCCTCTGAGCCAGGGCACTGCTAATGGTGCTGCATTCGTGTGGCAGTAGATAACCGAGGCATAGCTGGGCTTCTTGTGGCTGCATCAATCTGTTCCATGTCACTCATAGCTTCCCCTGCCTCTGCCCACACAGCACTGAATATCTAAGACCTTCCCCTAGTCTCCCCTGGGCCCTGCCCCTAAGGCCAAAGTGATTTTCTGCTCCCCCGCATCCTTTGCTGTCATCCCCTGGATGAGACTGTGGGAGCAGACTTGGTCTGGGGGAACACAGTACAGCCCCCAGGCTGCTCTTCTGCTGGTCTCGATTTCAAAGGACATTTGATTCTGGCGCTGCCGCACTCAGTGCTGGGTTTAACGACACCTTAGTGCTCCCTGTAGAAAAGCCCTGGTTTTTCCAAGGGTATATAACTTAGCTATTATGACTCACTCTAGGGTAAAACTGGGCAAACAAGCCTACTGCCTGAAGGCGATTTTGATTTTTAAATTATGAAATAAATCATCCTGAGCTTTTATGTTTTCTTGGGGTTTGTTTTTGTTTTTCTCTTTGGCTTCAGACTTCCACAGTCGCTTTCTGCTTTGGGGTTATTTATCGCTTGGCTCTCTTCTCACCCAAACTCCATTTGTGCTGGAAAAATGACAAAGTGCCCCTGTGCACTCTGGGCTGCAACCTTTGCCAGGTGGAGCGGCTGGCATGGAAGGGGTTGGAGGTTAGCTTCGCCCCAGCAAAGGGGCCGGGAGCTCAGGGGCGAGAGAGCAGGGAAGTATCGTCAAACCTCACTGGTAAGAAGACAGCGTTTGAATACACATTTGCTCTATCTCTTGGTTATGACCGAGTCACTTTTCCTCATTTAACAAATCTCTTTAGAGTCATAGTCGAGACCTAATGTTTTAAACCATCTGTGGTTTCCAGATTATGGATCAGGCACTGCTCAGTAGCTGTGGCATTATTGTTTAGGGTTCTCAAATCCATGAATGTTCCAGAGTTGCTGTAGAATAGCTAGATCGGGTACCTCCAAAATTCATGCTTGTCTTTTTTGTCAGATGTGTTGAGTCATCAATGATCGTGCAGAATATTATTCGGAACATTAAGGCATCTGGAAACCCTTCCTAGATTTCGGTGGCTAGGTACCTTTTCAGCTAGTGGATGATTCCATATGTGACATCTAGCATGGAGGGTGGTTATGTTTTATTTTTGTAGATTATGAAGGAGTCTTTCTCTCTGGGACCTTTAGGATGCAATGTTCAGGTATGAAAAGAGTAAGGATGCTTGGGTACTACGGCATAGGGATGCTGGGAGGATCAGGTGTTTCTGTATTTTCCGTTTTGGGATATAGATGGGATTTATGCATAGGAATCCGGGTGCCTGCAAGGCTGGGGCAGGAACAGCAGAATGGTCAGCAGTGGGTTTCTGGTTGGCTTCGTCCACAGCCTCCAACTGAAGGTAGAAGTTCCAAAGGACAGAACAGGGAGAAGTGACCGACAGGCTGCTCCTTGGAAATTGTTAGAGACGAGCTCTCGCATGGGTGTGACTTCAGCTGCCACGTGCACAGTCCACATAGCGCTGGCCAGCCCCCTTTGGCAGTCCTGGATTCTCCCGGCCGAGCTTCTGTGATGATCTCAGCAGTTCACCCTGGTCTCTCAAATCCTCCCCTGATCAGTCCGTCAGGGCCCATCGTGCCCCTTCCCTTCCCTGGAGCTGACGAATTCCCAGCCCGCAGCTTCCCATCACACCCTCCGGTCCTTCCAGCCCCTCTTCACGCTCTCCTTCAAGAGCCCTCCAATCTTCAACACTCCACCGTCTTCCTATGCACAGTCTGGTTTTGTCTCACCTGACCTCCTTTTCCAGCCTAATCCCTAAGACTCCAAGCCTGGATCCCCCTCTACCCCATATGTTTCATTCTCTTTCCTCACTCTCTTCTTTTTTTTTATTTTTAATTTATTTTTATTTTTATTTTTGACAGGCAGAGTGGACAGTGAGAGAGAGAGACAGGGAGAAAGGTTTTCCTTTTTGCTGTTGGTTCACCCTCCAATGGCCGCCGCGGCCGGCGTGCTGCGGCCAGCGCACCGCGCTGATCCGATGGCAGGAGCCAGGTGCTTCTCCTGGTCTCCCATGGGGTGCAGGGCCCAAGCACCTGGGCCATCCTCCACTGCACTCCCTGGCCACAGCAGAGAGCTGGCCTGGAAGAGGGGCAACCAGGACAGAATCCGGCGCCCTGACCGGGACTAGAACCTGGTGTGCCAGCGCTGCAGGTGGAGGATTATCCTATTGAGCTGCAGCGCCAGCCCCTCACTCTCTTCTTATCTCACCAGCTCATCCAGATCTCCACCCAGGAGCTCCCATCATGCACAGAGCTGGAGCTGGAGCTACCTTAGCCATGGCGCAACATAACGCACTAGTACTGATCTCCAAAGCTTCTGTCATGTAAGCTGGTCTCATGTCTTCATTGCTTAAGCCACTATTCTTTGTGTATTCTGTTACTTGCGATCAAAGTCTTCCTCATTGATAGTGTGGACACCCAACAAGCGCTCACTGACTATGAATCTCGGCTGCATTGTGGTCCTCGGGGGCACAGTGCTCCTCCCACAGTTGGGCTCGAAGTACGTTGGGTTGCATCCTCTCATTCTTCCCAAGTAGAAATGCTGTGCATCCAGGACTCATCCCACTGCTTCTAGCCTCTGCTCCAGACACCACACTGACAACAACTTTTCTCTAAACTCTTCCATGCTTCTCCATGGGTTTCCTGAAAAGGTAAAACATACATTTGTCAAGTAATTGAGTTTCTTGACTCCAACCTTTGTTTCCAATTTCCCCTTTCTCTGCATCCTGACCAGTCCTCTGTGCCACACCCTCTGGTTTCCTCCCTGTCCCCTCTCTAAGCAGGCACCTTCCAACGTTGTGATCCCAACATGGAAGACCAGTCTGCCTCCTTCAAGGTAAAACACAGACTCTCTAGCCACACGTGTTATACCCTAACCAGCAGGAGCAGTCTTGCTTTCTGGGGCTAAGATGGGTAGGATCGACACTGAAAGAGAACATCCGTAGGTCTGGGAGTCTGACACCTGGGCTGGAAAGACATTTCCGCTGCATCAGATACACTGGGGGCCTGTGAATTCGTCTACACAGTTGTAGGAATCTTCCAAGTCTGCTGCTAACCCTGCCTGTTCATTCAGGTGGGAGAAGACCACCAAGGACCCCCATGGACTCTTAACTTGCAAGGCCATGGAATCAGAAGCTTTTTCTGGGAAAACAGGTCTTGGATTGGTCAATGGTAACAGCTATGCTGCATTTCCACCAGGCTGGGGTCCCTCCTTCTACACAAGTACAGAAAAGCAGAATGAAGAACGGTATTATCCCTCATTGAAAGATTGTTCTGCACCTGTGAGTTGTAAACTCTCTGCTCCAGTGGGGGCCACGTGCCCTTTTACGTGAGGGCTGCTGGACATCCATGGCCACATGGGCAGCACTTGGCTCTGGCACTTGGCTGTTGACTGCTCTGGCTCAGTCGTGTGAGTGAACATATGCACATTTCTTCTCTTTTTTTGAGGGAAAGAAATCGAAGGCACTGAGTGCATAAAACTGCAATCCAAGTTCATGAGCAGAGAGTCGAGGAAAATTCACCTGAAATAATTCACGTCTCATTTGGTCAGAAATTCATTTGGAAGGGAAAATTTCATGAAAAGCCAGAGGCCAAGCACATTTCTTTGATGACCAAAAATGTGTGCAAATGGCATTAACTGTGTTAGCAATGGGAAATGGAAAGAACCAATACTCTGAGCTACTATGTTCAAGCACTGTGCATGTTTTCTTGGCTACTGTTTGTGAGACACTGAGGGGAGGGTGTCATGCACACATTTGCCATTTCACAAATTTGAAGGCTGAGACGCATGAGCTTGAAGTATTAGCCTGAGTGAGCTCATGGAGAATGGTGGAGCTGTCACTTCCATTCATTAAAACAAGACTCAACAGGTGCATCGTATGTGCCAGGCACCCGTATGTAGCACCCCAGAAATATGTCCGACTTCTTATTATGCACATCACCTAGGGAGAGGAAAGACAGGCTGCACAGGGCTTTGCCATTCAACTGTGTGATCCCTGGGATAGAATCAAGGCCCAGAGGGGTTAATTAACTTTCCCACGGTCACAGAGCTGGTAAGCGGCAGCATTGACACGGGAACTCAGTTTATTCTGGCTTCAAAGTCCATGCTGCCTTAATTGGAAGCAGGTACCAAGCTGCCAGCCCTTAGCCAGGTAGTCTGGTATCTCATTTCTGTACCCCACGATGAGTGTTCTCCTCCCCCCACCTCTCCCTTTCTCCCAGCTTTCTCAATCTAAGCTCTGCTTCCAGATGTCTCAGCCCTTCACTGCCCACCGGGTGGTTATTGAGCTGATTCAATAAATCACTCTATGCCAAGGTTTTAATGGGTACCTTAATGTCTTGTGGAGCCCAGATAGCACATTTGCATTTTAACAGCAGATTTTAATTCAGCCCCATTCACCTCAGCTTAATTCAGCAAATGCGATGAGGTTAGCTATGTACAAGGCACTTTGCTATGTGCTACGGGGAATATAAAATTTACAAAAAAGTACCAAAAAGGCTGGAGTCTCTCTTCAAAAGACTGCCAGGATCTTGGGAGGGAGGGAGAGGGGATGTAAACAGCTAACCTGCAGACACAGAAAGATCATGCGTGTACAAATTTAAAATCATGTTACAGGAACACAAAGAAGAAACGTTTTAGCTTAACCCCAATGACATGGCTAAAAGAGCAAGAAAAAAACAAAAACGAGGACCTTATCTCCTAACCCACACAAAAAGAAATCAGAATCCAAGTTCAAAAGCGTAAGACAGAGGTAATCTAGCCTCACAGAACAGAAGTTATCGGTAGATAAGGGCACGTGGTTCCAAATTAACCTCTGTTTGTAACACGATGACAGCCTTGCTACTGCCTTCCTGCCTTTATCCCTGACCTCTCTGGTCCCCTTCTCCTCTGCACAGCTGCAATGAGTTTAGGAAGTCTCGGTTCTGATCTTTATTCTCCTGCTTCAAACACGGCTGTTCCTCCAGGTGGCCGTCTGGACAACACTCACACTCCTGAAGTGGCTGTCTTGAAGCCGCAGATGGGATCGTGTTCCTGCCCCACCGTGCTCCGTGAATGTAACCACCCTGAGACCTTGCTATATGAAGGGTGAGGACAAACTCGAGGCTATGGAGAAGATGCTACAAGGATGTTGGAAGAAGTTGAACCTGTGTTATAAGAGAGAGGGAGAAAGAACCTGGAGGTGTTCGAAAAGTACAGTGGGGAGATAGGACAGTGATGGGGAGTGCAAAGACTGAGGGCTTCTGCGTGGCATTCAGGCCTCTGAAAGACTTCCATTTGGAAGACTTCATTCTGGAAGGAGGAGTCGAGCTCAGATGATAAAAAGTAGAGGGGCTAAGACAATGGCTTAACCAAAGAATACACTGCAAACAGAGCTGCTTACATGGGAGCAGAGGATCGGAAGGGGATGGCAGTTGACAGTTATTTTTCTGATACTCCACTTGCTTTGCATTACCCTGGTTTGCTTTCTCACTCTCATTACAAGTGTGGCTTGGAATCAATGGCCCAACTCCGGTTCTGAATGGGTCTGAACTTCTAAAGAGACAGTGATCTTGAGAAATAAATCATTTGTTATTATTGTTGCTTGAGAAAGGAAGTATTGCTTTTTAAAAAAATTCTGAATGCTAAGCTTGGTATTCAATATCAAGGAGAAAGTGTCTCATGTAATTGAGGTGGGAATCAATAGTTGGGATGAATGAATGTCGACTTAAGGCATCATTTTTACCACCGCTCATGCATTGATTTATTCAATAAATATCTTAGAGCCCCCCGTATTTGCTGTACTTTAGATACTTCAGAAGTAGAAATGGACAAAACAAAGGCCCCTGTTGCCATGGAACTTACATCTACTTGGTTGGACAGATGACAGAAGGAGGCTTGAAACACTGTGTTAGAAGTGAGACGACCTGCGGGGAAAATGCAGTTGGGTGCAGGGACTAGAAATGATGCCCGGAAGGGAACTGCAATGTGAGAAATGGACCTCAGGGCTGAACTTTTGGAGAAGTTGAGCTCTGGGCTGTCACATGAGGATGGGGCAGTTAGCCACTTGGGTGGGTGAAGACACAGTGCTCCAGGCAGAGGAATTGGCCGTACAAAGCTGAATTCGGGAGTGTGCTTGGCAAGTTTGTGTCAGTGGGGAGTAAGAAGGCCGCTGTGACTGGTGGGAGCTGTGGAGAGCAACTGGGAACAACTCGGACTAGACTAAGTTACTGGAATTAAGACTTATTCTATGCATCTGCTCTCCCACAATATGGCGCTGGGAGAGGAAGAAACAGCTTCTACTCAGCTGCCTCTAGTTCAACCAATAAACTGCAGGACCTGCTCCTGATTGGAGGAGAGCAGCATACTCGGCGTGTGGGTAGCGAGTTGGGATTGGTGGAAGAGGACTATAAAGGAGGAGAGAGACAACATGCACCAGGAACATCTAAGGGGAACATCGGGATAACATCTGAGCAGCCCCCGAGAGAGCCGGCCGGCGGTGTGCTGCTCCCCCGCGGAAGAGGGGAAATTGGCAGGGGGAACCGCCCTTCCACGGAGGTGGAAGCGTCGGTAGCCAACCCGGGAAGAACCAGCAGCAAACCCGGGGAGGGCTGAGCAGGCGAAAGAACAACGCAGGGTCCTGTGTCGTTCCTCCACGAAGACGGGGAGCGACAGGAGCAAACTCAGGGTGAGTAAAGGGGAGATCAGAACAGTGAGGGGGCCCTCGGGGGCTCTGTGGAGGGCCTGGTAGGCTGCTGCTCTGTCTAAATGGGAGCTCCTGGAGGGGTCAGCACAGGGGGAGTGTGACCCCACTTAGGTGTGAGTGGCAGCACTCTGTCTTCTGCTGAGTGGCAGTGGGGAGACCGGTTAGGTCCAATTGCAGTAAACCAGGCCAGAAATCCTGGTGGCCGGGAAGGGAGGATGGTATGGCGACGGAGCCAGGTGGGAAGAGTCTGGGGTAGGAACTAGTATACGTGGGCAGAAAGGAAGAGGAATTGTAGATGATAAGAGTGATAAGTATTTGACCTAGGAGTTCAGACACCAATTGGGACAACTGTGTACCAAGTCAGACCTCCTTTAAGTCCTGGCTCCAGTCCTGATTCTAGTTTCTGCTAATGCACACGGTGGGAGGGAGCTGGTGATGAACCAAGAAATCGGGTCCTTGCCCCCAGTGTGGCAGTTGGATTGCGTCCCAGATCCCAACTTCATCCTAGCTCATCCCCAGCTGTTGTGGCATCTGGGGAGTGAACGAGCAGACTTGCAAATAAATAGATTTAAAGATGGAAACAGAAGATGACTTAGGAGGTTTGGGGCTTTGAAGTCGCTCTCTGTGGAAGATTGAATGGAGCAGGTGCTGTGGGAGGAGGGGCCAGCAGGGCAGTTTCGTCCCATGGGGGTTTGAGCTGCTTGCCAGACATCCGAGCAGAGATTTGAGCAGGTGGAAGTCAGGATCTGAGAAGTCTTGTCTGGAGACAGGAATGTGGGAATCCTCTTTACGGAGAGATCTTCCGTCACCTCACCTGATCCTGGTCTTTTAAGAGAATCCAAGGTATATTAAAGCAATGTAAGAATATTTGCCTTTATTCGGAGTCAGAATCCAAGCTCAGGCGATTATAAACAGTGGCAGAGGTGCACAGGATGGAGAAGGATTCTTTGTGTGGGGTTATTTCCGATGCGGCAGGACATCTAGCAACGTGGCTCCCACAATGAAAGTCACGCGTGCTCCCAAGTGTAGTGACAGCTACAGAGAGCTTACTCACACCTCCAAGTTGTCTCCTGGAGCGGTTGTGGCATTTCCCTCTTCGAGAATCTCTGTGCATTCGACTCCAGGCTTGGATGGCCGTGTGTACACCGACGTCTCCGAAGCCCACGTTGCCAGGCTCCAACTTGTGTGCATTTTGGGCCCGATTGGCTGCTGACTGCTTCTGCTTGAAGGTCGTGCAGGTGCCTCAAGCTCAACCTACCCAGAGTTGCATTTATCTTATCATCCAGTCTCCCTACTAAGTCTGATTCTATCCCATCATTCCTGTAAGGGGCACACCCAGCCACCGTGGTGCCAAATCAGAAACCAGGACAATATGCTTGGCTACTCCTTCTTCCTTGGCACCCTGCTCCCCACTCAGCCAATCACTGAGTCTTACTCTCCCACCCTCCACACTTCCCACATCACCGCCTTTCTTCCACCCCTGCTGCCAAAATCCAGCCCAGGCCACCATCTGCAACAACTTTGAGAATCTTCAGATTCACTTCCCGTCTTTAGTCTTCACTCCTCCAATCCCTTCCACCCTCTGGAGATCTGGAGCGAGCTTTGGGAGATTCAAATCTGATCATTAGTATCCTGCTTAAAACCCTGAGTTACTCTCCATTGCCCTTAGGATAAAGCTCAAGTCTCTGGACAATTGTACATTCTTTCATCTACTCCTCTGCTCATGCTGTGTATGGGTAACTCCTGCTTAAAAAGCTGTTGTTCCCAGCTCTACGTATTTTTTTTAGAAGCAGTTATACTCCCCTGCCCAAAATCTGGGTTAAATTTCTCCTGCCTATGTCTTTAAAATGTCCCAATCTTGTGTCAGGCATTTATTCCCTTACCTTACAGTTGCTGTTTTATTTGTCCATTCTTTCATACAAACATAAATGACACGAACACAGAGAATCTCTGGCTTTTTTTTCCTGTTGTCTCTCAGTCCCTGAGTATGGAACGGTTCCTAGAACATGGAAGTTTTTTGTTGCAATGATTGGGAATGAAAAGTGGTTGGTTTGAAGAATCTATAGATGGATGAGCAAATGGGGAATGCAGGGATACTATTCAAATAAGTCAATGGGATGTGAGCACCTGCCAACCAGAATGGGGATATGCTGACTCCAAATTGACAATACAACCCCAATCATGTCCGCCTGTTGAATGGCAGCCCTTGATCGCTGGATGAATGTAGCACAGCCCTGAGAAATGGAGGGAAGTAAAAATACTGAGGAATAGGTCAAAAGTGTCATTTCTCAGGGCCCTTCAAAGAAGGCCTGGAAGGGAGGCCTTGATGTGAACATCTTGGCTATGATACTGTAGCTGGGCTTCTAGCTCAGAGGTCCGTGATGGCACTCAGAGCGCCTACAGTCCCCTGAAATTGCCTGCGATGTTTTCACTAAGCTCGTGGATTTCTGTACCATGTGACTCCCTAGCTTTCATAGGGTTTCCAGGGGGGGTCTGTGACCTAGAAAAGGTTAAGACCACTTCTTTAAAAACACCAGTGCATCAAAGGCTAGCACTGCCCTGCTCTGAAGCTTTGCCCCCCATGGGGGCTTTGAAGCTGAAAGGCCATTCTCAAAGGTTTTCAGACTCAAGCAGGGGGCCAGAGCCTCTTCTGATGAGCAGCTATTTTTGACTTCTCTGAAGCTTCCTGAGAATGAACCAAGCAGGTGTAGGGGTGAGGTGGGGGCTGCCTCTAAGTGTGAGCGATAGCTGGGGCAGGTACACAGCACCATTGGCCATGGTCCACTCCCTACTGGGAATTCTTATGAGCCCCAGAGGTGGGGAAGGCATGAGCCAGCTAGCTAGGCGTGGAAGTCTGTTAAACTGTGAATTCATTTGTAAATCCTCTAGGTTGTTTAAGAAAAGACCGTCCAGGGGTCCCCTGCTTTAGTCTAGAGAAGGCACAAAAGGCTGCCAGGCTCTGAATATGAGATTATGTTAAGCCAGTTACCAAGGACCTTAGTGTTGGTGTTGGCATGGCTCATTAGAAATGAGGTGGTCATTTGGGAAGGGGGCAGTGCCATTTCTGCTTCTGGTGCTGTGAATTAAAAACTCTGAAAATATAATGAAATGTAAAAGCAAAGTATGTGATTTGTTGAAATAGTAATATTTGTTGAAATATTGTGCTGTTGGGCTGGTGCTGTGGTATAATAGGTTAAGATTCTGCCTACAGTGCTGGCATCCCATATGGGCACCAGTTTGAGTCCTGACTGCTCCTCTTCTGATCCAGTTCCCTGCTAATGGCCTTGGAAAGCAGTGGAAGATAGCCCAAGTTCTTGGGTCCCTGAACTCACATGGGAGACTCTGAAGAAGCTCCTGACTCTTGGCTTTGGATCGGCACAGCTCTGGACATTGTGGCCATTTGGGGAGTGAACCAGTGAATGAAAGACCTCTCTCTGTGTCTCTCCCTCTGTCTGTAGCTCTGCCTGCCTTTCAAATAAATAAATAGATCTTTAAAAAAAGATGTTACCCAGGGAAACAGTACAAATATTACATGTTAATCAAAAATTTCTTTTTATTTATTTATTTATTTTTTTGACAGGCAGAGTGGACAGTGAGAGAGATAGAGAGAAAGGTCTTCCTTTTGCTGTTGGTTCACCCTCCAATGGCTGCTGTGGCTGGCGCGCCACTGCTGGTGCACCACGCTGATCTGAAGGCAGGAGCCAGGTGCTTCTCCTGATCTCCCATGGGGTGCAGGGCCCAAGGACTTGGGCCATTCTTCACTGCACTCCCTGGCCATAGCAGAGAGCTGGCCTGGAAGAGGAGCAACTGGGACAGAATCTGGCACCCCAACCGGGACTAGAACCCAGTGTGCCGGCGCGGCAGGTGGAGGATTAGCCTATTGAGCTGCAGCGCCAGCCATAATCTAAAATTTCTAAAAATCTGTGGCTGCATCCATTCTCAGCTTTCTTTCAGAAGGGTTGGTACAATATAGTTATATTTACCAGTAAGTACATTTTTCCAAGGAATTGCAAACATGATTATTGTTTTATAAATACATTTCTTTCCCTACAGTTTGAAGTGGCATCAGGCTTCTACAGTTCAACTTGACCTCAGGGGGCCTTGAAATGGCCTATCTAGGAAGGCCAGCTTGACCCTATGTAGAACAAGGTGCAGTCTTCCTTGATCCTAGGCTACGCTTCCTGCTCTCCAGCCATTTTCCTGTGTATGTGTTCACGGGCCTCCTTGGGTTAATCCATTCCATCCAGTATGCGCATGCTGACACACATGAAGAAAGTCATCCCCTCTCTTTCCTTCCAGACACTAACCCCTTTCTTTGTGAGACCCCAGGGTAGACGTCTGAAAGCAAAGCAAGCTCTTTATGAGATATTAGTTGTCTCCAGCTGGCTGGAGAGAGGGCGAGGCAGAGGTGGGGTTACCTGGATGCCTCTTCTTTGCCATGCAACCTGTGACTGCTGAGGTTCCTTCCTGAAGGCACGGGGCCAGACTTTAACTTCCTTCATTCTTCCTGGCCATAGCTAAGGAAACAACTAACCCCTTGGCAGAAGCGGCTCCTCTTGCTGTGGTCAGGAATTGTAGTGTCCCACCATTCCTGGGACTCTGCTCCTCTCTCTCAGCCTTTTGATTTGTGTGTCTCTCCGCTTTGCAGGGAGGCTGTGCCTGGCCTGACTTTCTTGAATTTTAGATTTTGTTTCTCCTTAATGTAGTCCTGGCTGGAATCTCTGATTCCAGAGCCCTTTCTTTGTGTGTGTGTGTGTGTGTGTGTGTGTGTGTATGTGTAGGTCCCATTTTATAGTCCTTCTGCAATGGTCTTTCTGGAATCTGTAGCATCCATGGAATGAGAGGGATATGAGAACACTGACCCAGTGTTCTTTAAGGGGTGGTGAAGGGCTCTTTTAGCTCCTAACCTTGCCCTGAATAGTGGCAGAAATTCCCGAGTTGTTTTCTAGAGCTCAGCAGTCCTCATTCCAGAGGAAGGCTTAAGGGTAAAGATGGAACTATCCCCTATCTAAGTGTACTTATGAAAGGAGGTGGCAGGGGTTGGATTATTTTCCTGGAGAAGAGTCAGTGATGTCTGGTAGAGCTCACAGAGCCATTGGGAGGCAGGGGGAGCCTTCTTATCAGTCTGTGTAGCCCTGGAGATGTGAGCTGCACAAAGCAGAGTAGGTGAAAAAAGTAATTTGCACATGGAACAGGGCTGGCACTTCCCCGAGGTGAGGTAGGAGTCTCTCGAAAGGGAAATGGAGAAGTGAGATGTTCTCCAGGCAAAGAAGGGGGCCGGCTGTCTGAGAGCCGTGGACAGCATCCCTGCTTCAGGTGGTTAGTTTGAAAAGATGATTTCTTAAAGCCCCAGAGTCTGAGATGTTATAAGAATCCCTGAGAGTGTGCTTACTTTCAAAGGATTAGGGGGAGGAAGTGAAGAGACTTGAGATTCTGCAGCCAAAGTGGGGTGCCATGAGCATGAAAGCAGGGTGCAGAAGTGTTCTTGGGAGCTGGAATTGAGCTGTTCCTGGTGTACTTCCTGAGCGGTTAAAGGGGGCCTGTGCGGACAGCGAGGGCTGGGATCAGATCTCACATTCTCCCTAGTGGAGATACAGAGAAGACTGAGGGGTAGCAGGGATGGGACACTGGGTGCAATCAGGAGAGCATGGAGGGTGTTCCAAAGAACTATAGCAGGGTGAATTCTATTTACAAGCAAACACTCCATGGTAGAGTGCCTGCATGTATGTCCTGACTCTGCTCCTAATTCTATTTCCTGCTAATGTGCACCCTGGGAGGCAGCAGGTGATGGCTCAAGAAGTTAACTCACTGTCACCCATGTGGGGGACCTGGATTGAGTTCCCAGCTCCTAGGAATTTGGGGGGTATGTTATTCAGTTATTGTTACTTTCACTAAAATATCTGAGAGTTTCTTGGGAAGGGAAAGGTTTGGAGGGTTGTAGTTCAAGAATGGGTCGTTCTACTAATCTGGCCTCTGGTAGAAGCTGGCAGTGACTGAGTGTGTGTGGAGGAATGATCTCCTGGTGTGTCAGGAAGCTGAGAGACAAGCTAGGCTGGACTCAGCTTCAATAAGCGATCCTGTCTTGAGAACTGCCTCCCAGAGGCAAGCCCCAGCTGCTTAAAGAACTCCCAGATGGCCAGCCTCCTAGCCACCATAATCAGTTCAAGTCTACCCTACCTTATCAGCCATTTGTATTAATCCATAAACTGCTAGCATGAGACTTTAGGGGTGTAAATTATTTGCATGAATTTGAGGAGCCAAGTCAAGTCCCATTCAATCTGTAACAGGGAGAGAACCAGGAGAAGGGAACTCTTTTTCTCTCTGTCTCCATAGAAACAAACAAAACTCTCTGCATGGACATTTCCCAACAGCAATGTCAGGTATTACGATTTTTGTTGTTTAGATATAAACCTATCACTTGGATTTCCCAGTAGACCATGGTAATGCGTATGTGATTTCCTCTGTGTGGAAATGGAGCATAGGACACTGGGCACCCCTGAGTATATCTCAGGGAACTTCTAATCTCCCAGTCTGCTCATCTCTAACATGCAAATGGCATATATGGTGGTTACAAGCATCAGGAGTTCAGTGTGAGCTTCAACCATCCAAAATCATGTCTCCTCCCCTCTGGGAAGAAACCCTTTAGAGAAAAAGAGCACAGTAAGACCCAAGCACTGTTGGGTTGAGCAACATTTAAATAGAGACCAGTCCCTGTGTTCAGGAGATGCAGGGTAAGACTCCTTGTGACCCAGGAGACCAGCCCTGAGCACACAGCTGGGGAACACTTCCCATATCTGTCCTCAAGGATACAAGCAAAGGATGCTCATGGAGTACTTTGTGGGACCAGGGAGATGGAAACCTCCTGGGTTTTCATCCTTGAAGGAATGGATAAGCAAGATGAATGAGTGCTAACTGTGGAACTGTAGTTGGCAGTAGTTAGTCATGTGTACACAACATGAATGGATCTTATGAATAGAGTGCTGAGTTACAAAGTCAAGAGAATCTGTTCCGTAGTACAACAGAATTCTGGTAAATTGCAGATACCCATCTTGGCCAGGGTTCACCAGAGAAGTAGAATCAGTAGGAGCTATTTATTTATATGTCTATATATGTCTATAAATGCATGCACACATCTTTTATATGTGTGTGTGTGTAAGTGTGTGTGTTATAGGAACTGGCTAACCTGATTATGGAAACTGATAAGTTGCAAAATCTGTAGCTGGCAAGTGGAGACTCAGGAGATAACAGGGCATGGTTCTCATCAGAGTCTGTAGACCTGAGGATCTGGAGAGCCAATGGTATAGCTCCAGTCTGAATACCAACAGGATCAATGAACAGGAAGCACAATGTTTCAGTTCAAATCCCAAGGTAGGAAAAACTGACCCCAGGCTATCAGGCAGGAGGAATTCCCTTTCTAGGCACGGAATGGTCATTTTTGTTGTTGTTCTGTTGAGATCTTTGATGGGTTGGGTGTATCCACACGCAGCAGGGATGGCCGTCTGCTATACTCAGTCCATTGACTTCAGTGTTAATGTCACCCAGAAACACACACACACGCCCAGAATAACGTTTGGTCACCTGTGCAGACCTTTCAGCCCAGGTAAATTGATAAAATGAACTACCATGATAGCTTTGCTTACAAAGCATAATTACATTCTTACAAAGAATCATATAAATTCAAGGACCAATAACAAACACAACACAGTGGCTGTTCAGGGAGGTGGGCAAAGTGAATTGAGAAAACAATGTTAAAAAAAAGATGGAAAATGAAGGAAATGGAAGAAATATGATAACAACAAAAGCCAGCCTAAAGGTCTTGCTAAAAATTCAGTCTCCCCTCTATGTAAGGTTACATCTGTGCTCTGTAGAGAGAACAGAAATGGGTCCTCATTGCATCCTTGATGTGAATAAAGTTCAGGTTTGTGTAGAGAATATCCTGGTAAAGATTAGGAAGAGCTGGGTCTGAGGCATGGTGCTGGAAGTTTTCTGGGTACCTCTGCAGATATGTCCTCACCCTTTCTCACAGCAATGAGCCTTAGGGGCTACCTTTTATGAACAGCATCCACCTGGCTCTCTTGGCCTTGGTTTCTTGCAGGTTTTGGCCAATGGGAGGACCTGGCAAGAGACAAGTGGGCTGGAGGAGAGGGAAGATGGGGCATCAATTTCCCTGAGTTCTTCCATACTAGGCCTCCATTTGGCAATGTCTGTGCCTTTCTCCTGAAAGTCATGGTTCCAACTGATCAGACCTCTTCTATGGCTTCAGCACCTGCCAGGACTGGGAGCTCTTCTCATCTTTTGTCCCTTCTTGACCTAGGAGCGGTTACAGCTTCCTTCTGCGTTACCCCTTCCTTCCTGGGTGCTTCACCCTTCTATGTTGTTGCTTCTGCTTTTGCCTGTGCATTTTAAATAGTCCCTTCTGTATACTGTTAGCCAGGGCCCTGGCCGATACTGTGACTGCACCAGAACCGGTCAAATGGGTTTCAGAGATTGGACTGCCGACATGTCTGATGAGTGTTCTGATAGCCTCCTTGCTGGGGGAAATGAGACACTAGCAATCCATGGCATGTGTTGGCATCAGTTGCTTACATTATTGCTGGTGGTTAGCATAGAGAGAGTGCTGGTGGAGGCTAAGATGTTGGGAGATCAAAGGACAGAGATACTTAGTCACTATGGCAACAATAGAGATTTCCAGGATGTGATATGAACAGATTGCATCTGGTGGCACTCAAGAGTGTAGACAAAGAAAAGGATGAATTGCAAGACCTGAATGTCCTTAGAGGGTGCAGGGATAAAATCAGAAAGCCCCTATGGTCACTTTAAATGAGTTCCTTATGTCTAGTTACAGCTTCTCAGGCTCAAGCTCACAGACCGACTCAGGGCTGTGGAACTGCAGAGCTAACATCTGTTGTATCTCCTATGCTAAGACAAGGGCATGGATGACCACATGAGACCCTGAGAAATTTGGGATGGGGATTTTTGGACTGATGCAGCTGCAACTGAGACATCCCCCTGAATATTCCCTGTCTGAGGAGCTGACTTCCCACGTATAAAATGTTTTCAATAATTGCTCCCTGCACAGTTGCTGGAGTCTCCTTAGCATCTACCTCCATTCTCATTGCCTCTAGACCCATAATGACAGTCAGAGTCTTGGACAGCCAGATGGAGAAGTCGAAGGGCTACTGTGGAAGGCACTAACTTGTTTTAGTTGAATGTGGAGAGGGTAACTCATTATCCTAACACTGACTAGCTTGAACTAACTACAATGGTTTATTAAGATTCTACAGGTTGGCTAGGACTCAATTAGGCAGTTCTTCTGTTAGGAGCTTTTCTGGGGCTGGAAATATCCCAGGATGGGCCTTTCTTCATGTGACCTCTTTAGTTGTGGTGGGATTTCTGACCCCGTGAGTGGATTAGAGGTGGAAGTGGTGAGCCAAGGTAAAATCTTAGGGTGCAATTTCTGAAAGACTGGCTTTGGTAGTTATACAGTGTTTATTACAAAATACAGTGTTTATTACAAAATATTCTGTTATCCAAATCGGATCACAGGGTCAGCATCAATATTTAAGATGAGGAATGACCAACCTCAGTTATTCTGTGAAAGAGGTTGTGTCAAAGACTGAATTGTATCCTTCCCAGATTCGTAAGTGGAAGTCCTAACTTCCTGCACTCCAGACTGACTGTCTTTGGAGACAGGCTCTTTACAGAGGTGATTAAGGTTAGATGAGTTTATTAATCCAAGGTGATTGGTGTCCTTCTAGGAAGAGGACATTAGGACGCAGACACACACACACATATACAAAGAAGACCAATTAGAGACAACAAGAAGATGCATGTCTACAAGCCAAGGAGAGAGGCCTCAGAAGAAAACAATACAGAAAACATCTTGATCCTTGGGCTTCTAGTATTCAGAACTTTGAGGAATAAATTTCTGTTTAATCCACCCAGTGTGTAGCAATTTCTTATGATAGCCCCAGCACACTAATACAAACAGCAAAGCATTTGTAGTTATCTTTACCATATCTATAAACAGTTATATTTTCAGTGTCTTGCTAATTATTATCAGCAGAAGTCTGGATGACAATACAATAATTGACTAGAGAGTTGTAGATAAAGAAGATCAAAATACAAGATTAGGTCAGAACAAATTTGGCAATGGGGTACAATGTTCTAGTATTTCAGATTTAATCTGTTGTCATAAGAAACCAAGCATGTCATTAACGATCTCCTGGATTTGCTGAACACTGAACACTGGATTGAACAGCACCTTCTATGTTGTCAAAGATATTCGAACACTAGAACTTTCTTGGCGAAGACGAAGGAGTCCTTTAAAAGCTCTGTGATGGTTGAGTTACTTAAGCTGTGATGATGATGATGGGAGATGCTGCAGTGAAGTTGGGCAGATTTCAGGGAATAACATGATCCAAGTATTGTAGAGGCCTGATGTCGTAGCTTAATTGTTAAAGCTGTGTGGGTTCAATCCTAAATTAAGCTATAGGAATAGAGTACCAATCAGATTGCTTTGATCTGTAGGAAACTATGGTGATGGCTGATTAATCGATGGGTCCCTAGTAATGAAATAGAAATGCAGCCCTCTAGGGTGATTCTTGACATACAAGTGGAAATGTTTTAGCTCTCATGGGTGTAAGCTTGACTTGAGTGCGTACTGGGGATTCATGACCTTATTCCCATTGCTACCCATGCTGGCTTATTCATAAGAGACCCTCACTTGAGGGGAAACCAGGCTCCTTTCAGAAAAGACCCTTAAAAAGCTTGCATATTGCATCTTCCTCCTCCCAAGCCTTCCTCTGAAGGATGCGTTGCTGTTTTCCAGGTGACTGTGAACTTGGGAAGTTATTGACTCTGAGCTTAGACCTAATCCTCAGAGATGTAAAATACCCCACTCAGAGTGGAGCTTATGGAAGTTAGGTGAGGAATTAAGTCTTAGCAGGAGTCTATCTTACAGGGCCTAGTTGTGAACTCATATTGTGGATATTTTCCTAGACCATGGATGTAATGAACACGAAAGTAGAATTCTAAGAATGATTCCCGATGACCCTTGTGCTTGTATAATGTCCTTCCCTCTGAGTGTGGAACTTGTGACTACCATGAACTGTCATTCCCCTGTTATTTTACATCGTGTGGCAACAGGGACATTACCTGGACTGACCTAATTATTCACTTGAGCCACTCAGATTCTGAGTGTGTTTTGTTCTGGCTACTTGCCAAAGAGTAACTCAAAGATTTGAGGTACAAGGGAGATTCTTTGATGGCTTTGATGATGGTTTTGATGGTGGAGGTGCCACATTTCGAGGGTCTTTAGACTCAGAGAACAGTCCTCAGACAATAAGGAAATGAAGCCCTTGGTCTTCCAGTTGCAAGGCAATGATTCCTGCCATCGACTGGAATGAGCTTGAAAGAGGATTCTTCCCCAGAACCTCCAGGAAAGAGCCCAGTGAACAGAATGGGCTTTGAATGTGGGAGACTCCAAGGAGAGAATCCAGTTTGGCCTGTCTGAAATTCTCATCTGTAGAACTGTGAAATAATAAACAGGAGTGTTTTAAGTGACTAAACTTATGGTGATTCATTATTCAGCAACAGAAATTGGGAATGCAATTGAGAATAAATAAACTTAGTAACTACTAGAATCCCTATATGACTCACTGACCCATAAGTGAAAGATATTTTTATAGTAAACAACTACCCACAATTACTTCCAAATAAAGAAGTAATTCCATACCCAAAGGGGGCATTGTGGCCATAAATGCCACCAAAACACATGAAAGAATCAGGGATGGTAATTCTGCTTAACATGACACTATGATGCAAAATCCAAATAGTCTTGAAGAGTGACCGGATTATCACACACATGTACAATGAGACAGTGACACCAAGTGTAGCTATGGTTCAGAATGAGGGATGTTTACTGGAACAAATCACTGTAACCTTTGACATCTAGAACATAGCTGTTGATATAGCAAAGATTTGATTATCTCCGATGTTCCTAGATAAAGGTAATTGGAAGCAATCTGCTTTCGTGTGGCTAGGACAGGAGTTAAAAACATTATCTTACCATGGGATTATGATAGCTCTCCTGCTTCCTGTTTTAATATTGTCATGGAGTAAATTGGGTAACTTAATAGCCTATGGACCATCGTGTTAGTCCGTTATATTAAAGAATGCTGCTAGTTGGACTCAGTGAGCCAAGTATCAAGTAATTTACATACCTTATGAGACATATGCTTGCCAGAGGATGAGGGAAAAATGGAAAACGGAAAATTCAGGAGCCTGACATATTGATAAGGTTCCTCTGGGACCAGTGGTTTGAAAAAATTCCCTTAAGAGTGAGATGCAAGTAGCTGCATCTTGTACTTCCCACAGCAAGGAAAGACACACCATCAGTTGGGAATCTATATATTTTTGAGGCTTGGCATAATAAGGACTTCGTCCTATGAAGGCTTATTTTGTTATCGTCACCACTGACTGTCCAATTTGCCAGCCACAAAGGCCATTGCTAGCCTTCTGATATGATAATTTTCCTCGGGGAACAAGCCAGTCACCTTAATATGGATTGATTACATTAGGCTTCTTTCCTAGTGGAGAAGTGGCAATTTGTCTTCAAGGGAATGTGTTTATGGGTATAGACATAGATGTGAGTATATTTGAAAGATAAATTTTACCCCCTTGTTTGCAGTGCCTCAGCTAGCACCACCAATCATGGACCCATAAATGTTTTATCTACGGCCATAGTGTCCCATACTGTATGCCTCTGATCAGGAAACTTATTTTATGATATAAGAAATATACCAATGAGTTCACATCTACCGGGATCCAACACAGAGAAGTTTGCTTAATAAGCTGCTGGAGGTGCTCTACTGCAGACTTGCCAATGGTGCCACCTGGAAGACAGCACCTTACGGAGTGAAAACTCACGTTGTGTAAGCCAGAGCCTGTGATGGTGCCGTCTCCCCTTGAGTCAGAAAACTTGAGTCCAAGGCTGGAAAACTGGAAGTAAAACTACACTTATAGAATTGTTGCTTCCTTTCCCTATAACCTTAGCCTTTGGTGATCCTTGTGCCTGAGGGTGGAATACTTCTAATAGTATTTTTCTTCATAAACGCAAGCACGAAGGATCTCTCAAGTGTACAAGTCACTGCCACAGTTCAGAAGGAATTATGGGGCTGGTCAGAACTCACTCAATCCCTTGGAGTCCTCCGATGCACAGCTTAGAATTTTCCTTAAAAGGAGAGCCTAGGCATTTGGGGCAGGGAAGTTGCCACTCAGAGCACCCACAGTCCATATGGGAGTGCCTGCTTGGATTCTCAGCTAGTCTGCTTCTAATCCAGCTTCCTGGAGGCAGCAGGTAATAGCTCAAGTGCTTGAGTCCCTGCTATGCACATGAGAGACCCAGACGAAGCCCCTGGCTCCTTGCATGGCCCTGTCCTAGCCCTGGCTACTGTGGGACCTGGGCAGTGAGTCAGCAGGTGCAGGATTTCCCTATATCTCTCTGCCTTTCAAATACAATGACAATAAAAAAAAAAGGAAAAAGGGGAACTGGCAAAATGTGTCCCTCTGCAGATCTTATGTTGGTAGTGAGAAGGGAGGGAGAAGGTGGGGATGAGGAACTCCTCTGGAGAGGTAACTTCAGGGAGGGAGGCAAAGAAGCTGGAAATGCTGAACACAGCTTTCTGCACGTAGCAGCTCTCCATCAAGGCTGCCCCTGGACTTCACCTTCAGTTTCCTTCACACAGGTGAGTGAGTGGGGCGGCTCTCTGCTCGTCCCCCCGAGAGCCATCACAGGCTGCCTTTCCACTGCCTGGAAGCTCGCAGGTGGGTTATTGTGCTCCACCTCCCCTACTTCCTGTCTGCTGAATACAGGCTGATGGTACTCAGGGCACCCAGAGCATCTCAGAAGAGACTAATTAGGTTTGCAAAATGCCTCTTGCTATTTTTAAAGCTTGACTTTCAGTCGACTTTAAAGCAAAATATTTGGATAAAATACTATCCTTGGCTTTGAGAAGCTGGCATGAGTTGGCCCGGCGAGGCACTTTTTGATCCAACTTCAGGCAAGTGGGGAGAGCTGTGGACCATAGCAAGTACAAGATTTCTTGAACGTCATTCCTAAGTCCTTTTAAGACTTGCACTCTGACCCTGGGGAAATACTTGCCAAAACACAGGCTTCCAAAACATCTATCTGTATATATGTTTTTCTCTTTTAATCTTTTCCAGAAAGACAGTCCCCTGAATTCTTTCCTCATTTTCAGTGGTCTTTGGCCTTTCCCTGAGTTTTGTAGGATTTGATGATATCTTTCTGGCTGATATCTATGATGAGCCCTATAAAGCAGTGTTAATAAAAATGCATAGAACATGATAAAAGCTTGTATAATAATGTTATGTTAAGTGTATAAAGGCATATACATGTTATAATCACAACCATTTAAAAGATGTTTAGGAGATACAATATAAAGTTTTTGGGAGGTGGGTAAAGAGAATTTTTATATGAAGGAGTATCATTTTTATAAATACTTTCATATTATACATATGCATATATTCATGTTCATATGTACAGTAGAAATATTAATTCAAAGTGAATAAAATAGGTTTGAGACCACCATTTTCACTTGTATCACTCGTAACTCACTCAGGGTATCGTCCAAAGGAGTGATCTATGGCTGAGTCTAGACCAAGCTCATCGGCAGCGTGGAAGTGTACACCTGCCCAGCTTATGACCTTTCTCTAATTTATCCCCCCGACAGAGTGTGTGTTCTTTAACTCCCAGAGAGGCTGTAAAAAGACTGCGTCTTAGGTGTGGGTGGAGCTGTTGAGTGAGTTGATCAGTCTCCTGACGGTGAGATTAGGGTCCTCGGTAACATCTCTAAGTACGACAACTGTGCTTTACATGTTCCCCATCCATTGACATCATTAGAAGCCCAGAACAACTGTTATATAATTGTGATTTGTTGGTTCCAGATAGAGCTGAGCAATTCAAATCCAATTTCCTCTGCTAGGAGGACATGCCAACTTTGCAGTCTAAAGAATAATTTCGGCAAAATGGTGTAGAGGTTTTGGATCATTCAGCCCAAGCTTATCTGGGCAAGTGTTGTTTTCAGAATGAAATTGGACCAACTCCTATCTGGTGCGAGCTAATCAGAAGTTTCTTTGCCTAGGTTCCCCAAATTGAGTTATCTGAGATGTTAATGAGGTTTATATTTACCTATGCACACGTGAATGATTTGCCAATAGTTTATTCTACATTTTATATAAAGGAGAATTAAATGAGATGCTTCCTATTTTCTTGTAGACCTCAAAGTCAAGAACAACTCAATAATCCCTGGTATTTCCACATCCTAAAGGGATGTGAGCTCCATGAGTATGAACCTGTTTATTCTCGCTCTAGTCCAGTACAATTCCAGCTTCAGTATTAGGGGAGGTAAATGGGATAAAAGACTTTGGAAAGGTTAAAGAGTGAAGATTTTCGAGAGAAACAGCTGTCCAGGAGCTGTGAGTCCTCACCGCACCCCCCCCCCCCACCACCAAAGAGCAGGGGGATGGTTGCCCTTGTAACAAGGAGGGCTTCACAAAGACATTTGATGAGCTTGGCAGGCGTTCTCTGGAGTTGTAGAGTGTGGGACTTGGTATCTGATTCGCATTTGAAGAGGCTGAAGTTGAGAGCTTAGACTGAAGCTTCCCCAGATGACAAGAGAGCACGGAGAACTGCTACGGGAAGGGCCTGGACCCTGAGAGATGTGCAGTCAAGGGTGCAGGTGTATTGTTGGAGAGTCAAACGTGGACCGCTCTGGAGGGAGTATGCCTTGGAGGTCACAAGTTGGACCTTCCTCAAAATGACTACCAGGTGGGAGGTGGGGAGGTAACTGGAAGACAGGACCAGACAACTGGAAACCATGGAGCTGAGAGGAAGGTGTCAAGGGAATGGTGGTTGAGAAGACCCACTGACCCAGGGAGTAAATAGAGAACCTACAAAGACAGGCACAAAAGCAGTACCTTGGAGATCCCTCTTTGCTGTAGGGCTCCAATGCAAAACTCAGACAGTATGTGTCATCTCAGAGCTTCTCACCCTCTTAAAACTGCAGGGCTCTCAAACAGTAGCTGGTGAGTGGTAGAAAAAGACGTAAAAGCCAGGGAAACAGAGAAAAGGGAACTACCCTTCCTCCTCCCATTTCAGCTGCTTAACCTAAGGTTGACCTTATATGGGGGCAGAGAAAGGTTTTACACTGTTTGACAGTTGGAGATTCTATATTTTTGTTGGCTACAGTTTTTTTAATACCAGGGAAAAGGTTTTCTTTTTTTTTTCTGACAATGGAGTTAAGAAACCACGAGATCTTCTTAAGAGTTCATGACAGGCAAAAGAAGCCTGAGTCTAGAGAGAGGTTGAAGGCAAGCTGGCCTGAAAAGAACGCAGTGAGTTCAAGTCGTTGAATTGACCAGTTATGGATAGCTGAGCAGAACGTCCTGGTTAATGATGTCACCTGTTGGTAACCACAACTTGGCTTTAGGCTTTCTTTAAAACACGTTTCACTTTTTGCCTGTCATCTGTATGCCTATCAGTCATTTGTCGACATGAAAATCTGCACATGACTAATGTAGACATTGATGGGTTTGGAGATAAGCATGCACTCATGAATCCATCACTATAATCTTTATGTCATAAACCTATTCATAAATTTCCAAGTTTCCTCTCATCCCTCTTATTACTTTTGTGTGGCAAGAAAACTTAAGATCTCCCATCTAAGCAAATCCGTAAGTACATAGTGGAGCACTGGAACTATTGACATCACACTACACAGTGTATCTCCTGACTTACGCATCTTGTTTATCTGGAACCCTGTGCTCTTTGATGAGTACTTTCCCATTTCTGTTTCACGTCAGCTCCTGGTAAGTACCATTAATTCTGCACTCTGTCTCTATGAATTTTGCAGTTTCAGATTTGTCATCTACATGATCTTGTATAGTATTTGTCCTGTGTCTGATTTCACTGATCAAAGTATCTTTCAGGTTCATACATGTGATAAAAAGTTACAAAAGGATGAATAATATTTTATTGTTTGTATAAATCACATTGTCTTTATACATTTTTATGCCAGCAGACGTTTGTATTGATTCCATGTCTTGGATATTATGAATAATGTTGATTTGAAGTTGAGAATGCTAATATTTCTTTAAGATCTTGATTTCAATTCCTTTGGTTACATACCCAGAAGTGAGACTGCAGGATCATATGGTGTTATATTTTTAATTTCTTTTTTTAAAGATTTATTTATTTATTTGAGAGGCAGAGTTACACAGAGAGAGAGGGAGAGACAGAGAGGTTTTATTTTTTTTCACTTTTATTTAATAAATATAAATTTCCAAAGTACAGCTTATGGATTACAATGGCTCCCCCCCACCCCATAACTTCCCTCCCACCTGCACCCTTCCCATCTCCCGCTCCCTCTCCCATTCCATTCACATCAAGATTCATTTTCAGCTCTCTTAATTTACAGGAAATCAATTTAGTATATACTAAGTAAAGATTTCAACAGTTTGCACCCACACAGAACATAAAGTATAAAGTACTGTTTGAGTACTAGTTATAGCATTAATTCACATTGAACAACACATTAAGGACAGAGATCCTACATGAGGAGTAAGTACACAGTGACTCCTGTTTTTGACTTAACAAATTGACACTTCAGTTCTGTTAATATTGTCTTTATATATTCAGACAGTCCAGTGCTGGGTGCATATGTATTTGTAATTACAGTATCTTTTTGTTAAATTGATAAATCCTATTTATAGAAGGATCTTTGCTGTCTCTTCTAACAGTTTTTACTTAACATTTACTTTGTCTAAAGTGAATACAACTATTCTGCTCTCTTTTGGTTTCCATTTGTATGAAATACCTTTCCCCATCCCATCACCGTAAGCCTGTGTGTGTTCTATGCTAGATAGCATATAGTTGGGTCTTATTTTTATCCCTTTCAGCCACTTCGTCTTTTTATTGATGGGTTTGGTCTTACTACTGTCAATTTTTTTGCTTTGTGTTTTATAGTTCTTTTTTCTTTCTTGCTATTTTCCTTTGTAATCTTATGTATTTTTGTGGTAATAAGTTTTCACACTTTTCTTTTTATCTTTTTTGTTACAGCTATAGTTTTTGCTTTGAGGTTCCTGTGAAAGTTGCATAAAATTCCTTCTTGTGATAGCAGAATATTTTGAACTGATAACAACTTAAACTACATACAAAAATCACT
This sequence comes from Oryctolagus cuniculus, assembly GCF_964237555.1. Taxonomy (NCBI): domain Eukaryota; kingdom Metazoa; phylum Chordata; class Mammalia; order Lagomorpha; family Leporidae; genus Oryctolagus; species Oryctolagus cuniculus. Next base: position 112,470,799 of record NC_091442.1, on the reverse strand, counting down.
ATTCTTTTACTTTACCCTCTCAATACTTCATACTTCTTTTTTTTTGAAGATTTATTTATTTATTTGAAAGTCAGAGTTACACAGAGAGAGGAGAGGCAGAGAGAGAGAGAGAGGTCTTCCATTCGATGGTTTACTCCCCAATTGGCCACAACAACCAGAGCTGTGCCGATCCAAAGCCAGGAGCCAGGAGCTTCTTCCAGGTCTCCCATGTGGTGCAGGGGCCCAAGAACTTGGGCCATCTTCTACTGCTTTCCCAGGCCACAGCAGAGAGCTGGATCAGAAGAGGAGCAGATGGGACTAGAACTGGAGTCCATATGGGATGCCGGCGCTTCGGGCCAGGGTGTTAACCCACTGAGCCACAGCACTGGCCCCTACTTCATACTTCTGATACCAGAATTTATTTATTTTTATATTGTGTATCCTTGAGCCAATTTTTGTGGTTGTACTTATACTTCATACTTTTGTCTTTTAATTTAAATATTTATTTATTTACTTATTTCTATTGATAGATAACAATTGCACATCTTTATGCAGTAGAATGTATGTTTGGTACATTTGTGCATTTTGTACTCATCAACTTAGAATACTTAGGTTATGCATCATTGCAAATATTTACCATTTCTTTATGATGACAACATTCAAAATCCCCTCTTGAGCTTATTTTGAATGAAATGAAACAATACTGTTAACTATAATCACCCTTTGTAAAATAGAGTATGAGAGCATATTTCTATGATTGGCTATTGTTTTGCACCTGTTAGCTAGTCTCTCTCCATGCTACTCTTTCTCCTGCTGTCTCCAGTCTCTGGTAGCCTCTATTCTGCTCCCAACTTCCATGAGCCCAGCTTTTTTTAGATTTCACCCATGCATGAAGATATGTGGCAGCTGTTTTTCTAAGCATAGCTTATTTCATTTAATATTATGATCTTCAGATCCACTCATGTTAATCCAAATTACAGGATTTCATCCATTTTGATGACCAAATAATATTCATTGTGCACAAATCAAATTTTCTTAATTCATTTATTTGTTGATTGACAACCTCTGTTAATTGTTTATCTTGGCTATAATGAAGAGTGCTGCAATAAACATATCTCTTTGATATGCTAATTTAAATTTATCTCTATATATCCATTAATAAGATTTCTGTATCATATGGTTGTTATATTTAAAACTTGGGAGGGACTTCCATAATGTTATTCATGGCGACTGTATTAATTCATATTCCCACTGGGACTGTGTACGAGATCCCCTTTCTCCACATTCTTGCCAGCATTAGTCATTTCTTGTCTTTTTGATAGAACCATTTCACTGGGGGTGAGAGGACATCTCATGGTGGCTTTAATCTTCACATCCCTGACGAGTGGTGTTGAGCAATTTTATGAACTTTTTGGCCATTCGCATATCTTTGTTTGAGAAATGTCTATTCATATTACCTGCCTATTTTTAATTGGATCATGTCTCCTTTTGATGTCGAATTTATGTCTTTTGATCTATTGAAGATGATATATATTGGATAGAATTAAAAATGATTACATTATCTTATATTTGCCTGTATATGTATCTTCAAAAATTCATGAAAAATGGGTATTATGGAAAAACTAGGCATCGATTTTAAAAAAATATTACACCAAAATACCTCTTGTGAGAACATGTCTGAAGAAGACCTAGTTTGAGAAGAGCCTACATTAGCTTTTCATCACTTCAATGGCAGATGCTTGCTTTATAAAGAAAGATTTAGTCTGACTTGAGGTTCTGGAGGATCAGAGTCCCAGAGGAGGTGACCCCACTGGCTGGACCTGTGTGTAGACTTCTTGCTGGTCAATTCCTGCAGTGGCAAAGAGCATCATGTGTCAACAGAGAACCTGCTGGGGAGGAAGGATCACACGGTGGTCCAGGGAACAGAGAGAGAATGGCTAGGCCTGCTCAGTCCTATTTAAACAATCTCCTTATGAGAATGATATTCTCATGGTATATACCTGATGAGCTAAGGATTTCCCACTAGGCACTACCTTTAACTACTCAATTGGATTGCTTTCAACTATTCTGTACTAGTAGCTTATCACTTTGAGTCTAAAACATCTGCCTGAATTTTGGAGTCAAATTCTGCTCAAACTATAGCTGGGCCCATAGAAGAGGAACATGAATTCTGCTAAAATCCAAGCCAAAAAACTCACTGAAATTATGGTAAAGCAAGAGTAGAAGAATTGTGAAATCATTGATGCTTCCTGACAAGTTTATTGTGGGCAATTGGGATTCTACCTGATTTGGTTCCTTATAAATTCATTTGCTTCCCAATCTTCAAAAAATCTTTAAAGGACATCCATTTTTCTTCAGCTAATAATGAAAAAAGATTGTATTGTGTGGCTGAACTCTCAGAACCTTCAGTTCCATAGGGATGGACTATATAAATGGTATCATTGCTTATCAAAGTTTCTTGAACTTCATCGAGTTTATGTTGAGAAATAAAGTTTATAACTATATTTTATTTTTTATTTCCATTGTTCCATACAATTTTGGAAGTCTCCTCATATTATTTCATTCTTTCCTGGCCTGCAACACTTCTCATGAGAGGACCTCTGAGAGCCTTATGAGAGTTATCTTATATATGAGTCTTTTCATTTTTAGTGTTCATTATTTATTTTCATCTACTTGAAAGGCAAAATGACAATGAGAGAAAGAGACACAGAAGCAAAAATCTTCCATCCACTGGTTTACTCCTGAAATTCCCACACCAGCCAGAGCTGAGCCAGGTCTCCGTCTGGTCTCCCAGGGGAGGGGCAATGACCCAAGCTCTTGAGCTCCCCTCTGCTGCTTCCCAGACTGCATTAGTTGCAAATTGGATCATAAGTGGAGGTTCTGGGCCTCAGAGCGGCACCACAATATGGGATGCAGGTGGTCTGTGTGGCAGATGAACCCACTGTGCAACAATACCCACCCCCAAGACTTTTTTGTCTTTTGTTACTTTCAAAATCTCTCTTTGTCTTTTCCTTTGGTAATTTAATTATAGTGTATTCCCATGTAGACCTCATTAGACTCAACTTACCTGGGTGTCTCTGAGATTAATAATTTGTATAACCATTTCCCACCTCAGATTTGGAAACTCTTCAGTCATATCTCTTTAAATAAACATTCTGCCCCTTTTGATTTTTCTTTTGCTTCTAGGACTCCAATAACACCTACATTGATAGGGTTCCCCAAGTCTGTAGGCTTTCTTTTTTCTTTTTATTCCTTTGACTGAATACTTTTGTTTTTGTTTTTAATATTTTTTATTTGTATGTATCTCATAATTACAACATTAGGAACATAGTGATTCTTCCCACCACACCCGTGTTCCTACCCGCTCCCTCCACCCTCTTCCTCCTGCCTTTCCTGTTTGGTCCAAGAAAGAAAAAGAAACAGAAAGAAGGGAAAAAGAATAGAATAAAAATAAAACCAAGAGCTGTTCCCCAACAGTCCAGAAAAGGCTGTCCTCTGTTACTGCTTCTCAAAGGTGATTTCACTTTTCCCCTTCCTCTTCTCCCTTCCTTCCTCCTCCTCCTTTCCTTCTAGAAACTTAATTGTCATTAAAGAATCCAAAGATGATACATCTTTTGTGAGCTCTTAGACATAGCTATATCTTATGAGGCATCATAATATCCTCCATTCGATACAGTAGAAGGAAGTGATTCTCGAGAACAAGTTTACTGTTAAGTCTCATGATGCAACTCTCTGGGGACAGAGGTCCTGTATGGGGATTTAGTGCACAGTGACTTTTGTTTTTATTTAACAATTAACACTTATGTATGACATCAGTGATCACCCGAGGCTCTTGACAGGAGCTGTCTCAGCTATGGAAGCATTTTGGATCCATTAGTTTGAGAAGGCCATAAGCAAAGTGGAAATTCTCTCCTCCCTGCGGAGTAAAGTACCTCCTCCTTTGGTGGCCACTGAATGAATAATGTTGAATGAGCTGTATTTGAGTTGGCTGATTCTTTCTTCCAATTGATTATGCTGTTGAAGCTCTGAATTTCCATCATGATATTCTTCAGCTCTGGAATTACCCTTTGTTTCTTCTTCATGATATCCGTCTCTTTATTGAACTTTTTATGTATTGTTTTTCTAATATTGTTTGAAAGTTTTTCTGTGTTTTCTTAAAGCTCACTGAGTTTTTTTCCTTTTTTCTTTTTTTAGGATTTTATTTTATTTATTTTAAAGGCAGAATTACAGAGACAGAGAGAGGTCTTCCATCCTCTGGTTCACTCCCCACATGGCAGCAACAGCCAAAGCTGGGCTGATCCAAAGCCAAGAGCCAGGAGCCAGAAGCCTCCTCTTGGTCTCCCATATGGGTTCAGAGGCCCAAGCACTTGGGCCATCCTCCACTGCTTTCCCAGGCCATAAGCAGAGAGCTGGATCAGAAGAAGTGCAGCTAGGACTCAAACTGGCACCCATAAAGGATGCTGGTGCTGCAGGCAGAGGCTTAGCCTACTATGCCACAGTGCCGTCCCCCTGAGTTCCTTTAGTATTACTTTGAATTCTTTATCAGTTTTTACACCTTCAATTGTGTATGGCTGGTTGTTTGGAGCTTTTTTTTCTTCTTTCAGTAATGACATATTTCCTTTATTCATCAGGATTCTGGTAGCCTTGCCTTGGTGTCTGCATTTTTGGAAATGTAGTCACCTCTTCTAGTCTTTACAGACCAGATTCAGCAAGGAAAATCCTCCACTGGTTAGCCTTCCAGACAATCTGGGAAGGTCTACTTTTGGGGTACATGAGCAGGTGGTGGGTCCATACCGGGATCCATGAAGACAGACTTAGAGCCTGAGCCTGTGGGGGCGGGACCACAAAGCAGCCTGGGACAGGTCTGATGCCAGAATCCGTGGGGAAGTCAGATTCTCACTTTGTTTACTTTTCCCCACAGGAGAACTCCCAGCCTGGTAGATTTTTTTTCTTGAGAAAAAATCTGTACATACATGGGCAGGTAAGTTTCTCTGATCTACCAGGCCCTATTTCCTTGTAATTTTGCTTCCTTTTCTATTGTTTGTTCTTGTGACAAAGAGCTAGACCCTGTTGTTTCCATTGGGACTGATGGTGATGACTGCTCCCTGGCCTCAGGAAGAATAAACTGTTTTTCATATTCCAAAATGCCAATCTTGGCTGCTTTTCTAATTCTTTGGAGCAAGGGGTCTGATCAGCCCTTTGAAACAGGCTATACAATGGTTGTCTGTTTTGAAAACTGGTCACCTCTTTATGCTTCTGCTGATACTGCTGCCTCTAGTTCTGGTGTCACTGATGCCTAGATCTGTCCACATGTCCAGGAATCATACTTTAAGTGATCCGGACCACTCCTCTCTACAAGTGTTTCTGCTTTCAACCCCAGAGAGGAAGAATAAAACTCCTCCCCTCTCTGTTTAAAAATCCCAGTCTATTTCCTGACTTTGGATCAATTGGTTTTCCAGATTGACTGACAAGACAAATATTAATTTCCATCAGGAAAGTGCCCCATCAGCAACCACCAGGGTGTAATTTTGGTCTCCTGGATCTAGCAAGACAATAGCAAATTTTAGTTTTCCTTGGGATGAGATGATCTATGATTGCCTTTTTCACATAAGAAATTAAATATCTTTATGTACTAATAATTATGTGATAAACTATTTTTAAAATGTGTTCTGCTATACCAATCGACCACAACATTAATGTCAACTTAATATGTATAGCATCTTATCATTTTAGTACACTTTTGTGTTAGTATTCAAATTTTATTGCATTTGAAATAGTTTTGCAAGAGTACTTTAAAAATTTCTTGGAAACAGAGAATTAAGAGGTAAGTTTATTTTTATATAAAATCTTTCAAAGTCAATTTCTTCATATATGCATTTTCATAAACTTTTTGAAGACTCCTAATCTGATTCCAGCTTACTCTGCATGGCTCTATGGCAGAGGAAAGGAAGTCTGGAACCAATCATGGGGTTTCATGTTCTTCTATGTTCTTCCAACTGTGTCTGAATGAAGTGAGAAGGTATTCAGAACACAGTTCCAAGTTAAGATACACAAGTGCACAAGTGCACATTATAACATGTGAACACTTACCATTGTTGCATTTACATTCACACATGAGAGTTGTGACAATATTCAAATTATTTAATGGTTAACGTAGTTTAATAAATACTGAATGATCAAATGTATAGGGGCTGGAGGGTAGAGAGTAGGTGGAAATTGGCCAGGTTGTCTCAAAACCATGAGACCATGCACTCATGAATCTCTCCCCTACCGGGATGCCAGCGGCCGCAAGGATGAGCAACCAGGGTTTGCCTCAGTAGTTAAGAGCAGGGAGGTTTGGCAAGTGCCATGAAAGACTGTCTTTCATCTTTCTGCTTGAGAGGTACAGACAGAGCTGCAGTGACCATCAGGGAATGAGTTATGTTTGTCTTTCTGCATGAAGACTCATCGGTTATGGTTTCTATAAATGTTAACTGGGTACCCTACTGGGGAGAATGTGAAAGGTTTTAGAGATTTCTTTTTGTGTTACTTTTTTTTTTTTTTTAAAGATTTTGTTTACTTATTTGAGAGACAGAGTTATAGACAGAGAGAGGGAGAGACAGAGAGAAAGGTCTTCCATCTGGTTCACTCCCCAAATGGCTGCAATGACTGGAGCTTGGCCGATCTGAAGCCAGGAGTCAGGAGCCTTTCCCAGATCTTCCAGTTGTGTACAGGGGCCCCAGGACTTGGGCCATCTTCTGTTGCTTTCCTAGGGCATTAGCAGGAAGCTGAATCAGAAGAGGAGCAGCCAGGACATGAACGGGAGCACTGCAGGCAGAGGCTTAATCCACTACACCATAGTGCTGGGCTCTCTGTGTTACTTTTATTAGTTTTTCTGTTTTTTTTTTTCAATTATATACATATATTATATATATATTTACAAATTTCATGTATACGGATTTAGGAAAACAGTGATACCTCCCATCTTCCCCTCCCCTCCCTCCCTCCCCCCATGCTCCCACCCTTCCTCCTCCTTCCTCTCTTATCAGTAAGGATGAAGTAGTCCCTGTCTGGATGGAGGGATAATGCACAGAGGCAGTGAGAAGAGCGAGAGGGAGGGAGGGAGAGAGAGGAAGAGGAAGGGGAGAGAGAGGAAGAGGAAGAGGGAGGGAGGGGGAAGAGGGAGGAAGAGGGGGAGAGGAAGAGGAAGGAGAGGAAGACAAAGAGAGAGACAGAGGTGAGAGAGGAAGAGGGAGGGGAGGGAAAGGGAGGGAGGGAGGGAGTGAGAGAGGGAGGGAGAGAGAGACAGAGATGTGAGAGGGAGAGGAAGAAGAGAGAGGAGAGAGAGGAAGAGGAAGAGGAAGAGAGAGATGAGAGAGAGAGATTGAGGCTGATTGATTCAGTGGAAACATAGAGTATTGAACACCAGTGTCGTGGGGCTGGCCAGAAGTGTGGAGCGGAGCAGAGCCAGGGCTGAGGAAGCCTTGAGGCTGGCGCGATGGTAGGTCGGAGGCTCTGCCTGCAAAAGGCACAGCTGCACCTCTGACACAGCTACTGCTGCTCACGCCTGCAAAGCACAGGAGTGGATCTGAGACGTCTTCCAAGGACAGGAGATAAGTGGTGTGGGTGGTCTGGGAGGCTGCTGAGCTGTGCGGGGTGGCTTTGCACACATCAGAAACAGTCTGGTGGGGAGCTGACTTCCTGCAGTGACTGAGCGCCTGCCCCAGCAGCCACTACCCACTTCTTACAGGATATGTGGGCAATTGATGTGACCTTAAACAGCTTGAATTTTTTCTCTAATAGTCATAGCTTGTTGTCTGGGAAAGAACATTGAAGGCCCTCAAGACACAAGATATTAACAATTCCTTTTTTCTCCCACTAAAGGAAAGTGATGCAGAGGGGGAAAGAAAGTGTGAGGATGGGTGGTGTAGAAAATTTGTTTGTTTTTTAAAGATTTATTTATTTACTTGAGAGGCAGAGTTACAGATGGAGAGAGGGAAAGACAGAGAGCTTTTCCATCCACTAGTTCACTCCCCAAATGGCTGCAACAGTTGGAGCTGGGCTGATCAAATGGCAGGAGCCAGGAGTTTCTTCCAGGTCTCCCATGAAAGTGCAGGGGACCTGATCGGTGACGACTGACTGAACACCAAGAGGGAAACCTGTTGGAGTGAGGTGGACACTATGGGAAATCAGCATAGCCCTGACTGTTAATGAACAACTTAATACATTATCCCTCTTAGTAGTTTTTTTATCTGTTCTACTTAATATGACTGGTTTAGATCTGTAATTGATGCACAGTTATTCTTAAGTGTTGAAAATTAACTGAAATGTGATCCCTGTTGAACATGGTGGTGGGAATGGGAGAGGGAAGAGATGTATAATTTGGGACATGCTCAGGCTGACTTGCCCCAAGTGGTGGAGTTGGAAGCATACCAGGGGATTCCAATTCAATCCCATCGAGGTGGCATGTACCAATGCCATCTCACTGTTCCAGGTGATCAGTTTCAGTTCACAGTTGGTCATGGTGAAGGGACTGGGAGTCAAAGGGAGCACATAGACAAGTCTAGTACCTGCTAACGCTAACTGATGGAGTAAATAAAGGGGAGAGTGATCCAACATGGGAAGTGAGATACTCAGCAGACTCATAGAATGGCAGATGTCCTAAATAGCACTCTGGCCTCAGAATCAGCCCTAAAGGCATTCGGAGCTGGCTGAAAAGCTCATGAGAGTATTTCAGGCATGGAAAGCCAAGACACTCTGGCAAAAGATCTCTGCGAGTGAGATCCCAGTGGAAAGAACAGGTCTTCAAAGAAGGAGGTACCTTTCTCTGAAGGGAGGAGAGAACCTCCACTTTGACTATGACCTTGTCTAAACAAGATAAGAGTCAGAGAACTCAGAGGGCTTCCATAGCCTTGGAAACTCATGACTGGAGCATAGGGAGATTACTGATGCCATAGACAGGAGTGTCAATTGGTAAAGTCAACAACAGGAGTCACTGTGCACTTACTCCTCATGTAGGATCTCTATCCTTAATGTGCTGTACATTGAGATTTAATGCTATAACGAGTACTCAAACAATATATTTCACTTTGTGTTTCTATGGGGGTGCAAACTGTTGAAATCCTTACTTAATGCATACTAAACTGATCCTCTGTAAAAAAAAAAAAAAAAAAAAGAAATTATCAATTCCCAACTTGACTCTCACTGGGTTTAAACATGACAATAGGTCTGCTCTGATTTCATCATCATTTAAAAAAAAATCATCTATTATTTTTCACTTTATGTTTCTGTGTGGGAGCAAACTGTTGAAATCCATACTTAATGTATACTAAGCTGATCTTCTGTATATTAAGATAATCGAAAATGAATCTTGATGTGAATGGAAGGGGAGAGGGAGTGGGAAAGGGGAGGGTTGTGGGTGGGAGGGACGGTATGGGGGGGAAGCCATTGTAATCCATAAGTCGTACTTTGGAAAATTATATGCATTAAATAAAAGTTTAAAAAAAAAAAAAAGAAAGTGCAGGGGACCAGCACTTGAGCCATATTCTACTGCTTTCCCAAACCATACCTGAGAGCTGGATCGGAATAGGAACAGCCGTGACACAACTGGTGCCCATGTGGGATGTTGGTGCTGCAGGCGTAGGCTTAACCTACTATGCCACAGTGCTGGCCCACATAGAGAATTTAAAAGAAATAGGTCATGATCTCCTGAACCATGTTTTGAAAAACTAGAATAATAACCTTCTACTCTAGGGGCTACTGGACAGAAAGAGTTTTTGTTAAAAGCAGACTCACCGATCAAGAGGGCTTTAAACTGAAACTTGAGAGGGATGTAAGACCGACGCAGGTGAAAATGATGCACCAGGAAACTGAAGTTTGACAAGTGTGATCCAGAACATTCCCAAATGGGAGACGCTTCAGTTCTTCATGGGGCTAATTGGGGTTCAGCTGGAAAGGGTCCTGTGGAGAAGTCAGAGTGGGAGACAGATTACACAAGGCCCGTGGGTTGCTTTGGGGAAACCTACCTCTTACACCAGTATGTCTGGTGACACTGAAAGAGAGGTTAGAGAACAAAGACCGCCATAACCTTTGTGACTATATTTCCTATGGACACCACTTACGGTGTCACAAAAAAGCTGGTGACCTATGGCACCTTGATTGGGAAACATTGATCTAGAAGAATACAGAATCCTTTTCATGTCTCTTCACAGTTCTATAAATCTCTGAGTAGATAGGCTACAGTTTGAACAACCTAAAGAAATAAAGACCTATTCTCTACTGGATTTTGGAGCCAGTTTGGAGACGAACAGCAACGTTAGAAACATGGACCTCCAACGGCACCTTTCTAATTTAACTAATCAAAGCTGAGTGGATGATGTGGATTTACATCTTTTAGTCATGTGGTTTTCTGGGCCGAGTTCTGTCCCCCAGAAATTCACCTGTAGTTGCCCCAACCCTTGGTGTGTCGTGATTGCACTTCACTCTTCTCCTGTCTCCTGAATTAGTCAACAGTACTATCTGTTTCTCTTCCCTTCCTGTCTTGGTGTGTGAGCCCCCTTTAACTTTATGTCCTGACAGATGCCAGATAAGCGGTCCCCCAAGCCGCATGCTTGATCTTGGATTCTGAACCTCCACAGCTGTGTGCAGAGAGAAACCTTCCTTCCTAGGACATTTCTATCAGATATTTTAGTTACAGTAGTGAAAGGTTGACTAATACGGGATACAAGGAGGAGAGTGAAGCGCGAGTTTGGGCCATGGAAAGAGCTGTGGACTTCAATAGTCATGGGCTGCACAAGGATGGGACCCATGACTGCATACAAGAATGAAATGTACGGATGGAACTGGCTTACGTAACACAGATCTATGACGTAGGTTTCTGGGATAGCACTCCCTTCCAGATCACCCACACCCACAGGGAAACAAGGCTTCTGTCACACTAAACCCCAGGTTTTTTTTTTTTTTTTTTTTTTTTTTTTTTTTTTTGGACAGGCAGAGTGGACAGTGAGAGAGAGAGACAGAGAGAAAGGTCTTCCTTTTGCCGTTGGTTCACCTTCCAATGGCTGCCATGGCTGGTGCACTGCAGCTGGTGCACCGCGCTGATCCGAAGGCAGGAGCCAGGTGCTTATCCTGGTCTCCCATGGGGTGCAGGGCCCAAGCACTTGGGCCATCCTTCACTGCACTCCGGGCCACAGCAGAGAGCTGGCCTGGAAGAGGGGCAACCGGGACAGAATCCGGCGCCCCGACCGGGACTAGAACCCGGTGTGCCGGCGCCACTAGGTGGAGGATTAGCATATTGAGCCACGGTGCCGGCCTAAACCGCAGGTCTTTTCATACAACAGGAATCATCAAGATGCAAAATGGCTATAAAACCATTAATTAATTATACATAACTTGCATTACATAGACCTCTATCGGTTACACCACCATTGGGAATTAGTACTGCATGGTCAAAAAAAATAAGTACTGAGGTTCTCCTTTGTTATTTTAAAAAATACTACTTCTGATATTTGGATTCTAAGTTTATTTTAATTAACTTATTTATTTGAAATGTAGAGTGACAGAGAAGAGGGGAGGAGAGAGAGAGAGAGAGAGGGAGGGAGGGAGAGAGGGAGGGAGAGAGGGAGGAGGGGAGGAGAGAGAGAGAGAGAGAGTCGGTCTGCTGGTTAGTTCTCCAAATGGCTACAATGGCCAGCCAAAACCAAGAGCCAGGAACTCCATCCAGGTTTCCCATGTGGGTAGGAAAGTACTTGGGCCATCTTTTGCTGCTTTTCCAGGAACATTATCAGGGAGCTGATCAGAAGCAGAGCAGCCAGAACTCAAACCAGGGCTCTGTTATGGCACACCAGTGCTGCAAACAGCAGTTTAACCCCCGAGCCACAAGAGCAGCTCCAGGGGTTTCTTAGTTTACTCAGGTATGTATTACACGCAAAACTGCAGGACCATGGTGAAGGGCAACAGGAGAGACTACTTGTGAATTAAAGGGAAACAAGCGACTTTGAAACCTGGCTTTGAATCGTTTTTTAAGCCATTTATTATTCCTGGCTTGCAATAACATGACCAACTTTGAACTACTAAAACGCTTGTATTTCTGATTTTTTTGGAGGAAAAGCAGCTTTATAATTTTGAGTATGAATTTTTCTACTTCAAATTATATCTTCCCAAAAGAAACATTTTTTAAAGATTTATTTATGTGAAAGGCAAGTGACAGACAGAGACAGACAGACAGACATCCACTAGTTCAGCCCCTAAATGACCATAGTGGCTGGGGCTGGGCCACGCTGAAGCTCCATCTGGGTCTCCAATGTGGGTTCAGGGTGTCAAGCACTTGGGGCATCTTCTGCTGCTTTCCTAGGCACATTAGCACCTGCTGGATCAGAAGCAGAGAAGCTGGGACTCGAACCAGTGCTCTGAAATTGGCATCTCGGTATTCTAGGCTGTGGTTTCACTGCTGTATCACAATGCTGGTCCCCAAATAATTTTGTTATTATAACACAATTTTCATGTTTTACGGGAGAACAAGAGTAATCGTGTACCTCTGATATGCCAGGCTCATTCTCTACCCCCACCCCCAACCAGTATCTTACCTTAGATGTTCACTGTTCCAGGAGACCCTGTGCATCTCCATAACCATTGCTCGATTGGACTTTATCACATTGTCATCCATTTTTGTGTTCGTTGTTCCCTCTGGAAAAGATTTCACTCCCTTAATAGGCAAGGGCTTGTTTTGTTTATTGTTTATATTATGCTGAGTACAATATGGACTCTCAGTAAATACGGGTTAAATGAGCGAAATGAAAAAAGGGGTATTTTCAGTGAGATTAAAAGGGAAAATAAAAGTGTTGCAGGAGTCTGGATGAGCTCATTTGATCAAAGAAGTGACAAGGAGTAGGGACAGATGAACTGAGGAGGCATGGGGTGAGAAGGAGGAAGGGGAGGAAGAGGGGGGTGAGAAGAGCTCCAGACAGAATTAAATAGCGTGGCCAGGCCCAGAGAAAACAAAAACACAATGTGCTTCCTTCTGCCAGAACAGGAACTTAATGTTCTTGAAAAACTTCACATGATAAAAAATTCAAGTTATTAAAGTCTCATTTCAATGGAGAAAGAAGGTTAGAGGGTTAGAGATTTTCAGATCAAAATAACAGATGATGCTTTTTTCTGTGTAGATTTCAAAATATGCAGAGAATTAGGATCTTAAACCAGTGGGGATTTCAACTGGGCAGACATCTGCTAGGGGGCTAACACTGTGAAAAGACGTCAACGGGCGAAGCGCTAAAAAAGTCTAATAATCATTGCATGTTTCAGAAGCTGGACCGAACAATAATAAGAACAAACACTGCTTTCTGTGTGTTGTGTTGGAGATACAGATGAAGATCAATAACATTCCATTCATTTACGTCCCTCTTAGGCAAGGGGGAATATAGCTAACAAAATGTAACTAAAAAGTAATACAGGGAAGTATATATATTAGCTCAAACTGTGAAAATGTACATGAAGAGTTTTGTGTACACAGCCACATTGGATAGGGGGTGATTCTACTGTCAAGTTAGTCTGTTACAATGAAGAGGAACTTGCCCTTCAACTGATGAACTATAGAAAGGGCTTTTTTTTGGAATTCCAGATAGAGCAGACGGCTTTCCAAGACATATGGGACATGAAAGGGTATCATGGCATATTTGAGTGGATGATGAACTACATGGTGTATTTGATTTCAGGGGGTAAAGAAAACTCAAAAATAAGGCTGGAAATATTAAGCTTATCTGTCTTCAGACATGTTGTATGTGTTAGATGCATGTGAATTATACAATCAAAATAAATAGAATGAACAATTTTAAATGAAGGCATCCAATTATTAGATTTGCATTTCAGCTCATAGAAAATGACTGAGTGGTTTAATAGCATGAAAACGAGCCCTGAACATAATAAAATACAATTTGGTGCCTTACTTGGGCTTGAAGATAGTCGATTTGAAAGGTTTAGAAAAAGGAATAGTCTTACAGCTTCTGATGGGAAAAGAGAGAGCGTGTTAAAAGATGCCAATATATTGAGATAAAACTCTTGACACATTTATTTATGCAGCAGAGCTTTCTCAAGTAATGGCTGTGTGTCAAGGAATTATCCAAGACTCTAGGAAGAGGGGCATGAATGTGAATAAAATTGCTGTAATCTCTGCTGTTGTGGCGCTGTTAGTCTAGGACTCCCAGTAACAGCCCAGAAGTTGGCTGTGAAATGAATTTAATGGGTTCACTCCAGCAGTAAAATTAGGAGAGGAGATTGAAGAGGAGGAGGATGGGGAGGAAGAAAGACATTGGATGGCATAGAACAGAGTAGAACAAAGCGTGTCAGGGCATACTGGCATGGTGGGATAAAAACTGCTTCTTTAGGGTGCTGTTTCTATGGTACCCACACATGAATACATGTACAGCGTCATGCTGTAAGATGCATGGCTTACTGTTGGTCTCAGAGAGTTTGGAAAGCTATTGGTTTCAGGCATATCACTTTGAAGGATTCTTCTATTGCGACCGTTCAAGTCCCATTGTTTCTGAGACTTTTCTTTTCTTTTTTTTTTTTTTTTTTTTTTTTTTTTTTTTTTTTTTTTTTTTTGACAGGCAGAGTGGACAGTGAGAGAGAGAGACAGAGAGAGAAAGGTCTTCCTTTGCCGCTGGTTCACCCTCCAATGGCCGCCGCTGCAGCCGGCGCACCGCGCTGATCCTGGCAGGAGCCAGGAGCCAGGTGCTTTTCCTGGTCTCCCATGGGGTGCAGGGCCCAAGCACCTGGGCCATCCTCCACTGCACTCCCTGGCCATAGCAGAGAGCTGGCCTGGAAGAGGGGCAACCGGGACAGAATCCGGCGCCCCAACCGGGACTAGAACCCGGTTTGCCGGCGCCGCAAGGTGGAGGATTAGCCTATTGAGCCACGGCGCCGGCTTGTTTCTGAGACTTTTCTATTGATTCCATACCACCAGATTCTCTCTCTTCTGCTTCTGGTAACTTCTTTATTTTCCACTTTTTTCGGTCACTTACCCACTTCTTACAGTCATTTACCAGTTTTTAATTTTTAAAAAATATTTATTTATTTGATAAGCAGAGTTACAGAGAGAGGGAGAGACAGAGAGAGAGGTCTCTCATGTGCTGGTTCACTCCCCAAATGGCTGCAATGGACAGAGCTGGACAGATCCAAAGCCAGGAGTCAGGAGCTTCTTCCGGGTCTCCCACATGGGTGCAGGGGACTGAGTACTTGGGCCATCTTTTACTGCTTTCCCAGGCCATTAGCAGGGAGCTGGATTGGAACTGGAGCAGCTGGGACTCGAACTAGTACTCATATGGGATACTGGTGCTACAGGCAGAGGCTTAACCAACTATACCACAGCACTGGCTCCAAGTCTTTTACCTATCAGTGATATAGCTTGAGAATGATTGAATTAATAGACTCACATTTACTGAAACCCTTACATCATAATAAATGCTGATAATTTAAAGGTTATTTAAAACTAGTAAGACTCCCTAGCAGAATAGAGTTTATAATCTTATAGGGAGACAAACATCCATGAGAACATTACATAAATAAATACATAATTACAAACTGCTAAGTTCTGCCAGAGAGGAGTTGAGATGGTACACAGAGGGGCAGGGGTGGGGTGTTTCTGAATGAGCTGGGCGGGAGGGCATGGATCAAGGAAGATCCATCAGTTTTCCAGGGCTGTTGTAGCAAACTCCTACAAACTATGTGACTTCATATGTCCACAATTCATTCTCTCACAATGCTGGAAACCAGAAGTCCAAAATCAAGGTGTTGGCAGAGCCATGCTTCCTCTGAAGGGAGTCGGGAAGAGTCCTCTTCCCCATTTCTGGTAACTGCCAGAAATATTTGCTGTTCCTCGCCCGGTAGCTGCATCACTCCAACTTTTATGTTGTCACACAGTTAACATGCGACCTGTCCCTTTTTTTATCAGGACACCATTCATTGGATTTAGAGCCTTCCTTAATTCACTATGACCTCATCTAAACTTAATTACATCTATAAAGGTCCTATTTCCAAATGGGATCTAATTTCAGGATTGTAGATGGACATGAGCTTTGGATGATACTGTTGAACCCAAGAAGGCTTTCTTGAGCTAAGAGCTGAGAAGGGGAAATGGAGATTGGGCAAAGACAGGGGAGTCTACACAGAGGGAGCAGGGTGTTTTGGAAGAAGTGTGGGAGAGGAAAGCAAGCGAGATCAGAGTCTCAGAGAAGGGGAAAGCAGAATGTGGTAGAGGTTATGGTCCTCCTTATGGAGACCAGATCACACAGGGCCTGATCTGCTTGGGAAAGGGTTGAGCCTTAGGAAGAAGAGCAGGAGGAAGCCATAGGTGAGCTAGAGTGCATCTTATCTGTCCATTATTTATCTGTCTGTTTATTTGAAAGGGAGAGAGAGAGAGAGAGAGAGAGAGACAGAGAGAGAGAGAGAGAGAAAGAGAGACCTTCCATCTGCTGGTTTACTCCCCAGATGGCTACAATGGCTGGAGCTGGGCTGATCTGAAGTCAGGAACCAGGAGCTTCTTCCAGGTCTCCCAGGTGGGTGCAAGTACTTGGGCCATCCTCTGCTGCTTTCCCAGGTGCATAAACAGGGAGCTGGATTGGAAGTGGAGCAACCAGGACTTGAACTGGTGCTCATGTGGATGCTGGCATTGTAGGCAGTGGCTTAACCCACTGTGCCCCTTAGCTCTAAGTCCTGGATGAACAGAAAAAGCATTCCTAGGATTCCTGTCCCTGTGGCCCAGCAATGGATTGGATGTCCCATCCCAAGACTCCATATAACTCCCTGCTTCCTCCATCTCAGGACCTGTTAACATGGTGTGGAAAATGACTGCTGACTTGTCTCTTTCTCTGCATGAACGTGGGGACGTCCCCTAGGCAGGCAGTTGCCAAGTCCCGATGCTTGGCACTTGGTTTTAGTGAGAGAATAAATGAAGGAAGGGGTTGGAGAGGGTAAGATCATCTCGGAAGTGAGGCAAAGATTTCCCTCCCTGAAGCAGAGAATGGTTAACACACCTGTGTTTCCTTCAGTGAACTCTTATGTCTCTGTAGAACATCTTCTCTATCTTCCAGAAAAACTGTGCCCCAGTGGAGACTTGCCTCTTTCCAAGGCAACCCCTAGGTCTGTGCAATGCACTCTGTGTGTATGGGCTGAGAACTAAGTGGGGAAGGCCCTTGCTGATGGAACAACTTCTTCTGCCCTGCAGGCTGACAGAAACTGAACGCAGCTTGCGAGCAGAGTCCATTCCGTCCTAAATAGAAGCTGAAAGTGAATTGTGCTGTCACACACTGGCTTCTCATCTCTCAACCGTTCGTCTGCTTAGGGTTTCATGTTTTATCTTTCTAGATTCACTCAGAGATATGTGAGCTGGACTCACGCTCCTATCTGGGCTTTATTGATGAGTAGGACTACCGCTTCTTCCTGCACACAATCTCCCTGCTTCTCCTCTGCACTCACTTCCTTCCAGGCTGGGTGAAAACTGTTTCGTTTCTTCCATGTCTGTAAGGCAGATGCAAAGAAATCAGCTGGTCACCAATACCAATGTCATCCAGAGGTCACTAGCACAGGCCGAGGACTGCTGCTGGTTCCGTGGGTAGACAGGGAGGCAGGAAAGCAAGAAATAAGAATTCCCAGGCCCACAAGCTGTGCAAGTCCTTTGTAAGAGAAAGGCACGTAGCACGCCAGAGTTATTAGTGGAGGCAGACTCTGGCATTTTACGAAGACGATTAGAAATACCCCGTTAGCATTTGGGACTCTCAGAATTCTGCTTCTGCTCTCGTCATTCCAGCTTGGCTTCCAGGTCCCGTTAGATGTTCTCAGCTGTGGACGCAGGGAAGGTGGCTGGAGCGCTCAGAGCCAGCTCTCCTCAGGCAGTGCAAGACCCTTTTATTCCTGCCCCGTCCCCGCCCCCTTGGCAAAGCTTCCCTCAACAGCTTTTTGAGAAGGGCCCACTTATGCCATGGGCAGCTCATAGCTCTGAAGACCAAGAGCTCAGTAGCTTGAATAGGGTCATCCGTTCACTTGCCAACTACGTACTGCCATGTGATGCGTGCCAGCCTCTGTGCTGGGCGTAGGGAATCCGTGCATAACAAGACAGGCAAAATTCCTGCCAGCAAAAAGCTTCAAAATACAGATAACTGGTGTCTGTACAGAAATATGATTTTAGGGAGTCATTGGTGCCGTGGAAACTGTATATAGTGCAGGGCAGTTAGGAGCAACTCGAGGTTGATTTTAGGTGCTATGGTCAGGGAAAGCCTCATGGTAGAGAATGCTTTGTGAGCAAGAGTCAGGCATGAGGCTACCTGTGCAAGAGTGTTTCAGGCAAGGGACGTGTGTGAAATGCATAAGCTTGGCCTGCACAAGGGGTCGAGAGTGGCGGGTGTGGCTGGAGGACTGGGAGAGAGGACTTGGAAAGAGCTGTGTCTCAGGGCTTGGTCAGAGAAGCAGAACGGCGGCCAATCATACAAATGCGGCATTCGTTCTGGGATTTGACCTTGCGCAGCTGTGGGAACTAAGCACTTTGAGCTTGTTGCTTCTGCCCCTGGGTCGGGCCTGAATTGGGAACAATAGGCAGCTGGAAAGAAGCATAGGCATGTAGCTGGGGAGACCAAGGCCTTATGTGAGGAGCAGGGGGAGCTGGCACACCCTGGGTGGAGTCGCGTACACTGGTTCATGATTTGGAGTAACTGAAGGAGACCTGGGGAATGAAGAGTTGTTTCCACCTTGGCATCACAGGGAGGCAGCAGGGGAGTGACAACGTGTGAGTGACAAGGTGTGAGAGAGATGCAACAGCACCTGGACCCCTGTGGGGAGCAGGGTCCGTCTCCCGCAACATGGCGGGGCGCCCGGGAGACAAATGAGTACTGAGACTGTGGACTGAAACTAACTCTATGCATCTGATCTCCCAGCATATGGCGCTGAGAGAGAGTAAACAAATCTTACACAGCTGCTTCGTTAATTATCTGATTCCTGACCCAACCCCTGTTCGGAAGAAAGCAGCGGGCTCAGCACGTGGGCAGTGGAGCACGGATTGGTGGGAGAGGACTATAAAAGGGAGAGAGAGACAACATGCCGGGCCCCCTGAGAGAGTTGGTTGGAGAGCTCGTTGGTGCCGCTCCTCCGCGAAAACAGCGTCCGGTCCGGTCCGGTCCAGTGTCGTTCCTCCCCGAGTGGGGGAGCGACAGACCCTGTACCAGCATTCCAGCCCCCTGCCTTCTGTACCTCATGCAAGTGTCTCTTGTGCTCAGTGTACGCTAGAGTTATGCAGTGAGTTCTGGAAAGCCTTGTATCGGCTCAGTTAGGTCAGCCCAGTACAGAGCCCACAGAAGTCAGTTTTGGCATCCGTTTGAACGTTTTCCAGCCATTTAAAAATTCTCGGTAAAGATCATGGCAGACTAATGTTTCCATCTAACAGAAGCAACTGCCCTTTATATGCAACCCCAAGCACTCGTCTTCTCCTCCAAAAAATACACTTTTTGTGAAAGTATAAAAAGAATACATTTTGTAAAAGTATCCATCTTTTTGCAAAAAGTATAAAAGTATACTTTTTGTAAAAGTATGTAAAAGTATCCATCTTTTTGTAAAAGATTTTTTAAATTTAAATTTATAATTAATTGTTACAGATTCAATGTGCTTTGTAGTTACAATTCTAAGAACATAATGATTCTCTTCCTCCCTCCCTCCCCCTCTTCCTCCCACCCTCTTTCTTTTTGCCTTTCTTTTTTTTCAGTTTTTGAGAGAATATATTTTAAAATCACATTACAGTAAAAAGGCTTAATACTTCACTGAATAAGTTTAACAAGTAAAAAAGCAAAAATACCCTAGATTTGTGGGAATATAGACAATGGCCATAAACAATAAATGAATATAAGAATGACCATTTCATTTATATACAAAAGATTTTAAAGTAATCAAAGATCTTTAAAATTATAGTACTAAAATTAAAAAAAAACTATAGTAGTATGACAATCTTAACCATTGGTTTGACAAAGTTATAAAACAATGTTTTACAAAACTGTATTTGCAGAAATACTGGCACATAAATGTCTCTTTTGTTTCTTTTTTGTTTTTTTTTTTTTTTTTAAGTTTAACTCCCACAAATAAAGGAGACTATATGGTATTTGTCTTTCTGAGTCTGGCTTATGTCACTCAATTTGATTCTTTTTCATAGCTGGATAATATTGTGTATATATGTCACATTTCTTTATCCATTCATCTGATGATGGACATCTTGGTTGGTTCCAAATTTTGGCTATTGTGGACAGTGCTGCTATAAACATGGTGGTGCAGGTATCTCTTTGATACATTGTATTCAAGTCTTTTGGGTATATACCCAGTGGTGGGATTGCTGGATCATAGGGCAACAACTCTGTTTCAGTTTATTAAGAAAAATCCACACTGTTTTCCACAGTGGCTGCACTAATTTACATTCCCACCAACACTGTCTAAATGTTCCCCTTTCTCCACAACCTTGCCAGCATTTGTTATTCTCTGTGTTTTGGATTTTAGCCATTCTGACAGGGGTAAGGTGATAGATCATTGTGGTTTTGATTTGCATTTCTCTGATGGCTAGTGATATTGAGCATTTTTCATACATTTGTTAGCCATTTGTATTTTTTCTTTTGAGAACTGTCTATGGAAGTCCTTTGTCCATTTCTCAACTGGATTGGTTGTTTTTGTTGTTGAGTTTTTGAAGTTCCTGATATATACAGGTATTACTCCTTTGTCAGATAGGTGGTTTGCGAATATTTTTTCCCATTCTGTTGGATGTTTCTTCATATTGATTGCTTCTTTTGCTATGCAAAAGCTTCTGAGTTTGCTGTAGCCCCATTTGTTTAGTTTTGCTTTTGTTGCCTGTGCTTTGGAGGTCTTGTCCAAGAAGATGTCCCCTACACCAATGTCTTGAAGTGTTTCCTCTTCATTTTCTTATAGCAACATCATAGTCTCAGGTCTTAAATTTAGGTCTTTGATCCATCTTGAGTTAATTTTTGTATATGGTGAGAAGTATGGGTCTAATTTCGTTCTTCTACATCTATACGTCCAGTTTTGCCAGCACCATTTGTTGAAGAGATTATCCTTACTCCACTGTATGGTCTGAGCATGTTTGTCAAAAGCCAGTTGGCTATAACTATGTGGATTAATTTCTGGGTTCTCTATTGTGTTGCTTTGACCTGTTTGTGGTTTTTATTGCCAATACCAAGCTGTTTTAATTACTTTAATTTTGTAATATGCTTTGAAATCAGATATTGTGATGCCTCCAGCTTGGTTTTTCTTGTTCAGGATCGCTTTGGCTATTCAGGGTCTTTTGTAATTCCATATGAATTATAGGATTGTTTTTTTAAATGTAAAGAATGCTGTTGGTATTTTGATAGGGATTTAATGAATCTGTAAATTGCTTTAGGTAGTATAGACTTTTTTTTTAAAGATTTGTTTTATTTATTTGAAAAGCAGACTTACAGAGAGAAGTAGAGATACACAGAGAGAGAGGTCTTCCATCTGTTGGTTCACTCCCTAGATGGCCGCAACGGCCGGAGCTGCGCCGATCTGAAGCTAGGAGCCAGGAGCTTCTTCCGGGTCTCCCACATGGATGCAGGGGCCCAAGGACTTGGGCCATCTTCTACTGCTTTCCCAGGCAGAGAGCTAGATCGGAAGAAGAGCATCCAGGGCTTGAACCAGTGCCCATGTGGGATGCCGACGCTTCAGGCCAGGGCTTTAACCCACTGTGCCACAGCGCTGGCCCCAGTATAGACACTTAGATGATATGAGTTCTTCTGATTCATGAGCAAGGGCTATCTTTCTATTTTTTGTGTGTTCTTGATGATTTCTTTCATCCATGTTTGATAATATTCATTGTAGAGACTGTCACTTCTTTGGTTAAGCTTATTTCTAAATATTTTTTGTGCTATTGTGAATAGGATTTATTTCTTGATTTCTCTTTCTGTGAGTTCATCATTAGCCTACAAAAAAACTACTGTTTTTCTATGTTTATTTTATAACCTGCAACTTTACTGAATTGGTTTACCAATTCTAGCAGCTTTTTGGTGGAGTGTTTAGGTTTTTCCACATGCAATATCATGCTACCTGCAAATATGGATAGTTTGACTTCCTCTTTTCCAATTTTGATGCCTTTTATTTCTTTCTCCTCCCTAATTGCTCTTGCTAAAACTTCCAGCATGAAACTGAGTAAGAGTGATATCAATCTTTGAGTGTTGCCTGTTCTTTTCCTTCAGCTACATAGTATTCCTCTTCTGATATCCTGTATTGAAGATATAAAACTTCTTCATGCGAAACACATTTTACATTAGGTGTTATGAAAATGGGAAATGGAGAGAAACATTGGTAACATATGCATCTCAAAATAAGGAAGAAATATTTTAATGGCAATAATCCAAAATTCTAAATCTTGTTGAGTGGTTGTGGCTCATACTTAAAACTTCCTTTTACCACAGAAATTCTATATTCCTTTTGACCCCAGAAGGCAGGATGACTCCTTGTAGTTTCTGCTTGCTGAGTGACTCAGAAGTTTATTTCTGAGTGTTTTGGTCATTGGAAATCCTATACTGGGTTGTAGTTTTCCATTTGACTTTAATCACAGAACACGGAAGTACTAAGAGGCACCCCAGGATTGGTCTCATTCCAGACCCATTCTTCCTTCTCCTGACTGTATAAAGGCAACTGGGCTTTCTCCCATCTGGTACAGTAACCTCTTGTCTTTGCCCGTGGACTATGGGCATGAAAAACTGAAAGTGGCTTCATGGAAATCTCAACTTCCAGTTTTTTTTTTTTAAGATTGATTTATTTATTTGAGAGGCAGGGTTATGGAAAGAGAGAAGGAGAGATAGAGAGGGAGGCCTTCTGTCTGCTGGTTCACTCTCCATTGACTGTAATGGCCAGAGCTGGGCCAATCTGTAGCCAGGAGCCAGGAGCCAGGAGCTTCTTTCAGGTCTCCCACGTGGGTGCACGGACCCAAGGACTCGGGCCATCTTCCACTGCTTTCCCAGGCCACAGCAGAGAGCTGGATTGGAAGAGGAGCAGCTGGGACATGAACCAGGGCTGATATGGGTTGCTGGTGCCGCAGGTGGGGGCTTAGCCCACTATGCCACAGTGTCGGCCCCTCAACTCCAGTTTATTTGAGTCATTGCTGTGTCTGTGCCAGCATTCCTCCCTCTCTAAGACCTCCAGGGCAGCAGAGTTCAAAATGGCAGGAATAGAAAGCAAAAATTCCACTGGTGGCTATTAGGGCTGATAATAAAAGAAGGTTCTCTTGTTTATAAATTCTCAGTACATGTCTCCGGGCTATGGAAAACATATTGGATGTTGGTTGCTGACTGAGAACATACGCTGTGGCATGAAGGACATTTCCCCAGCCCTGCCACATGTCACCTTGCTATCATACAACATTGGCTCTAGTTATTCACTGCTGGATTGCGAATCATCATAGTAGCTTAAGGTGACTCCAATCATTTGATTGTTAGCATCTCTCAAGGTTTTGGGGGTTGATTTGCCTTAGCTGGGTAGTTCTAGTTCAGGGTTTCTCCTCTGGCTGAAGTCAGCACTGGGGATGGAATAATTTCAAAGCACTCCTCTTTCTCATGACTAGTGTTGATTCTGGCTGTTGTCTGTAAGTAAAACATGTGTTTGGGGCTTTTTCAAATGGCATGAGCTTTCTCATGGCATGGTAGCTGAGTTCAAGAATAATAAACATCCCAAGATTCATGGGAATAGAAAGTTCTAGACCTGGAACATAATCACTCCTGCCACAATCCTTTGGTCAAAGAAGTTGCCAAGCACAGAAGGAAAGCAAGGGAACCTGACCCACCTCTAATTGGGAGGATTGTCAAGAGCTTCTGGGACCATGTTTTACAACTGCCACAGAGAGTAACTGACAGTGCATTTCAAAATGCAGATCTTTCTAATTGCAAAGTTTGTTCATCTTCCACTTATTTATGTCTTCTTTGACTAAGAATTCTGGGCTTTATTCTATATGAGCTCCTGGCTAATTTTGTGATGCTGAACATGGCATTGTTTTCCAACTAATTATAAGTGGAAGTGGTGCTAGAGATAAAGAATTATGCCCCTTCAGTGTCCTGTGTACATCAATCACAGTCATGCTGATTTTTCTTCTATTCAGTCCTGCTTGGAAGCCTTTCCATTCCTTTTCATAACTGAAACACTCCAGGTGTTTATTTCCATAAGTAAAATGCCCCAGGTGAAGTCTTATCTCTTCTACTACTATGGGCTGTAATAGCGCTTTCTTATGCTGGTTAACATCTTAGAACGCAATGTCTTATCTACTGACTAATTAGTTCAATATTTCACCTTATTGCAAAGGAGATTTGGAATTTTACTCTTTAATGTCTTTGACTGTTTTGGGAAGGAGAAGAAAGCGCTAGAAAGAATTTTGGATCTGGATCCCATTCTGCCTTGGCTACAACGCACCTTTGAGAGTAGGAAAGTCCTAGCCTCTTCTCTGGACCTCTGTTTCATTTGTAAAGCAGAGTGGATGGCAGGTTTGGGTAAGATGGTCTCTAGGGGCTGGTGCTGCGGTGCAGCTGATTAAGTTGCTGCCTGCCATGCTGACATCCCATATGTGTGCTGAGTCAAGTCCTGGCTGCTCCACTTCTGATCCAGCTCCCTGCTAGTGCTCCTGGGAAATCAGTGCAAGATGGACCAAGCCCTTGGGCCCCCGCAAACCACATGGGAGATCCAGATGGAGCTCCTGGCTTCAAGTCTGGCCCAGCCCCAGCCACTGTGGCCATTTGTAGAGTGAATGCAGTGAACCGGCAGATGGAAGATGGATCTCTCTCTCTCTCTCTCTCTCTCCCCCCCCCCTGCCTCTCTTCTTCCCTTCCTCCCTTCCTCCCTTCCTCCCTTTCTCCCTTTCTCCCTCCCCCCCCCCTTCTCGCTCTCTGTAACTCTGCCTTTCAAACAAATAAAAAATCTTTGAAAAGGATTATCTCTATGGATGCTTTTGATTAGTTTCTCAAATGTGTTTATGAGAAAACTTAGAAGGGACATGACTGACCCTTTTATATCATAGAGTTTTGCATACAGCAGGTGCTTAATGCATTTGTACCACCTACATAGTGACTTTGTTTCTCTTGTGGACATAGCTATCCTCAGTGAGATCATGGGCTCCTGAAGAAGAGGGACATGAAGAAATGCCACTTGTTGGAGACTTGCTGAGTTGACATTGAGAATTAAGAAATCAGTGGCTGGTCAGTGTAGGCTGAGATGGGTAATCATAAGAAATATAAAAAACACTGTGATTTCTCCCATTTGATTCATTACCCATTCCTGAGAGTCTCGTCCCCGCCAAACCCTGTTCTAGCAGCTCTGGGGACTCTGAGACATGGAGGAAGTGACCCTCGGCCTCTGGGACTTCTGAGACATGAGAGGCACCATGAAAGGTGCTGAAGGGTACAGCAAGGACATTTTGAACACACAATAGGCAGTATTAACCACGTGAGTGTGTCATTTGGCACACAGATGTTTATAAATGTTATCTTCACTGAATCATAACCCATAATAATACACCCTTATTTTCTCATGTTGTAATCTTTGTCTTGAATGTGATGTGATATTAACATATCCACCTCCGCCTTGTATTTATATTTCCCTGGTGTATATTTAATTCCCACATTTTGTAATTTTTGTTTGGGTGTAGCTCTTATATATAGCATATGGTTGGGTTTGCTTTGTGACCATTATGAAAATAATTTTATGTTAATATATATTTACTTTTTTAAAAAAAAACAAGTGTGATATCAAACTACTGATCTGAGGGACAGCATTGGTTCTTTTTTAAAAGATTTATTTATTTGGGAGACAGAGTTATAGGGAGACAGAGATAGACACACATGCACAGAGTGGGAGAAAGAGATCTTCCATCCACTGGCTCACTCCCCAAATGGCTGCAACAGCCAGAATGGGGTTGGTCTGAAGCCAGGATCCAAGAATTCTTCTAGGTCTCCCAAGTGGGTGCAGGGGTCCAAGCACTTGGATCATCTTCCACTGCTTTCCCAGGCCATTAGCAGGGAGCTGGATAGGAAGTGGAACAGCTGGGACTCAAACTGGCACCCATATGGGATGCTGACGTTGCAGGTAGTGGCTTTAACCTGCTATGCCACTGCAAAATCAGCCAAGCATTGGTTCTTAGAGGTGATAAAAGGTAACCATAGGTGGGGGAAGGACAAGACATCATGCTCCCAGGTGGGAAGCACCAAGAATGCTAAACCAAAAGGCAGGGTGTGCTTGATACTTGTGTGCACACAGTGGGTGAGGAGCACAGAGAACAGAAAGGGTGAATGCAGTGTTTGAGGCCCTGGTGTGCATGGCTAGGAACACCCTCTTAGGAATAGGAACCTTCACAGTGGATGTGATGGGGAGCCTTGGGTATCTCTGGGAGAGTGTGCTATGACCAGACTTGCACTGGGGGTGGTCCTCCCTACCTAGGAGTTTTCCTTGTGCCAGCCAGTGTGCTAAGACTGGAGACACAGAGGCAAATAACGCCTGGCCTCGGTCCTCAAGGAGCTCATAACATGCACACAAACAGATTTAGTAGGATAAGGATTCTCAGACTCCATGGATAAAGTGCAGGGGCTTGGAGGAATGGACCGGAACAGAAGTGGCAGGTAGGGGTCCTCTCAAGAATGTGATTCGGGGAGGGCAATGAAGGCAGAGGGAATACCTTGTACGGTTATTCTTTCCTTTCCTTAACAAGTGTCTATGAAGCACCGACTCTGTGCCAAGGTCGTTTTGTGGCTACTGGAGACAAGTGCAGAAGACAGGATCTTCTGCCCTCATAAAAATGATATCAGCATGGAAAGAAATGCACAATCTTGGAACAATGAAGTGGTAACAATAGTATCTAACACCCTTTGTTCTAAGTGCTTTCAGTGGGTCAGTTTAATCTTCTTGTCAGTGTTTTCAGGCAGGTGTGCTTATTTCCCCCTTTCACAGGTGGGAAGCTGCGGGGTAGAGTTAAGAGATCAGGTAGCTTTCCTGAGGTTTATATAGTAAAGTCATGGAACCACGACTGGAATGTGGAGGGCCTGACACCAGAGATCAAGGTCTTTGCAATAGAATCACATGATCTCTTCACTAATAAAACCGTTTCAGGGAGTGAAAGATACTTGAATACAACAACAACAACAAAAAAACACCCCAGGACAGTGGGGTGGAGAGTGGCTGGGTGGGGTGGGGGCAGTGTCACAAGAATGGGGTGCCTCTGGAAGGTCTTAGTTCAGATGGGCTGTTTGGATGACAGGGAGGGCTTGGCCTTGAAATGGTCCCAGCAGGAGGGTCTAAAGGCTTCCACTGGACCATGGAGAGTGAAGGAAGAACAAAAGCAACAAAAATGCAATTTGCCTCCAGGCTGGACTTCATAAGGGGGGGGGGTGCGCTGGAGATGCTTTAAGGAGGCCCAGCACAGACCTGCTTCCCTCGTTCACCCAGAGGCTTCAGAGTTGCCCTGAACCCCAGCCCACCATGAGCCCCCCCGCCCCGCCCCAGGTCCTGTTGCCCTGGACCCCAGCCCACCATGAGACACCTCCCCCCACCCAGGTCCTGTTGCCCTGGACCCCAGCCCACCGTGAGCCCCCCCACCCACCCCAGGTCCTGTTGCCCTGGACCCCAGCCCACCATGAGACACCTCCCCCCACCCAGGTCCTGTTGCCCTGGACCCCAGCCCACCATAAGCCCCACCCCCGCCCCAGGTCCTGTTGCCCTGGACCCCAGCCCACCATGAGCCCCCCGCCCTGCCCCAGGTCCCAGTCATTCCTGGCTGATGTTTGCTGGCCTGGTGCTCTGGCTGAAAGCTTAGTGATACACACGGGCAGCTTGGGCCGTGGGCGGGCAAATGTGTCTCTCCCCGTTCTGCCAGAGCGGAAGCCGAGTCTCAGGGGGCGAATATAAACCAGGTGTCTTTGGATGGAGCCAGACATTAAGGCTTGCAGCAAAATGCTGAGGCGTTTTCTGCTGGTCAGAAGGCCAGAGCCTCTTCTGGAAGATTCTGAGGGAGGCCAGGTCTTTGGGAAGAACTCTGGCTAAATTTCTGATAGAACAGGTGGCGAACAACGTTGTAGCTGGAGCCCTGGGTCAGGAATTTGGAGTTCTCAATATTTTCACAGTTTCAACCAGCAGATTACCGTGTGATCTGGACCAGGCCATCATCTCTCTCTGGCCCTCATTCTCTGTCAAATTAAAGGCCTGAATTAGGGCAAACTCTAAGCTTCCTGGCAGGTGCCCCGCTTCTAGGGTTCCAGCACCCAAGACCCGGGCTGAGTTTCATCCACACAGAGTGTAGAGTAGGGAGTCCCAGTTAACAACTGCTTTTCCAAATAATTTGATTTTTTTAATATTTCATCAAACGCAGCCATGTGACTGTCCTGCGGGAAAGTGTTGTTCCTTACAGAACAATGCATGTTTTATCAGCAGGCTTAACAGCAGGGCACGCGGGGGTGGTGCCCAGTAGTGTTGGGTGCTTGAGTAATCCCTGTCCATTGCTTGCTCCTGTTTCCCCCTGGAGCCGGATTTTGTACTCGACTCAGAATTCAGCTCGAAGGTGGAATCAGAAAGTGTGAATTCTGATTCCTGATGCTGAACAGCACTTGTTCTTCCACCCTATGGTGTTACACCATCCCTGTTGCAACTGAGGTGATTCTTTCCTTACAGGGGCCCATGGCCAAGTGACCACTCTGCTAACTAACCTCAGATGGAGCAGGCTGGGGAGGGACCAGGGGGTGCAACCGGCAGGTTTGTCAGCAGCACGTCCTTACTCAGGAGAATGGATATGGCTGTTTTACATTTGGAGGCTGAACAGGATGGTTTGTTTTGCTTTGTATTTAAAAAAAAAATTTAAAAAGGGTTTTTATTTGAAAGGCACAGTTAGAGAGAGAGAGAGAGAGAGAGCTATTCCCCACACTTCCCCACACTGGTTCACTCCTTAAATGGCCACAATGGCTGGGGCTGGGGCAGACCAAAGCCAGGATCCTGACACTTGATCTGGGTCTCCCACATGGGTGGCAGGGGCCCAAGCACTTTCCCAGGAGAATTAGCTGGGCGCTGGATCAGAAGTAGAGCAGTGAGGACTCAAATCCGTGCTCATATGGTTTGCCAGCCTCGCAGGAGGTGGCTTTACTTGCTTTGCTGCAGTGCTGGCCCCTGGCTTGTCTTGGATGACCTGCTTCTCCGAGAGAGATGAGGACAGATTGCGATGAGTAGGGACATAGCAGAGAAGCTCACAGGCTGTCCTGGGCAGCGCTTGCCCAGTGTCCACCGTGCTCGGGCATCACAGCCCAGTCATTTCTCCCCCGGAGGGCTCGTGAGCCAGAAGGGGGCTTGCCCTGAGGTTAATGAATGAAGCTGAAAGCTCAGGCTGCTCACTCACTCACCTGCACAGGATCTCTCTGAGGCTCCTGGGGGAGCCCTTACCATGTGTGTGCATGAACTTATCCTGTTCTTAAATTTGCAAACATAAGAGGAGTCAACCATGACAGACGAAGCTCCGTGTCCCTCATGCTGGGGGACTGTTGGCCTGCAGTGGCCCCCGGGGCCCTTGGGCATCTGACAAAGGGGAAGTTGTGATGGAAAACACCCTGTTTGCTTCTGTGGAACCAAGTTGTGTGTATTTGGTTGCAACTACTTTGTGTGCAATCCCGTCATTGGGAGTCATCTTGCGGTCAGTTGCCTTCTGGGGATAACTGACCGCCTGCTCTGTCAATCCATTTTGCTTTGTGATCTGAAGACAGACCTAGGGCCTAATGTGCTATGAATCTGCCCTAGAGCACTGGGATATGGGAGGTACACGGGAAGTGGGAGAAAGACTGTCGCTCCCCCTCTTCGTGGAGGAACGACACAGGACCCTGCGCTGTTCTTTCGTCTGCTCGGCCCTCCCCGGGTTTGCTGCTGGTTCTTCCCGGATTGGCTACTATCCCTTCCACCTCCGTGGAAGGGCAGTTCCCCCAGCCACATTCCCCACTTCCGCAGGGGAGCGGCACACCGCCGGCCGGTTCTCTGGGGGGCTGCACAGGTGTTCCTTCAGCTAGATGTTCCCCTTAGATGTTCCCGGTGCATGCCGTCTCTCTCCTCCTTTATAGTCCTCCTCCGCCAATCCTAACTCGGCTGCCCACACGCCGAGTACGCTGCTCTCCAATCAGGAGCAAGTCCTACAGTTTATTGGTTGAACTGGAGGCAGCTGTGCGGAAGCTGTTTACTTCTCTCCCAGCGCCATATTGTGGGAGAGCAGATGCATAGAATAAGTCTTAATTCCAGTAACTCAGTCCAGTCCGGGCTGCTCCCCACAGATCCCCCTTTCTTTTTATTTTTTGGCGTTGATACGTGCCTGTCTTCGGTGCCCCATGGCACACACTCTGCTCTGCTTGCTAGAGTTGCCACAGGTTCTTACAAGTCCTATCAATCAGGAAAACCGAATCCGGGTCCTCTCTTCGCCATGTTGTGAGGAGGTTTTTAGGCGCTGATGCGTGCCTGTGTTCGGTGCCCTGCAGCACATGCTCTGCTCTGCCTGCAGGGGCTTACAAGCCCTAACAATCAGGCAAACCGAATCCAAGCCTTCTCATTGCCGTATTGTGGGGGAGACTTATTAGTGTTGGTTCGTGCCTGTCTTTGGTGACCTGTAGCTCATACTCTGGTCGAGCTGCTTGCTGGTGCTTACCGCCTTAATCAGGCAGACCGAATCCAAGCCTCCTAATTGTTGTGTTGTGGGGAAGCCTTACTGATGTTAATTCGTGCCTGTCTTCGGTGACCTGCGGCGCATAAGCTGATGGCCGCCGCAGGTGCTCATCGCCTCACTTAATCAGGCAGACCGAATCCAAGCTCTCACATTGCAGTTGTTGTGGGGAGGCCTTTCTCTTTCTCTATTTCTCTATCTCCGGGCATTCCTATCTCTCCCATTTTACTTCTGTCTGCCAACATTCCCATTTCTCTCATTTTACTTCTAAACTTTTGTTTCTCTTATCCCTGCGGCTTTCCGGCACCCGCCCTGCCGGCAGCTCCGCCCCGAGGCTGCTTCTCGGCGGCTTTCCGGCTGAGCCGCT
Source organism: Oryctolagus cuniculus (assembly GCF_964237555.1). Classification (NCBI taxonomy): domain Eukaryota; kingdom Metazoa; phylum Chordata; class Mammalia; order Lagomorpha; family Leporidae; genus Oryctolagus; species Oryctolagus cuniculus. Next base: position 112,439,771 of record NC_091442.1, on the reverse strand, counting down.
TCAGCCCGCGTCTCTCTCATCTGCGCGGCTCGGCTTTGCGCGCACACTCCGCGGTCTCGCACTTAACCCTTTCGCGTCTGAACCACGGCCTCGCGCCAGCCCCGCGTTCCCTATGTACTTGAGCCCCGCACGCTCTGTCTGCGCGCGGCAGCCTCCACGAGTCACACAGCGTAGCTTACGTGTCCGCCACTAGCATTCAATCTAAGTTCCCCGGGCTAGCCTGGCGAATTCAACCCAGCTTACGTCTCCGCCCCACGGTTTGGCTTCCTGTCCTTTGCTCCCTGGGCTAATCAGACGGATCCCAATCTGGCTTACGTTTCAGCTTCTGGTTTCAACTTTTCGCCCCCTATTCCCGGGCTAACTTGAGAATCCCAAAGTGGCTTTCGTATCCGCCTCGGCCTGCCCCCCGCGGCTTCAATTTCCCTAACATTTTTCTCTACCCGGTATGTTTCCCCAACTTTCCTCCAACAATACTCCTCCCTCATTTCTCCTGGCCTCTCCCCACAGTCCGCATCCGAGTCTGTTTGTTCTAGCTTTCACTTTCGCTTTCGACCTTAGAGATTTCTCCCAGCTTCCCCCCGTAGTCCGTATCCGAATCTATGCCTAGGCTTTCAATAGCTTCTTCCGGCACCTTTTTCGTCCGGCTTTTCCCTAGGCTGTTTGCTAGTTTCTCTCTCCGATATTTTCCCAGTTCTTCCCGTTTCTTCCCTCCTAAGTTTCCTATCCATCCTAGGTTTCCTATCCGAGTCACGGCACCATTATGTCGCTCCCCCTCTTCGTGGAGGAACGACACAGGACCCTGCGCTGTTCTTTCGTCTGCTCGGCCCTCCCCGGGTTTGCTGCTGGTTCTTCCCGGGTTGGCTACTATCCCTTCCACCTCCGTGGAAGGGCAGTTCCCCCTAGCCACATTCCCCACTTCCGCAGGGGAGCGGCACACCGCCGGCCGGTTCTCTGGGGGGCTGCACAGGTGTTCCTTCAGCTAGATGTTCCCCTTAGATGTTCCCGGTGCATGCCGTCTCTCTCCTCCTTTATAGTCCTCCTCCGCCAATCCTAACTCGGCTGCCCACACGCCGAGTACGCTGCTCTCCAATCAGGAGCAAGTCCTACAGTTTATTGGTTGAACTGGAGGCAGCTGTGCGGAAGCTGTTTACTTCTCTCCCAGCGCCATATTGTGGGAGAGCAGATGCATAGAATAAGTCTTAATTCCAGTAACTCAGTCCAGTCCGGGCTGCTCCCCACAAAAGACGAAGTCGGAAATGTACAGGGCCAGAAACTCCCTCGCTGGAGGCAGAACATTTGTGAATGGAGGATGGACTCACATGTCATCAAACCCTGGCCAGCCTGACAGTTCCCTTGTTGGAAACTTGCTCGCTAAGGCAGCATGGGCAATTATAAACAATTGCATTCTACTTCAGGGAAGGAATTATGGAAAACAGAGTTTATTATAATTTCTATGCTTTGAGGGCACAAATAGTGAATATATCCATAACAATTCATAGGCAAAGCACATGCAATAAAAGATTTGCCAAATTCTGACTCTAGGTATAAACATTGATATGACATTAGCGATTTTGAGTTGTGATGCTGAAAGAACCTGTGTATTTATAGACAATTAAATTGCTTTGATTAATTAGGAAGAAGCCTAATTACCTCTCTGTTCTTTCTGTAGAGTAATACTACAAAATTCTTGTCGTATGGAGAAACCTGTCACGGAATTTGCACCAAATGATAAGGACAAAAAGAGCATTGTAGAAGGAGTCAGTTAATGAAAATATTTTATTTCTCTGATGTGGTGGTTTTTTGATGTTACTTTTCAAAAATGCTTATTTGTTTTTTCAAGTACTCGAAAAAGGGGTTGGTGAGAGGAGAGAGGGGGAATGGGAGAGGGAAGGGTGGGGAGAGGGGAGAGGGGAGAGAGAGATATTTTTATTTGCTGGTTCACTGCCCAGTTGACTGCAACAGTCCTGGCCTGGCCAGGTTGAGGCTGGATCTCTCATGTGGACAGCAGAGATCCAAGCACCTGAGCCATCATCTGTTGCCTCCAGGAGGCATAAACAGGACGCTGGAAGCAAAGCAAAGCAGCCAGGACTTTTACTAACTCTGATATGAAATGCAGCGGTTGCATACGGTAGCTTAACTTGGTGTACCGCAACACACCCCACTCCCTACAACACACACACATGCACCTTTTTTAACTCTTGAAATTCTGGTTTAAACCTAGTTTTGTCTCCTGTGTTTACAAGAGGACCCAATCATGCATGCTGCATGCCCAATAGAGCGTGTGTCCATGGCATCCTTGGCTGTGGCACGGAGTCCTGTCCAGTGGCTGGTAGCCCAGAGACACCCCTGAGCAAGCCCCTGATGTCCATCAGCCACATCCCTTCTTCATGTCTGCAGAGGCTAGGGTGCGGCCCCTCTCAAGTTTGCGCTAGACCCTGAAGTGACACCTGGAGTCTTCTGCTGCCTCTACTGTTTCCATGTATCTCAGCCAGGGTTGGCGCCAGCTTCCCAGAATTAAATCCCGAGTCCTTGAATGACAGAAGCCCCTCCCCCAGCCAGTCCTCTGCTCTATACCCTTGGCCGCCGCCAGAGTGACTCTGCTCTAGTGTCTGGTCCCCGGTCCAGGCTTGATCCAGTTCTGGCCAGTGTACCCACCAGGCTTGGGGGGAGGGTGGAATGAATAGGATGTCGCACTAGGAACCTGGGGATGAATAGCATTGAGCAAGAGCCCTGCCCTGGTACTAAGTGAAGTCACACACAGCACCATGCAGTGTGGTGTGAGCACTCCTGGAGGTCACCTTAGCCATTTGTAATAGAGATGGTGCTTCTGCTTTACCTATCACTAATACTCACCCTCAGAGGCAGCAGTGATCAGTTGTGAGTTCCATCTGTGCAGAAACCACACCGGTGTGTAACTCAACACACCTGTCGCATCTCGTCTAGAACCTGGTGTGGAGCAGGCACTCAACAGATTCCGTGAAATGACTGAAATGAGTATGTGAGTGCTTTGTGCTAGCGCCGTGAAAAATACTCTTCGTGTGCCATTTGATTTAAACCTCCAAACAATCCTCCGATAGATGGGATGAGAGCGGCCTCTTTCACAGGAGAGGAGACTGAGGTGGGTTTGTAGCTTCCGTTGCCAAAGTTCCCAAAGGAAGTTGGGCGAGTCCTGAATGGTGCTCAGTGTTCTCGCCCCAGGCTGAGCCTGGCCAATTACCTTCCTCTGTTGACTCCATTCCCAGCCAAATCTCATTTGGTTGGAGCCTTGGCACCCCAACTGCCAGTCCTAAGCCTTGCTACCTGCAGCGACAGGTGTTCTGGTGTAAGGCTAGAACTGCCAGCTCCCAGTGCCTGGGCTTGCTACCTGGCCTTGTGTCGTTGCCTGGCTGGCTGGATAAGATCAGCTTCTGCAGTTAGGGCCCAAGCAGCTGCCAAGGCTCGATCCACAGCGTGTGCTCAGGCTGTCCTGCCTAACAGTCTGGAGTCACATCTTTCTGCCACCTGCTCGAGTTGGTTTCTGCTGGGTCCAGCTTTCTCTGCCAAGCTGCCCACACACACAGCACTTTGGAAAGCTGCTTGTAGTTTGTCCTCTTAGAAGCATCCTTAGTACTTTTGTCCTGGCTCTCCCTCCATTACCGGGGCTGGCAGGGACTCCTCATTCATAGGGTGGCATCTTCTCAGGATGATCTCAAGCCTGGTTTTGCCCTTTTCTGGCCACTGATCTTAGGCAATGATCTAACCTCTGTTTGCTCACCTGTAAAGCAGGGGCTGATAACTGTGTGTATTTAGTAGACTTGTCATGAGGAATAATCTAGTCCATATACTTTATTTATTTATTTATTTATTTATTTTCCTCCAAAGAAACCTTTTATTTAAGGAATACAGACTTCATGCATTTCTTAAATACAACTTTAGGAATACAGTGATTCTTCCCACCATACCTGCCCTCCTACCCCTCCTCCTCCTCCCTCTCCCATTCCCAGTCCCATTCTCCACTAAGATCCATTTTTGATGAACTTTATACACAGAAGACCAACTCTGTACTAAGTAAAGAATTCAACAACTTGCATGGAAAAAAACAAAACAAAACTGTTCCTCAACAGTCGAGACAAGGGCTGTTCAAAGTCATTGCATCTTGAAGTTAATTTCACTTGTTTTTTTTTTTTTTTAGAAACTTGATTAACTTTAAAGAAGCACCCAAGAATGACAGATTTTTTGTGAGCACCCAGACATAGTCATCACACAACTCTTTGAGAACAGAGGTCATGCGTGGAAAGTTAGTGCACAGTGACTCCTGTGGTGTCAGTATGTTTTAAAGATATAAAGTGGTGCCTAGCACAAATAAACTCTATCAACGTGAGTCATTTTCAGTGGTAGTCATGGCCATGCAATTTCTTTCCTTCCCTTTTAGGGTGTTAATAGTCTGTGATGCATTTTAAAACCAAGTCATCTGCTAGTTGGTGTGTTCCTCTGCTTCTTGTTTTTCCTTTTTAAAAAATATTTATTTGTTTGAAAGACAGAGTTACAGAGAGAGAGAAGACACACACACACACACACACACACGTCTTCCACCTGCTAGTTAACTCCCCAAATGGCCACAACAGCCAGGGCTAGGCCAAGTTGAATGGGTGCAAGGGCCCAAGCACTTGGGTCATCCTCCGCTGCTTTCCCAGGTGCATTAGCAGGGTGCTGGATGGGAAGTAGAGCAGCTAGGACTTGAGCCAGTGCCCATTTGGGATGCTGGCGTCACAGGAGGGAGGTTAACCCACTGTGCCTCAATGTCAGTCCCTGGACAAGTTGTTGCCTCAATCACATTTTATAAATGCCTTCATGTTAACAATGATTGGGACATTTGTGATTTTTAGCGTGATTTGGGTTGCAGACCTTTTGATGAATCTGATGAGCTGAATTCTGCCTCAGCTTGCAAAGGCCCAGGGGCCTTTATATTAAGGTTTTCACAGAGAGCAAGGGCTCTCTGGTTAAGAATATTTAGCCTGTCTCTAGATATGGCTCTGTTAATAATTTGCCATGATTTACTGGACAAGTGATTGTCCCTCTCTGGATTTCTGAAAAATTAGGGAGTTCTAGGGACCTATGGATCCTCTGATAGACATTCCACACTTTTCATCCTCTGCTGTACCTAGAACTCCTTCTGCATCCCCTTAGCTCAGACAGCAAAGGGAAACACACACACACACACACACACACACGCACACACCCTGATCATATTGCAGCTAAAATCTTTCCTGTCTCTTCATAGTGTTTTAGAAATGTAATAGAAAGAGAGAAAGGTTCATAAATCCCCAGTAATCCCTGAGCTTGTCTAAAGTAACTGCAAGGAAGGATGGGAAGCGCAGCTTGGTCCCACTGGCGTGCCCAAGTCAGGTTCCTTTAGTTTTCATAAAGCAAGAGCCAAAAGAGCTCCCCAGTGTGTCAGCCTCACCCCAAAACATGTTTTAGGTCAATGACTGCTTTGTGGTAGGGCAAATCAGACCTCAGGGACCTGTTCTCCCCATCAGTGTGGGGCCCCTAGGAATTGTGGGTGCTTGGGGGGATGTTTTAAAGTTTAAGAAAGTGAAGCCAAATTCTTACAAAAAGTCACATATTGTATGTACTTCCCCAGGACAAACAGACATATAGGAGGTGGAGAAGGCAGAATGACAGATTTAGAAAATTGACGCAGAGTAAGGGGTTGGCATAGGTTGATATAGGAGCCTTCAGACTTTTCAGCTTCTGCTAAGGAATCAGCATGTCTGTGGACACAGAGCCAATATTTACCATGGCATATGCCAGCTCTGGGCTTGGCGGGCTCTCTGATAACAATAGAGCCCCAATAATAATTCCCAATGTTTACTGAGTATTTATGTGCAAAGCAATTTGTAAAATAATGGATACATCTTTAATTCTCTCAACAGTCCTGAGAAGTGGTTTTGTTATGAGCCTGACTGAGAAACTGAGGTACAGACAGAGTGAGTAGTTTGCTCAAGTCATGTAGCTAGCGGATGGTGGTCACAGAGCTTGCAGCTGGTGGTCGTAGAGCTGGCCAGAGGTAGTTGTATGGCCAGCAGTTGGTGGAACCAAATATGACCCCCATGTCTCTGATCTCAGAAGTCTTCATGGGTCATTGATATCAGCCCTTGGATTTTAAGGGTCAAAGAGGTCAACAGTGGCAGAAAAGGAAACAACATTTATTTAGAACCTACTGTGAACAGGGCCCTGTCCTTGGTGCTACTATCTGTTGTTCATAATTCCCAGAAAAACCACCGGAAGGAGGTATTTCTATTTTGACTTTATAGATGACATGCTCAAGGTTCAGAAAGGTTAAATAGATTTAACTGGGTCATAGACAAAGTGTTTGAGATAGGATTCTTACCAAGGCTAAAGTTGTCTTTCTGCAACATGCACTGGTCAAGAAGTTAAGGAAACTCAAGTTGTGAAAACAACATGAGAAGAGCAAGTGCAAGTGTGAAGCTCAGAGTTCATGGGACAGGAGCCTCAGCCAAGCAGGACAAGGGCCACGGCCAACCAGAGGGGATGTGACCCAGAAGAGGGCAGTGAAGGGCACACCATCTGGGGTGGCAGCTTCCCCACTGATAGGAGGAAGAGAGCCACTGGGTTGCAGCCTGGGGTAGGGCATTCTTTTTCCTTTTTTTTTTTTTTTGACAGGCAGAGTGGACAGTGAGAGAGAGAGACAGAGAGAAAGGTCTTCCTTTGCCGTTGGTTCACCCTCCAATGGCCGCCGCGGCCAGCGCACCGCACTGATCTGAAGGCAGGAGCCAGGTGCTTCTCCTGGTCTCCCATGGGGTGCAGGGCCCAAGCACTTGGGCCATCCTCCACTGCACTCCTTGGCCACAGCAGAGAGCTGGTCTGGAAGAGGAGCAACCGGGACAGAATCCGGCGCCCTGACCAGGACTAGAACCCGGTGTGCCGGCGCCTCAAGGCGGAGGGTTAGCCTAGTGAGCCGTGGCGCCGGCCCATGGGGTAGGGCATTCTATGGGTGGGTGGGGGTGGGAGCCACGTGCATTCTTGGTAGGCTGCACAGCTGCCACAGGGCAGCCCTGCTGTTCACTTGGCTCGGTCACTTGTTTATTCATCCACTCATTCCTCATCTCTCTTTCTTCATGGTGGTGCAATGCCCTGAGGTTGTCACAGAGAGTGAAACTGATGTTGTTCCTGTCCTCAGGACCTTGTAAGTCTAGTGGGGTTGGCAAGAATTGAATAAAACTTGCAGATTAAACACTGAATATCATAGAAGTGCATTTAGCCCCATAAACGGATGTATGCGTCATGAATAAAGGACCATGATTCCATTAGAGCAGAGAATCTCCGTGTCCTTTGGGAACTGGTGCTTAACTGGAGAGGGGAAGGGTTGACAGGTATGTCCAAAGTTGTGATTCATCTGAGGGACGAAAACATGCAAAGGCCCTGTGGTGGGTGTTATCCCAGACTTTAAAGATGACCAGAGTAACTGGACACTGAGAGGTGTGAGGTGGAATGTGGCCGAGGCCAGTTCTTATGTGTTCTTGAACTTCTGCTGTAGCGTGTTGGTGCCTAAGGGAATTCAGAAGCCTGCTGACTAGTTTCATGGAAGACTAAGGGTGGGAACAGTGGCTTGTGTTCATCGGCAGGCTACAAAGCAGGATGTCTTAGAGGAAGTGGGACGTGCCAGTTTCCCCAGGAAAGACTCCAGCCTCAGGTCATAGGTGGGGCCGGAGCTGAGACTGGGACCAAGGTTATCAGCAAAAGCAGCAGTGGTCTGCTAAGGTTGTGATTAAAATAGAGATTCCTAAAACCACTTGATGTGAATGGAAAGGGAGAGGGAGCGGGAGATGGGAGGGGTGCGAGTGGGAGGGAAGTTATGGGTAGGGGGGAAGCCATTGTAATCCATAAACTGTACTTTGGAAATTTATATTTACTAAATAAAAAAAAAAACATATCCCTTCTGCTTCCTAGCAACTGGATAAGCTGTGGCTTACGTGTAGGCAGAGATAACTGTGACTTCAGGTGGGGACACCAGGGCTGCAGGATGGGCTATGGAGGGCTGGCCGTGGAAAGCCCAGAACAGGCTAGAAACCAGGCCGTGTGTCTAACAGACCTAGGCCTGCTGTGGTCTTTGAAGACATGTGGAGGCAAAGCAAGGTGAGGAGGAGAGAGCAGTGTTGAGTAGAGGGCTGGTGATAGGTGGACAGGCTGTCCTGAGGTCACCTTGTCCACACCTAGGGCAGGCCCACTTCTCTGTCTTTAGTGTGTTCGCATTCAGAATTTTCTAGCTGAGTTCTCATTCAGATCACTATGATGGACACATTGTCTGGCCTTCAGTGGCTCTGCATTTCCCAGACTCCCTAATGGGCATCTTCTGCTTCCTTTGAAGTTGCGCCATGAGAAAGGCACAGTGGATGACAGGGTCAGGATCCTTCTTTCCATTCTAGCCCCCAAGCCCCTTCCACCCAGAGTTGCCTCTGAATTTTTCACTGTGATTTCCATTAGCTCAAGAGCGCATTAGAATTGGGGGCTTTTTCGGGTGCGTATCTTTAGCAAGTACCACTCCGTGCAAGCCATACTGGATAGGGGAATGAGATCATTAGTTTTGGGGGGAGAAGGTGTGATGTCCTATAGAGAGACAGAACCCCAGATTCGGCTTTTCATTATGCCATTTCTCATCTCTTTATTTATGTGAAAGCTTTGCTATAGTATTTCTTAAGTGCTAGACATGGACCATTCCCTTAGGATTTTTAAGGTCCAATGGTAATGATATCATCATATGGACTTATTTTAGTACCTCCATTTATTTGCTGAAACAAGCTAAGGGAGTTTAGGGAGACATAAATTTCTTTCACTTTGGGTAAAATCAAGAAATTCTTCATGGAAGAAATAGTATTTGAAATAGAACTTGAAGGATGGAAAGGGGCTGGGAAGTTCTTTTATTAATAAATTTTATTTGTTATGTTTCATATATACAGATTTAGGAACATAGTGACACTCCCCCCCCCCCTTCCCCCCAGCGCTCCAATCCTTCTTCTTCCTCCCTCTCCGGTTCCCAATCTTAATTTTTACAAAGATCTATTTTCAGTTTACTTAGTGATCGTAAAGTTAACCCTAAACTAAGTAAAAAAGTTCAACAAATAGTGTGAAGAAGAAAAAGCACTATTCCTCAATGGAAGAGACAAGGGTGTAACAATCATCAAATCTCAAAATGTCCATTTCACTCTAATATATTACATTTCAGGTATTCTACTAGTTACCTCAGATCAAGGAAAACATATGATATCTACCTTTTTGGGATTTGCTTATTTCACTAAGTATAATAGTTTCCAGTTGCATCCATCTTGTTGAAAAAGACAGGATTTCTTTTTCTTTCTTTTTTTTTTTTTTTTTTACAGCTGACTATTCCATTGTGTATATATACCATAATTTCCTTATCCAGTCTTCAGTTAACGGACATCTGAGCTGATTCCGTATCTTAGCTATTGTGAATTGTGCTGCAGTGAACATGGGGGCACAGAAAACTCTTTCATATGCTGATTTCTTTTGGTTGGGGTAAATTCCCTGGAGTGGGATGGCTGGATCGTATGGTAGGTCTATATTCAGATTTCTGAGATAGCTCCAAACCGTCTTCCACAGTGGCTGCACCAGTTTATTTTCCCACCAACAGTAAGTTACCTGTTTCCCAACATCCTCGGGGACTGGGCGGTTCTTAATGTGTTCTGGAATGTGTTGCTCATCCTTCTTTTGTCACAGTTGCTGTGCAGATTTGTAAAATGAAAAGCTCGAATCTAGGTGCATATACTGATTAACTTTTTTTAAAGATTTATTATTTATTTTGAAAGAGTTACACAGATAGAGAAGGAGACGCAGAGAGAGAAAGAGAGAGAGAAAGAGAGAGAGGGAGAGAGAGGTCTTCTACCTGCTGGTTCACTCCCCAGGTGGCTGCAACAGCAGCAGCTGCACTGATCCAAATCCGGGAGCCAGTAGCTTCCTGAGGGTCTTCCACACGGGTGCCGGGTTCAAGGACTTGGGCCATCTTCCACTGCTTTCCCAGGAAATGGCAGAGAGCCGGATTGGAAATGGAGCGGCTGGGACTTGAACTGGCACCCATATGGGATGCCAGTCCTGCAGGTGGTGGCTTTACCTGCAATACCACAGTGCCGGCCCCTGCTGATTAAGTTTTAATGAGTGCCTACTATGAGGCAAGGACTGATCTAGATACTAGGAATAAAATAAAATAGTATGAAGTATATGAGCTCCTAGTAAACAGCCCCCAAGGATAGCACAGTATGAAGCATAAGGGTGACTTGTGGAGCCCTCTACTTACCAATTTGTGACTTTCCCAGACAGGATCAAATCTTGATTTCAGGACAAAGGGTAGTGTCATCGAGTTGTTCACCTGTCACACGTTTCCAGCATGCATGCTTAGTCTTCAGATATTTTATAGACACAATAAACACCATCATGTCTGGTAAGAGCTAAAGCAGAGAGTGGAAAGTTTTAGCAAGAAAAAGATCATGATTGTGAAGGGAATAAAAATAGGAACCATAAAAAAGAGAGGGTGAAAAATGATGGATGCTGTCTATATGGGATCATTTGATTGCAAAGATAACTCTGAAGGGCAGAATGTGTACCATTAGACATGCAAGAGACTGCAGTACTCACTCACAAGGAAGAGCAGTAATAGAGACGCTATTAGAACACCCAAGATTTGGCAGGCAGTTTCTAAGTGCTCTATTTACACATTAGCATGTTTATTCCTCACAGAGATCTTTGGGATGTGAATGCTACTCTTAGCAGTATCTCCATTCTACAGGCACAACAACTGCATGACAGAGTGCTTAAGCAACTGTCCGATGTCATACAGTTAGAAAAAAAAAAAAAGTGTGTTCACACACATCCCCCAGTAAACAGACAAGATTTAACGTAAGTCGAAGCTGTACCGTGTGCCCATCATTGTTCTAAGCTCCATTCACTCATTTCCATACAACTTCCATTTCTTGACCCCACATCCCTATGGACAAGGCTCTACTTTTAGCTCTGAGCCTGAGATTGAGAGAGGCTAAGGAACATGTTCAAGGAATTGGGGGTGAGAAAAGAATCCAGCCTGCCTGGTTCCAGAACCCCTCTTCATAAAGGATAACATGAAGGCAGAGGTGATGTTTACAGAGAGGAGCGGCTCAATCTGAGACATGCTCAAGAGGTCAAACCCAGTGGTTTTGTGGCTGAAGACAGAGAACAGGGTGGAGCCGAGGTCTCTGTGGGATTTCTCTCTGCTTCCCCTCAATACTCAAAGAGGGAGGGTAGATTTGGAGCCCACACTGGCTGTCTGGTGCTTGGGAAGCAAAGACTACCCTGGCCTGTATCCTGAAGGCTGCTTCTGTTGTATGTCCAACTGCTGACTTCGGGAAAATTATTTTTACTTCAGTGAGTATGTGTCCTCATCTGGAAAATAGAGGAAATAAGATATGATTTTCACTCGCTTTGCATCAGTATTTCTCAGATAGAAGACTTCATTATCCAGAATGCCATGTCTCATCTGTCCCAGGGGAGAGCTCAAGCATGAGTAAGTAGCATCTGCAAATTCATTAATTCACTCACTCCCTCCTTCCAGGATCATAGATCATAGACTCTCGTGGCTAGAAGGAATATGGAGGCTCATCCTGCCAGCTCCCCCAAAGCAGGAATCCCATTCAAAGTTCCCCCTGGTGGGCCTCTGTGGGAACACCTTCAGTGATATCTGAATGCTGACCATCATTTAAAAAGGTGCCAATGGAGAAAGTTGCCCTTCCATTTAACTGCAAATTCCCCTCAATAGCTTTCTCCTTCTGTTTTTAGTTTGTTTTATTATTTTAAAAATCCATTTATTTATTTTTTTAAATTTTTTTATTTAGTAAATATAAATTTTCAAAGTACAGTTAATAGATTACAATGGCTTCCCCCCCATAATTTCCCTCCCACTCACACCCCTCCCATCTCCCGCTCCCTCTCCCATTCCATTCACATCAAGATTCATTTTCAATTATCTTTATATACAGAAGATCAATTCAGTATATATTAAGATTTCATCAGTATTTTAAAAGTCCATTTATTTTAACAATATTTTTATTTAAGTTATATGAGTTTCATATATTTCATATATACAGATTTAGGAACTAGGTAGCACTTTCCCCCAACCCTCCCTCCTACCCATGCTCCTCCCCCACCTTCTCCTGCCTCTCAGATTCCCACTCTTAATTTTACAAAGATCCATTTTCAGTATACTTAATGATTGTATAGATAACCCTACTCTAAGTAAAAAGAGTTCAACAAATAATATGAAGAGAAATAACATAAAAGAAAACAAAACATAAATGAAACACTGCTCCTCAATGGAAGAGACAAGGGCCATATAAACAATCGTCGATTCTCATTATGCATATTACATTTCGGGTACTCTGTTACCTTGGATTAGGGAAAACGTATGATATCTGTCTTTTTGGGACTGGCTTGCTTCACTCAGTTTAATGGTGATTCCCAGGGTATGCATTAGCAGAAAGCTAGATTTAGGAATGGAATCAGGACTGGAACTCAGACATTCTTTTTTTTTTTTTTTTTTTTTTTTTTACAATTTTGTTTAATGAATACAAACTTCATGCTTTCATATATACAAATTTAGGAACATAGGGATTCTTCCCACCCTTCTTTCCTCCCTCCCTCCCTCCTGTACTCCCATCCTTCCTCCTCTTCCCTCTCTCATTCCTATTCTAAATTTTACAAAGATCTAATTTTCAGTTAAGTTTATATATATAAGATTAATCCTACACTAAATAGTTCAACAAATGGTAGGAAGAAAAAATAAACATAAAAAAAATCAACCAACCACACACACAAAAATTGTTCCTCAACAGTCAAGACAAGGGCTGTTCAAAACCATTGCATCACAGTGTCAGTTTTACTCCTATAACATACCTTTTAAGTATTATATTGGTTACTGCAGATCAGAGAGAACATATGGTATTTGCCTTTTTGGAACTGGCTTATTTCACTAAGTATAATGGTTTCCCGTTGTAGCCATTTTGTTGCAAATGATAGGATTTCATTTTTTTTAACCACTGTGTAATATTCCTTGGTATACATATCTGATCATTTATCCAGTCTTCAGTTGATGGATATCTGGGTTGATTCCATATCTTAGCTATTGTGAATTAAGCTGTAATAAACAGTGGGGTACGGATCACACTTTCATATGCTGATTTTATTTCCTGTGGTTTAATTCCCAGGAGTGGGATGGCTGGATCATATGGTAGGTCTATATGTAGATTTCTAAAGTATTTCCATTTTGTATTCCGAAGTGGCTGCACCAGTTCATATTCCCACAAACCATGTTAGGGTACCCTTTTCCCCACATCCTTGCTAGCATTTATTGTTTGTTAAGTTCTGCATGAAAACCGTTCTGACTGGGGTGAGGTGAAACCTAATTGTGCTTTTAATTTTCATTTTCCTGATGGCTAGTGATCCTGAACATTTTTTCATGTGTCTGTTGGCCATTTGAATTTCTTCTCTTGAAAAATGCCTCTTCAGGTCCTTGGCCCATTTTTTCTTTCTTTTTTTAAAAGATTTATTTATTTATTTGAAAGGCAGAGTTACAGAGAGGCAGAGGCAGAGAGAGAGGGAGAGAGACAGAGACAGAGAGAGGTCTTCCATCCACTGGTTCATCCCCCAGATGGCCGTAATTGCTGGAGCTGTGCCGATCTGAAGCCAGGATCCAGTTCTTCCACACGGGTGCAGGGGCCCAAAGACTTGGACCCTCTTCCACTGCTTTCCCAGGCCACAGCAAAGAGCTGGATTGGAAGTAGAGCAGCTGTGTCTCAAACCAGCGCCCATATGGGATGCCAGCACTGCAGATGGCAGCTTTACCGACTACGCCACAGCGCCAGCCCCCATCCTTTGCCATCTCTTGACTGCATTGTTTTTGTGTGTGTGTGTTGAGTTTCTTGAGTTCTTTATAGATTCTGGAAGTTAATCCTTTATCAGTTACTTACTTTGCAAATATTTTGTCACATTCTATCAGTTGTCACTTCACTTTGCTGATTGTTTCTTTTGCAATGATTGCCTTGCTTCTGGGATCTTTTCCAAGAGGTCTTTCCCTATGCTAATGTCTTGTAGGGTTTCCTCAGTGTTCATTAGTAATTTGATGGTATCCAGTCTTAGATTTAGGTCTTTGATCCATTTTAAGTGAGATTTTTTGTAATTTGTAAGGTAGGGCTCTTGTTTCATACTTCTGCATGTGTATATCCAGTTTTCCCAGTACCATTTGTTGAAGAGAATGTCTTGGCTCCAGGGATTGATTTTAGCTCCTTTGTCAAAGATAAGTTGATTGTAGATGTTTGGATTGATTTCTGGAGTTTCTATTCAGTTCCATTGGCCTACAAATCTTTTTTTGTGCCAGTACTAGGCTGTTTTGATTATAACTTCCCTGTAGTATGTTTTGAGATCTGGTGTTGTGAAGCCCCCAGCTTTGTCTTTGTTGTTTAAGATTACTTTAGCTCTTCGGGGTCTCTTGTGTTTCCATAAAAATTTTAGCATCATTTTTTCTAGATCTGAGAAGAATGTTGGTATTTTGATTAGGATCACATTGAATCTATAAATTGCTTTTGATAGTACAGACATTTTGATGATATTGATTCTTCTAATCCATGAACATGGAAGATTTTTCCAATTTTATATGTCTTATTCTGCTTCTTTCTTTAATGTTTTGCAATTTTCATCATAGAGATCTTTGACATCCTTGATTCAATTTATTCCAGGAAATTTAATTTTTTGTAGTTATTGTGAATGGGATTGATCTTAGAAATTCTTTCTCAGCCGTGGCATTGTCTCTGAATACAAAGGCTATTGTTTTTTGTGTGTTGATTTTATATCCTGCTATTTTACCAAACTCTTTTATGAGTTCCAATAGTTTCTTACTGGCATCTTTTGGATCCCCTGTGTATCGAATCATGTCATCTGCAAATAAGGATAGTTTGACTTCTTTCTTCTCAATTTGTATTCCTTTGATATTTTTTTCTTGCCAGATGGCTCTGGCTAAAACTTCCAGGATTATTTTGAATAGCAGTGGTGAGAATGGGCATCCTTGTCTGGCTCCAGATCTTAGGGGGAATGTCTTCAATTTTCCCCTATTCAATAACATGCTGGTTTTGGGTTTGTCATAGGTTGCCTTGATTGTGTTGAGGAATGTTCCTTCTGTACCCAATTTGATTAAAGTTTTCATCATGAAAAGATGTTGTATTTTATGAAATGCTTTCTCTGCCATCTATCGAGATAATTATATAATTTTTGTTCTCCAGTTTGTTAATGTGATGCATCACATTTATTGATTCGCGAATGTTGAACCATCCCTGCATACCAGAGATAAATCCTACTTGGTCCAGGTGAATGATTTTTCTGATGTGTTGTTGGGTTCTATTGGCTAGCATTTTGTTGAGGATTTTTGCATCTATGTTCATCAGAGAAATTGGTCTATAGCTCTCTTTGTTGTTTCTTTTTTTCTCATTTAGGAATTAAGGTGATGCCGGCCTCATAGAAGGAGTTTGGGAGGATATCTTCCTTTTCAATTGCTTTGAATAGTTTGAGAAGTATTAGAATTAGTTCTTTTTTAAATGTTGGGTAGAAGTCAGCAATAAAGCCAATGGGACCTGGTCTTTGTTGGGAGGGTCTTTTTTACTGGTTCAATCTCCATCTTGGTTATTGTTCTGTTTAGTTATTCTATATCTCCAAGATTCAATTTTGGTAGATTTGTATGTGCCCAGGAATCTATCCACTTCTTCTAGGTTACCCAGTTTGTTGGCATATAGCTCTTTGTAGTAATTCCAGATGAGTCTTCTTATTTCTGTGGTATCTGTTGTTACCTTTCCTTTTTCATCTCTGATTTTATTGATTTGGGTCTTCTCCCTCTATTTCTAGTGAGTTGAGCCAGTGGTCTGCCAATTTTGTTTATTTTTTTAAGAAACCAGCTCTTCATTTCACTGATCTTATGTGTTATTATTTTTTATTTCAATTTTGTTTATTTCTTCCCTAATTTTTTTAAATATTTATTTTACTTATTTGAAAAACAGAGGTGCAGAGAGAGGAAGATAGAGAGAGAGTTCTTTCATCTGCTGGTTCACTCCCTGAATGGCTGCAGCGACCAGAGCTGAACCATTCTGAAGCCAGGAACCAGGAGCCAGGAGCATCTTCTGGGTCCCCTACGTGGGTGCAGGGGCCCAAGGACTTGCATCATATCTGCTGCTTTCCCAGGTGCATTGGCAGGGAGCTGTATTGGAAGTTGAGCAGGCAGGACTTGAACCTGTGCCCATATGAGATGCTGGCACTGCAGGCTGTGTCTTTAACCAACTGCACCACAGTGCTGGCCCCTTCTTCTCTAATTTTTTCTTTCTTCCTTCTAACTTTGGGTTTGTTTGTTGTTTTTCTAGGTCCTTGAGATGCATCATTAATTTGGTGCCTTTCCAATTTCTTGGTGTAGGAATCAATGCTATAAACTTCCCTCTTAATACTGGTTTTGCTGTATCCCAAAAGTTTTGATATGATGTATTGTCATTTTCATTCATTTCCAGAATATTTTAAATTTATCTTTTGATTTCTTCTATGACCCACTGTTCATTCAGGAGCATACTGTTCAGTCTCCACATGCTTGCATATGTTCTAGACATTCTTGAGTTGTTGACTTCCAGCTTCAATCCACTATAATCAGAGAAGGTGCATGATATGATTTCAATGTTTTTGAATTTGCTTAGACTTGTTTTATGGACTAGTATGTGGTTTTCTTACAGAAAGTTCTATTCTTCATTCTATATTCTATATTCTATATTCTTCAACTGTGGTGTGAAAAGTTTTATAGATGTCAGATAGGTTTATTTGGTTCTATAGTGTTTATTAACTGTTGTTTCTTTATTGATTTTCTGTCTGATTTATCTATCTATTGATGAAAGTGGGGTATTGAAGTCTCTCATTACTATTGTATTGTAACTTTAGATCTGTTAACATTCCTTTTGATTAGCTAGCCACCCTGTAATTGGTTGCATATACATTCATTATAGTTACATCTTCCTGTTGAATTGATCCCTTGATCATTACATAGTACCCTTCTCTGTGTCTTTTAACAGTTTGTGTGTGTGTGTGTGTGTGTGTATGTGTGTGTGTCAAAGTCCATTTTATCTGATACTAGGATGGCTACTCCAGCTCCTTTTTTGAATTCTGTTGTCATGGAATATCTTTTCCCATCCTTTCACTTTCAGTCTATGTATGTCTTTGTGGTGAGATGTGTTTCTTGTAGACAGCAAACAAATGAGTCTTGTTTTTTTTTTAATCCATTCAGCCAGTCTGTATCTTTTAACTGGAGAGTTGAGACCATTTACATTCAAGGTTACTATTGATGAGTAATGACTCGGCCCTGCCATTTTTCCATAAATATTCCTATTGTTTACCTTGGTTTTCTTTTGTACTTTTATGGAGGATTTTCTACCTTTAAATTCTTTCACAATGATGACTATCTTTTTGTGTTTCTGTGTGTAGCACATCTTTAGCCATCTTTTCTTAGGCTGGAAAATTGGTGACAAATTCTTTCAGTTTCTGTTTGTTATAGAAGCCCTTTATTTCACTTTAATTCTTAAATGAGAGCTTTGCAGGGTACAGTATTCTGGATTGACAGCTTTTTTATTTTAAGACTTGGAATATATCTCCATTCTCTCCTAGCCTGCAGGGTTTCTGATGAGGAGTCTAATTGGAGATCCTCTGAGAGTAATCTGACATTTCTCTGGTGCATATTTTAGAATCCGTTCTTTATGTTTTACTGTGGAGAGTTTGACCACAATGTATTATTGTGTAGATCTTTTCTGATCATGTCTATTAGGAGTTCTATGTGCTTCCTATACATAGGCATCCCTTTCTTTCTCCAAATTGGGGCAGTTTTCTGCAATTATTTCTCTAAATAGGCCTTTTACTCCATTCTTTCTTTCCATACCTTCAGAAACTCCTAAAACCTGCATGTTGGGTCATTCGATAGTATCTCCTAAATCCATAACATTGTTTTTAAATTTTTTCTTCTTTTTTAAAAGATTTATTTGTTTGTTGGAAAGTCAGAGTTACACAGAGAGAAGTGATGGCAGAGAGAGAGAGAGAGAGAGACAGAGATAGAGACAGAGACAGAGAGAGACTGACTTTCATCCAATGGTTCACTCCCTAATTGGCCACAATGGCCAGAGCAGTACCGATTTGAAGCCAGGAGCTAGGAGCTTCATCTGGGTCTCCCATGTGGGTGCAGGGGCCCAAGGACTTGGGCCTTCTTCTACTGCTTTCCCAGGCCACAGCAGAGACCTGGATCAGAAGTGGAGCAGCCAGGTATCTAAGTGGCGCCCATATGGGATGCTAGTACCTCAGGCCAGGACGTTAACCTGCTGCGCCACAGTGCTGGCCCGTTTTTAATTTTTCTAATTTCTTTTTTTCTTCTTCTTCTTCTTCTTTTTTTTTTTTTTGGTCTGATTGTAAAATTTCGAGAGATTTCTCTTCTAGCTCAGATATTCTTTTTTCTTTCTCACCAAGTCTGTTTTAAGACTTTCTACTGCATTTTTTATTTATTTGATCTATTGAGTTCTTAATTTCTAATTTTTCATTTTGATTTCCCTTTAAATCTTAATTTCATGGGAAAATGTTCATTTATATCCTGTATGGTTTTCTATAATTCATAGATTTGCTTCTGATTGCTTCTGAGTAATCCTATGATTAATCTTTTGAATTCTACTTTAGGTATTTCATCAATCTCTTAATCTTAACATTCTGATGTTGAAGTGTTGTTATGTTCCTTTGGGGATTTCATGTTGTCTTCCTTAACGTTGTTTCTTGAATTTATGCATTTATTTTGGGGCATTTCTGGAGATACCTGTTGGATTTTTCCTCTGTTGGTTTTTATCTTTGGACTATGCCTCTGTGGCTTAGGGGAGTGTCTGCTCTTTCAGTGAATACCCAGAGGTGTGTGCTGGGTGAACCCAGGGAGCTCTGGTCAGTGCTCTGGGGTGGGAGTGGGGCGAGTATGGAGGGTAACACCCAAGTTGGGCGTGGTAAGTCTCCTCTTGCTAACAGAAGAGGGGGTTGGTTACTTCTTTTGGCTTGACCACACCCTCACCTTCTCTCTTCCAAGGTAATTAGTGCTGAGTGTTAGTCCTTGGTGGATGTAGTACTCATCCGTGCTTCCACATGGACTGCCATGTCTGCTTTTCCTCAGTGTGCGCCTGGATTCCATTGCAGTGACCCGCCCCATCAATAGGGAGCTCTGAGCATGCGGAGCCGCTCACAGTGATTGCCAGAGACACAGCCCCCAACCCCTTTACACAGTCACAGTGTTTGCACAGTCTCTGCACTCAGAGCCCCCATGTTCAAGGAGTGCAGGAAGATCCACTCCTCCCTGCTAGCCTGTCCCATCCACAGAGAGACTGAGGGGTTCCCAGAGTCACTGTCTGTCTGTGTTCCACCCAGCTGAGTGGTCCCTGGAGCCTGTGATTTGCCAAGAGGTTGGGGGCACCCCACAGTGTATGTGGGTTCCCAGCCCCCTGTAAATAGGCCCCTCCAGACTCAAAGTCAGTGGGGAGCATGGATTTTTCCCTCTGGTAACATCCCTGGATCACACATATGCACAATACCCCCACCAGCCTCAGCCCCACTTGTTTCACAGTTGTGCTGGGCGGGTACAAGAGTCCCTGCAGGCAGCTCTTCCATTGGAATGGCTCCCTCTCTCCACCTGTTGCCGGCTGGGCACAGTGGAGATGCTGATGTTGCCCCACTGACAAGGTGGAGACCGTCACAGCCAATTGTACCTGAACTGCCATGGTTGCCCCTGCCAACAGGATGGAGACTGTCCCCACTAGTTGCTGGGTGTGCACACAAGTGTTGTAGCATCTGCAACCTGCATATGTCCAAAATGGTGCCAGCCCTCCCACAGCTGGCTGCAGGGCACTGTTTTGGAGGGAGGAGATGAGAAGAGGGAGACATGCTGTTTTTTTTCTCCTCTGGGTGAGCAGTCATCCTGTTCCTCTCAGGGTTCTGGACTGGACTCAAAGACAGTGTAGTCCACTAGGCTCTCGCTTCAGCTGTATCAACAGTGGCACAGGCCTGGTGCAGTCTGACCTCACCTTGCTCTCCAGAGCAGGTGCTTTCTCCAGACCAGGGCTGCTGGGGTTGTTTATTATCTCATGCTCATTGCTGTGTATCTGCACCTTCCACACAGATCCATGGCATCTGCACTGCTTCCACAGAGTCTCCACTGCAGTTTTCCCTGCGACTTTCCCTTGAGAGTTCACTTTCTCTACTTTTTTTCTGCTACTTTCACCTAACCTAGGGCAGACCACCCTGTCACTATTCCACCATCTTGGAACTCAACTTCAGACTTTCTCATATGAGCCATGGGCACTGTAAGCAGTATCTCAATTACTGTGCCAAATGCCCACCCCAGTTTATTCATTTTAAACATGATAATTGATGTCCCAACATAGCCATGTGCTAGACGCTGTGGAAGGCTCAAGAGAAGAAGTCATTGGCATTGCCCTTGAAGAGCTTCTAACGTGGTTGAAGATGTAGGATGCACGTTCCTAAAGATCTACAGAGGAAGTGGCAAAAAAATTAACAGTGTCAAAAGGCTGAGTCCTACAACAGCCATGTGGAAAGTCTATAGGGCAAATGCCCGAGAGAATCAGAGGAGAAAGGGAAGCCAGTGTAGATTGAGTGACTGAGCAGATGAGCTGGAGGTATACTTTCAGGGGAGTGTTAGAAGTGGAAGATTTGAACAGGTGCAGAAGGGGCAGCATCTTGGGAAGGAGATCACTGGCCCAAGGACAGAATGCAGACAGAAGGCTCATACTGTCCATCAGAGTCCCCCCTATGGCGAGGAGGAGAAAGATCAGACTCCATGTTTTCTCAAGATTTAAAGCGAGAGCAAAAGCTGAACAACCTAGATGGCAAGGAGGCTGTAATGAAGGCTCTGGGACTTCAGTGGAATCAGAAGTGTCCAGTGGTTAAAACTGCAAGCTGAGAGTCACAACAGCAGGGGTGAAGCCTTACTGTTACCTCTCATTGCCTGTGGCCCAATGCAAATCCCTCAATATCTCTAAGCCTCAGTTCTTCCATCTGTAAACTGGGTCAGTCATAGCACCAATTCACAGGGCTGTAGTGAGGCTAAAATGAGACATGTAAGCAGACAAAGTACTTAGCACAGATGGAGGCACATACAGGGGTATTCAAAAAATTCAAGAAAAATGGAATTAAAACATACATTTATTTTGTTATAAAGAAATTTAAATCCATGCAGCTTTTTTTTTCAAAATATGCTTTTCTCATGAACTTTTTTAAGATTTCTCTCAGATGCATGTTTTTCAATTTTTTGCACCAAAACAGACTTACCTTTTAAATTTTCCATGACCTTTTTGAAGTTCCGTGTTCCTGAGAAGTTAGTGAATATGAGCTGCTATTGTTGATTTCAGGGCATTTGTGGTCTTATCTATGCTCTCAGTAATGTAAAGACATCAATCTTCGGTAAACTTCAGATTAGCAAGTTTTTCTTCCTAGTCAAAGCAATTCATCTTACTAAGACCCAAACTGGCAGTAAGGCTCTTCTCTTCTGATTGCTTCAGTCCCTTTCTGGCTGGAGATGGTAATGATACGAGAAATGGCTGAGAGACCCCTTATCTTGAGGAAGGAGGATGAAACCGGAGGAGCAGAGGGAGAAATGTAGATGCTCATCTGGGCTTTGGCACTGACTGTGGGTGAGCTGCTCACCCTCTCTTGCCCAATTTTCCTCGTCTGTCGAGTGAAGATCTTTGTCCTGGCAGTTGACAAGGACCATTTCCCCATGCATTACCATGGGTGCAGCCGCAGTCCCCAGCTAGGATGCGCTGTGAATCATTGTCACTTGTCACCGTGAGAAGCATGGCTGTTACTTACATGTTCTCTTGTAGTTAGGTAGCATTTCTTACACTCCATGAGGCTTCCCCCTCAGTGATTTCATGTGTCTCTTCACAGCCCCACAGGGCAACCACGGCAGCTGCTGTTGCACATCTGCCTTTGAGAGATGAGGAGACAAAAGTCTGGAAAGGAGTAGAAGGAGCCCGAATCTCCAGACAGGACTTTCCATTGCTGGACAGATTTCATCCCTGGGGAACCTTTTCTTTCCTTTTTGTTTTTAAACGTTATTTTGTAAATGGAAATCTGTTTTCTTTTTGCCAAATGAAACAGTATTTAAGTTCTCCTGTGACAGCAATCATTATCCCTAATTCCTCTAAACCTTTTTCTTTGCACTTGCCAAAATTTTAGGTTGTTTGCTGTATAAATATTAATTTGACTAATGAGACTTGAAAATGACCTGATCACATTTTCCGGTAATTACTGCACTATAGAAGTGAAAGAAACATGCAAAGAATGTGATAACAAAGCAATAGAGATATTTCCTCTTAAAGAAAACCTTGATACAGCTGGAGACCTCTGAATGGGTGAGAAAGTTAGATTGGTATCTATACCCATCTCGGCTGAATGAAACCATACTGGGAGACTCCAGTTCAAGTATGCTTGAACTTGAAATGTTGATACTTGGAATCGCAGAGTTTAAAGGTATGATGATTGGCAAACACAAATGAGGTTTTTGTCTTTATCACCATGTGAGTGCTATGGAAAAGGTCATTCAGGTTTTCTAACTCTCAGTCTAATCTTCTTCAAAGTAGGGATTCTGTAGTCATCACACTGGGACCCTTCTTGCCCTCTAACTGAAACTCTGCATCCTTTGATCAACGTCTACCTGTTCTCTATCCCGCCTCTGATGGTAACCAACTGGCTACTCCCTGCTTTTATGAGACTGACTTTTTTAGTGCCTGGTTTATTCCACTTAGCACAGTGACCTCCAGGTTCATTCATGTTGTCATGAATGAAACAATTTCCTTCTTTGAAAAGGCTGCCTGGCTCTACATTGTGTGTACACACTATGTTTTTATGTTTTGCTTCCTTATTTTGGCTAATGCTGAAGTTAACATGGGAGTACACATATTTCTTTGACATGCTAGTTTAAATTCTTTTGGGCATATATCCACCAGTGGGAATACTGGGTCAGATGGTATTTATACTTTTAGTTTTTGCATGAACCTCTGAACTATTTCGCAAGATGACTGTACTAGTTTACCAACAGTGGTCCAGGATTTCCTTTGTTCACATCCTCATCAGCCCTGTGGTCTTTTGTTTTATTATAATAGCCATTCTGACAGGTGTGAGGCAATGTTTTATAGTGGTTTTAATTTGCATTTACCCAGTGATTACTGATGTAGATAACCTTTCATATATCATTGGCCATTTGTATGTCTTCTTTTGAGATAAGTTTAAGACCTTTGTCCAATTTTTAAAAAAAATTAATGTTTAATTAGTTTTTATAGATTCAGTGTTATTCATATATACAATTCTAAGTGCATAATGATATTTCCTTCTTCCCTCTCTGCCTCCTTCTTCAACTCTCCCTACCACTCTCTTTCCTTCTACCCCCCTTTCATTAGTTTTTTACGTATTTTAAAATTGCATTACAGTAAAAAGGCTTAATACTTCACCAAATAAGAAGTCTAACAAGTAAAAAGTAAAAAGACCCTAATTTAGTGGGAATAAAGATGACATCTATAAACAGTAATTCAATGGAAAAAATGACCATATCACCCATATATAGTAATTTTATTTTATTTCTAATATTCTATTTTAATTTTAATTAGTTTTTAACAGATTCAGTATGCTTTAAGGATACAATTCTAAGAACATAATGAAATTTCTTTCCTCTTTCCCTCATCTTTCCCCATTTCCCTCTCACTCTTTTTCCTTCTCTCTTTTTTTAAAGTTTTTGAGATAATGTATTTTAAATTTACATTAGAGTAAAAAGGCTTAATAGTTCACTGAATAAGAAGTTTAACAAGTAAAAAGCCAAAACTATATTCCCCTAGCTTAGTGGGAATATAGATAATAGCTATAAACAATAATTGAATGGAAAAATGACCATTTCACCCATATTCAATAAATTTTAAACTAATTACAGATTATTAAAACTATAGCAGCATAATTTTCTTAACCACTGGTTTCACAAAAGTATAAAACAAATGTTTATAAATTATATTTGCAAAAATACTGATATACACAAGCATTTCTTTTTTCTTTCTTTATTTTTTGCTTGTTTTTTAAATTTTAGCTCCCACTTATAAGGGAGAACATGTGGTATTTGTCTTTCCACGTCTGGATTATTTCACTCAACATATTTTCCAATTGTGTTCAGTTTGCTGCGAATGGTAGAATTTCATTCTTTTTATAGCTGAATAATATTCCATTGTGTATCTATACCCCATATTCTTTTTTATTAATATAAAGGCAATTGATTTTATGCTTCTATAGGTATAGTTCCAAGAAGACAACCACACTATCCTCACTCCCCCTTCACAACTATATACCACATTTCCTTTATCAGCTCATCTGATGACAGACACCTTGGTTGGTTCCCAATTTTGGCTATTGTGGACAGTGCTGCTATAAACATGGTGGTGCAGGTATCTCCTTGATACATTATGTGTCTTTTGAGTATACACCCAGTAGTGGGATTGCTGGATCATATAGCAAATGTGCTTCTAGTTTTTAAGCAGTTTCCACACTGTTTCCCACAGTGGCTGCACTGACATTCCCACCATCAGTGTATAAGTGTTCCCCTTTGTCCACATTCTTGCCAGCATCTCTTACTCTGTGTTTTGGATATTTAGCCATTTTGACAGGGGTGAGGAGATATCTCATTGTGGTTTTGATTTGTGTTTCCCTGTTGGCTAGTGATGCTGAACATTTTTTTTCATATTTTTTTGGCAATTTTTATTTTTTTGATATCTGTCAGTTGAAGTCCATTGCCTAATTCTCAACTGCTTTGGTTATATTGTTGTTGAGTTTTTAATATTTGGGATATGAGTCCTTTTTCAAGTATGTGTGTTGAAATATCATTTTTTCCCATTCTGTTGGATGCTTCTTCAGTTTATTGAGCATTACCTTTGCTGTGCAAAAGCTTCTGAGTTTGACATAATCCCATTTGTTTAGTTTTGTTTTGTTGCCTGTGCTTTGGGTGTCTAGTCCAAGAAGTCATTCCCTACACCAATGTCTTGGAGTATTTCCCTCACGTTTTCTTCCAGCCATGTCATAGTCTCAGGTCTCAAATTTAGGTATTGAATCCATCTTGAGTTGTTTTATGTATATGGTGATAGATGTGGATCTAATTTCATTCTTCATAAATACATACTGTTTTGCTGACACCATTTGTTGAGGAGATTATCCTTACTCCAGTGGTCTGACCATTTTTGTCAAAAATCGGTTGAGCCGGCACTGCGGCTCATTTGGCTAATCCTCTGCCTTGCGGCGCCGGCACACCGGGTTCTAGTCCCAGTCAGGGTGCCGGATTCTGTCCCGGTTGCTCCTCTTCCAGTCCAGCTCTCTGCTGTGGCCAGGGAGTGCAGTGTAGGATGGCCCAAGTGCTTGGGCCCTGCACCCCATGGGAGACCAGGATAAGTATCTGGCTCCTGGCTTCGGATCAGCGCGGTGTGCTGGCTGCGGCAGCCATTGCGGGGTGAATCAATGGAAAAGGAAGACCTTTCTCTCTATCTCTCTCTCACTGTCCACTCTGCCTGTCAAAAAAAAAAAAATCAGTTGGATGAAAGTATGTAGACTAATTTCTGGGCTCTCTATTTTGTTGCATTGACCTCTATATCAGTTTTATTGCCATCCCAAGCTGTCTTAATTACTATAACTATGTAGTGTGCTTTGAAATTGTGATACGTACAGTTTAAAACCAAGCTTGCCCAGGATTGCTTTGGCTATTCAGGGCCTTTTGTGATTCCATATGCATTTTTAGGGTTGTTTCCTAATTCTGTAAATAAGCCATTGCTTTTTTTGATAGGGATTGCATTGAATCAGTAGATTGCATTATATAGTATAGACTTTTTAATGATGTTTGTTCTTCTGATCCATGAGCAAAGAATATCTTTTCATTTTTTATGTCTTTGATGATTTCTTTTATCCGTGCTTGATAATTTTTATTGTAGAGATTTTTGACTTTGATTAAATTTATTCCTAAATATTTGATGTTTTGCGGTTATTGTGAATGGGATTTCTTTTTCTGTCAGTTCCTCATTAGCATACAGCAAAGCTACTTTTAAAAAGACAGATCGATCGATTGATCGATCGATTGATCTATCTAAGAGGCAGAGTTACAGACAGAAGGAGAGATAGAGGTCCTCTATCTGCTGGTTCACTCCCCAGAGAGTCGCAATGGCCAGTGCCATGCTGGTCTGAAGCCAGGAGCCAGGAGCTTCTTCTTGGTCTCCCATGTGGGAGCAGGGGCCCAAGCACTTGGCCATCTTCCACTGCCTTCCTAGGCCATTAGCAGGGAGCCTGATTGGAAGTGAAGCAGCTGGGATTAGAACCGGGACCCATATGGGATGCCAGTGCCACAGCTGGAGGCTTACCCTACTATGCCATGGTGCCAGCTGAGAGCTACTGGTTTTTGTATGTTTATCTTGTAACCTGCAACTTTACTGAATTTGTTTAACAATTCTAACAGCTTTTTGGTGGAGTGTTCAGGTTTTTCCATATATAATATCATATCATCTGTAAACATCTGCAGACATGGATAATTTTACTTCCTTTTTTCCAGTTTTAATGTCCTTTATTTCTTTCTCCTCCATAATTGCTCTTGCTAAAACTTCCAATATAGCATTCAATATAAAACTTATATTGAGTAAGAGTGAAATTGGACATCCTTATCTTGTTCCAAATCTGAGGGGAATTCTTTTCAGTTTTTCCTCATACAGTATGATATTGACTGTTGGTTTGTCATACAATGGCTTTATGAGGAATGTTCCTTGTATACCTATTTTTGATGTGTTTTTATTGTGAAGAGGTGTTGAATCTTACCAGATTCTTCCTATGCATCTATTGAGATGACAATATGGTTTTTGTTCTTGATTCATTGATGTGATTTATGATGTTTATTGATTTGTGAATGTTGAACAACTTGAATTTCTGGGATAAATCCCACTTGATCATGATGTATTATTTTTTATGTGGTTCCGAATTTTTTTTTTTATAGAATCTTCGCATCTATATTCAATAAGGATATAGGTCTGTTGTCTTTGTGTCATGTCTTTGCTTTGTTTTGGTATCAAAGTAATGCTGGCCTCATAAAAAGAGTTTGACAGAATTCCATCCTGTTTAATATTTTTGGAATAGTTTGAATAATATTGGAGTTACTTCCTCTTTGAATGTTTTGTAGAATTCAGCTGTAAATAAATCAGGTTCTGGACTTCTCCTTGGTGGAGGAATTTGATTAGTGCTTCAATCTCGTTGCTTGTTATGGGTTTGTTTAGATGGTCTGTATCTCCTTGATTTACTCTTGGTAGGTTATATGAATCCAGGAATTTACTCATTTTTTGAAGGCTTTCGAGTTTATTGACATATAGTTCTTTATAATAGTTTCTTATGATCCTTTATATTTCAATGGTATTGGTTTTAATGCCTCTTTTTTCATCTCTAATTTTATTTATTTGAGTTTTTTCCTCTTTTCTCTTTGTTAGTCTGGCTAGATGTTTATTTTCTCAAACAACCACGTTTTTGTTTTGTTGATCTCTTGTTATTTTTTAGTTTCAGATTCATTTATTTCTGCTTTGATCCTCCTATTTCTCACTCCGATTGATCTTGGGTTTTGTTTGTTCTTGTTTTTCTTCTTTTCCTTTAAAAAATTTCTAAAATTTTTTTATTCATTTGGAAAATTGACTTACAGAGAGAGGGAGGAGGGAGGAGAGAGGAGGCCAGAGGGAAGAAGAAGAAGGAAGGAGGAAAGAGAGAGAAGCGAAGAGAGAGTGAGAGCGAGAGAGAAAGAAATATCTTCCATTCTCTGGTTTATTTCCCAAATGACCTCAATGGCTGGGGCTGTGCCAGGCCAAAGCTAGGGTCCAGGAGCTTCTTCCAGGTCTCCCATGTGGGTGCTGCTGCTTTCTAAGGCTCACTAAAAGAAAGCTGGATTGGAAGAGGAACAGCTGGGGCCTGAACCAGCACCCATATGGGATTCTGGCATTATAGGCAGAGGCTTGTTTAACCCATTGTACCACAATGCTGGCCCCTCTTATTTTTCTAAATCTTCAAGATGTTTTATTAGATCTTTGAGACATTTTCTTTGTTAAATGTCAACACTTAGTGGTTTTGAAATGTGATGTAATTTCATTTATTTCAAGAAAGCTTTTGATTTAATTTTTTTTTTTTTGACAGGCAGAGTGGACAGTGAGAGAAAGGTCTTCCTTTTTGCCGCTGGTTCACCCTCCAATAGCCGCCGCAGCCAGCGCACTGCGCTGATCCGAAGGCAGGAGCCAGGTGCTTCTCCTGGTCTCCCATGGGGTGCAGGGCCCAAGCACTTGGGCCATCCTCCACTGCACTCCCGGGCCATAGCAGAGAGCTGGCCTGGAAGAGGGGCAACCGGGACAGAATCCGGTGCCCCGACCGGGACTAGAACTTGGTATGCCGGTGCTGCTAGGTGGAGGATTAGCCTGTTGACCCACGGTGCCGGCCTTGATTTACTTTTTAATTTCTTCAACAATCTGTTGATTATTCTGTAGCATGTTGTTTAATTTCCAAGTATTTATGAATGTCCTATAGTTCTTCTTGTTGATTTCTAGATTTATCCCTTTATGGCCTGAGATAATACAAGGTATGGTTTCAGTCTTTTTAGCTTTGCTGAGACTTGGCTTCTGTCCTAATATGTGTTCTGTTCTAGAAAATGTTCCATATGCTGGTGAGAAGAATGTGTATTCTGTAGGTGTTGGGTGAAACGTCCTATAAATGTCTGTTAGGTCTATTGCTTAACAGTGTGTTTCAACTCCCATGTATTTTTATTGATTTTTTGTCTGGATGATCTGTCCATTGATGAAAGTGGGATGTTGAAGCCACCCACTATTATTGTATTGGAGCCTATCTCTCCCATAGGGTCTAATGATATTTTGTGTGTTATCTTGGTGGTCTTGTGTTGGGTGTATGTATAATTATGATTGTTACATATTCTTGCTGAATTGAACCTTTTATCAAAATATAATGTCCTTCTTTATTCTTTTTTATAGATTTTAATTTAAAATCTGTTTTATCTGATATCAGGATAGCTAAGCCTTCTCACTTTTGGTTTCCGTTTGCCTGGTATATCTTTTTCCAACCCTTCACTTTCAGTCTGTATGTATCTTTTTTTTTTTTTTTTTTTTTTTTGTGAAGTTTCTCATAAGCAACATATAGGGGGGTCATGGTTTTTTTATCCACTCAGCCAAGCTAAGTCTTTTGGTTGGTAAATTTAATCTGTTTACATTCAAGGCTACATTCAAGGATAAGAATTAAGATCTGTCATTTTGTAGATAGGATAATGATTCTACCTGCTCTGCTAGTGAATTCGGTGATACCGTGTGTTTTCTTGATGTTTATTCCTAATCCAGGATGCCCTTCAGAACTGCCTAAGGCTCACTTTGTTTTTTCCCTTCCCTGTGCTTGAGGTCACCTATTTTTCAAGGATTCCCTAAGCTCATTTTAATGGGATAACAAGAAGAGATGCTAGATATAATGTCTCTTTAAATGTCTCTTGAGTAGACCAGGGCTAGACCACGAACATCTGGAACATGTCATTTTGAGTGCAGAGGGAGAGGCCAGGGTGTCACAAGGGAACAGCAGGTGAGCCTGTCTTGTCTTGGAGATGGCATTTGAGCTTAGACCAGACAGTTGAACCATTTAGAGAACGTGGCCCATAAGACTTGACGTGCTCTGAACAGGATATAACTTCATGATCAAATCCTTCTTTCCAGATTTCTCCAGAATTTGTTTTCTTGTGATAGTGGTTGGCTGGTGGTACTTTCTCTCGGTTTTTGCTTATCTGTAAAACACTTTATTTCTCTTTCACTTTTAAAGGATAGCTTTGCTGGATATAATATTCTTGATTGGAAATTTTTTTCCTTTTAAGGCCTTGAATATATCATCTCACTCTTTTCTGGCCTGTAGGATTTCCACTGAGACATCTGATGTTAATTTAATTGATTTTCCTTTACATGTAACTTTCTTCAGTTTTTAATAAGTTTATTTTCTTGCTATTGAGACATTTGAATGTTTTAGACGTATTTTGAGATTAATTTCTATTACATTTATGGTTTGCAAATATTTTTAGATATACTCCATTTTGAACATAGTTAATTATAGTGCATTCTATATTTAAAATTACTAAAAGAATAGATTTTAATATTCTCACTGAAAGCAATAATTTGGCAAAATGATAGATGTGCTAGATTCATTCTAAAATTTCTGTTACATATACATAGACCAAAAAATCACATTTTATTCCATAAATATACAGAAGTTTCATTCATCAATTAAAAAGACATCAGTTTTTTAGATAGTGATACCTACAGCACCTTCCTTATAGGATTGAATTTATTCCTTTTAAAGTGTAATATGCTGTGGCCTAGTAGGCTAAGCCTCCGCCTGTGGTGCTCTCATCCCATATGGGCTCCAGTTTGTGTCCTGGCTGCTGCACTTCTGATCCAGCTCTCTGGTTACGGCCTGGGAAAGCAGTAGATGATGGTCCAAGTGCTTGGGCCCCTGCATCTGCGTAGGAGACCTAGAAAAAGCTCCTCGCTCCTGGTTTTGGTCTAGCCCTGCCGTGGCCACTGTAGCCATTTAGAGAGTGAATCAGCAGATGGAAGATCTCTCTCTGTCCTCCTCCCCCTAATTCCCTCTCTCAAACAAATAAATAAAAGCTTTAAAAAATAGTGATACACAAATAACAATTTCAGTTTACAAATCACATAAAATATTTTTG
This sequence comes from Oryctolagus cuniculus, assembly GCF_964237555.1. Classification (NCBI taxonomy): domain Eukaryota; kingdom Metazoa; phylum Chordata; class Mammalia; order Lagomorpha; family Leporidae; genus Oryctolagus; species Oryctolagus cuniculus. The sequence continues at coordinate 112,408,885 of NC_091442.1, read as the reverse complement.
TGTCATTTTTATATAATAAAGTAAAAATGCTACTTTATTAATGTGCAGCTTTGATCATACAAATCTAACTTTTTTGCAAAATAATTTTTTGGTATCAATATTTCCGCTAACAGTGTATAATAAATCTAGCAACTTACTTTTAATTAATATACTTTAAAGCAGCGGTAGTTGCTCTTGGCAAATCTGAAATCACAAATAATTTCTTAATAATTTTTAATTTTGAGAAGGATATTTCTGGAGGTGTGACTATGGAGCTTTAAAAATTTTTAAATACTGTAGCAATATTGGGATAGATTTCTTAGATACTGTTTTAAAATAGATTCTTTATGTGTTAATGGCTTATGATTCTCATGGATCAGATTATCTAAAATCTTCTATTGACACAGTAACTATGTTTTTGTATGATACATGTAATGTTTTAATATATGTAAAACATGAGTAATTGTCAAATCAGGGTAATTTCCATATCCACTTCTTTGATCATTTATCATTTCTTTGTAGTCAAAACATTAAAAATCCTTTCTTCTAGTTTTAAGACATTTAATGCATTATTACCAGCTGTAGTCACCCTACTATGAAATAAATATCAGAATCATTTCTGCTCTCTAACTGTAACATTGTACTCATTGATCAACCTTTCCTCACCTTTTGTTCCCCCATAACCTTTCCAGGTTCTGGTAACCACTATTCTATTCAACTTTTTTTTTTTTTTTGGACAGGCAGAGTGGACAGTGAGAGAGAGAGACAGAGAGAAAGGTCTTCCTTTGCTGTTGGTTCACCCTCCAATGGCCGCCATGGCCGGCGCACTGCGGCTGGCGCACCGCGCTGACCCGATGGCAGGAGCCAGGTACTTCTCCTGGTCTCCCATGGGGTGCAGGGCCCAAGTACTTGGGCCATCCTCCACTGCACTCCCTGGCCACAGCAGAGAGCTGGCCTGGAAGAGAGGCAACCGGGACAGAATCCGGTGCCCCGATCGGGACTAGAACCTGGTGTGCTGGCGCCGCAAGGCGGAGGATTAGCCTAGTGAGCCACGGCGCCGGCCTCTATTCAACTTTTATAAGAGCAACTTTTTTTTTTTAAGATTTCACATGTGAATGGGACTGTACAGTACTTGTTCTTTCCTGGCTTATTTCATTCACCAGAATGTTCTGCAGACGCATCCCTGTGGTTGAAAATGAACAGATTCACTTTCTTTTCTTAAATGGTATTCCATTCTATACATGTATATATTATATATCTATCTGTCACATTTTCTTTATTCATCCTTTGATGATCATTTATGTTGATTCCTTATCTTGACTCTTGTGAAAAATACTGCAGAAGAAAATCCTTGTATTTCTGCTTTTTTTCCAGAATGTTATAAATGTATAGTTAGAATCATACAATATGGTTTAACCTTTTCAGATTGGTTTCTTTAATTTAGTAATACATTTAAGATTAAGTAATACATGTAAGTTTCCTCTGTGTTATGTTGTGCCTTGGTAGCTCCTTTCTTTTTAAAAACTCATTCATTTTTATTATTGAATGAGATTACATTATATGGGTATACCATAATTTGTTTATTCGTTCTCCTTTTGAAAGATACTGGATTGCTTCCAGTCTTTGACAACTATGAAATAAAAATGCTGTAAACATTCACTTGCATTTTTCTCTGTGGAGGTAAGCCTCCCAAACATTTGAGGAAGTACCTAGAAGTTTATTTGCTGGATAGTATGATAGGACTGTCATACAATTTTATTATGTTTATTATTTATTTATTTAGGTTTATTGTTATGTTTATTATTAAGCACAATAACAAACTGTCTTCCTAGGTGACTGCCATTTTGCATTCCTACCAGTGAGCAATGGTTCTTGTTGCTCCTCACCCTTGCAGTGTTTGGTGTTGTCAGTGTTCCGGCTTATTCCATCCTAATAAGTATGCAGTGGCATCTCATTGTTCTAATGTACAATTGCAGGGTGACATATTATGGGGAGCATCTTTTCATATGCTCAGTTGCCATTTCTGTATCTTTTTGATGACAAATATCTTAGATATTTTGCCCATTTTTAATATGGTTGTTTATTTTCCTATTGATGAATTTTAAATTTTCCTTTTATATTTTGAACAAAAATCCTCTATCAGGTATTTATTTTGTAAATATTTTCTCCTAGCTTGTCTCCTGGCTTGCCTTTGTAATATCTTGACTCCTTTTTGCAAGTAGAAGTTTTGAATTTTCATGAAGTATAACTTGTTAATATTTTCTTCTATGGATCTTGCTATTTGTGTACTTAAAGTGTCATTGTCACATCTGAGGTCATCTAGAGTTCCCCTATGCTATCTTCTAGAATTTTCATGGCTTTATGTTTTACATTTTGGTCTGTGGTATATTTTAATCTATTTTGTTAAAGGAGTAAGGTTTACATTTAGATACATTTTTTTTTTTTGCATGTGGTTATCCAATTGTTCCAGCTGAAAAGACTATCCTTTCTCCATTGAATTGCACTTGTTCCTTTGTCAAAGATCAGTTGAAAATATTTTTATAAGTCTATTTCTGGGCTCACTATTCTGTTCCAGGGATCTTTGTGTCTGTTTTTCCGTCAATAACTTACAGTCTTGGTTACTGTGGGCTTATAGGAAGTCTTGAAGTCAGATAGTGTCAGTCTTCTGATTTTGTTATTATTTGTTCTGGGGTTTTTGACAACTCTTGGGCATACCTGCCATCCAAATGTTGACTCATAAAAGATTTTTGATAAGTAGCACACATGCAAGAGTGATGGGTGACCCTAGTTACTCATTCCACACGGAAGTGTATGACAAGTTCTGTCATACCCCATAACCAGCAAGCATAATTTTCCTCATGCTCCCACACTCACATGAAGTTGTCTAAGTCTAATGTCCTTTGATAGCAGATGGGGTAACTTATAAGAGTCTGTGACAGTGGACCAGCAGTGTGCAAGAGGGATGCGGGGTGAGAGTGGCCACATTTATATATATGGCTTACTGTGAACCTTTTCACTCTTTGTTTCTTATATTCCCCTTTTTACTGCGGATCAAGTCACCACTCTATTTTCAGGGATGGCTGGGTGGGAGCTGGTGACTCTACACATACATATTCCAGGAGTCTCCAGAGTCCTCTGCAACCCCAGATGGTAGAGTTCTGCCATCTCTACTCTAGTGGCAGAACTAGAGGCACAGATACCTGCAGCTCAGCTAAGCATCCTAACCAGAAAGTTGTCAGTTCTCTTCCCAGAGGCACACCCAGGATCTTGGTATAGTTCTCAGAGATACTATTTTACTTTCATTAGAGTAGGAGTAGTCCTCTCTCATGATGAGGGTGGGAAAATGTAACCCTGTTGGTCTGTACATGATAGCAACACCTTTTCCAAAATTTTAGTCTTCTCTGTGGGCTGGTTGGGATGATGGAGATAAGGATGAAAGCATTGGGTCTTCCATTTTTTTGAGAGGAAAGATGGCAGGTTCCAGCAGGTGAGCATCCTTTGATCCTACTGTTTTTAACTGTGAGCTGTTGGTCATGTACTAAGGTCACAGAGGAAGTGTCCATTGATATCCCGTTCCAAGAGAGCGTGCTTACCTGAGTCCCCTTCTCTGAACCCCTACATTTTAACTGTAAGTTATGAAGGGCTCTGCAAGTCAGGCTCTGACTTCCTCCCCCAACTCAGCACCCTCCAGTTCCCACTAGCATATTCTGCCCTAGCCACGCTTGTTCCACACTCTGGTCTCATGCACATCAAACTCATGCTGCCTTGCTCTCTGTCCCCTGTGTTTGGGACTCAAACTCTTACATGGCTCGGATTCTTCATGAAGAATTCTCTAATGAGTCCTCTATAGAGTGGTCTCCCCTAGCCACATCCTTCTGCTAACTCTGCACTTAGCGGAATGTGCGTTACAGTGTCTATCCCAACCTCTTTGAATATAATGTCCAGAAAGGTAGGTATGTAGATATTGTGTTTATTTCTAGGACTTCAGTGCATAGGACAATACATGGAATGCTAAAGGTAATCAACAAATATTTGTCACATATTGAATTCACTAATTACCCTGGAAGTGTTAATTAAATGCCTGTTACGGGTCTTGTCTTTTGTTCTCATCTCTGTTTTATATCTTGTATTTCCCAAATCATTTTAATTGTACAGTAGAAATTATTATTATATAATTGTTATAGGATCCAGTACAGAGCTGAGTTCTTGCTAAGAACACATGATGTTTATGGATAAAATCCTCTGTATAGGACATTTGTTTTAACATTGTGCCTTTTAGCTGAATATGATATATGAAATATGTGTATAGAGCCTATAGAATATTAGGGGTTCTAACAGCACTTATTAAGGCGCTTGCTGCTGTACTAATTCTCTCAGCTATTTGTTAAATTAATTCCAATAATGGCTTTTCTTTTACACCCTCACTGCCTTGCTTTTATTGAGCAGATGTCCTCATTTGAGCAGATGTCTTTACTGAACTTTTGGGGCTGAGTCTAAACTCTCCCTTGGGAGTCTGTCTCTAATTCAACTCATTCCAATATGCAGAGAGAGTCACTGTTTTCCTTCCAGTACACTACACCAAGCACTTGTCTATATCCAATTTTATAATCTACTCTATTGGGTAATACCAAATTTTAAAAATTCATAGGGTTTGTTAGAGTTTTCCTTTGTCACAAATCCTTTTGAACTGAATGGAAAGTGTCACCTTTACATAGGTCTGATTTAGAAACTTGGCCTAATGGGGTCCATTATTTATTTATTTATTTTTTTGATTTGCTACACATGTGTGTTTGGGAGGCGTGGACTATGTGGGAGTTCAGGGTGTCATGGCTGGGTGCTGGGTGCCTAAGGTAGGAACCAGGGTGAGGGATTCTAAACTGACTCAGCCAAAGGCACTGAGAACCAGAGAGTCATATAATATCATAGATATACTAAATTCAGACACCAAGCACATCAAGTTAAAACTCAAACCAGAGTTCTAGAGGCATGGATGAAGACAAGCTCTTAGAGCCAGAGCTGACAGCTTGGTGTTCATAAGATGAGGGAAGAGGAGCTCAGACTTCCACTCTGGATGTTTCCAAACAGAGTTTATAGACCACAAGTTTTGTAATGATAGAAATGGACCAAAACCAAGGATAATTATCACTTTTTTTTTGACAGGCAGAGTGGACAGTGAGAGAGAGAGACAGAGAGAAAAGCCTTCCTTTGCCGTTGGTTCACCCTCCAATGGCCGCTGCGGACGGCGCACCGCGCTGATCCGAAGGCAGGAGCCAGGTACTTCTCCTGGTCTCCCATGGGGTGCAGGGCCCAAGCACTTGGGCCATCCTCCACTGCACTCCCGGGCCATAGCAGAGAGCTGGCCTGGAAGAGGGGCAACTGGGACAGAATCCGGCGCCCCGACCAGGGCTAGAACCCAGTGTGCCGGCGCCGCAAGGCGGAGGATTAGCCTAGTGAGCCGCGGCGCCGGCACTTTTTAAAGCTCTATTTTATTTTCCTTTGTGGCCAAAGCAGTCACACTGACATTTGAATCTTGATGTGGGATTTATGAAGAATTGAAATACTTATTTTATGTGACTAATTCTGTAAGTTAGAAATAAGTATAATATTTTTTCATAGCTGAAAAAATTAAGACAGAAAAATTCTGTGAATGTCCAAAAGTCACATAGCCAGGAACTGGTTGATCCAGGTTTCAAGCAGAGTTATCTTCAGTTTAGAAGTTCTGCTGCCAGTATGGTACTGGGGAGAAAGTTTGTGGTGAAAGGTCACACACACACACACACACACACACACAAGCAGGTTCTGAAGATCGCACTTGACTACATCTATCCTGTAGAAGATGGAATCATGGATGCTGCCAATTTTGGGCACTTTCTCCAAGAACCAATCAAAGTGAATGGAAAAGCGGGTACCTCAGGGGAGGGGTTGTGACCATTGACAGGAGCAAGAGCAACATCATTGTGCCTTCTGAGGTGCCTTTTTCCCAAAATGTATTTGAAATATCTCACCAAACATATTTGAAGATGAGTAATCTACTTGATTGTTTGCATGGGGTTGCCAACAGCAAAGAGAGATACAAATTGTATTACTTTCAGATGAACCAGGATGAAAAAGAGGAGGAAGATGAAGATTGAAACTCATTTTGTGTGGAATATTTTGCAAAAGTTCTTAAATAAAACTTGGCAACTGAAAGAGAAGAAGAAGGAGGAGAAGAAGAAAGAGAAGGGAAGAGAGAGGGAAGGAGGAGCCAGGAGGAGGGGGAGGGGGAGGAAAAGGAGGAGGAAGTTGCTTGTCCTTTTATTTACTCCAGAGATGCTGTTTGCTTAGTCTGACCGTCTGCCATACACTGTCCTAGATGCTCAGGAAATGACAGTGACTCGGGAAGACAGGGCATTTGCTCTCTGAATCATAGACTCTCCATTATAGCTCCCACATGCAGACCTTCCTGATAAGATCTTAATCCTGTATGGTGACCAACATGCCTTCATGGAGAAGATGTTTCCAAGCACAGTTTAGAATACCAAGAGCCAGCACTTAGAGATTTATCACACGCCAGTCACTGTGAGAGGCACTTCGTATGCTATAGCTAATTTATCTTCATGGTGACTGTCTGCGGCAGGTACTATTGCCATCACTTTTCAGATGAAGAGACTGAGGCTGGAAGGCATTTTTAATTGGTTTGCACAGCTGGTTACAGTGGAGCTGGATTTGTACCTAGGAGAATTTGACTCCAAAGTCATAATATAGCCTTAGAAGCTCTCTTAGAAACTGCTATTAGAAATTGTTTATAGTAGCAAAGTTAGAAAAAGCATGGTGGAGCATTTAGTTAGGTGGTTAAGATGCCTGTGTCCCCAATGAGCGTACCTGGATTAGATTTCCAGATCTGGTTCCTGATGCCAGCTTCCTGCTAACGTACACTCCAAGAGACAGGGGTGGTGGATCTGATGATTGGATTCTGACTACCCATTTGGGAGACTCTGTATGAGTTTCTGGCTCTTGGTGTTGGCCCCAGCCCAGTCCCAGCCATGGTAGGTATTTGGGGAATGAATCAGTAGATGGTAGTTCTCTCTCTCTCTCAATAAGGTAAAATGAACAGAAAATAAATCAATCCAACAGTGGGACACCACACTGCCTTGACATCTGTGAGAACTGTGCCTGTCCTCATCCTGATGCATAAGCCTGTGGTTTCACAGGAATTTCAGAAACAACATGGTGTACCCCTCCCCCAAGAAGGTACAGTGAGATTAGAGTCAATCGAAAATCAAACTGGCCCAGTGACTTTTGTTCTATAGTTGAAAAGAGGGTTCAAATGTAAAAGTATCCACAAAATAAATAAAAACCTATCAAATATTTAATATAAACTATGGTCTTCAGAAACAGAACTCTTAAATCCTATAAGCAAAACTGGAAAGCTGGAAGAGGTATTCAGGAGGAAGGATGTATATTTATGTCTTCATTATAGAAGTAAGTAATTATGACTTAATTCTTGAAGTGACAAGAAAAACATAGATTCATTTTTATAATTTTCAAGAGATTTAACATTAAAGATGCACTTGTCTCCTTTCCTCAACATCACACTAAAGGAAGGGTGTCACACACCATGAATGGAATAGAAGGCTTACTCGCAGAGGAAGGACTTAAAGAAACCCCAGAGGAAGAAGTGGCAACTAACATAGCAAGGTGGAGGATTTGAAAGAACAGTTAATTGAAAGGAGGAGTGAAACAAAACCTGACAATTAAAAGCTTGCTCCACGTTGGCAAGAATTTAAAAAGACAGGCAATTAGGAACTCTAAGATAAAAAAGCAAAACCCCATAAAAAACCCTCTAAGATAAAAGCACAACTTCTAGAACTGTAGTGAAAAAATATTTGCAAAGTCCTAGAAATAATAAGTGCATTTACTGATTTTTCCATTTAGGATCAACTCTAGGCAAGGCATTGGAAACATACATATGGCTTAGATTTTTAAATATACTCATTTTGGCAATATAAGAGTAAAAACAGAGTTAAAACATTGGCAGTTAAAGGGGAAGAGAAGGACTGTTTAAAGAAAAGGTAGGGAATATCTGAAGCAACAAAGATTGTCAGTATGTTTCTTAGAGTTTAAGTAACCAATGAAAAATATTCTTGCCATAGTATCAATTATTGCCCTTTATCTTGGCATATGTATTAATAGCACTCTTTCCTTTTAAAAATGTGCAGATTAGGTAATATATAGCAACCCTACCAATAGAAGAACTAAAACAGAGTGATACATAGATAGGTGAGTGGGCAGATAGATTGATAAATGAGGTCTAAAATTTGATAGATCAAGAAAGGGCATTAGATACTCACCTTGTGGTTATGTGGGATTAATTAACAAACAAAAATGTTAAAGGATTTGAAGTGGTTGCCATTATAAAGTACACAACACAAGGACAGGAACTTGATTTTATTCAGCGTTCTATCCCCAGTACCCAGGTTGCCCAGAATACAATAGACACTGAGAAATATTTCTTCAATAAATAATATGGAGGTGAACATACATATTTTAGAAGAAGGTAAGGCAGAGGACAGTTCCTTTCAATCCCATGTATACATTGCTTAGACATTTTTCACTTACGGAGTAATGTATTTACCCCTAACTCACAAATATTCTCAATACATAGGATCTGGAGAGTACTGAATTATATATAAGGATATAAGAAAATTCATCTGTAATGTTAATATTCCAAATGATAGATGTTAAGTTTATATGTATTTTGTTATGATATGTAATTGTGTTTTAAGAATAATGAACAACAAAAAAGAGTACTACACTATTTTGTAGTTTGCAATTAGTTAAGTTTTTTATTAACTACTTTCCCTGCTAATGGAAAGTAAGAGACCAGAATGACTTCCAGCTTTCTTGGTCTGCCAGACAATTATATTTGAAGGAATTAAGATGCATTACATGTACATTTGTAGAGAACTTTATTACATGTTAGGCATCATTCTGGGTGTTTGGTATATTTCAGTGGTCCTAACAAAGAAACTTTGATCTCCTCAATCTACCTTCTCATTCTTAAAAGGCCTTGGTATTCCATCACTCACTGATCTTGAGTCTGTACACTATCAGGAAATGAAGGTTAAGGCAGGATTCTAACTTGCTTACCAGAGTATTGAAGACATGGTCACACACACACACACACACACACACAGCAAAATGACTGGGAGATCTATCAGTTTGAAGAAAGTAAGAAAAGTTGTGACTACTGTGCTAACTGAACAGAGATTTCAAAAGCCACAAATAACAAATACTGACTTTGCAAACTAAGTCTAAGGAAGGCATTAAGCAAACAACAGCAGCACCAGTGATGACTGTCAATAATGACAAAACTTGAAGGGGGAATCTGATTTCCAGAGTTGCTACATTATGTTTAGATGTAAACAGAGTCCTGTAAGTTGAGATGAAAGAACACTAGACAGCAATTTGAACCCACAAAAATAAACAACACTGGTAACTGTATATAAAATATATTACAAATGTATGTTAGTAACATTTTCTCCTACCTGATTTAAAATACAATAACATAAAATATATGCCATATATATAGATACAATTTTATGACAATAATAACAATACAAAGGAATGGAGATACAATGGAACTGTACTGGAGCACATTTTTGTTTTCTGTTGAAATTATGTTGGTATTAATTAATCTGAACTAGTTTCCTTCAATTTAGCATCTAATGTAGGAATGGTGGTATAGAACAGACATAATACAAGCAGAAAACAAATTGTAAATGGCAGCGGTAAATCCTGTATAATCAGTAGTTACTTCTGATATAAATGGATTAGCATATCATAAATGAAGGTATTTAGCAGAATAAAAACATATGATCCAATTCTATGCTGTCTATAAGAGACACAATTTAGATTCAAAGACACAAATTGTTGAAAATAATAGGATTGGAAAAAGTATACAATGCTAACAAAAGAGATGTGGAATGGCTATCCTAGTATCAGAAAAAATAGTTTTTAATTTGAAAATTGTTATGAGTCAAATAATAACATTAAAATTATAAAAAGTTTAATTCATAAAGATGGAAGATCAGTTATAAAAATATATGCACCTAAAATAGAGACCTCAAATACATAAAGCAAAACTTACAAGACTGAAAGGGCTCATGTGGTTGGAACTGTGTATGCTTCCTGGTTTTGCCATTGTGGTCATTTATTCAAATGCCCTTGATACCAACCCAGAGGACAGGCACTGGGAAAGACTGACTGTCACCAACTAGCTGAGTCATTTTTTCTACCTGGATATTTAGTTTCCATCCCATGGTAGATTTTGATGCTTGCCTACTTTGTCTAACCATTTGCTTCTAACTCAGATCTCCTTGTCTTTGGTTTATCAACTGTTTTTTCTTTTCTTTTTTTAAATTTTATTTATTTGAGAGGTGGAGTTACAGATAGAGGAGGAGACGGAGAAAAAGGTCTTCCATCTGCTGGTTCACTCCTCAAATGGCTGCAGTGCCTGGAGCTGGGCCTATCCAAAGCCACGAGCCTGAAGCTTCTTCCAGGTTCCCACGTGGGTGAAGGGGCCCAAGCACCTGGGCCATCTCCCACTGCTTTTCTAGGCCATAGCAGAAAGTTGAATCAGAAAGGGAGCAGCCGGGACTAGAACCAGCACCCATATGGGATGCTGGCACCTCAGATGGAGGCTTAGCCTACTACTGTGCCACAATGCTGGTCCCTATCAACTGCTTTCCTTCCAGGACCCTGAAAAGCCAACCCGTCTATTAATATGTGCTCACTGCAGGTGGGCTGCTTCTCCTTTGATGTAGCTAAATGTCCAGGTACACACCCAAGGCTATACCAATTTTGAGAATTTTCCGTTGGCTTTGCCCTTCAAGGCCGTCTCCTGAGAATGGCTGCAATGAAGCTTGTGTCTGTTTTTGGCTGATGCAAACTAGGGTGGCCCCTTTTTCTAATCATTCAGCTGGCCATGTGAGAATGTTTCATATTGCCACAGAGAGTACCTGAGGTAGAGAAGATGCTGGTTCAGCCGGAGGAGATGATGTGAGGTCTGGGCTACCTGGATGGGCAGGTGCCTTGTACTTCCTGGTCCCATTAAAGCTTGCCCCAAGTTAGGCCATTTTCACCTCATGATGAATTGATTGCTAATGGGTCCACATACCTGTTATTCAGTACTGGTTAAAATGAATAGTCATTTGCTATCCTGTGGTCAAACATTCTGTCTTTACAGTAAGAGCTCAGTAACGCAGTATGAGCTGATTTCCAGTAATCATCTGATGAAGATTGCATAACCTTGCTCCAGGAGCCTCGTAATTCTCCTACTGTTGTTTGCTGGCCATAAACTCCACATTTAACCTTCCACCACTAATATTTCCAAGTAATAAGGTCTTCTAGATCACATGGCTTCCACTCGGGGACTGATACCTGAGCTGGAGCAGTGTTTCTAGGAATAAAATGTTATCTCCGTAACATGAATAAGCCTGGCAGAAACTGTACCTCCTTATGTAACACAGGAAGCAAATGCAGACATTTGTCTTGGGGACATCACTACATGCCCCTAAGCACTGGACCTCTTAATACATTTATGAAACAGCAGTTTCTTGCTTCTTGTAGGTTTTTATCTCACTCACAGGAGTACAGGGTCTTAGCTCATCCTGCCTGAGCAGCATAATATTTTTGATGTGATGGTTTAATGTGAAAATCGCAGGATTTCTAAATGGTCCAGATCTCTTCAGACTATATTACGAAAGGCTAGGAAAGTTAACATGGTCCTAAAGCAAAACTGTGAGTAAATACCATTTCTGTTTCATGAGAATGTGAACTGTTTCTGATAGTCTTTGCTGATTGGGTTAGAAAAGAAGTCATTTGCTGAGTCAATGGCTGCCTGGCATGTGTCTGAGGCTGTGTTAAGTTATCTGCTAAAGGACCATATCTTAGAACTGTAAGCAGGCTTAATAACGCTTGCCTGCGGCTATGGAGGGCTGCAGGCGTTTCCCGGGATCCATCTGCCTTCTGCCAGACTGGCCAATTAAATGGAGTTGTATAGGGACCATTGCTTCTACATCTGCTAGGGCTTTGAGAGAGTCACAGTCTCTGGGGTGTTCCCTGGGACTCAGTGCTGCTTTTCATCTATAGTCTTACCCTGCAGTGGCAGATTCAGAGGTTCATACTTCTCCCTCCTCACTGTAGTACAAAAGGTCTTCAAAAAGTTCATGGAACATAGTGATGTTTCCTACCCTACCCTCCCTCCCTCCCATGCCCCTACCCTTCCTCCTCATTCTTCTCTTATTCCCTCTTTTACAGTGATCTACTTTCATAGTAGATGAAGGTTTAAACTCTAAAGTTTACTTTATACTTATCAGATTAACCCAATGCTAAGTAAAGAGTTCAACAGATGGAAGAAGAAGAAAAACACTGTTCCTAAACAGTAGACACAAGGGCTGTAAACAGTTGTAAGATCTCAAAATGCCAATTTCACTCCTTTACATTACATTTTTGGGATGTGTATTATAGAAAAACTGTACATGACTTCCAAAAGATTCTTGCACTAAAATATACTTACCTTTGAATTCTATTTTCCACTAGGTTTTTGAGGTACTCTTATCTCTTACTATTCAGGCAAAGAACCCAACGTGAGGGTTATTATACCTGACAATTGTCAATCCCAATTTCGCACTCAGGGGAAAAGAGCACCTTTTGTGGGTCTGCTGACTCTGTGGAAACAAAAGTTGGATTTTGGCCAGGACTATATTTATAACGTGAGAGTCGGGTACTCCCATTCTAACAGGGGAGCCATGAGGAGAGTTAGCACTTCAGGAATGAATGTCCGTTCAGAAAGTGTGTCCAGTAATCCTTAAAATGTTTGATAGTTCCTTTGCTCTTAGTACATTTTCTGTTGATGTAGCCGAATACCTGAGGCTGTGTAATTTACAATTTATTTTTACTCATAATTCTGGAGACTGGAAAGTCCAATGGTATGGCTTCTGGTGAGGGTCTTCTAATGCTTCAACTCATTTTGGAAAGCAGGAAGATAAGCGGTCATTTTAGCACAGTACAATGCGAGGGGCAGCCTCACTTTATCATAGCCTCCTTCCATGGTAACTAATCCAGTACCACAGAATGAGAACTCACTTCCACCAGCAAGGCACTAGTTTCTCTTAGCAACCTAATCACTTCTTAAAGTCCCTATCCCTGAAAAGCAAGCAAATCTCACATGAGTTTTAGAGGGGACAAAGCATGTTCAAGCTATAGCACTCTGTCTCCAGTGTCCTGTCACCAGGGTAAGTGCAACAGATCCCTTTGTGGTAGGACTAGCACAATGGTTAAAATATATACCTGATGTGGTATGTCCCCTGGACATCAACTAACTCCTCAGTGAATGGATTTGAAAACCAGGACATATCTGGATTTTGTGATTTTTTTATCTTTTTTTTGTATTGGAGTGACCATCTTGAGTCTCTCACTTTTCCATGCTTTCTTTCTTTCTTTTTTTTTTTTTGTATGTATGATATTTCAACAAGTACCTTTCTTGGCTGTCCATCTAAATCTTTTATATCTTTTTCCACTCTGGATATTGGTCTTTTGGACTTCCTATTTTTTTTTCTTGATTGACATCTCCAGATATAAGTTTTCAATTTGATTATATTTTTAAATAGATTAACCTTTGGCTTTTAAAAAATACTGTGTACTAAAAATTAAATATTTAGCAATAAATATGGTCAAAGAAGCAAAGTTTCTCTACAATAAAATTATAAAACACCAATAAAATAAATTATTAAAGACACATAGAAAAAGGGAAAGATATTCATTATTCATGTATTGGAAAAATTGATATTAAAATGTCTATACTGCCTAGAGCAAGTACAAATTTAACAAAATCTCAATAAAACACCAATTGCATTCTTTACAGAATTAGAAAAGACAATCTAACATTCATAAGTAATTGAAGACCCGGACTAGCCAAAGCCATCTTGAGTAAAAAATAAAGGAAGAAAAAGAAAGAAATAAAATTAGAGAAAAATGGCAGGAAGGGAGGAAGGAAGGGAGGGAGAAAGGAAGGAAGGAAAGGAGAGGAAGAAAGAAAGAAGCTGAAATCAATACCTAATTTTAAAGAATACAACAAAGCTATAGTAATTAAAACAGTATGGTACTGACATAAAAATGTACATACTGGTGAACAGAACAGAGAGAGAACCCAGAAATTGATCCCTGTATATCCAACCAATTTATTTCTGTTGAAGGTGTTATGAACATACATTGGACAAACAATAGTACTTTCAATAACTAATGTAGGCAGAACTGGATATACATATGTACAAGAGTGAAATTAGATCCCTTATTCTTACATACATTAAAATCAAATCAAGAAGGATTAAAGCATAAAATGTAAGACCCAAAACTAGGAAATTGTCTGAAGAAAACACTTCAAGAAATTGGTGTAAGCAGTGAGTTTTTGGATAAGGCTCCAGAGCTCAAGCAACAAAATGAAAACTAGACAAATTGGATTATATTAAACTTAGAAAATTTCACCCCAACAGGCAGATTCAAGGCTATAAATTTACTTCCTTTTTTTTTTTTTTAAAGATTTATTTATTTGAAAGGCAGATTTACAGAGAAGCAGAGGCAGAGAGAGAGAGGTCTTCCATCCGCTGGTTCACTCCCTAGATGACCACAATGGCTGGGGCTGTGCCAATCTGAAGCTAGGAGCCAGGAGCTTCCTCTAGGTCTCCCATGTGGGTGCAGGAGCTCAAGGACTTGGGCCATCTTCCACTGCCTTCCCAGGCCACAGCAGAGAGCTGGATTGGAAGTGGAGTAGCCAGGACTCAAACCAGTGCCCATATGGGATGCCGGCACTGCAAGCAGTAGCTTTACCTGCCATGCCATAGTGCCAGCCCCAAATTACTTCTAAATATAAATTTAGTGAAAAATACTTCCTAAGTCCCATTGTGAGTTTCCCTTTGATTTCAGGGTTAGGTCAGTCTGATTATTACTGGTAGCTGGCTCATTTCCACACTGGCCAGAGAACCTATTCTGTACTTTGAGTCCACCCAGCTTCGCAGAGACTTGCTTTATGATCCATTGTAGTGTCAATTTGGTCAACTTCTCTCTATGCCCTTGAAAAAAAATATAATTACAATTTTAAAATCTTTTTTATTTCTAAAATTAAGTAAGCACCTGTTAATTTCAAATTATAATGCTGGATAGTGGGGGGAAAGAGCTTCATTTAAAAGTCATAGTGTCTCACCTATTTTAAAGTTTAACTTTTTCTTATTAATATGTAATAGTTATTTTTGTGAGGCATAGTGCTGCATTTCAGCACATGTGTATAGTGTTAACTGATCAGTCCCGCAGTCAGCCTCCCCCTCTCCATCCTTAATGCATAATACATTATGTATATATATGTATATGTAGTACCTTACTGTGGTCTATAGTCGCCCCGCAGCCCTGTGCAACATTAGAACTCACTTCCACCATGCTGTATTTTGCTGTCCTTTATTCAATTGCCTTCTATTGTAAAGAGCTTACAATCCAGTTCACATGACAGTTTGCAACATAAGTTCTTTATATCCTTGTTATCATTATAGATAACAAAATCAACTGTATGTAACAAAAATATTGGTATTCTATTTAATTTGTCCCACTCCCCCACCTCTGAATATCCGCTACTAATGTTACCTGTAGCACTAGGGCAATCTCTCATGTTGCTCTTCCCACACTTTGGATACCTTCACAATGTCTGTGCACGCCCACACTCCTTAGCCCTGCTCTGTGTCCTGAGAGTCTGGCAGGTACGGATACATCAACAGTTGCCCTTACTTTGGCTTCCACTTGGCATTCGCCAATGAGGAGGCCCAGTAGGAGATCAGAAAGAAGAATTAAAATGATGGTGGGTTATTTTTCTCTCCTTAGTCCCTTCCTGCAGGTACAACACAGGCTGGCTTTGTTCCTCTGGTGAAGGTGGAGGCTTCTATCAAAGATGTCTTCTCCACAGGACATTTTCCGGTAACTTTCCTTTTCTCTTCTCTCCAGATTGAGAGCGAAGTCAGGTCTCTCCATCTTTCTCATTGTAGTCCAGAGGGGCCGTGATTGTTCTCATCACCCTGATCTGTTACACTCATGATAGTACAGTCATTGTATGGTTAGAAGGAAATAGCAGGGGCCAGCACTGAAGCCTGGTGAGTAAAGCTGCACCTGCAGCATCAGCATCTCATCCAGGCACTGGTTCAAGACCTGGCTGCTCCACTTCTGATCCAGCTTTTTTTACATCTTTTTTTTTTTTTTACATTTTTTTTACATCACATTTTTGCATCTTCTAATGTGCTTGGGAAAGCAGTGGAGGATGGCCCAAGTACTGCACCTGCTTGGGAGACCCAGAAGAAGCTCCTGATTCCTGTCTTCAGCCTGGCCCAGCCCAGGCTGTTGCAGCCATTTGGGGAGTGAACCAGCAGATGAAAGATCCTCTCTCTCTCTCTCTTTCTGTGTGTGTGTGTGTGTGTGTGTGTGTGTGTGTCTTTTCCTCTCTCTGTGTAACTCTGACTTTCAAGTAAATAAATAAATAAATTTTAAAAAGAAGGAAACAGCAATCAACCCAAGTACCTTAATGAGACACATTTATGTCAGATGGTAGAAGATAAATCCTATTAAATTTCAGATGCTTATCACATTAATAAAGTTTCCATGGCCCAACGGCCCTATGCTTCTGAGCATATGGCATTGACAAGAGAAGTTTTCTCACTTTACATCATCCACCATGAACAATGAGGCACAACACTTGCAGCCTTTTGAGGTTTGCAGGCAACATACATCAAAGGGGGGCCTGCTCCTCTGACCTACTTAACAAGTAACTTACGATGGCAATGGTTTTGAATGAGGTTCAGAGCAAAACCATGCTCTGTAACAAGTCCAATCTGCACTGCAAAATGTGATAGAGCTCTTAGATGTTGTAGCCCCATTGGTACTGGAAACACCTCCAGCAAACGGTGATGCTGTGTGGAACCTCCAGCGAGTCACAAAAGGTGCTTGGTTCCTGCGGTTTGTAATGAGGGCTTCTGTGACAGCTTTTCTCTATTTTTTTAAAAGACTTATTTATTTGAAAGACAGAGTTACAGAGAGAGGTAGAGACAGAGAGAAAAGTCTTCCATCTGCTGGTTCACTCCCGCTATAGCTGCAACGGCCGGAGCTGCGCCAATCTGAAGCCAGGAGCTTCTTCCAGGACTCCCATGTGGATGTAGGGACCCAAGGACTTGGGCCATCTGCTACTGCTATCTCAGGCCATAGCAGAAAGCTGGATGGGAAGAGGAGTAGCTGGGACTCGAACCGGCACCCATATGGGATGCCGGCGCTTCAGGCCAGGGTGTTAACCCACTGAGCCACAGAGCCGGCCCAGCTCTTCTCTAATTGAAGAGCAGCTGCTGAACCCTTGTGGAGACTGAACATCCCCCCAGCCATGACTCTGAGACCTGAGCTCTTCCTCACGAGCTTGATGTTATTTGTGGCCCCGAAACATAAAACTGGCTCAAACAGCAGTATTTCACGACAAAGAATAAATGGAAGATATAGGACTGGGTCTGAATTGTTCTGGATGCGAGGGTACTTTTAAAAGTTTGTGGGAAATGGAAAGAGAAGTTTATTTTGGTGAAAATATTTTTTATTAAATCCGTGCATACAGAGATCTTGAAAAATGTCATGGAAAATGCATGTTATAAAAACCTACGACTGGAGACAAAACATTTTTACATCAAAATAAACTTGTCTTACAATTCCATTTTCCATGAACTTTCTGAAATAATTTCATGCATGTGTACTGCACTTTGGATGGTACAGATTCTTATAGAATTTCCTCCTCTACTTTGCTGCCTCTTCCTCAGTATCTTTGGTTTCATGGGGAATTCCCTATGATCAGCTGATGGAGGAAGAAAAATTGTGTGCCCCGTTTGATGACACTTCTGCTAAGTGTGAGCATTAGCTCACATTAGCTAGCATTAGCCAGCATTAGCTGGCTGTGGTGGCTGCTGTGCGTCAGCCCCCCTTGGAGACATCTCCGAAAGAGAGCGATGAAAGAAAACATCTCAATGGACAAGACCTCAGGCACCGTATCTGGTTATCCAATCAGGAGAAGGGGAAGATAGTCCAGTCACAGATCAACAATGACTGATGAGCAGTGGCTAATAGGCTAGCAAGCCGCTGAGAGGAAAAACCAAGCTGTGAAGATAAAGCAAGCCCCAGATCTTATCTTTTGAGATTCCGGTCTCACAGAATAGGAAGTTGGTCAGGATCACCATCGTCCTGAAATCCTAGCAGAATGGAAGAGAAATGGGAAAAGTGGAAGGTTGATTTGATCACTGGTGTAGACCGGTGGTTGGTGCATAGGTGCATAATAATCAGGGTTTTAAGTTAATGTGTTTTCATCTTATTCCACCCAAAGCCCAGATACCTTAATGTGAAGGGTTCTTGTTATGCTGAGTGCTGAAATAGTAACTGAAAGTGAGTTCAGGGCACTGTGCAATGATAGGATTGAGGATGGACTTTGTGTGGATCCTGGGCTGGGATAACAACTTTCCAATAACATGACAGACAACAGTGACCACTGAGCTTCAAAGACAGAGGACTGATATTTCACACTTCCTTGAATGCCTGCAGTGGGCCAGACGCTGCATCCTGTGATGAGATACAGAGGTGAAAGGAGATCTTTCCCACCTTTGGAAGATTTGAAGAAAAGGAGGATTTGCCAATAATCTTACAACTCTCATGTGAAATTGTCTAGGTAACGATACCCTAAGGACACGTCATGCACTGCTTTTCTCATGGGAGCAGAGGCCTTCACTCTGTCTCTGTCTGGCTGTGCTGTTCTTCCTCTGGCCCACACCTCAGGTGGCTGGCACAGATGTGGTACAGCAGTGGTTAAAATGCTGTTTGGAATGCCTATATCTCCCATTGGAGTGCCTGGTTTTAGTTCCAGGTCCTCTGCTTCTGATCCAGTGCCATGTGAATGCACAAAGAGCAGTGGATGATGGCTCAAGTATGTTGGTCCCTGCTACCACGTGGGAGACCTGGATTAGGTTCTGGGCTTCTGGCTTCGACCTAGCCCAGCCCTGGCTATCGCAGGCTGGAGTGAACCAGCAGGTGGAAGATCCTTCTTTCTGTATCTACTTCTCTGGGCTTCTGCCTTTCAAATAAAAATGAAAGTAAACAAAAATGTAAAAATACATTTTAGCTTAGATTCTGCAAATTGGAAATACAGCTCCAAATTATCTGAAATCTTTTCAAGTATCTTAGTACAAATGCATACTACTCCATGCATTATATAAATGTGATAGTTTCTCTGTAGTTTTATATGCATTGGATGTTCTTATTTTAAAATAATTTTTCCCATTCTATAGTTTTAAAAATTTATTCTAAATTTTAAAATTTATATTCTCTTTTTTAAAGGATTTATTTTATTATTTGAAAGACAGTTACAGAGAGAGGTAGAGACAGATAATCTTCCATCCACTGTTTCACTCCCCAGATGGCTGCAATGGCTAGAGCTGAACTGATTTGAAATCAGGGATCAGGAGTTTCTTTCAGGTCTCCCATGTGGGTGCAGGGGGCCAAGGACTTGGGCCATCCTCTGTTGCCTTTCTAGGTGCACTAGCAGAGAGCTGGATTGGAAGTGGAGCAGCCAGGACTCAAACCAGTGCCTGTATGGGATGCTGGTGCTTCAGGCCAGGACTTCAACCTGCTATGCCATAGTGTCGGCCCCTACATTCTCTTAATTAGTAGTGAGCTTAGATCTTCCCCCATGTGCTTGCTTTTCAGATATATTTTCTTATGTGAATCTCCTGTGGGTATCTTTGCCATTTATTGTTCTAGTTCTTAGCATTCTTTTATATTGATTCATAGGAGCCATTTATAGGACAGGTTAACACTTTGTTAATATTTGCTACAACTGTTATTATTTCAGTCTGACTTTAGCTTTTGTACGTTTCTGTGTTAGGATTTTAAAAATTAAGCTCTAAGTAGTTGGATCCGTTGATCTTTGTGTTTTATTCTATTGCTCTAAGCTTGGAAAGTTCTTGCTCCTCTAGAGATTGAATTCTTTTTTTTTTAACTTTTATTTAATGAATATAAATTTCCAAAGTATAGCTTATGGATTACAATGGCTTCCCCCCCCATAACTTCCCTCCCACCTGCAACCCTCCCCTTTCCCGCTCCCTCTCCCCTTCCCCGCTCCCTCTCCCCTTCCATTCACATCAAGAATCATTTTCAATTCTCTTTATATACAGATCAGTTTAGCATATATTAAGTAAAGATTTCAACAGTTTGCACCCACATAGAAACACAAAGTGAACAATATTGTTTGAGTACTCGTTATAGCATTAAATCACAATTCTTATTCACTATCCTTTTTTTGTTGAGTTTTTCTAGGGCTTGATATTTTTTATATTTAATTCTGTGGCCCATCTAGAATTGATTTCTCTGCATGATGTGAAGTGAGGGCCTAAAATTGATTTTTCCCCCTAAATTGCTATCCAGAGGTCCCAGCACCATTTGTTAAATAATCCTTCCCTTTCTCATTGATGTGTGATGTCTCCTTTATCATATATTAAATTCTCATACATACTGGGATCTATTTTTGGGCCATCTATTTTGTTCCATTGATCTGCCTGTCCACTCCTGTGCCAGCATTACACTGTCAAAAAGGACTTCTTATTTGTCATAAGAATACACACAGGAAAGAGATAGACCGACCATTTGAGGCCCATGTAAATTTTTGATATAACTAAGAGCAAACTATGCTGTTTATTTTTTCATCTTTCCCTTTGGCTTTCAAAGAAATATCTCAATTTTTAAAAAGGCAGTACCAATATAATTCAACAGAATGTTAGAAGCTAACAATGGGTGAAAAGTTTTACAAAAGAAAATAAATAATTTCATTTACTTATTGAAACTAAGTGGATGGGGCAGGCGCTGTGGCGCAGTGGGTTAACGCCCTGGCCTGAAGCGCCAACATCCCATATGGGCGCCGGTTCTAGGCCAAGCTACTCCGCTTCCGATCCAGCTCTCTGCTTTGGCCTGGGAAAGCTGTAGAAGATGGCCCAACTCCTTAGGCTCCTGCACCTATGTGGGAGACCCAGAAGAGGCTCTTGGCTCCTGGCTTCAGATCGGTGCAGCTCCAATCATTGCGGCCAATTGGGGAGTGAACCATTGGATGCAAGACTTCTCTGTCTGTCTCTCTGCCTCTCCTCTCTCTGTGTAACTCTGACTTTCAAATAAAAAATAAATAAATCTTAAAAAAAAAAAGAAACTGGCCGGCACCACAGCTCACTAGGCTAATCCTCCGCCTGCAGCACCGGCACCCTGGGTTCTAGTCCTGGTCAGGGCACCGGATTCTGTCCTAGTTGCTCCTCTTCCAGTCCAGCTCTCTGCTGTGGCCCGGGAGTGCAGTGGAGGATGGCCCAAGGGCTTGGGGCCTGCACCCACATGGGAGACCAGGACAAAGCACCTGGCTCCAGGCTTTGGATCGGCGCAGCACCAGCTGTAGTGGCCATTTAGGAGGGTGAACCAAGGGAAAAGGAAGGCCCTTCTCTCTGTCTCTCTCACTGTCTAACTCTGCCTGTCAAAAAAAAAAAAAAAAAAGTGGTATTCTCTGTGGTCCAGGAATTGCATCTGAATCTTAAATAAATTTGTGAGAATATATAATCCCTATCTGTCATATCTCCAAAATATTTCTGGCCTCTCCAGAACCAACTGCATTCAAAATAGAACTGCAAGAGCCAGAACAGAAAGTAGTGTTTCTCTGGCTCCATCCCCTAATGCAATGTAGGAGTCATAATACTCTTTACAATTTTACAAATATATGCATAAAACCCACGGTAAGGTGTGCTCCATCATCCTCCTACAGCATCTTGCAATTGACTTCTCCTGCTCCAGAAATCAGAGAGAATGCTTTACCAAGACACCACTAAATACTGTTGAAACTCGCCAATATCCAGCTTACGGCTGCTGATGCCACAGGGGATGGGAACTGATCCAGAGTTGGGGAAATGATGCTGGGGATTATCTCGGTTTGTTCCTGTTGCTGTAACGAAATACTTGGGACTGGTTAATTTATAAAGAACATAAAATCATTTCTCACAGTTCTGGAGGATGGAGGTTCAAGATCAAGTCACTGGTAGGTCTAGCATCTAGTGCTCCCCTCTTCCAAAATGATCCCTTGTTGCTGCATCCCCATTTGAAGGAAGGTGGAAGAGCAAAAGGGACAGATGCTGTGCCCTCATTGGGCAAAAGAGATGGAAGGACTGAACTCACTTTTGTAGAGTATTTATCCTGTCCACCGGAGTAGTGTTCCCATGGCCTGACTACCTCCTAAAGGTACCACCTCAATGCTGCTGCTTTGGGGATTTGGTTTCAACATGAATTTTGGAAGGACACAAACATTGAAACCATAGTATTTTTCTCCTATATTCTCAAAATGCATGTCTTTTTCACATACAAAGTGCATTCATTCCATTACGATAGCCTTAGTCTTACATCACTGTAGAGTCAGATTTAAAGCCCAAATCCAAAGACTCATCAGAGTCAGACTTGGGTGAGAGTTAGGGTACAGTGCATTCTGAATTACATTATTTCTCTTTCCAGCTGTGAGCCTCTTACATCATAGCCATGTGCTTTCTAAATGGGACACAAGTAGACTTTCTCATTCCCAAAGGGAGAAATAGGCAAGGAGAATGGAGTTTCAGAACTCAGCTGAATCCAAAATCCAGCACAGCAAACAACATTCAATCATCAGCCATGAGAATAGTTTTTGACTCCACATCTTGCCTTCCAGACACTCAGGGGCAGGGGTTGGGTCCCCAAGACTCCAGAGGCCCCACCTCCAAGGCTTTCCTGGGTATAGCCCATACTATTGCTCTCACAGGTTGGAGTCTTGGGTCTGTGGCTCTCCCAGGCTGACATGGCATGCTGAAGGCTCTATAATTCTGGGTATTCAGGAGCCTGCCTCCATGGCTCCACTAAGCATTGCTCTAGTGGGAGCTCTCTGTGATGGCTCTGATCATGTGATAGTTTACTGCTGGTCTCAAAGCTCTCAGAGGCAACTTTTGAAATCCAGGTGGAGGTGGCCAGGCCCCATAGCTTGGACACTGTGTGTAGAGTTGGCACCATGAATCTTTACTACTTGCATCCTTTGAATGGTCAGCCCATATCACAGCTGGGCCCACTGGGAGCCACCATCTAGCGGTGGAATTCAAGGATCAAGAACTTGAGGTGGCCATGGATAGTGAGCTTCAGGTTCTCATGGGTGTCCTAGGCTTCTTCCTTGAAATGGTTCTGGCTTCAAGGTCCTGGCCCTCTGTGCTTGAGGTGATAGTGGCCATCTCAAAGGTCTCTGGAATGTCAAATAGCAGCTGACTTCCTCCTAATCAGATGGGGGCTTGGTAATATCTTTGGTGCTCTGTCTCAAGAACACATTTTCATTCTTTATTTCAATAGTCTTAGCATTTTCCAAATCTTTAAGTTCTGTTTCCATTTGGATTTTAAATTTCATCTTTAATTTCTTCCTTCCATCATGCACTTTAAGCAGCCAGGGGAAGTCATTCAGCTCCCTGAACACTTTGCTTAGAGATTTGTTTCCTGCCAAATATCCACTTAGTCCATTGCTTGTAAGTTCTACCTTCCACAAAACACAAGGATGTGGACACAATTCAGCCAAGTTCTTTGCGGCTTTGTAGTAAGGATGACCTTTCCTCCAGTTTCCAGGAAGATGCCCTACATTTCTGTCTCAGAGCCTTCAGAATGGCATTCATAGTCCATTGTTCTACCATCATTCATTCCGATAGTGAGCACTTAGTTCATCTCCAACAATGTTTTGTCTCAGAAGTTCTCCTCTCCTGGATCTACAACAGAATTGCCCTTAAAGCAACCTAGCTTTTTCTAGCAACCTAGGCTTTTTCTAGTACTCACTCCAAACTTCTGACCTTACCCACTACCAGGTTCCCAAAGCTGCTCCCAGTTGGTTACATATTTGTTAAAACAACACCCCAGACATAGCTCATCACCACGGTCTCCCTTTTACTAAGCACCACAAGGCTCTGGGCATGTCCTCCTTTATCTCCAGCTTTCCTGTTTCCCTCAAGGATCCTCTGGCTATGCAAAGCCTCGAGATTCTCCACCTCCTTCCCATTTCCTTAGCACACAGATATTAACATCATTGATTTATCATTTGGTGCCTTGCTGCATTGTGATGGTTCCCCTACAGTGTATGATTTGCGTGAGCATACTTCAAAAAATTAATGGAGGACATGTATCATGAAAAAATACATGGATTTAGAAAGGCTTTTGCACCAAAATAACCTTATCTTTCCCCAAAAAAGGTTAAAGTATCACAGGTTAATAAAAATGTAAAAAAAAAAAAACAAAAAAGTAGAGATTTTCATGAACTTTTTGAAGTACACTAAAATTTCTATCCCTAGTTGAATATAATCCACATGAGGTTCTTTTCTGGTTTGATCATTGCTAGCTCCCAGGCACCTAGAGTAGTTTTAAACTCATTGGAGATACCCAATACATTTTTTTTCAAATGCATGAAAAACATACAAGCTTAGATGCATTTCATGTCCGTCTTTCTCATTGTGTTGACACTATCCAAATCGAGTTCTTGTGGAGTTATGCATGACCATTTATCTTCTCCTAAATCTAAACTTTGGGGTAATCATGCAGAACATGAAACTTTGGAACCTCTCCTTTAATCCCTGTTAGTGCTGCAGCTATGGATAGGAAATACCATTTCTCTCTCTCTCTCTCTCTCTCTCTCTCTCTCTCTTTGACAAGCAGAGTTAGTGAGAGAGAGAGAGAGAGAGAGAGAGAGAGAAAGGTCTTCCTTCCGTTGGTTCACCCCCAGATGGCCGCTATGGCTGGCGTGCTGCACCAATCCAAAGCCAGGAGCCAGGTGCTTCCTCCTTGTCTCCCATGTGGGTGCAGGGCCCAAGCACTTGGGCCATCCTCCACTGCCTTCCCGGGCCACAGCAGAGAGCTGGACTGGAAGAGGAGCAACCAGGACAGAACTGGTGCCCCAACTGGGACTAGAACCCGGGGTACCGGCGCCGCAGGCGGAGGATTAGCCTAGTGAGCCGGGGGGGGGGGGCACCAATTTGTCTGTTAACTACTTTGTTCCTGGCCTTTCTTAGATATTTTGTGTATGTATATTGTCTTACTTAATCTCCACACTACCACATGAGGTAGATATTAGAGCTCCCATTCAATCAAGGAAGAAATTGAGGGTCAGAGAATCCAATGCAAGGCGACATGGTTAGTGGAGGTCTTACTGGCATTCAGATATTTCTTCCCATAACTTTCCATATATATATGGTCACTAGACGGTCAGCTCCCCGAGTTCATGGTCTTGATTTCATTTATTCCTGTATCTGTAGAGCCTAGCATTGAAGACCAATGCATACCTGTTGAATCAGTGAATTACTGCAAGAACAAATGAATGAATGAAGCATACCCCCTCTCTAGTTCTGTTTCAGAAAGAACAATTACCATTTTTCACTCAAGTCACATTGATCTGAATTTTCCTATACACGTTTTATCTCACTTTCCACTTTCTTCTTGGTTTAATAGAAGTATTAACATGGCAGAATCAGAAAGATTTTAAGATTCTATTCAGCCCCCTCACTCCGGAAATCCCTTTTTGTAGCACCCCAGACAGATGCTCAGCCAGTCTCTCTCTCTCTCTCTCTCTCTCTCTCTCTTCTTTTCTTTTCTTTTCTTTCTTTCCTTTTAAAGATTTTATTTATTCTTTGAAAGGCAGATTTACAGAAGGGCAGAGAGAGAGAGAGGGAAGTCTTCCATCCCCTGGTTCATGCCCCAGATAGCTGAAACACTGGTGCCATGCTGATCTGAAGGCAGGAACCAGGAGCTTCTTCTGGGTCTCCCCTGTGGGTGCAGGGGCCCAAGCACTTGGGCCATCTTCTACTGCTTTCCCAGGCCATAGCAGAGAGCTGGAATGGAAGTGGAGCAGCCAGGACTCAAACCGGCGTCCATATGAGATGCTGGTACTGCAGGCGATGGCTTTACCTGCTGTGCCACAGCACTGGCCCCCAGCCATTCTCTTTCTAAATGCTTCTAGTAACAGAAGACAAAAGAGACTAGGAGATGGCCTGTTTCATTTTAGGGGCGCTTCTGATGGCTAGAAACATTTTCATCTGATTGGACTGGATTCTGCTATATCAGTAAGAATTGTTCATGTTGCAAGAAACAGAAAGCACAGCTGAAGATGGCTTTAAATATAATGAGAATTGATCAACTCAGTAATTGAGAGGTTCAGTGTTAGGGTGAGTTTCAGGTACATTTTGAGTCAGAGGTTCGCAATGTCCTCAGGGCTCTGACCCCACTGCTCGGTAATTCTTTATGCCCTGACATTCGCTGTGTGTCAGCATTCTGTTTGGGATACTTTTTCTCTGTAATAAGAAAAAAAATGACAAGAGCAACTTTAGAGCCTTCTAGCCACACACTATTCTTAGAGGAAGAGAGAAGGAGCTTTTATTTCAGTTAATCAAGCTTACTCTGATGAGGCAAAATTAAGAACTATTAATTCATGGGGCCCGGGGGAAGCAGTATAGGTGATTCACCTTAGTGGAAGGCTGCAAGGCGGTGGTGTTGTGGAAGCCCTGGAGTTCTTGTCTTCATGCAAGAAAGAATTCAGGAGTGAGACAGAGAGCAGAGTGATAGGGCTTTATTGGGAACAGGGCATCCATCAGAACTGAAGGGACAGAGAGAGAGCACCCAGTTGCTGGGACTGGGGGAGAGCGAGGTTACATGGTTAAATGGAGAGAATACGCCTGGCAGGCCAGGGGGGCAGCTCAGCAGAGAGGCAGAGTGCAGAGCGTGCAGTCTGTTTGGACTCCCTGGGTTTTTTATGGAGTCTGTCTACCCACCTCCCCCTCTCCTCCAGGACAAAGGATGGAGAGTCCTAGCAAAAGGGTTTGTTGGGTGAATATTAGCAAATTCCCCCCCAGATTTGCTGGCACTGGGCAGAGCAGAGGGGCTTCCATTAGGGTGTCTGTGAAGGTTTTATTGACCCATGTTATCAGCTCAGGTAGCCCATTTGGTCCTGAGGAGAGAGTTCTCCTGGGAGCTTTCCTTGGGGGAAGGGCTGGGACCACCTGGGAGGTTATCAGGGTCTGGGCAGGACTTTGAAGTGCAGATTCTGGGCTTCTGGAGCTTCCACAGTAGGTGCTGGTCTCCAGGCCTGTCTCACGCACACATGGGCTCAATGTCTGACTTCCTACCTAACATAATGAAGTAGAAGTGTGTTCTGTGTAGTAGAGAAGTAGACACTGTGAAGGCCCCACAGCCTTCCCAGCCCTCCAACAGAAGCCAGGGTGTGTGTGTGTGTCGACTCATTTGCCATGTGGCTCATGCAACTCAGTGGACACGCCAGCCCTGAGTAACTTCCATGGGTAACTTCTGATTCGCTTCATCCAAGCACTGCGAGAAACTCTGCTGGTGACTGCGATTGCTCTGGAGATAGACCAAACCTAAGCTGAACCAATAAGACAGAAGGGGTCGCCTCCTAGGCCTAGGAAAGAGGCTTCTTTCTCTCCCTGATAGATAGACAGCAAAGTGTGCAGTCCTGTTTGCTACCAGCAGTCACTTTGTGTCTGCATATAATGGTGTCCACCTTTGAACAAAGCTATCGCTGCTGTCATCAGAACAGAGAAGACAGGAGGAGTTGTCAGAGATGCTGTGAGTTCCTACGCACCCCATGCTTGCTCCCCTTCGCCCCCAGGGCACTTGACATCGAGGGATGTGAGATGATAATATTGTTATTGCTTAATCCCATTTGAGTTGAGTTTGTGCTTGTTGAAGGGAAGGTATCCTTATTCACACAAGTAGAATGGAGGTTGGAGAGACAGCCAACAGGCAGGCACAGCTTCGTATGACTCCTCTGCTATCCACCCGTTTGCTCAATTTATGCCACTCAAAAATCACAGGTGGGTAACAGTACTTTAGGATGGCTGACATGCTGCCCATAGAACTCTAACCTTTAGACTACTATCCCCGGGCCCTGGATAATTCCCCCTACAACACAGCATCTAGATGCCTTCTCTCTTTGGGCATTCTCTGAAAATAAAATAAGGCGTACAGATTTGAACACTCTGTTCCAAATGTGGCCTGTCTTTCTCTGGATGCCATGAAACACAAGGGTACTTCAAAAAGTTCATGGAAAAGGGAATTAAAAGTTAACTTTGGAAATCCATTGATAAGTTTTTTTTTGTAATGTGCATTTTCTATGAACTTTGCATATATATGGGTTTCAAAATTTTTGATAGGAAAATAAATTTATCTTTTAATTTCCTTTTCCATGAACTTTGTGAGCTGCTCTCATATCGTGTTCCAAAATATATGATTCACCTGGGTGTAACACAAATAAAACTGGAGTAAAAATGCCTGTAATGAATTGCAGTCCAGGATCCGTCCTTGTTAAGTAGATCTTTTAGCCACACTGAGCCTCAGGTTTCTTCTGGATGAAATGGGGATAGTAATCCCTGGTTTACCTCCAGGCATTGCTATGCAAACCAGAAGAGATAATGCATGTAAAAGTTCTTCGTAAATTGTAAAACTAACCAACATGAGAAATGATGATGGATGCGTCTGAAAGTGATGTCAGCTTCCTTCAGCAGTTGTATTACACAGTTTAATTATACCCGGCCTTGTTTCAGAAGGAATTTCAGGCATCGTACAAGAGAATATAAAAAAGGCAAGATAGCATAAATTAGAAGTGGAATTTCTTCTTAAAAATGGAAATGAACGCTGCAGCCAGGCATCGAGAGAAGCTGGCCCAGGGTAGGTACTCAGTAAACATTTCTCAATGAATATTTGAGTTGATCGAAAAATTTCCTCTGAGCTTTCTAGAAGCCAGTGTGATTATAGAAATTGTGTCTGTTATGCAGTTTTCAATTCCCATGAAATAAAAATAAATGTGAGCTCTCTGGGGTGGCTTTTCTGGATTTCCCAGCTGAAGAGACACATTATCATCACATTCATTAATATCTCAGAAGTCACGTCTACAGAAGTCTCCTTTGCAATTAAGGACTTTGAACCTCTGAGACGCTGTTCTGCAGGCCCAGACAGAGCCTGTGAGGCTTCTCCTGGGGCATGTCCTTGTCCAGCTTCCAGGTCCGTGTCATCCTTGATCATGCTTTCTCCCATGCTGCCTCCACAGGTCAAGGGACCATGCAAACCCTTTCCTCCATGACAGGGTCCTTGGTCATGTCAACATTCCCAGCCCTGAGACTAAGTGCCTAGTGGCTCAGGGGGAAGATGCTTTCTGCCTTCTCAAATCAAGGCCACCTTTTGCACCCCCAGCTTCACCCCTGGATTTGCTTTGTCTCCACAAACCAGCAGTTAAATGGTCTCCTTCTTGCAGGAAAAATCAGAGCAGTGTGACTCTCTGGTGTCAACAGGACAGCTCTGTCAACATGCAGACTTTGACTGTTAGTCCGGTTCCCTGGAATAGGGTTATTCAATTCTCAGGCTGAACTTTGCTTTTCTAAGCTGACGTTCATGCTCCTTGAGGTCTCAGGGGAAGACCAGACCTGCCCCTCTAAAACACACGCATGTTGAATAAAAGTATGAATAAATGACACCCACGATTCAAAGCAACTCTCTGAGTTGCATTTGTGTCAACAAAATTCTTAAATCTGCCAAAATGAATGTGGCAACTACTGAATTCCTTTTACAGGGTTCGCTTCATTTTCAAGGAAATGTTGTAAGTAAATGTATCTGGAAGGAATCAGGATTGCTGTAGATAGCAGCCCCTCCAGGCTGGGGGAGCTAGTGAGCAGTTTATCGGAAGGCTTGAATTCAGACATGTTTAATTGGAAATTCTATCACTTCACTGGGTATTACTGCAGCTGTCTAGGCTCTCAATGACTAGAAGCCTGGATGAATTAAATCAACAAACATCTATTGAACTCGTACCATGTCCTAAGCTCTGTGTTTGATCTTTCTGAGCTATTAGTTATCTTTCATTAATGTATTCATCAATCATTCCAATAAAGACAATCTTTATTTGAAGGAGAATGGTATGTCTTATCTGGATGTCATCTTCAAGGAAACTTCCTGAGACTTGGTACCAAAATGACCGATGTGGTGTGAATACAGACATGTCAAACAAAGGGGGGGCGTGGTAATTCCTCCCTCCCTCCATGCTGTACCCACTCACTTTATGTATTATTTCACATTTAATTAGTCTGGGTAATTCCTTCCAACTGCTGCCGGTCCTGGGAATGATCATTCCTTGTTTTTTTCTTGGGTGGTTCTGTCATCTGTGCTTAGGGACCTCCATCTTTGATTTCTGTACAAGACAAAGCAATGGCACCTGCCAAGGTTTTGCTGACTCCTGTTGGAGTCTGGGACTGACATGGTCACAGATGGGGCTATTATCTGAGTTTCCCAGGGCCAGGAGTGAGTTGGAGAGAGAGGACAAATCCCTGAAGACCCGAAAGAGTATGCACAGGGTTGTGTTTGTTGGAGGTGTGCAGCAGAGAGAGTGTAAATCTGTCAGATAGCTGAAAATGAATACAAATCAGCCCTCATTTGTATTCATTTATTCCAAAAGCAAGCGGGTCTGAGAGCTGCACAGTGCAGCACACTCCAGATGAGGGGAGAAAAGCCTGGTTTCTGGTCTTGACCGTGTCACTAATTTATAAGTGAACTTGGGCATGTTGCTTGCTGACTGAGCCTCGGAATCTCTATCTGTAAGGCAGGCTCGTTAATAACTGCCTGCCCGTGAAATAGCTGTTGTCTTAAGGTCTCCTGTGCAGCCCGGCTCCACCACCTGCTAGTTGAGAACCACTAAACATGTTACTCAGCCCTCTGAGACTTCCCATCCTCATCTGAACAGTGGGTGTAAGAGTAAACACGGTTGGCTCTCTCTATTCCTCCAACCATCAATTGAAATTACTTGAGAAGAAACTGCATCTGTGCCAAACATTTACTGATGACTTTTCTTGTCATTATTCCCTAAAAAATACAGTATAACAACTACTTATGTAGGGTTGACATTGTATTCGGTATTATAAGTCATCTGGAGACAAGTTGAAGTATATGGGAGAGTGTGTATAGGTTATATGCAAATCCTATACAATTTTTTTTTTAAATAGAGGACTGGAGCATTCAAGCATTTTGGTATCTTTAGAAGTCCTGGGCCAATTCCCTGTGGACCCCAAGGTACAAGTGTACTAAATTCAGAGCAGCACCGTGGAGACTGAATGAGGTAGAGCAAGTTAAGTATTTAAGGCAGAACGCGATAAGCAGAACAATGTGAGTTGTTCTCATCTGTACTATTCTCTTAGTAGACTGTTGTAAACAGCAAATGAGACTGTAAGCATATTCCCATTTGATACAACCTCATGAAGTAATCGTAATTATATATGAACAGTAAAACTATATTATGGATTTAAAGGATCATTGGCGTTGAGTACCTTCTCTGCGCCCAGCAATATAGTAAGATAATAGACACACATATCTTTGGAGTAATAGGATTTCTGAGATTTTCTCATTCTGTTCTCTTGCTTTATAGGTGCAAACACTGTGGCACAGTGAGACAGAATTACTTGCCAATATCCAGAGCTACTTAGGGACAGATTGAAACTCGAAACCAGATTTCATCAGCCATAATATGGTTTTATTTCTGTCTGTTGCATTGTACAAACGAGGAAGTCAGAGCTGGAGAGAAAGAACGAGTTGCCCACAGTCATAAAGGTAAGGAGTGCTGGAACTAGCATTCTTATTTGTAATAGCTCACCTTTATGGCATGCTTTGTATACGTCAACCACAGCTGGCATGTACAAGCATACTCTAAAAAGTTCATGGAAATGGAATTAAAAGATAAGCTTATTTTGGTGCAGAAAATTCGAGGCAGGCATTGTGGCACAGATGGTTAAGCCTCCACATGGGATGCCCAATCCTATATGAGAGTGCCAGTTAGAGCCACCGCTCCTCTACTTCCAATCTGGCTTCCTGCTCATGTACCTGGGAAAGCTGTAGATGATGGTGTGAGTGCATGGGTTGCTGGATGGAGTTTCTGGCTCCTGGCTTTGGCCTTGCCTAACTCTGGCTGTTGCTGACTTTTGAGGAGTGAACTAATGGATGAAAGACATATCTCTGTTTCTTCCTCTCCCTCCGTCACTCTTTCTTTAAAATAAATAAATAAATACTAAAAAACTTCTTTGAAATCCATTCATAGCTTTCTCATGCATACATTTTCCATGAAATTTTGAAAACTTCTTGTGTGCATGGATTTCACTTTTTTTTCTTTTTTGGCACCAAAAGCAGCTTATCTTTCAATTCATTTTTCCATCAACTTTGTGAAGTGTCCTCACATCCTATCCAAGTCTTTTTTTTTCCCCCAAAGATTTATTTATTTGCTTGAAAGGTTACAGAGGCCAAGCAGAGAGAGAGAGAGAGAGAGAGGTCTTCCATCTGCTGGTTCACCCCCCAAATGGCCATAACAGCTGGAGTTGGGCTAATCCAAAGCCAGGAGCTTGGAACTTCCTCCAGGTCTCTCATGCCGGTGCAGGGGCCTAAGCACCTGGGCCATCTTCTACTGCCTTTCCAGGCTATACCAAAGAGCTGAATCAGAAGTGCATCAACCAGGACTCAAACTGGTGCCCCCATAGGATGCTGGCACTGCAGGCGGCGGCTTTAACTGCTATGCCACAGCACCAGACCCTCCAACAGTCTAATGAGTTAGTATTAGGGCCTCCATATTACAGATACAGAGATGGAGCTACAGAGAGGTCCAATAAATTGCCCAAGGATGTGCAGGAGGCGTCAGGATTAAAACTCAGACCATCTGGCGCTAGAATAGCATACTTCACTGCTCTGCATGTTCCAAGTTTTCAAACTCATCTCTTTATTTTTGTTCTGCTCAAACTGATGAGTTCGCACTTCAGCAGGGGAGATAAGGTGGGATGACAAGAAGCAACGTCAGTAGCCACACAGGTCATGGGTGACGAGAAGATTATACTGTGTCTGCCCAGAGGAAGAGGTGGAGGGTAGGGAGGAGGCTAATGTTCCCCTTGAGCCTGTTGCTTGCAAGTTCCAGTGTTATTAGACCCTTTCTAATGAACCGAAACCAACCTGACTGGGCTGGGGTCCAGTCATTGAAGGCAAAACTGCCTCCAGGGCTCACCCTGAAGAGGGAAGACCAGAATGTCCAGGGCTGGATGATGATGGGGAGGGAGAAGGTGGATTCCTGGGACTGCACCAGCCAGAGACTTTCCCTCTTCCACACTCAGCCATGTGTGGGTCTGGGGACAGGCTCAGTGTGAGAATGCTGAGCAAAGAGCTAAAACTTAAAAACCCAAGATTCATTAAAAAGTAATGATAGGAAGAACTCAGAAGCCTGTTATACTGTGTTAGTCTATTAACCAAACAGCCCACAAATTTTACCGCTTAAAGACTGCAAATTACTCCACCTCCTTCTGCCTCCGTTTCCTCACATGTGAGATGGGATTAATACTAGCAGGTGACCTATGGACTGAATGCGTGTGTCCTGTCTCAGATACACGCCTGATCCCCAGTGTGAGGCTACTGGAGATGGGGCCCTTGGGAAGTTAGATGGGGTCATGGGGGCGGGGTCCTCATAATGGGAGCGGTGGCCTTAGCAGGTGAGCTCCCTCCTTCCCTCTCAGCATGCACACTTCGGCAAGGCCAGGTGTGGGCGCAAAGGGAAGGTGGCGGTCTCCAGGTCAGGAAGAGAGCCCTCACCAGGAACCAAATCCTCTGGCACCTTGAGCTTGGACTCTCATGATTTAGGGCCCCCAATCTATGGTGGTTTATTATGGCAGCCAAAGTAGATTAAGATAGTGGTTATGGAGCTGGTGTTGTGGTGCAGCTGGTTAAGCTACTGCCTATGATGCCAGCATCCCATGTGGCCACCGGTTCAAGTACTGGCTGTTTCGCTTCTGACCCAACTCCCTGATAATGTGCTTGGGATGGCAGCAGAAGATGGTCTGAGTGCTAGGGCCCCTGCTACCCATGTGGGAGACCTGGATGGAGCTCCTGGCTCCTGGCTTCAGCCCAGCCCAGCCCTGGCCACTGTGGTCATTTGGGGTGTGAGCCAGTGAATGGAAGATCTTTCTTTCTCTTTTTCTATAATTTTGCCTTTCAAATATATCTATATCTATTCTGTAATATATTTACATATTTTCTATAATTCTGCTTCTCAAATACACACACACACATACACACACATATATGTATACATGTAAAAAAGCTAGTGGTTATGTACAGATATCATCTGTGCACTAACAGGTATCACCCTATGCTTGGCGTGTGTCTGTGTGCTTCAATGTGATATGTGTGTGTTTGTAGGTACACATATAAACACACATATATAATTAAAGAGCATGGGATGCCTTTGGGAAGTCGATACCAACCACATCCCACACAAGCATCAAGACCAGCACCTGCTGTTCAAGTGTGGCTGTGCCTGGGGCTGGGCCCTTGGTGGCATCCTGAACTATAGATGTGCATTCCACTGAGGACAGAGACTGCCTTTGCGCTCCACTCTGTGTCTTGGCTAAGTGTTGCTGGATGAGCATTGCACCCCTGCAGCAATAGAGGACAGTATGTGAGGCAGGGCCAGGTTCTCCCGTCGGCCTGCGCTGAACAGCAGTGGGCAGTGGGGCCCACCTGCTCCCTGGGAAGCATCTGGAGCAGTGCAGGCTCTTTGGTGCTGCTTAAGCGTCCTTGCACCATTCAGGGGGCCATGGGGAGAGTCCCGGTAGGAGATTTTGTGCTTCTTAGCAATCTGGGCACATAAGGAAGGTTGAGAAATTAATTGCACTATTAAAAGAGATGTGACTTTATTTGTTCTGCAGCTAGCTACATGAAATAATAGTAGGGGCCTTTAACGAGCACTTAGATGCTCCAGGCACAATATTAAGTCATTTATATAACTCATCTCTCTGGATCCTCACAGCACAAGAGAGGAGGCTCTATTATACACATTTACAAGAGAGCCCAGAGATACACATTTAAACACAAGGTAGCCGAGCCCCGGGAAAGGGAATCGCTTGTGCAAGGTTACAAGGCTGTAGTGTGGCAGAGGCTGAATTCAGAGTTCAGGTTCATGCTATGACGGGCCAGATCCTTCTGCCTGTGAAGTGCAACTGTGCTGCGTTAGAAACACGGTGGGCAGGAGGCTGCAGGAAACGTGTATTCTTTCAGTGGGTTCTCTGGCTGGGGATGACCTAAGCCTTCAGTGTAACTTGCCCTGAAGTGGTAAAGTTCAGTGGAAAAGGCTGGTGTTCAAATGTGAAGCATAGCCCTACTGAGCTTATGAGTTCACCAGGTGAACGTGGCCAAGTCAATTTTCCTTCCAGTCTAGAGATCAGCCCACCTGGAAAGGGAAGCCTTTTTCAGGCAACCCAATCTCATCACGGAGCCAGGCTTTGTCCCCAGGAAAGAAATTGCCACTAAATGAGAGGCAGGAAGGCTCCTTCCTAAGGCAGGAATTACTCCAAGGCTGTGTGAGGCCCCTGTGCCAGGAGGCGACGCAATTAGCAAATCCTGACACCAGGGCTCCTGCTCTCCTGGGCAAGGTCTGTGTCGGAGCCAACATCTGTCGGCTTACCTTGCCCAGCCAGGACGGACGCTGTGCCAAGACTGCTGCCTACCTGCTCCGTGCCAAGCACAGTTGGCAGGGCCCCGCGTTCCATGGGGCCTGCGTGGCTATCTTGAGGAAGGGACAGCCTCTAGTCCTCCAGGTGGTTCCACAATCAACACTGATGCAGCCAACAGAGCTCCTGGCCTGTACATACTGCCCGTGGCCCAGAGGACGGGGTAAGCACGATAAATATGATTGAAGTGGACACCAGACATATTCGAATGTCTTTGCTGCAGGGTGCCTGCAGAATTTGTTTGTTCAACAAAACTAATAATATTAGCTCCCTCTCACTGAGCAGGAACTCCATGCACTGTCTCTTCTAAGGGCTTTGTTAAATTTGGTGCCATTATCCCAGCCGATCCTTACAACCATAGGGAGAGCAAGGCATAATTACACCTTTCACTTTATGGATGGGGAGACCTAGGCTCAAAGAGCCTAAGTCCTTGGCCAGTGACATTTTAAGTGACAAGGCTGGGTAGAATTGTAATTAGGGTCAACTTTAAAAATTCTTCACCCACACTGCTCCCCCCAACCTGCAATTCTTTTTTTTTCTTTTTTTTTTTAAATTTTTGACATGCAGAGTGGACAGTGAGAGAGAGAGACAGAGAGAAAGGTCTTCCTTTGCCATTGGTTCACCCTCCAATGGCCGCTGCGGCTGGCACGCTGTGGCCGGCGCACTGTGCTGATCCGATGGCAGGAGCCAGGTGCCTCTCCTGGTCTCCCATGCGGGTGCAGGGCCCAAGCACTTGGGCCATCCTCCCCTGTACTCCCTGGCCACAGCAGAGAGCTGGCCTGGAAGAGGGGCAACCGGACAGAATCCGGTGCCCCGACCGGGACTAGAATCCTGTGTGCTGACGCCATAAGGTGGAGGATTAGCCTGTTGAGCCATGGCGCCGGCCCAACCTGCAATTCTATCCTTGGTAAAATGAAGCCTGAAACACATATCCCTGGGAGTCCTGCCCTTTTAATAAGAAGACACAAACTCAAATCCATCTATGTCATAGGATTTTATGGCTTTATATATGCACACTCGCGATGAGCTAACATCTTAGTCTCTTAGAAATGATGACTAGATGGGGCCGGCACTGTGGCGCAGTGGATAAAGCCGCTGCCTGCGGTGCTGGCATCCCATAAGGGCAATGGTTTGAATCCCAGATGCTCCACTTCCAGTCTAGCTCTTTGCTGTGGCTTGGAAAAGCAGTAGAAGATGGCCCAAGTGCTTGGGCCCCTGTACCCGTGTGGGAGACCTGGAAGAAGCTCCTGGCTCCTGGCTTCAGATTGGTGCAACTCCAGCCATTGTGTCCATCTGGGGAGTGAACCAGCAGATGGAAGACCTCTTCTTTCTGTCTCTCTGTAACTCCGTCTTTCAAATAAATAAATAAATCTTAAAAAAAAAGAAGTGAAGACTAGATTGTAACTCTGGTGAAAGATGTAATTCTTGAGTAAACTAAATTTTGGAATTTTTAAAAAAAGAATGTGTGTTCTTTTCCTCTCTGGACCTTAACTCCCTGCTGCTTCCTCCACGTGGCCTTTTCCTCCTGTCCTGTCTGTCCAGATATTCTCGAGAGCACAGTCCCGTCTCGTGTATCATCTGCTGCCTGAGGCCTTCGAGAAGCACTGAACTAGAAAGGCGCTTCTTTTCCCTTGAAACCGCAGGAGCCCATCAACACATGATTCAATATTGTTCTGGAAGTTTTAGCCAGAGCCATCAGGCAAGAAAAAGAAAGGGGATACAAATTGGAAAGGAAGAAGTCAAATTATCCCCATTTGCTGATGACATGATTCTTTTTATAGGTGAACCAAGACTCCACAAAGAGGCTATTAGAGCTGATAAGAGAATTCAACAAGGTTTCAGAATACAAAATCGACCCACAAAAATCAATAGCATTCTTATACACTGACAATCATTTGGCTGAGAAAGAACTTATAAGAACAGTTCCATCAAGGTTGGTGCTGTGGGGTAGTGGACTAAGTCTCTGCCTCTGGTGTGGTCATCCCATATGGGTACCAGTTCGAGTCCCAGCTGCTCCCCTTCTGATCCAGCTCTCTGCTATGGCCTAGGAAGACAGTGGAGGATGGCCCAAGGGCTTGGGCTGCTGCCCCCACATGGGGGACCTGGAAGAAGCTCATGGTTGCTGGTTTCAGATAGGCCCAGCACTAGCCATTGCAGCCATTTGGGGAGTGAACCAGTGGATGGAACACCTTTCTCTGTCTCCATCTCTCTATCCGTAACTCTACCTCTCAAATAAATAAAGGTCTTTAGAAAAAGAACAATTCCATTGACCATAGATGCAAAAAAATGTAAATGCCAGGGCCTGCACTATGGCAGAGTGGGCAAAGCTTCTGCCTGTGGGGCAGCATCCCGTGTGAGCACCAGTGAGAGTTCTGGCGACAGCACTTCTGATCCAGCTCCCTGCTAATGCGCCTGGAGAAAGCAACAGAGGTGCTTAGGCCCCTGCATGTATGTGGGAGATTTGGAAGAAGCTCCTAGCTCCTGGCCTGGGACCAGCTCAGTTCTGGCCATTGCATCCACTGGGGAGTGACCCAGCAGATGTGAGTCTCTCCCTCTGTTTCTGTCTCTGTCTCTCTCTCTCTGTGTCTCTCCTTATCTCACCCTCCTGTAACTCTGACTTTCAAATAAGTAAATATCTTGGGATAAACTTTACCATGGATATGAAAGAGCTCATCAATGAAAATTATAAAACATTAATGAAAGAAATAGAAGATACAAAATATGGAAAAATATTCCTTGTTCATGGATTGGAAGCATTAATATTAATAATAAAATATTATTAATAAAATGTTCATACTACCCAAAGAAATTTATTGATTCAATGCAATCTCTAACAAATTCTAATGACATCCTTCACAAAACTAGAAAAAACAGTCCTAAAATTCATATGGAAAAATAAAACACCTCAAATAGCCATAGAATTCTTAAAGAACAACAACAGCAACAATAACAGAAAAAAGCTAGAGATATTCTAGTACCAGATGTAAGACAGAGTGCAGGGCTATCATATCCAAAATAGTATGATACTGGCATAGAAACAGACATGTAGGACAATAGAAACCCCAGAAATAAATTAGCACATCTAAAATCAACTAATTTTTGACAAATGTGCTAAAAATGTTCCATGGAGAAAGGACAGTCTCTTCCACAAACTGTTCTGGGAAAATTGAATTTCCACATTCAGAAGTTTGAGCCAAGACCCCTACCTCACAGCCTATATAAAAGTAAACTCAAACTGGATTGAAAATCTAAACCTAAGACTGGAAACTCTCATATTACTAAAGGAAAACAGAGGAAATGCTGCATTGGCTAGGCAAAGAGTTTTGGGAAAAACTCAAAAGAAAAAATAGACAAATGAGATTATATCAAGCTAAGACGTTCCTGCTCAGCAAAGAAAACAATTTACAATGTGAAAAGACAACTTACAGAAAATATTTGCAAGCTATGCATCTAAAGGATTAATACTCAGAGTATATATGGAGATCAAGAAACCTAGCAACAACAAAATAAGCAATCCAGTTAAGAAATGAGCAAAGGGTATGAATAGACATTTTTCAAAGTAAGAAATACATACATCCAATAGACATATTAAAAATGCTCAGGTTCACTAAAGTTCAGGAAAATGTAAATAAAAACCATAATGAGGCCTCATCTCACACCATAGTTAGAATGGCTATTATCCACAAATAAACAGAAAATGCTGGTCAGGTTGTGGAGGAAAGCATACCCAAATACACTTGTGGTGAAATTGCAAATTAGTACAACTATTATGGAAAGCAATATGGATATTCCTCAAAAACTAAAAAATTCATCTGCCATATGACCCAGCTATCCCACTACTGGGAATACAGCCAAAGGAAGTGAAGTCAGCATATGGAAGAGATACCTGCATTCCCATATTTACAGCAGCCTAATTCACAATAACAAAGGTTTGGAGTCAACCTAGATGTCCATCAGCTGATAACTGGGTTAAAAAAGATTACATATACATTGTATTTATAAAATGTATATATATATATATATGTAATAGAATATTAGCCATCCACAAAAAAGGATGAAATCCTTGCATTTGCAACAAAATGAATGGGACTAGAGATCACTGTGCTAAGTGAAATAAGCCAGATACAGAAAGATAAATATTCTATGCTTTCTCCTATATGTGGCAGCAAATATATATAGATAGTGTATACAAATTATGTGGATTTCATAGTATTTGGTATATAGGGAGTTATAACTAGTCTTCACTGAATTATAGCATATACATGAAAATATACCCATCTTTCCTCACTCTATGATCATTGTCATGAATCCCACTTTATGTGATATTAATATCCCTGTTTTTAGAAAAATAGTATATATATGTGTAACATCTACATATGAAGTGAATATGGCAAAATGCTAAAAATTGTTCAATCTCAAATTTGTTATTTTTTTTTAAATATAATGCTTCTAGGATCGCAAAGAGAAGAAACCCATGTGAACTTTGCCATGAAGGAGTGCCCTGTCTACATTGTCTTGTGCACTACTGAGAACTCCGTTTCCCCCCACCTGAACATGCCAGCAGGTATGAACAAAGCATGCTCATGGAGGTGAGGCCGGGGGCAGGAATGGAGTGAAGGACTCTCATGTGGGCACCTGGGGAATACAGGGGACGGATGACTGGTGGTTTCTATACTGTGAGATGCTGGGGAGAGGGATGCCAGCTTTAAAGAATCTTAGGAATCCTTGGAGTCAGTTGCATTCCTGTTCCTTCACAGGTTTCAGTAGGAAGTCTGGGAAAACTTGCCATTGACTACCTCTTGCAGTGAGACCCTTCCTGGGATGTGACCCTGGGTAGTGAGGGGGCCGCGTGGAATGCTGTGGTTCACGTGGTACGCATCAGTGTTGGCTGACGTTGTATGTGCTTGATTATGGTGATTCCTGATATGCTTGAAAGCCATCTACCTCCCACCGTGAATTTGAGACTTGCCCCGTTACCTGTGGTGCCCTTTGTGACAATTTGCTTTATTTTTTTTGCATGGAATTCCCTTTGTTTCCACTTTCTGGAAATCATCTTTTTACAGTTACCACAAATATCACTTCCTGAAGGCTTCTTGGATAGCGTAGTCAAGCAGAGCCAACCACTCAATTCCATATCTGCAGGATAGAGATGTATCGTGGCTGGTGCCCTGGTCTGAATTCCACTGATTTTTTTTTTAATAGGTCAGTCTTTTCCATCACACAGTGAGCTCCTCGAAGGCTGAAATTACATTAGAAATATTGTATGATTTCAGTACTCGGTAAACGCAGAACTAGAAAAGATAAGAGTGTTCAGGGCTTCTAGTACAGATTTTTGCACATGCTAAATAATAAATATTATCTTGCATTTATTCAGTCTTTGCTGTGTACCAGAGAGTATATCAATGCTTTCATAGGATTATCAGGTTTAATTTGTTTAACCATTCTATGAATAACCTTGTAAGGTAAGTATTATTACCATCATCAGTTTACTTATGAGAAAAATGAGGTTTAAGAAGGAATTAAGTGTGTAGTTCAAACCCCTGTGATTAATAAGTGGCTGAACAGGAATCAAAACTAAAATGGGCTCATGTATTAGACCCCAGGGTTATAGTGCATAAAAGGAAGAACATGAAGAAAGGAACAAATTACATATAAATGAGACGAGGCCCAAAATATTATCAATATGTAATAATTAAATATCATGCCTACATTTCATATAAACACTTCACCTTATATATCCAGATGCTACTGATTATATTTACCATGAAGGGTTACACATGGTTGATTAGAGTCCCTTTCTCAGGCAGTCACCCAGGGAAGCTGTGGGTATACTCAAATAATAATCCATGATTCAGAACACTGCTGCTGCCTCTAAGACTGGCATGTTCTCTTGCATTTCTTCAGTAAAAGCAGCCATCTCTCTCTCTCTTTTTTTTTTTTTTTGAAGATTTATTTATTTTATTTGAAAGAGTTATAGCAAGAGAGGGAGATGCAGAGAGAGATAGAAAGAAGAGAGATCTTCCAACAGCTGGTTCACTCCCCAAATGACCACAGTGACCAGGACTGGGCCAGACCAAAGCCAGGAGCCAGGAGTGTCATCTGGGTCTCTCACATGGGTATCAGGGGCCCAAGCACTTGGGCCATCCTCCGCTGTTCGCCCAGGTGCATTAACGGGGAGTTGGATCAGAAGTGGACTCAAACTGGTGCTCCTATGGGATGCCAGTGCTGCAGTTGGCAGCTTAACCTGCTGTACCACAGTGCCGGCCCCAAGAACAGCCATCTCAAATGTATCTTTGTGGCTGGTGCCACGGCTCACTAGGCTAATCCTCCGCCTTGCGGCGCCAGCACACTGGGTTCTAGTCCCCGTCAGGGTGCCGGATCCTGTCCCGGTTGCCCCTCTTCCAGGCCAGCTCTCTGCTGTGGCCAGGGAGTGCAGTGGAGGATGGCCCAAGTCCTTGGGCCCTGCACCCACATGGGAGACCAGGATAAGTGCCTGGCTCCTGCCATCGGATCAGCGTGGTGCGCCAGCCGCAGCGCGCCAACCGTGGCGGCCATTGGAGGGTGAACCAACAGCAAAAGGAAGACCTTTCTCTCTGTGTCTCTCTCTCTCACTGTCCACTCTGCCTGTCCAAAAAAAAAAAAAGTATCTTTGTGTACCAGGAGAGGACCCCCATCTTGAGTCAGTTGAAAGTCAGTGGAAACCAAGCCTGAGAGACACAGTAGACTAGCAGGCAAGAAGAAAACTCTATTCCCTTACCTCATGAAAAGAATGTAACATTGTGGGAAGGGAATGATCTTTTAAGCCACAGTTTTTATTTCTTAGCTGATACTTAGAAAGCATGTTACGGGGGAAGTTACTTCTGTTTCATACAATAAAACAGAAATGAGAATAGCATCTACTTGGTAGTGTGATTTGGTGTACAGCTGAGGCAAGCTAATGTATGTGAAGACTACAGCACAGTGCCTGACACACAAGAACATGGGCTAACACCCTGACAGGTACGGCTGTAGTGTCACAAGCCTGATCTCCCAGTGTACACGTGAGTGAGTGTACACTGATGTAGAGTACACTCATGACTGTTCCTAATAGGGTGTTGAGAAAAGGCAAGATTGTACCATGTTTCCATGTGTGA
This sequence comes from Oryctolagus cuniculus, assembly GCF_964237555.1. NCBI lineage: Eukaryota > Metazoa > Chordata > Mammalia > Lagomorpha > Leporidae > Oryctolagus > Oryctolagus cuniculus. The sequence goes on along the minus strand of NC_091442.1, from coordinate 112,366,098 downwards.
TCTGCAGAGGGTTCCCTTTGAAGGTGGCTATTAATCCCAGTTCATTAACTCAGATAGCTTTTGAATCCACAAACATCATACTTTAGACACACCTCATACATCTCTGTACCCTCTAAGGTGCTTTGTGCACAATAACATCTCAACAACGACTTGGCTCATTGACTCATAATTTAAGAACTTGGATGGAGAGAATGGTGGTGGGAAAGTGAATACTGTAGAATGGCTTTCTCTCTGGCAACTTCCTTCAACTATTTTGTGCTGAAGACACCGAAATACTAAAAGTGGTGTTTCCTGGGCTCTCCTATTGCTAAGATTTTGGATATAAGTTTGGTTTTGTAATCAGATACACTTGGCAAGACTTGTATCATGGCTAGGCAGGAAAGGCTATGAAACAGAAGACATTCTGTTTCTGTTAATGACCTTGCAGTCTTGCCATGACCCTGGGACTGAGTCTCTGCGGTGCTAGATGCCAGCCTTCTTGTTGTGGTAGAGGGGATAGTTCCCTTGGTGGCCACTTTTGCAGTGTTAATTAAGAAGTCATTCTTGGAGCCAATATCATAGTCTGCTCAATTCCCCTGATAATCACCTAGATTAACTCTAAAAAAATTGTTAAAGAAGTAGCCCGGTCATGTGCAACAAGGCTCTGATGGATACAATCTGTGGTCCCAGAAATAGTGACGTGTATTAAACTCCTGGGGTGGAATTCTGGTATAGGTTGTCCAGTCTGGCTGGTTTGAAGGCAGTGAAGTCCTGGGTACTATTAGACAAGAGAAAATGGGTGACCTAGAGTACTCACTGGTAGAATGCACTCCAGTTGTCAGTACCTACCATTTCACAGAGGCGCAGTGAACTGAGCTGGTGAAAGGGCTGCTAGGTCCTTGCTCTCTGTTTTGCTTTCTGCCAAGGCAGCAGCAGCTTTCAAGATCTGCATACTCTCCCCTTAACAATGTTTGACATTTGTTTGTCATTGCTGGAGGCTCCATGTGCTATTCTTCTGAATGAATTACTGTGGATTTGGATAAGTGACCAAGCCTGTGTTTATATAGGCAAAGGGGTGTGTGTGAAAATATTTACTAACATAAGAAAAATTCATCTGGGGGGTGGCGGAAATAGAGCTGAATTTATGGGTCTTTAAAAGATATGTTATATAAATACATTTCAGTTTTTCTCACAAATTCTCTAGCTCAAACTTTGAGAAATGCCAATCTGTGAAAGGAAAAGGAATAACCTACCAGAGATCATCTCTTTTACTTTTAAAAAATATTTATTTATTTATTTATTTGAAGGCAGAGTTACAGAGAAGCAGAGGCAGAGGTGGAGGGAGGGAGGGAGAGAGAGAGAGAGAGAGACAGACAGACAGACAGAGGGAGGGAGGTCGGGAGGGAGGTCTTCCATCCACTGGTTCACTCCCCAAATGGCTATAATGGCTGGAGCTACACCGATCCAAAGCCGGGAGCCAGGAGTTTCCTCCAGGTCTCCTACACAGGTAGAGGGGCCTGAGGACTTGGGCCATCTTCTACTGTGTTCCCAGGCCATAGCAGAGAGCTGGGTTGGAAGTGGAGTAGCTGGTACTAGAACTGGCACCCATATGGGATGCTGGCATTGCAGGGAGCGGCTTCACCCACTGTGCTATAGTGCCGGTCCTTGCCTCTTTTACTTTTAACCATCTTCTAACACTGGAAGATGCCTGATGTCTTTACCCCTTCCCAAGATGTTTGACAAGCCCCACTCGTTAGGCGATGGGGACTGGTCCTGTCCCCTTATTGACTGTCATGCAAAACAGGATGTTGACTATATATGGACGAAGAGCCCCCAGCAGCACTTTCTTACAATATGGAATTGTGTCTACAAAAACTTGTACCGACCATCCCTATTTTTGTGCCAGATAATATTGTCTACGCAAGAACAAATGGAGCCTCTGCCGTGCAGTAATTGCCAGACGACCCCAGAGTTGATGTGTTTCACTATGCAGTAGAGATAATGTTTCTCCAAGGACCAAGTCTCAGCATTTTTGGCAAATTTAATTTCATATTCCGAGTTTTTTTCCTGCATTACTTCTTTTAAAAACAATAAAAGTGCTGTAACCACTTTTCCTTTTGATAAGAGTCAGGCAGCCCTAGTTTGGTCTTCCCTTGGGTCCTCTGCACAGCAGTTTTATCTCCCTACCTCCTGGCTATGGGACAATTGGGAGATCAGGGCTTCTGCAGACCCTCTTGTCTTGAATGGAGGAGAGGAGTGAGAGGCTGGGCTGTTGGATATGTAAATCTTGCCCCAAAGGCAGTCTTTGTTATCTGCTCTTGGTATGGGAGGCTCATGGTCTCTAAACCCAGAACCCAAAATGCTCAGAACAAGGTTCTGTGAGTTGTTCATGGAGAGGCTATTGAAGCTTAAAAGAAGGAAGCTCGAAAGAAGCCCAGTGAAAAGGACTTGGCTGTGGTGTTTTCATTTCTAAAGAGGAATGGAAGCCCTGTGTTGAAAGAGAGGGAAGATGCATTACTGGCAAAAAGGACCTCAGAATGTTTGGAGACTTGGGACTTCTCAACCGGCCAAACAAGCTGTCCTCTCCTTCAGGGCTTTTGGCCCATAGACCCAGGCAACATCCGCAATGACTTGCAGAGCCAGTGGCATCCAAGTCGGGCAGAATAAACAGAAGAGTGCTGGCTTCCAGGGCACCATCAGTGGTGTCTGGATTTGAGCTCTCTACCCTGATTTCCATTGCTCAAGGTATTCTTGTACTCTTTTCTATTCTTATTGATTCTCGCTTTCCAAAAGTTCCTTCAGTGCCTCTGCCTAGGCCCCCACCCCAACCCTCAGCCTGACTGATGGGCTTCTGAGAACCTGCCTGTCCATTTCTGTGTCTTCAGTGTGTCTTCTTCCACATTACAGGGGCTTGTTTATATTTGCAGAAGGCACGGACTGATGGCTCTTTGCTTAGGAGATAGCCCAGTCATGCTTTAATCTAGGTTGGCAGGAGCTCCATTATTTCTACATGAGTGGCTCCAAGTTGCCGCCTCCTGAAACTTTTGCTGGGCTCCCTGCTCACCAGATTCTTCCCCAGGATTAGTGATGTCAGCTCTCATGAAACTGTCTACAAACTTCGAGTGTGATACAGCTTTATCTAAGACCAAATGACTCTCTGTCCCCCTGAATTCATGCTCTTTTTCACACTAAGGTCTTTGCCTTTTCTATCCTGTATGCCTGAAATGTTTTTTGCCCCATTCACTTGGCCTACTCCTGTCAAGTAAGACCAGTCCATGCCATGCCTCTTATTTCACTTAGTCTAAGAAGGAAGGATTTTGGGGCCGGCGCTGTGGCATAGCGGGTAAGCTGCTGCCTGCAGTGCTGGCATCCATATGGGTGCCGGTTCGAGTCCTGACTGCTCCACTTCCCATCCAGCTCTCTGCTACGAGCTGGGAAAGCAGCAGAAGATGGCCCAAGTGCTTGGGTCCCTGTACCCACATGAGAAACCCAGAAGAAGCTCCTGGCTCCTGGCTTTGGATCAGCACAGCTCTGGCCATTGTGGCCAATTGGGGAGCGAACCAGCAGATGGAAGACCCCCCTCTCTCTCTCTCTCTCTCTCTGCCTCTCCTCTCTCTGTGTTACTCTGACTTTCAAATACATACATAAATCTTAAAAAGAGGAAAGATTACCTTTCTGCCTCCCCACCACACTGGCTCTGGGTTTGAAGCTCTTCTATCACTCCCACCTTCTGCAGTAACATTTACCAATCTGTAGTCTAAGTACCCATTCATTTGCTTCCCTGTCTCCCCTCCCCCAGTAATCTTTAAATTTTTTGAGTTTGGGCTATAGCTACCTCGTTTAAAAGTATGTCCTCAATACACAAAAGATGCTCAAAACTATGTGCTGAATAAGTGATTTTAATCCAAAAATTTCATTGAGCATATCAAAGCATTGGAATAGCCCCTCATAATTCTGTGCCCATTGTTTGAGGAGTTAGGATGTGGTAGGGAAGGAAGCATCAAAGAAGAAATGGAGGGAGACAGGAACAGAAGAGGAATTTGGAAAGAGGCAGGTTCTCCCAAGAGACAGCAGTTGTCTCGGTTCCAGAGCTAGAAATTAGAGGTTGTAGGCTTTATCTGGGTCAAGTAGTGATAGCTCCTTTCAATGGGCCATGACCCTTCTGACTGAGCAGAACCCACGGTGGCACTGTGTCTCCTTTTAGTGTAGCGCCTCCTCCACCATTTCTTGGGGGTTGTGTTATAGTCATCAAATACTCCTTAGTGCTGGGAGCAGGTATTCAGAGAGTAGTAATGATATGGCCCCTGCTTTTAAGGAATTCATGTTCTGCTGGGTTAGATACACATGCAAATCAGTATTTCTAAATAGACAAATATTATAGAAAAATTTACAACATGAAATTAGGAGAACATTGTGCTAGAATACAAAGAATAAATAGGAATTTCATTGAAGGTGAAAGGAAGGACAAGTCACGTATGCTGACTGGCATGCGCCAAGACGTGGTGCTGTGAAGGAACATGGCATTTTCAGGCTACAGGTGTGGCTGGTGCAGAGGGGTGGGATGGAGAGGTGAGCTGGGTGCTGGGTTAACAATGAGAAAGGTCTGAGTGATTCTAACACAACGGCAGGCTATGCCATGGGCCCAAACTAGCCAACTGCTTGTTTTGGTAAATGCCAATTTTATTGCAACAATGCCAAGGCTATTCATCTACTTATTGTGTCTGGTTTATGAGCACTGCAAGGGCAAGGCTGTGTAGTTGCCACAGAAATTGTCTGGCTCACAAAATCAAAAACAGATACCAACTGGCCTTTTACAAAAAAGTTTTTGGGCCGGCGCCGCGGCTCACTAGGCTAATCCTCCGCCTTGCGGCACCGGCACACCGGGTTCTAGTCCCGGTCGGGGCGCCAGATTCTGTCCCGGTTGCCCCTCTTCCAGGCCAGCTCTCTGCTGTGGCCACAGAGTGCAGTGGAGGATGGCCCAAGTGCTTGGGCCCTGCACCCCATGGGAGACCAGGATAAGTACCTGGCTCCTGCCATCGGATCAGTGCGGTGCGCCGGCTGCAGTGTGCCGGCCGCGGTGGCCATTGGAGGGTGAACCAACGGCAAAGGAAGACCTTTCTTTCTCTCTCTCTCTCTCACTGTCCACTCTGCCTGTCAAAAAGAAAAAAAAAGTTTTTGTACCCTTCTCCTGAGCTGGGGAGTGACATAGCCAACCTGACATTTTAGAAAGGTCACTCCAACAAGTGTGTGAATCTCTACCTAAGACCTCATTTGGAAAGATAAAAGATGAAGTGTCTAGAACACTTGAAAACCTCCAGCTTGCTGAATAAAATACAAGACCCCCATCACATGGGGTATTATTATGATTTCTTCACAACCCCTATTACCATCACCAACTTAGAAACCTGTTGATATATGAGTTTCTAAACTCTAGTAAATTCCTTTATGGCAAAGCATTTTAGTCTTCTGATTTCTTCATCTTTCTACCCAAGGCCTTTCACTGCTTGCAACTTACAGCTTAATAAATGGATTTAATTGAATCATTGAATGACTGCTCAACTGACGTAGAGACTTATCACCTCTGAGCATCCCTGCCCGGGTGTCTATTTGTAGGTGGGAAATGCACAACAGAAAGACACGGTTCTTCACCCTGTGTGAGGCCCCATGAGTGGCTCTGGCTTGAAGACAGTTTTTACACAGATGTGTCTGGATCTCTTTTGCCATCAGATGCTTTGAAAGGGTCTTTTTTGAGGTTTCATCCAGGATGAAGCCCCTGGTAGACATGTCCTGGGCAGCCCTGGTGAGAAGAAAGCAAGGTGAAGGTTGAGTTTGCTTCTGGCCACCAAGAGTTCTTTATGAGGCTAATGAACATTTGCAAATGAAGATTAAGGGCCAGGCAAACAACTCAGCAAGTGATAACTGCAAAGCTGAGTTAATCTTAATGAAATCTGCAACGTATATTTATATAAATCATAATGACTCTTGCTTGCTTTCTGTGTAATTTGCTCAGATGGGTTTGGAATGAGTTTGGAATGATGCAGCCAATTGTTTTGCCACTGACTTTGTCCTATTTTGAAGAGCTCCTCCACAGCCCACACTCTTCTAACAATGACATCCAGCTGCTCCCGTGGGACCTCCAGCCTGCTGAAAATGTGTTATGTTTAACTCCTCACCCTCCTAGGAGAGCCAGGAGTTGTCTTCCAAACTGAACCTCAAAGAGGATGGGTTGGAAGGAATTGTGGGTGGGATGACTATTACCAGGCCCCTATTAGCAGAGATTTCCTTTCATCCCATAACAATTCTCCATCCTGATGTCTCCAGGGATTCCAGGATCCCCCAGAATCAAGTTCCTTAGCAATCACTGCTGTCGTTATGCCTCAGCTTGCCCTTGTGAGCACAGAGATGCCAGGTCCAAGCACGACAAGGCAGAGATAGCACACTGGTGGTATGTGCTAACCTCTTCCCTCTGATTCACTCTCCAGCCTAATCCCCACCCCCTCATGCCCCTCTGTGCTCAACTGCAGCCCTCCTTTTAATTCCATGGTTCTCCAGAAATTGTTCTGAGGATGACTTGCACTAAAACAAGCTAACATGTTTATCTAAAATGCTCCAAATCTCATAGAATGAAGCCCAAGAATGTGCATTTCAAAAAAAAAAGTATTTCAAGAGCATAATGACAGAGAGGGAGAAACAAAGTTCTTCCATCCATTGATTCACTCCCCAAGTGCCTGCAACAGCTGTGCCAGGCCAGAGTCAGGAGCCAGGACCTCCCTCTGGGTCTCCCACTCAGATGGCAGAAACCCACATACTTGAGCTATCGACTGCTGCCTTCCCAGGGGCATTAGCAGGAAGACGGGTCAAACAAGTGGGCAGGGCTTGATCCCAGGCACTCCGATTTTGGATGCCAGCATCCCAAGTGGCAGCTTAACCTGTTGCCCCACAACACCTGCCCCAAGAATGCACATTTTAACAGACTCCCTGGGTGATTCGAGTGCTATTTCAAGTTTGAGAACTGTTGAGTTTAACCTAGATATTGAGAAGACTGCTCTCAATACCTAGGATGTGATGGAGTGTGCCTTGGTCAGTTCTGATTTTTGTCTCATTCTTTTATTTCTGGACTCTTGCACTTGTCACTTTGTCTAGTTGAGCCCAGTGGCTCCCATCATTCTGCAGAGCAGGCTGCATCTCATTTTCCTGTTAGATCTCAGCAGAAATGTCCCTTCCTCAGAGATGCCATTTAAAGTACATTTGAAGCTCTTCTTACAACTTGCTTCCAGTCGCATCATACTGTGTCTTTTCTTCAGAGCGTCTGTAATTATGCAGTTGCTCAGTTACTCGTGTTTACCATGCTGTATCCCAAGGGAATGTAAGTTTTATTAAGGGCAGGAACCTCGTTTGTCTCATTCCCTGGTGAATTTCCAGAACCTAGCCCAGCACCTGACATGTTGTAGGCACTCAGTGAATATTCGCCAAATGAACATTGCTGTATTCAAGGAAGGTGGCAGATTTTGAGAGGAGAGGAATTGAGTCCCTCATGCCATTGCGAGGAAATGGCCCGGAGCTTCCAAATGACAGAACAGAGGCAGCTGTGCTATGCTGTTGCGTACCGTTGGACAGCTCTGGTTTGTAGGACTCCTACCACGTCACCCTGATCTATCTTTGTGGCCAGTCTCTCATTACTTCCCCCTATGAGCACCCTGTACTCAGCTTCACATTTCCTGTTCCTGCAACTTGCTCTCACTTTGCCTCCTAGACCTTCCTGCAACTGGTCCCTTCCCAACATGGTGTCCTAATTCTAACCTTCCACAATCTGGCTCTAAGGTGCAATCAGTAAATACAGAAGCATTTAGTGAGGGACTTATTGGTGCCTAGCATTGGGTCTAAAGGACTGAAACACTGTCAGTACTTCTGAGGAAGGCACTTCCTCTGCTGGGTCTCACTTGACTTACCATCGCTGCCCAAGGTGTTTGTATGGTTCCACAGGCTCCTCCAGTCCTGGGAATTCTCTGATGCTAGTAGTGGAGTCAGGGGCATTGTGTCAGGCCATAGGAGGGAAGGGGTATCTGGATAGACTTTCTGCAGCTCCTCCAAGGCTGCTGTCTAGAAAAACCCCACTCTGTCTTTCATGGCTCTTGTCATCTTTCGCCTCAGTGCCTCTCAGGCAGCTGGGCAATGTTTAACATTGGGCAGAAATCAATGCAGCCAATTTCTGAAAAAACACACAAACAGTCCCAGTGTCATGTTGAGGACAATAATAGATTAGCAGCACCTCGGAATCAGAGGAGTCATTAAATATTGGGTTTCCCCAGAGCCTTAGCAGGAAAGGAGCTTCCAACATCAATGTCAGCTTGCCCTCAGTGGGAAACCTGAGGCTCAGGTCTTCTCTCTACTGGAAGACAAATTTGTGTGTGTGCGAAGCTGCCAAGAGGGTCATGGCTACACGCGTCCCACCCAACAGCATTCTACCTGCTCTGTGTGCCCTACCCCTGTGCAGGAGCAAAAGATGAAATTTGAATGAACTTGAATTGTCCTTAGATCCACTTCCTTTCAATGCACGTCTGAGCTGGGTAGGAATAGACCTCTAAGGACTCCCCTCTCCACCAAAATAAACAAAGGCGCACATGAGCTTTGGGGACAGACAAAGCTGAGTTGGAATCCTGAAACCTCCTTTGATTGGCTGGAGGATAATCGATCACATCGCTATCTTCTTGGGCTTCCTCTTCTGCCGAGGGACTATTGGAAAGATCATTAGCTGTCACACTTGCACGAAGGGCCTGCCAGCTTGCTGGGGATGTTGCAAGTGACCAGCAAGCAAAGCTTTTTTTTTTTTTCTTCCATTTGTCAGTCATTCAGATCAGCACTTTGGGCCTACATGGTCATCTTTAAAAATAAAAATATTACCACCATCCCCCTTCAGCCTCAGTTTGAAGTCCTAGTGCTTGGTGGAAGGTGTAATGCTGTTTGTCACAGGCCAGGTTCATCCACCTGACTTCTGATCATGCTCATCACCATGCATAGCCCTCTACTGTGGTGCTTATTAAATCGATCACAATTGCTTGAGCCGTGTCCCAGCTCCCCTCCCGAGAGAGAGAGTTATTTAAGGACCTGAGGATTGTGTTGGTTTCTGGATCCCTATCACCAGGCAAAATGCCTGCTACACCAGAGTGTTCTGATTTCCTGTGTCCTAGAGATTAGGAACCGCACACTGGAAGAAGGGGAGATGTAGTGACAGCAGCAGATAAAACAGCCAATAGTGGGGCAAAGAGGTCAAGAGGGACTCCTGGCTCTATTATTTACAGAAATCTAATATATAACAGCAGAATTTCATAGGAAAGAAATGACTTTTTATTCTCTACACACTCATCCATCTGACAAATATTTATTGAACATTAATTTTGCATGAGACACTGTGCACAGAACTAGAGTGAACTCCTCAGACAGGTTTCTTCAATGCAACCCATTCAGTTAGGAAAGGATGGGTCAGATGGCCCTGAAATAAGAGTCACTACAACACCGCAGACATCTGCTTTGTCTTCAAGAGGCTCAAAGTCTGACCAGAGAGATGAGATTAAAAAGCAAGGAATAATTACATATTTAAGATAATAACCCTATTAATCTGTTGTGGCAAATATTTTGTTAGTTCACTCTTTGCTTTTAATTCTGTTTACATAGATTTTGACATGAAGGGTCTTTAAATTTGTATGTAGCTAAATACATCACTCATTTTCTTTCAGCCTTTTGGGGGTGTATGTGTGTATGCTGTGAAGGTTCCGATTGTCTCTGTGTTGGTGGGATGTTTGTTGTTGTTAATTGGCAATTTTTACTTCTATCCATTGGCATAATATTGAATTTGCAATATGAAAATAACATTTTTAATTTTGCAAAGGAAAACATTATAAAATCAAACACAATACACAAGGATTGAACAAAGAACTTAAGTATACCCAGGAAAAGTATAACTGTTCCAACTCACCTGTTTACAAAGGCAAGGAAACGTGTATTACTTTCTTTGAGAATTAGTTCCAGGAAAAAAAATGTCAAACTGAAAAAAATCCTACTTCAGTCATATTGAAAATTAATCTCTATGGACTAGCTGTTTTACTGTTTTATTTAATTAAATATTTTTCTATTAGACAGACAGACAAGAGTGAGCTCCCCAGTGCTGGTTTACTGCCCAGGTGCCAGCAATGGCTAAGACTGAGCTGAAGTCAGAAGTCAGGGACTCATCTAACTGTTCCGTGTGGGTAGCAGGGACTTACTTAACTGACCCCTCGCAGGTGGATCCAGAACCGGGTATTGAACACAGGTTCTGTGATACGGGACACATTCATCTTAACCTCCAGGCAAAACAGCCACTCACTAACTATTTTAACATGTAAGATAGGTTGTAAAAATGAGGTGCGCATGAGGAGTGAGAAGTATCCTCCTAGGAGCTGTGCCACCATAGGACTGGCTGAGAAGGGAAAGAGTCACAGAAATGAGCCTGCAGTCAGATTCAAGGAGCATTTATTGAAATTGCTAAAATATAGCTCATCAGCCAGCACAAGTGTGTAGATGTCCACTTCGATTCCCATTTTAAAGGTGAAAAAACTAAGATTCAGATACCAAATTATTCTCCTAAGACGTGTGACTACTGAACAGTACATTTGAAATTCAGACCTGTAACTCCAGATCAAATCCATTGGAGACCCTTGAGGAGGTCCCCATCATGGAGCCTGAGATCTCTGGCCGTGTTTTTCCTCCTGCAGGCGGCAGCTGTGCCCCACACTGCCCTTGCCAGCTGCTTCGTGGGCTGTAGCAGCTCTGGGGCTCTGGGCACCAGCACAGTTGATGATTCCAGACTTCATGAGAAATCGGGGTGAAGATGGTTCACTGAACATACTTTTTATTTGTTTCCTCCTGTGACCCGATTCAACTCGTAGTAGGGGGACATTTTTCAAAGTTTAAACCTACCAACAGAAATAGAAAAAGAAAGCCCTGTGGGCAGCTGAGAGTCAGGAGGATCCAAGAAAGCCAAGGTGAACTGCAAACAGATCCAGCAGTCAGGAGGGCCCAGCAGGAGGGCCCCGGTCCACATAAATAGGTGGAGAGTGCAGGGCTGGAGACAGGAGTGACTGAACATACCCGGAGGAGGAGCCAGTGTTAAGCCCATATGAGCGCCCATTTGAGTCCTGGCTACTCCACTTCCAATCCAACTCCCTTGGTAACGTGCCTGGGAAAACAGTAGAAGGCGACCCAAGTACTTGGGCCCCTGCCACCTATGCAGAGACCCAAATGAAGTTTCTGGCTCCTGGCTTTGGCCTAGCCCGGCTGGGGGTGAACCAGGAGATAGAAGAACACTCTCTCTCTCTCTCTCTCTCTCTCTCTCTCTCTCTCATTCTCCTTTTCAAATAAATAAATATTTTTTTTTTTCAAAAAGAAAATATATGGAAGAAGGATTTCACCTCACCCCTCTCCCTATGGGGCAGGAGAGCTGTGTTTGCACTCTGGTGATGGCAACAGGGAGTGAAGTGGGGGCTTTTGGCCCTTTTGGTCATGAGGCTGAGCAGGAGCAGCAGGCACCGGGAGTTAACACGGGGGCTTCAGGGGGAATGGGCATGATGGGCTCTGGTCCTATTCTGACTTCTGACTCTCTCGGCACCTCGGATCCTGGATCCTGACCGCAAAGTGTTCTGCTCCTGCAAGCAGGAGATGCAACAATTCTCCTTGGGAGTGTGGGCTGCCTGAGAGAAATATGTAAATATGCCGCTGTCAAGGTCTCCTGACCAAGTGGCAAGCACATGAGCCTGGCCAATTAGCATTTGCCCTATCCAAAGGAAGCTTCCAACCAACTGTTTAATGGCTTACTGTCTTAATATGGAGTAGAAGAAAACTAAATTCTCATGCAGGTGGTGGTGGTGGTGGGGGATACTGTGTCCACATGAAAAAAAAAATAGGAAGCTATAAAAAAGGATCATTCAGAAAGCAAAAAAAAAAAAAAAAAGGACTCTTGGAAATGATAATGATGGCAATAGAATTAAAACTTAATGGCAAGCACAAATAATAAACTTGAAGTTAGACTTGCAAAATATCAATGGAAATGAATAGAAGTTCTAGGAAGAGAGAATATAGAATAGCACAGGAGGGAAAGCTATAATATATGGTAGAGATAGAGAGAGAGATAGAGATAGAGATAGGGAGAGAGGGAGGGAGAGAGAGAGAGAGAGAGAAAAGAGGAAAGTTTCCAGAACTGAGAAGGCATGAGTTTCCAGACCAAGTATGCAGCCTAATGGATGAGCAAAATGAACACAAAGGCAAATCATGGCATTTTTGAACTCTGGAGGCGAAAAGATCCTTAAATCTCCTATAAAGAAAAAAAAGTCACCCTCAAAAAAACCAAACATTGGAACATCATCAGAATTCACAACAGCAAAGGGGGATGAAAGACAAAATTACTATCCCTGTTGAAATCTGAAGGACAGTGTCATCCAATCTACAGCTCCGTGTCTACAGGAGTCGATTCCGTGTGAGCACTGATAAATGCTTAGCTCTTTACTTCCTCTACAAACTTCCTCTGGGACCCAGGAGACAGAGACAGGAGAGCTAAGAAACAGTAACCCAGGGAGGAGCAGGAGGTGGGTTCTCCAGCTCTAATGTCCCTGAGGAGCTGATGCTTAAGAACATGATGGTGTCCGAGTGTGTCCGGGGGAGGTTTACACAAGTGTTAAAATTTGGGAATTTGTGATAGAACATAGGAGAGTGTGTGTCAGGATGACAAAAGGTAGCTCTGCTGTGGAAGATGGGACATTAGATAAGAAAGGATATGGATGGCCGGCGCCGTGGCTCACTAGGCTAATCCTCCGCCTTGCGGCGCTGGCACACCAGGTTCTAGTCCCAGTCGGGGTGCCGGATTCTGTCCCAGTTGCCCCTCTTCCAGGCCAGCTCTCTGCTGTGGCCAGGGAGTGCAGTGGAGGATGGCCCAAGTGCTTGGGCCCTGCACCCCATGGGAGACCAGGAAAAGCACCTGGCTCCTGCCATTGGATCGGCGCAGTGCGCCAGCCGCGGCGGCCATTGGAGGGTGAACCAACGGCAAAGGAAGACCTTTTTCTCTGTCTCTCTCTCTCTCTCACTGTCCACTCTGCCTGTCAAAAAAAAAAAAAAAAAAAAAAAAGGATATGGAATCGGAGTAGCTTACCTGACTCAGCTGTGAACGTGTCCCACAGTCTTCATTAAAACAGATGGTGCCAGACTTAGGCAGGTTCAACTTTTTTTTTTCTTTTTGATGCTGCAAAAGTCATAGAAGCCAGGCATTGAATTTTGACTTTTATTATTTTCCAGGGTTACTAATGCACAGTGCTAGTCTCTTTCCTGATTCTGGGCAGCAGCAGTGAGCTCAGTTCCCAGTCAGCCCCCAGAGGTGAGGGAAAACAGCCAACACCAGACACCATGCTGTATTGCTGCACTAGGCTATCCAAAATGTTAGCTGCATCCAAAGTTGATGGGTTTACCAGAACATGACCCCATGCTAAGTTCAGGAGCATCTGTGCCAATATGGGGTAGCTTCTTATCCTCTGAAAGTGAGGCACCAGTATCTGATAACCATATCTGGGAGATTATGACCTTGCAAAGATATAGGTATCCTATTTTGAGATATGAAAGTGAGTGTTCAAAACGCAGCTAGAAGAATTGCAAATGATTGCCTCTGGGGACAGGGTTGGATGAGGTTGGGGCAGGGGCAAGGACAGTGGTAAGAACTGCTGTTTTTCATAAGTCTTCAGAGTGATTTGACTTCTCCTATAATGCTCATGTATGAAATTAAAATTACATTAAAAACCAACACCTGCAGGCAGAGGGCAGGGGCCGCATGGGTCATGCAGGGTGATGATTTTCACTGCATTTGATAGGAAATAAAGGGAACGGGAAAGGAGCAGGCATAGTCAAGCAATTTCTCTTTTGTGGAAGTAAACCAAGACTCAAAGTTTGGTTAGGAGCCCACGCTGTGGTGCAGTGGGTTAAGCCATCACTTACCATGCTGGCATTCATATCCCATATCAGAGTGCGGGTTTCAGACCTGGCTGCTTCTGATCCAGCTCTCTGCTAAGGCACCTGGAAAGACAGTGGAAGGTGGCCCAAGTGCTTGGACCCCTGTCACCCACATGGGAGACCCATCCTGGCTTCAGTCTGGCCTAGGCCCAGGCATTTTGGTCATTTGGGGAGTGAACCAGTGAATGCATGATTCTCTCTCTCTCTCGCTCTCTTCATTTCTCATAAATAAATAAAATCTTAAAAAAGAACCCACAAATTTTGGTTGATATCTGAAGGTAGGTGCACCAAGCTTGGAAAACACTATTCAAAACTGCAAAGCAGAAGCACACACATCTCATTTGATTCTCCAGCGAATCTATTATCATCATAGGAAAATGAGGGTAATAATTTATCTCCATCTTGCAAATGAGGAATCTGGAACTCAAGATTAAGTGACTTGTTAAGGGCACCTGAGTTCTGAGTTGAACTGGGGCATTGGAAGCCCGACTCAGCACTTTCTCAGTTTGCAGGGCTAGTTACTCTGAAGTAACAGGTGCAGCCTGAACCTCTGTGAAGGCTGGAAGCTTGGCACAGATAGTACGCAGCCCAAGAGGGGCGTTTATCTGGGTAGTTATTGATTAGCCATCTATGTCCATTCAGTTACGCAGTGCTCAACCCGGTGGCCAGCAGTTACTGCTTTCCTTGACTTTGCCAGAGGAATTGGTAAAATGTGGTGACTCCAGCAGCAGCGGCTGTGGCTTGGAGTAAGGGCTGCCTGGACATCTTGCTCTCCATCAAGTCTCTCCTACTTGCTTTCCATTTGTCGGCATTCCCTGCACTCCAGTCTCATGATGTGGCTTGGAAATTGAATTCTGTGGTCCTGGTGATTTTGACCAACTTGTCCCAGCCCAGAGCTGTCTTGGATTTAGTACTGGAAGTCCCACACTCAGGTGGAGAGCGGCGGTTTGTATCCATGGGGAGGTGATTGTTGAGCACCTTCATGAAGGTGTGCTGGGTCAGTCCACACTCTCAGACAACACAGCACCTTGTGAGTAGCGCTCTGGGAGCTTGTGGCTTCTCACGTCTTGGCTTCAGCTGACTTGGAAGCAGGGGTGCTGTGTGCTATTCCCACCCCTCTTGCTTTCCATCACCTCTGCTCTTAACAAAAACCTGGCTTCAGGCTCCTGGGCATGTTATCTATTTTTATTTTTAATTTTTGCAATGAAAGATAATTTCATTTAAGTTTCTTGATATTTTTATGTTTACATTATTCCCCCCAGAAACCTTTTATTTAAGGAATACAAACTTCATGTATATCATATATACAACTTTAGGAACATAGTGATTCTTAAAATTTATTTAAATTTATCTTAAATTTTAAAAAGGATATATTTCATATATTATCGCTCCCCCTCTTCATGGAGGAACGACACAGGACCCTGCGCTGTTCTTTTGTCTGCTCGGCCCTTCCCGGGTTTGCTGCTGGTTCTTCCCGGGTTGGCTACCAACCCTTCCACCTCCGTGGAAGGGCGGTTCCCCCTGCCACTTTCCCCGCTTCCGCGGGGGAGCGGCACACCACCAGCCGGCTCTCTCGGGGGCTGCTCAGGTGTTCCTTCAGATAGATGTTCCTGGTGCATGTTGTCTCTCTCCTCCTTTATAGTCCTCTTCCACCAATCCCAACTCTGCTACCCGTATGCCGAGTACGCTGCTCTCCTCCAATCAGGAGCAGGATCAGCTCCTGCAGGTTACTGGTTGAACTGGAGGCAGCTGTGTAAAAGTTGTTTTTACTCCTCTCCCAGCGCCATATTGTGGGAGAGCAGATGCATAGAATAAGTCTTAATTCCAGTAACTTAGTCTAGTCCGAGTTGCTCCCCACAATGTATTTCGTATATACAGTTTTAAGGGTATAATGTTAGCTGATGCCGCAGCTCACTGGGCTAATATTCCACCTGCAGCGCCGGTACCCCAGGTTCTAGTCCCGGATGGGGCACTGGATTCTATCCTGGTTGCTCCTCTTCCAGTCCAGCTCTCTGCTGTGGCCCGGGAAGGCAGTGGAGGATGGCTCAAGTACTTGGGCCCTGCACCCGCATGGGAGACAAGGAGGAAGCACCTGGCTCCTGGCTTTGGATCAGCGCAGCACCGGCCGTAGCAGCCATTTGGGGGGTGAACCAATGGAAGGAAAGCTTTATTTCTGTCTCTTTTTCTCTCACTGTCTAACTCTGCCTGTCAAAAAAAAAAAAAAAAAAAGGAGTATAATGTTATCTTCCATACCCCCGCTCCCATGCTCCCTCCTTCTTTGTACTTTTAATTTTTACAGTGACAGACTTTCAATTTACTTTACAGTCACAAGTTAACCCTCCATGAAACAAAGACTCCAACAAGTAGTGAGTAGAAAAACCACTGTTTCTCAAGAGTGTAGACAAGGGCTATAAACAATAATCAAATCTCAAAATATCAGTTTCACTCCTATACATTGCATTGTTTGTATTTCAACAGCCTCAGGTGCCTCAGTGGGACTAAGAGGGTTTCATAGGGATGATAAAAACATTCTGCTATCTATCACATGTTTACTATGTGTCAGAGGTTCTATTAATTCCTGTCTACATGTTGTCACTATTTAGTTGCATAATTTTTGTCTCTCTTCCATAAAACATAAAGTCCATAAGGCAGGAATGTGAAGAAAACATTTACTACCAGTAAACGTGTGTGTGTGTGTGTGTTTGTATTCACCTATATCCTGCATATGTGTAAGTTCAACACATGAATGGCTTTATTCTATCTTACATGATCTTTTTAAAAAGGTTAATTTATCCATTTGAAAGGCAGAGTTAGAGGAGAGAGAGAGAGAGAGAAAGAGAGAGAGAGAGAGAGAGAAAGAGAGAGAGAGAGAGATCTTCCATCTGCTGGTTTACTCCTCAAATAGCCACAACAGCTGGGGCTGGACCAGGCCAAAACTAGGAGCCTGGAGCTTCATCCAAGTCTCCCATGGTGGTAGGGGTCCAAGCTCCTGTGCCATCCTCCCCTGATTTCCCAGGTGCACTAGCAGCAAGTTGGATCAGAAGCAGAACAGCTGGGAGTGAATTTGTTTTACTAATAACATAGTTGTTTATTATCAAATATTATGTATTAGATGTAATCTTTTATATGACTGGCAGAGCAGGAGGCTATTTGTAAATTTTGTATTTGGTTAACATGCAATATTTGTACAGTTTATGGGAGACAGTGCAACACTTCAGCACTTGTATACAATATAGACCAATGCCATCAGGCAGTCAGCACCCCCACCTCCCTACCCCTTCTCCATGTTTGGAGCCTATTGTGACACACTGGGGTGAGTTGTCACCTCCCCACTGTGTTGTGAAGCACTACTATTAGGTCTGTCTCACTGCGTTTCAGTACCTGTTGTCCTGCCCCTCCCCCACCCTTTCTAGCCTCTAGTACTCACTAGCCTAAATTAATACTCATTTTTCTAAACATTTGCACAAGAGAGAGGACAATTTAGCATTAGTCTTTCTGTGAATGACTTATTTCATGTAATGTAATTAACTTCAGTCCTATGCATCTAGCTGCAAGTGTCAGGATTTCATTCTTTATGGCTGAATATTCCATTATGTACATACACCACACTGTTCTTTTCCATTCATTCAATAATGGACAGTGAGGTTAATTTTATAACTTGGCTATGATGAGAATGCTGCGATAAACATGGGGGTGCAAATATCCCTTTGATATGTTGATCATTTCCCCTGGATAAATGCCCAGCAGTGGAATTGTTGCATCCTATGGTAGATCTGTTTTTACTGTGCTGAGGAACCTCCTTACTGTTCTCCATAATGGTTGCACTAATTTGCATTTCCATTTACAGCATATAAGCGTTCAGTTTTTCTTCGCATCCTTATCAACATTTGTTATTTTTGTCTCTTTGGTAATAGTTATTGTAACTGGTTTTGATCTGTATTTCCCTGATGGCTAATTATATTAAACATTTCTTCATATATTTGTTGGCCATTGACGTTTCTACTTTTTAAGGTCTTATTCTATTGTGGAGGGAAGGGAAGAATAGAAGGAGGGAGGAAGGTAGGAGAAAGAGAGATAGGGAGGGAGGGAGGGAGAGAGCAAGTGCAATCCCAGTCACTGGGTCATTCCTGAAATGTTCACAGAGGCTGGTGAACTCATCTCCTAGATGGATGGCAGAAACCCAGCCACTTCAGCCGCCACCTCTGCCTCCCAGCATTTCCATTAGCAGGAGCCAGACCAGGGCATCAAACCTAAGCACTCCAGTGTTGGCGTGGAGGAGTCTTAACTGCCGTTTTAACTGCGAGGCCAAACTCCTGCCCTGTGCTTTTACCTTTTGTGAAAAGTATTTTTGGAGGTTTTTCCCATTTCTTTATTGTATTTTTATTGTTGAGTTATTTATGTTTCCTTTATATTTAAGATAGTAGTCCTTTGTCAGATGAATAATTTGCAAATGTTTTCTGTCATTCTATTGCTTCTCTCTTCACTCTGTTATTATTATTATTATTTTCTGTCATGTAGAAGCTTGATTTGATATAATCCTATTTGTCTGGTTTTGCTTTGGGGGGTTTTTATCTCAAAATGTTTGTCCAGAATTCATTTCCTTTATCAATTATCAATGTCTTGAAGCATTTCTCCTATATTTTTACTAGTAACTACATAATTTTAGGCCTTATATTTATGTATTTGATATATTTTGAGTTGATTTTTGTGTAGGGTGGAGGATGGAGGGGGTTAAACTTTCAGTCCCAGACATATGACTATCCAATCTAGCACCATTTATTGAAGAAACTGTCCCTCCCCAGTGTGTATTTTGGGTACCTTTGTCAGAAATCAATTGGCTGTGGATGTGTGAATTCATTTGTTGAACTCCCATTCTATTCCATTGGCCCATGTGTTTGTTGCTATGCCAGGTTTTAGTTAAAACAGCTCCATGATATGTCTTGAAACCAGGTATTATGATGCCTCCAGCTTTGTTCTTGCTCGAGATTGCATTGGCTGTTAAAGGTCGTTGTGCTTACATTGTGAATTTTAGGAGAGTTTTTCTAGGTCTAGGAAGAATCTCTTCGGTATTTTGGTGGGGATTGGATTAAAGTTGTAAATTACTTTGATGGAATGATATTTTAGCAATATTATTTCTTCCAATCCATGAACATAGGAGATCTTTCTATCCTTTTTTATCTTCATTTTTCATTAATATTTTATAATTTTCATTGTAAAAGTCTTTCACATCCTTTGTTAAAATTATTTCCAGATTTATTTTTGTAGTTAAAATTTCTTTTCAATGAGTTTTTATTGTTGTATAAAAATTCTACTTATTTGTATATGCTTATTCTGCAGCTACTGAATTTTTAAAATCAGTTCTAATAATCTCTTGGGGAAGTCTTTGGGTTTTTTAAAAATATATGGGACTGGCTGGCACCACGGCTCAATAGGCTAATTCTTCGCCTAGTGGCGCCGGCACACCGGGTTCTAGTCCTGGTTGGGGTGCTAGATTCTGTCCCGGTTGCCCCTCTTCCAGGCCAACTCTCTGCTGTGGCCTGGGAGTGCAGTGGAGAATGGCCCAAGTGCTTGGGCCCTGCACCCCATGGGAGACCAGGATAAGCACCTGGCTCCTGCCTTCGGATCAGCTTAGTGCGCCAGCCGTGACAGCCATTGGAGGGTGAACCAATGGCAAAGGAAGACCTTTTTCTCTGTCTCTCTCTCTCTCTCACTGTCCACTCTGCCTGTAAATATATATATATATATATATATATATATATATATATATATGACCATAGCATCTGCAAACAGGGACAACATGGCTTTCTCCATTCTTTTATGTGCCTTTTTTTCTTTCTCTTGCCTAATTTCCCTGGCTAAAACTTCTGGTACTGTATTGAGTAGGAGCTGAAAGGGGCAGACATGGGAGGCAGTCGTCAAGATGCCAGTTGGGCTGCTTGCATACCATGCAGGAATGCCTGGCTTTGAGCCCCAGTTCAATTCTACTTCCAGCTAATGCACAACCTAGGGGTCAGCAATGATGGCTGTGATGACTGGGTCTCTGCCACCCCCATGGGATACCCCATTTGAGTTCCTGGTTCCTAGTGTAGTCTGGCTATTGCAGACATTTGGTACGTGAGCCAGAAGACAGGAGCATCTCTTTCTCTCTCTCCCTCCCTCCCTCCCTCTCTCATTCTATCAGCTATCTATCATCTAACTCTCAAATAAAAAGCTTTTTAAAAACAGAGAAGTGGGGGTGGGCATCCTTGTTGGTTCCAGATCTTGGAGCAAACACTTTCAACTTTTATTCTACTTGGCCATATTGAATAGTCTTTTTCATGTGCTGTTGGATTCAATTTGTTAACATTTTTTGAGAATTTTTGCAGCTGTGGTCATCAGGAACATTGGTCTGTGGTTTTCTTTGTTGTTGTGTCATTTTCTGGTTTCAGTACTCAGTTACCTACAGAAAACATGAAGGTGGCTATACCCGTTTTTTTTTTTTTATCATTAAGACATTGATACTCATAAAGGTTCAGTAACTTGCTCATAGGCATGAATATATGGGAGACACAGAATTTGAACTCAGGTTTTCCCAAGCCAAAGATGAAGGCTTTGGTCACCCTCCTGAATGGAGGTAACATATATGAACCACCAACACAGTACTTGGTCCCTAGTAGGGCAGTAAATCCCCTTCCTCTGGCTCCTGTATGTCTTACTGTTTATTGCTATTGCTGCAGACAGCACAAAGACCCATGGGCTATAAATCTGAAGCCCTGGAAACTGCTTCCTCTCTGCCTGCCTGGCACATTCAGGTCTGTTCCAAGGCCAATGGAGTGGCATTAATTGCTGGTGATGAGTGTGTACATCCAAACCAAGGAAGTGGCATCTTCCATCAGCACCTGTCTCTTCATATCACACCGAGCGTAATCTGACCTGACATCCCGTCACCATTTGACAGAAATGTTGCTGCCTGGAGACACAAAAATAATACACTGGAAAGCCCAGCAGAGTGACAGCCAGAACTTCTGAGTGTGACAATTGTGAGTGGCCCGCACAAGTGAGGCTGGACACATGCTGGTGGTTGCTCACCCTGCTCCTCAGTCTAGCATGCCCAGTATCTGCATGTCAAGAGTATGAAGAAGGAGCACATGCCTCTCTAGGTTTGCATCTTGGCTGTGCTTCTGGATAGCTATTCGCTGGCACTCAAGACATCCCTGCCACTTGCCTTCTCTTAATTCTTCTCATAGCTCTCCCAAAACCCTCTGATTGTTTGGGACTTTGCAGTGGTTCCTTTGTTCTTTCTTCCATCCTTAGTACCCGTTTGCTTGTGGGCATCGCCCCTTGTCTCCACATTTCTATCCTTCCCCAAATAAGTTAAAAGAATACATGTGCGTGTACGGGCAGGTGTCACAGAGCCATTGGTGCTCATATTGGACTCCTCCTGCTCCACTCTCATGCAAAGCTCCACCTCACACTGTCTTGTCCCTTTCTCTTCTCTCTCTATTCCTTCTTTGCCCTTCAGCTCCTCCCTCTGGACCCCCACATTCTTTTCACTTTGCCACCCAGAAGGATAGTTTTCCCTGCCACAAGGCATTCAGAAGCAAGAGGGCTTGAAGATGGTTGAGGTTAAACTAGAAAACAGCTATTGCTCTATTATTAATATTAATGTCCACATTGTCCTTTGGGACATACCCCTCTCTCCTGCATGTACCTGGAGCAAGTTGCTTCAACTCCCTCACCTCAGTCAGAGTCAGAGCTGAAGGTGCTGCCGTCTGCATTACAGAGCTCTCCTGCAGTCACTGGGCAAACATTCATCCTCTGTATCAGGCTTAGCAGAGAAGTTATGCCAGCCTTGAATGCTGTGGCTATTTAAGTTAGTTATGGTCGGGGAATGGCATTAAGTCCTCAAGTGGAATTAAGTCCATGCTCTATTGTATTGAACTCATCACGTTGTTGTCTTCCTTTGCCGTTGGTTCACCCTCCAATGGCTGCCGCGGCTGGTGCGCTGCGGCCAGCAACATCGCGCTGATCCGAAGCCAGGAGCCAGGTGCTTCTCCTGGTCTCCCATGCGGGTGCAGGGCCCAAGCACTTGGGCCATCCTCCACTGCCTTCCCGGGCCACAGCAGAGAGCTGGACTGGAAGAGGAGCAACCGGGACAGAATCCGGCACCCCGACCGGGACTAGAACCCGGTGTGCCGGCGCCACAGGTGGAGGATTAGCCTAGTGAGCCGCGGCGCTGGCCACCCTTTACTTCTGATGAAAACTGGCCTTCTGCCTGTTGGCTGATTCCTCATGACTTCCTAGACTCTGCTCACACTCTCTGCCTGCTGGGTCTTTTGAAACCATCCCCTCCACAGTGAAGATAAAAAGTGCACATATGACAATGTGGATTCATGAGGTGTTGCACAATTGCAATAATAAGTGTTTTTGTAATTTGTGTAATAAATGTTAAGTGTAATAAGGTATAGTTTATGAATTGCTAAGGATTCCCCCATGTTTCTTTCTTCCTCTTCCTCTAGCCTCTTAGGAGAATTTTGTGTTTTTCTCACTCAGCTCTTTTCTCCTTTCCTACCTGTTTGGGGATTTTTATATTGTCTTCAGATATCTCTAAGCACATTGTGTGCAGAATCAAGAATCTGCATAGATAGAAAGAGAGAACTATGGGGAGTGGATATGGGAGCTGTTGACTGGTGTGTTCAATTCCCAGGGTCTCTTTTGTTGAGTGAATTGGATTTAAGCAAGAATTTGAAGGACTGAGGGGTGGGAGACTCTACATCTGTGCCATCTAGTACAGTGGCCACCAGATACACACAATTATGAAATGCAAACCTGGAGGAGGAAGAAGGGTAGGAGTGCTGATGGGAGGGCGGGTATGGTGGGAAGAATCACTACGTTCCTAAAGTTGTATTTATGAAATGCATGAAGTTTGTATACCTTAAATTAAAGGTTTCTGGGAAAAAATGTAAACCTAAAGTAAGTAGAATTAAACATGTACTTCATTTCCTCAGTTATCCGAGCCACATTTCAAGTGCTCAATAGCCACAGTGCCAGCCCCAATCCATTGAATTCTAACATAGACATTGGGAGTTGAACATCTACATCAATTTATAACGTTTAGCTACTATATGGAACCATGCAGAAGTAGAACATTTCTATCATCACAGAAAATTCTTTGGACAGTGTTGATCTAGAGCTGTAATAGGATGTGAGAAAATTTAGAGAAGAGAAGGAATATCTAAGAAGTGTTACTGTGAGGTATGAATTAAATTTTCTTTATTTTTCTGTGATATATATATATATATATACACATACATATATAAATGTCGGGCTCTCTGATGGCAGGGATACTTTTGACGGTTGATCTCTATTTTTTCTGTAACTTGGTGTAGAGTTGGTCTTCAAGAGTATACGGTGATGACTCTTATTACAGATGATTACAAAATGGGACTGCCAATTGGGAGCCATAATTATGTAGGAGAAAGGCTATTTAAGTTGGCTTCAGAAAATCTAAATACAAAGTCTAGCTCTTCCACTTTTCACTTATAGTCCACAGATGCTGGTTGATAAGAATGGCTAACTTTCCCACTGCTTGCATATTGTACAGGAATATAAATGTCAGGCAGTGATCATTTACTGAGTTTCCATCAAGTGCAAAGTGTCCAACAGTTCAGGTCTGATAACAAATCAAATGTGAACAAATGGCTCTTCCAGAGGAATTCTGATCATAGCAGACAAAATAGGAAAAAAAAAAAAGACCTCAATAAATCTTCACTTAAATGTATGGACATGTACGCAATCTCAATCTCAATCTCCTCAAAGAAATTCAGGAATGCAGATGGGACTCGGTGTGATCCAGGTTGAGAGGGGTTAATTGGCTTTGGTTCCCTTTAGCTCTGTTCCATCTCCATGAAACTATCTATCCACATCTTAATTGTCTATTATGTGAGATTGAAGTCGGCGAACTCAAAAGGCTTCCGTAGCCTTGGCAACTCATGACTAGAGCCTAGGGAGATTACTGACACCAAAAACAAGAGTGTCAAATTGTTAAGTCAACAACAGGAGTCACTGTGTACTTACTTCTCATGTGGGATCTGTCCTTAGTGTGTTGTCCAATGTGAAGTAATGCTATAACTAGTACTGAAACAGTATTTTACACTTTGTGTTTCTGTGTGGATGCAAACTGATGAAATCTTTACTTAATACATACTAAATCGATCTTTTGTATATAAAGATAATTGAAAATGAATCTTGATGTGAATGGAATGGGAGAGGGAGCAGGAGATGGGAGGGGTGTGAGTGGGAGGGAAATTATGAGGGGGGAAGCCATTGTAATCCATTAACTGTACTTTGGAAATTTATATTTACTAAATAAAAAAGAAAAAAAGAAAAAAATTGTCTATTATGTGTATGCATACAGATGATTATATATATATATATCTGTTAAGTCATAACACTTATGTTTTTTTTTTGACAGGCATAGTGGACAGTGAGAGAGAGAGACAGAGAGAGAAAGGATAACACTTATTGATACTCAATCTCACAGACATTTCAGGCATTCATTGGAACAAGTGAGATGAATTCACTTTTGCAAAGAGACCATCGCCAGATAAAGACTTGTACCTGGAGGCTCCCCAAGTATGAAATGCTGTTTAGATTGGCTTTGTCAAATCAGGGATTTATCTGGCTTGCCTCCTGTCAGTCTTTTGAAACTTTTGTGGGTCTGCACGTTTGGAAAACGAGGGTGGTTATTTGACAGTTTCTTTTTGAGTTTGTTTGAAGACCTGGATGCTTGATAGAATGATCTTGAATTAAACCACTTAGGAAATCCTATATCCTTCCTTTGCTTTGACTATGTCATTGAATCATGTTTCCAAAGGGTAGCAGAGAAAACATACATCACGACTGCACATCTAAACTCCTCCCCAGCCCAGTGCTGCACCAAATCACTGAGGTACAATTCTTTCTCTCTATTTTATGACTTGGAGAAATGAAAGTGTGTACACTGAGGAGATCCTGTTAGGCAGGCCCTAACAAAATATATCTATAAAATGTTTTACAGAGTCTTTGATAGTGAGCCTTAATCACTCTCAAATATCCATTGACTTTTTCCTTGCAAACAGACCCCTCGTGTGTAAAGAAAAGCACTATGCTCAATGAATAATTCTTACTTCAAGTCTCCCATGTAGGAGGTTTAGGATATGCCATAGTTCCCCCAAACAACCAAAATAGTAATCCTAATACAGTATATAGGGTTAGCTAATTTTCATCATGTGACTCTCTACCCATGGTTGATGTCATTTCATCAGTGGTGTAACAACTGGAACATAACATACCAAAAATGTTTTAAAATATACTCTTCCAAAGCAGGTACAAATCAGCTTTGGGAGTTCATTGGTTCTAGCCAATGAAGTGTTAGCTGAATTCTGCAGGGATTTCTGGAAATTTTTCTTCATTTTGGGAAAAAGATAAATGCTATAAACTCATGTAGATGTTTAAGTCCCAAAGTCATGTAGTTGATGGACTGAGGCTGGTGCTGTGATGTAGAGGGTAAACCTCTGCCTGCAGTGCCTGCTTCCCAAATGAGCACCATTTCTGGTCCCAGTTGTTTCACTTCTGATATAGATCACTGCTAATGTGTTTGGAAAGCAGCAGGAGATGGGCCAAGTGTCATGTGGGAGACACGGAAGAAGCTCCCGGCTTCAGATTGGCCCAGCTCTGGCCATTGCCATCTGAGGTGTGACCCCGCAGATGGAAGATGTTTCTCTCTCTCTCTCTCTCTCTTTCTCTCTCTCTCTCTTTCCTCTCTCTTCTCTCCTCTCTCCTCTCTCTGTATAAAACAAAAACAAACCAATAAAAAAAAAAACAACTAAAAAGTTGATGGGTTAAGGGTAGATGCTTGATCTAATTTTGGCACCTGAGAGGTAGACTTGGTGGAAAGTCTTTAGGGTCACCAAGGGCTTCTCTTTTGAAAGTAGCCCTTGTGCGAGGGTAGATTACACAGGAAGTGTGTACTCCCTGTGTCTCTATGCTTCCTGGCTTACCATGTGATGGTTCTTCCATTTGATGGAGACCAGAACTCAGACTAATGGAATTGCCTAATCTTGGACTGTGAACCTCCAAACTGTTAGCCAAAATAAACTTTTCCTTCCCAAGAAACTCCTCTCAGATATTTTAGCTAAAATAATAAAGCTGATCAAAAGAGAAGTACAGCAGAAAGAACCTGTGACCAGAATCAGAAAAGCTAGGCTTCATCTACATTTGTCACTAACTTAACTCCATGAGCTCAGGCAAACTCCCTTTCTCCTCTGACCATTTCCTATGAAGTAGAAGTGTTGGGTGGAAAGATCACTGAAATCCATTAAAACTTGGGTGTCTGTGAATCAAGTGCTACTTTTTATGATGAAGAATTATTTAATCCACAGCTGTTTATAAAGCATCAGCAGTTTGAGGCATTGAGTTAGGTACTGGGACCATAAGCTGAACAGAAGTGGAATTTTTTGTCTTTGATAATTTTCTAGTCTAGAGAAGAAAGTCACTCAAGTACTTAGTTGTTATCAGCTTTATTTCAATTTGATAGATGCTCTGAACATACCATAGAAATATAAAAAAGGACCAAAACTGTGTGGGAAACCTGAGCGCTATCTGCAGATGTGGTGAGAGCCAAATTAAAACTCAAACAATGAGATGTCAACCCTAAAGGTTATGCAGGGGTCACATGCTAGACAAAGAGTATAACAGATGCGAAGAATAAAATAATCAAAAATATGGAGGAATGAATCAATATAGTGGATTGAGGAAGAAAAGACAGTTCTAGGTGGCTGCAGTATGGCCATGTTGGAGAGACTGGTGGGATGGGATCTGTGCAGTTGAGCAGGGAACAAGCGAAGGAGAAACTCTACTTTCCATGGGGTTGCCATCATCCTGGGAGTCCCTGGAGGGTTTTAATAGGGAAGTGGTGTGATCGTAATTACCTGAGACACCGACATCACTTACGGGCACCAGTTCGTGTCCCTGCTGCTCCACTTTGGATCCAGCTCCCTGCTAATGACCTGCAAAAGTCATAGGAAGATGGCCTCGCAAGGGAAAGCTCATGACAGCCAAAATGTGGTGGAAGCAATTAGTGGACACAAGTTACTCTCCCAGTAACTTTGTGCCTTACCGGTTCTGTGATCTTAAGAGGCCTTCCAGAATATTCACAGTGGGGCCAGTGTTGTGGTACAGCAGATTAAGCCACTGCCTGTGAGGCCAACATCCTGTGTTGGTGCTGGCTAGCATCCCAGCTGCTCTGCTTTTGATCCAGTTCCCTGATGATGTGCCTGGGAAAACAGCAGAGCATAGCCCAAATCCACGGGCCCCCGCCACCTGCAAGGGAGAGCAGGATAGAGTCCCTGGCCCAGCCCTGGCTATTGCTGGCATTTGAGTAGTGAACCAGTGACTGTAAGATCTCTTTCACTCTGTCTCTTCCTCTTCCTCTCTGTCTCTGTCACTCTGCTTTTTGAATAAGTAATAAATATAAAACAAAGAATAACCATGAGGTATGTTTGACTCTTGGGCAGACTTTTATCAATACCTGGAGGAAGGGTTAAGAGAAAAGCAATGTCTAATTTGGTTTCCGTTGCAGACACTGGAGAGGTGATGGTGGCATTAACTGAGATGGAGAGTGTGGGAAGTTGAGCAGGTGCCTGCCTATGTGTAGAAGGAAAGGGATGGTCTGAGAATGAGTAAGTGGAGAGGGAGTGTCTGTAGGGTCACCGCATACGCCTGTCTAGTGACTGCAATAATCACAGCCAACACTTAATAGGAGCCTGCCACTGAGGGTTTTACCTCTGTAGTGAAGCCCTTAACTCCCACAATGGCTTCCCTGGGAAATTCTATTAAGTATTTAAGGAAGAAAGAATAGCAATCTGTACGATGTTTTAGAAACCAAATATAGAAATCAAAATCTTAATCTCTACCTCATAAAATAAATAAAATGGATTACAATTAAATGTAGACATTGAAACTGTAAACTTTCTAAGAAAAAATAAACAGTAGAAAAATTGTCATGGTCTGTTTAAAGACAAATATTTCTTTGAAAAGCACTCAAAACTGCAGGAGTCATAAAAGGGAAGTATGGAAAAGTTACACTGTGGTTCTTCAAAACTCATTGGTTTGAAAAAAGGGTAACTACATGTGATGATGGATATATTAGTTTGCTTGACTGTAGTAACTTTTTGAACATCTATATCAAAACATCATCATGTATACCTTAAATATATATAATAACAATTTTAAAAGGAAAAATTAATATGTAAGGCACTAACTGGGACAATGAACCATTATGTAGATATCAGACAGAAAACTTGTATACAAATTCTTTAAATAACTTCTAGGTACTATTATTGCTCCTTCTTACAGAGAGGGAAACAGGCACAGAGGGTTTGCATAAGCAGCCCAAAGTCATTTATTTAATAAATTAAGACTTATAACTTGAACCCTGGGGGCTGGTGTTGTGATGTAGCAGGTAAAACCACTGCCTGTGATGCCAGCATCCCATAAGGGTGCTGGTTTGTGTCCCAGCAGCCCCACTTCTGAACCAGCTCTCTGATAATGCACCTGGGAAAAGCAGCAAGTTCTTGGGTCTCTGCTACCCACGTGGGAGACCTGGAAGAAGCTCTGGCTTCTGGTTTTGGCCTGGCCCAGTGCTGGCCATTGCCACCATCTGGGGAGTGAACCAGTGAATGGAAGATCTCTCTCTCTCTCTCTCTCTCTCTTTCTGTAACTCTGACTTCTGACTTTCAAATCAATCAATCTTTTCTTACAAAAAGAATTTGACTTCTGGTAGATGGACTCCAAAACAGTGCCTCTAAGCACTGGACCATACAACCATGAGTATAGGTGGGTCTGGAGTAGAGGTCTCTGAAGTAGAAATGTGGACTGGGCAGCACCAGCATCTTCTTCATAGCATGACGCACTATTAGACTGAATTCAGTCATTCAAGGAAGGAGATTAGAAGAGGGCTGAGTATGTCCTCTGGAAAGCATCACTCTTCAAAATTGAGTCAAGATCTCCAAAAAAAATGCAGCAATTAATGTGGGTGATACCACATAAGGGAAGCAACTGATGACATGAAACGTAACTGAGTACTGACCAACCGGCAGGTCTGGTGCTATCTGTTATAATCCTTTTCCTTGCAGGTGTTTATTGGGGGTGAACAGACATACCAGTGTGCAATTACCCAAGATCATGTGTTCAATAAGGAGTTTTTCTATAGCCTATCATGGAAGTCCAGAGAAAGAAGTCCTTAAATTACCCTGGAAAGTTCAGGGAAGATTTTACTTATGTGGGAGCAGTTAGGCAGAGATTTAAAAGAACAGGAGTTTTCTTGTCTGACCAGAAAATCAAAGAAATGATGTGTCTGGTTGATTAGGACTCATGTTTTTCAGCAACAACAAATTCAACAAATAATGAATTATTTAGAAGCAGGCAGAGATAAGCAATCCAATGTCAGTGTTGGTGGCTCCACAAGGCTGTAAGGATACCAGGCTTTTTTCATCGCCTCTCTCTTTCCATTCTTAGTGTTTTGTTCTATTTGTGGTCTCCTAGTCCCAAGATGGCTGCGACACTTCCAGACTCTGATGTTTGCATTATAGGCAAAGTGGTGAGAAAGGGCCATGCAGAGTCTATACTTGCTAAAATCACTTTCCAAACACTTCGCATGATCAATGCAGGCCCCCATGGCCACACTTAGCTTCAGAAAAATATGAAGAGGAGAGTATTATTAACTGGACATGTTGTTGTTCTCATAATGTGAAGAAAGAGATAATGAACTTTGGGTAGGGAATGATGTCTACCACATTACTATGGAAGAATTGTGGATCTTAAATACAGGAAGCCATGACATTAATTGTTAGTAGCCATGTTAGAAACAGACTCCATGTCTCAATTTTGCTTTATGTAAAAGCTCAGCATAGCAACATGGATCCCACTGAAGTCACACAATTACCATTAGCATCATTGTAGAAGACACATCACAAAGTGTTCAAGACAGAAAGTAAACAGATTTGTCTACATAGACAGTATTGCAGTGGTTCAGTGGTAATTTTGAGAGGGCTCAGGACATGGGCCACCATCCATTTGGAAAATGTTTTCTGAGGTACCAAGGAGTCACATATTGTGTGTTTATCTCTGCGGTAGGCAATTTTAGCATATGCACCCAATATTTTAGACTCAATTCAAATCGTTGTAGCAGATAGTCTTTTTCAGCAGTCAGAGATAAAGTATGTATTGTTGGAATGTATTGAGACCAGATTAATCTAAG
Organism: Oryctolagus cuniculus; assembly: GCF_964237555.1. Classification (NCBI taxonomy): domain Eukaryota; kingdom Metazoa; phylum Chordata; class Mammalia; order Lagomorpha; family Leporidae; genus Oryctolagus; species Oryctolagus cuniculus. The sequence continues at coordinate 112,335,818 of NC_091442.1, read as the reverse complement.
GCATAACAATGCGAGAAGCAGGAGGCTGTTGTGCTGGGAGCCTGTCACTCTAGGGGGCTAAGTAAGCGGGGACAGAGGGACCGAGAGGAAGCAGATAATGCTCATATCTGATGTGGAGGATGTAGTCCGTGGGGCCGCTGCCTCCTACAATCCCAGCTTCTTTCTTCATTTCCTGAACAATTCTGTGAGTGGCAGGGAAGGAACAACTGGCTTTCTTGCTCTCTGCCTGCTGAGCAAAGCCAGGATGATTAATTTTCCTTTGCAGAAGGCTGAATTATCTCTGCCCCCCACACGCTGGCACAAAGAGTTCAGTATTCTTTTTTCCTCCAAACTCATTGCAGCAAGGGTCCATCTAGGACTCTGGGTCCAAGTCAGGATCACCAAATGACTGTGTCTTTTGGGAATTAGTAAATTTGCCTGAAGATGAGAGTTAACAAATATTTGTCATTAATATTAGTAACAGCTAACAATGAGCACTTACTTTGTATTGGGTTTCAGTGGGAGTGGCTAGACAAATGAGAAAACTGAGGTTACCTAGTGCCCAGTAACATGGGGGTTGGGTCAACCCCAGCTTTCTCTGATGCCTGCAACCTTGACCTCTGATACATGGTGACCAGACCAAGCATGTTCTGTAAGCCAGGCATTAGGTGAGGCTTGGGGAATGCTCTTCCTGACTATGACCATGAGAAGACAGGCTTATAAATAAAAGTGGTGTAAATGCTCATTGACTTCTGAGTGGAAAACAGACACAAAGAGGGAAGTGAAAAATTCCGGCATGGAGCAAAGAGAAGATCATGAGAAAGGAATTGCTTGCAGTGTTTCTTACTGGAGCATGAACCAGGACCCTGAAAGCCATCCCTTCCTTATTCTAGTGGTTGTGTGACAACCACTAGACAACGAGTGTGTGGCAGCTAGTGGTTGGGCAAGGTTTTGTCTTTCTGAGGCTCAGTTTCCCCGTGGGTAAGATGAGGAGCAATGCCTTGACCACCAAGCTGAATGATGGTGAGGCGCTATTATGTTGTGAGTCACAGCTGATTAGAGAGTGCAGGCTCCACAGCCATGGACTTTCTTTTATTCCACTGGATGGTGGGAAAAAGTAGAAAAATATTAATTCTAAATCTGTTCCTTAACTCCCAAGCTCTTCCCTCGTGCCTTGCCCATTACCGTGTTTCACTCAGAGGAGCAGGTTGTGCTCAACTGCCTTTCCCTATACTGCAGATGGAGCAGCCTGGACACACCACTGCCCAGTAAGACGACTTCATAACAGTCCTGCTGATGTGAGTCACTCAGGCTGTTGGGTGGGTACTGGCGGGCTAGGCAATCAGCTGGTGGTGAGCCTGGATACCTCCTTCCCCTCTCATCTCAACTCGGCTTTGCTCTTTTTAAGATCTTAATAGAAAAGATATTGAAGGGGGACAAAGTGGACATTGATTGATTGATCAATTGATTGAGTCTATAAATATTTATTGAGTTCCTGCAGTGCATCAGGGGATCTTTTAGGTCCTAAGGATCCAATGGTTAAAAAGTGACAAGGAACTTGCTAATATGGGACTAATATTCCTGTGATAGGGTAATTATAATAAATAAAGTATTCAATAAATGGGGATCTGAGAAAATTTGTGTGACAGGTCCTTAAGGCACTGTTTCTTTCTCTCACTGTCTGCATCATCTTCTCCGTAACCCTCTACATGACTGCTCAGAGTGCTTTGACAGACCTGGCTTCCCCTTGTCGCTGCTGTTTGTGATGCAATCCCCTGTCTCCCCCCTCTATTTCTTCCTGCTGGATAACTCCCACTCATCTTTAACATCTAAACTTAAATGCCACCTTAAGAGAGAATTTCCTTTCTTCTTCCACATTCACTCTACACTTCTCCTAACATAGCATATCTCACGATAGATTGGATATGCTGGTGTCCTATCTCAAGAACCGGTCCAACTCATACAGACATCTGATGATAATAAAAGCATTACAAATGACAGTATTCCAATGCATTTATAACCTCAATGAAATGTTCATTCTTTTAGAAATATGCAAATTAATAGACAGAAGAGGAAATAGGAAGTGTACAATTTTTTAAAATCCAAATATAGAAATCAAAATGTTCATTCCTACATCTTAAAATAAAAAAGGGAGAGAACAATCCAACATGGTAAGCGAGATACACAGCAGACTCATAGAATGGCAGATGTCCTAAACAGCACTCTGGCCTCAGAATCAGCCCTTAAGGCATGCGGATCTGGCTGAAAAGCCCATGAGAGTATTTCAGGCATGGAAAGCCAAGACACTCTGGAAAAAAAAAAAAAAACCTAAATGAAAGATCTCTGCAAGTGAGATCCCAGTGGAAAGAACGGGTCATCAAAGAAGGAGGTGCCTTTCTCTGAAGGGAGAAGAGAACTTCGACTTTGACCATGGCCTTGTCTAAATATGATCAGAGTCGGTGAACTCAGGGGGCTTCCATAGCCTTGGCAGCTCATGACAAGAGCCTAGGGTGATTACTGATGCCATAAACAAGAGTGTCAATTTGTTAAGTCAACAACAGGAGTCACTGTGCACTTACTCCTCATGTAGGATCTCTGTCCTTAGTGTGCTGTACATTGAGATTTAATGCTATAATAGTACTCAAACAGTATTTTTCACTTTATGTTTCTGTGTGGGAGCAAACTGTTGAAATCTTTACTTAATGTATGCTAAACTGATCTTCTGTATATAAAGAGAATTGAAAATGAATCTTGATGTGAATGGAAGGGGAGAGGGAGCAGGAAAGGGGAGGGTTGCGGGTGAGAGGGACGTTATGGGGGGAAGCCATTGTAATCTATAAGCTGTACTTTGGAAATTTATATTCATTAAATAAAAGTTAAAATTAAAAAAAACAAAGAGAATGGATAAACACACTGTGGTATGTGGATGCTATAGAATATGATTCAACAATAAAAATAGAGAAATGCTGATGAAAACACAGATATGGGGAAGTTTGAAGGCCTCCTGCTAAGTGAGAGGAGCCTTACACGAAAGAGTACATAATGTGTTATTGCATTTTGTGAAGTCCTGGAACAGACAAAACTAACTTATAGTGGAAAAAATCAGCATAGAAAATGCCTTGGTAGTGGGAATAGAGGTTGTTTCCAGGAAAAGGCATGAGAGATTTCTGGAGTGATGTACTGCTTTATATTTTGAAAGGGGTTTGGGTAACAAAGAAATAAATGTTTGTTAAAACTCAGAAATTGCATGCCAACCATTTGTCTGTTTTATTGCATGCTAATTTTACCCTCAAAGAAAATACTAGGAGGCTTCAAATAGTTTGTGGAAAAATAGAATTCAAAGATTCTTCTCATTCTTCATGAGCTTTTTTAAGGCCCCTCAAGTGTGAGCAAATATTACAGGTGGATTGGTAATATGTCCTGAAGTATTGAGGAGGATGTCTAATGATGTCTTCAGTATGCTTTGAAATGCATCAGGAAATAAGATCGATTGATGGACATATAGAGCAAGCCAAGTCAAATGTTAATGGTAGAATCTAGGCGGTGAGTAGGCCGGAATTCACCATAAAGTTCTTTTAACTTTTTTTGCATTTTTGAAAATTGTTAGTACAACATTGGAAACAATCTCAGTGGGCTGAAGAGGCCACGACCAAAGAGCATGTGCAGTATAATTGCACTGATGTGTACTTCCAGGGTAGGCAAAACTAGACTGCGGCAATAGGAATCAGATCAGTGGTTACCTGGGCTGGGAAGAAGAGGAGCTTATTGGGGGAAAGTCCAGAGGAAGCTTTTTGGGATGATGGTAATGTTCTATGCCTTGATTGGGATACTGTTTACATGGGCATATACATATGTCAAAATATTTCAGAGTGCTTGCTGAAAATGGATGCATTCATTTGTACGTGATGTCTTCCTTATTTATATTCTATGTGAACACATTTGGCTGACAATTCTAATCCTCTGTTACCAGGTGCTCATACACATGCCTTTTACAATTTTTTTTTTTTGCACCAAAGTAATCTGATCTTTTAATTCCATTTTCTACAATCTTTTTTGAAGTCCCCTGATGTTCTTTCCAACATCGTGTACAGTTTGGGGTGGGTGGTGGCATGTAACTCATGCCTCCCATATTAGCCTCACTCTGTGGAGATTCAAATCTCCCACATGTTCCTACCGGTAACCTCCTTCAGCACACTCATCCCTGGAGGGATGACAAGGATGCCCCATTTAACGACAGAGCATCTCAGAGGGAGTCCAGGGTGGCCCCTTCCTTCTCCTCTGCTCCCTGGGGCAGATGCAGGCAGTGAGAAGCCAGCCATGGTGGGTTGTGTCTAAGGAGCAGGTTGGGGCTTATGTGTGGCATCTGGTACAGAGAAGTAGAAGCTGACTGGAAGCCCTTGAAGGCAGGACTGGGACACAGTGTCTGAAACTGTGCTATTCATTCTGGATACAGTCATGGACTTGGAAACAATGTCCTATAATCTACCCATGCAGCAACCACATTCAAAGGAAAAAGTCAGTTCTGGGTTGACATCAAGTCAGGGCATCAGGATGAAGGTCCACTTAGTTCTCATCTCTGGATCTAGTGGGTTTTATGTTAGAACCTCAGTACACAGAGTCAGATGCCCTCCTGAGGATGGACAGAGACCCCATCCCTTGTAAGGAAGAGCACCTGCGGTGACCTCAGATTGCACTGCTGTTACCCCTCTCTACTTCTGAATGTGAGAGTCTCTGCTCTCTAACTCACGGACCTCAGCAAAAGTGTGCTGTTTCCTGACACCTTCCTTGATGAAGTGAGGAGCACAAATGTATCCTCCCATAGAAATCTACTCTATTTCTTTGAATATCTGTATTTCTCAGGAGAGTCTCAGATTTTTTAAGATTGAAATTGTGTCCTGTTTGTCTCTACCTGTATAGTGCAGCATGAACCGAGGTGATACTGCCTGGATAAGCCTTTATTTTCTGTGCACTCCCTAGATATATAAACCATCATTAGGGGCAAAATAAAGAGAAGACATATTGCTTTTTTTTTTCTCAAGGCATGTGTTTTCCTGTCACAATGATAAAACATTTTCACATAAAACAGTTAGGAAAAACACAAGTGAGTACAGACTTGGCTCCTGGCCTCCTGACAGTCAAATTCCTGCTATGGGAAGGCAGAAAGTGGGGGTGATCTGCCCAGCTGCAGTTCTGAGGAACGTTGTCATAGAGGGAGTGTAGTTTGACCTGGTACTTGGTGGATTGGAGAAACAGGGAAACCACCTGTAACAACTGCTGAGTTACTGCTCAAGTCAGTCACTCCTGGCCACCTCCTTGAAAATTAGCCCAAGGATCAACAGCAGACCATGAACCCAGAGACCATTCTAGTCTACATTCTTAGAGGAAACAGCATTGTTTATAAACACCCCACTCCACGCTATGCATCTTGTTACCATTCACCCTATCCTGTCTTTTTTTTTATTTTTTGACAGGCAGAGTGGACAGTGAGAGAGAGAGACAGAGAGAAAGGTCTTCCTTTGCTGTTGGTTCACCCTTCAATGGCCACTGCAGCCGGCACACCACGCTGATCTGATGGCAGGAGCCAGGTGCTTAACCTGGTCTCCCATGGGGTGCAGGGCCCAAGTACTTGGGCCATCCTCCACTGCACTCCCTGGCCACAGCAGAGAGCTGGCCTGGAAGAGGGGCAACCGGGACAGAATCCGGTGCCCCGACCGGGACTAGAACCCGGTGTGCTGGTGCTGCTAGGTGGAGGATTAGCCTAGTGAGCCGCGGCGCCAGCCCCTATCCTGTCTTGATCTCTCACCTGGCTCCCCTCAACTCACAGAAGAGCTACCTTGTTCCTGATAGTGCATAGGCACTGATGTATTCTGGTCTGAGTGCACTCCACGCTCTGCAGATCCAGGGGTTGTGGGCTTGCTTTCTTCATCATTGGATTACAGCTTTCTAGGGCATTGCTGGTGCTATAGTCAATATTTTTTGCCCAGGGATTGAACAAACTTAATCGTGTGCATGTATGATTTCCCTTACAGGAGGGTAAGCCCCTTGAGAATGGGTTCTGTGATTTCACTGAGACCAACACCTAACACCAGGCTCAAAGCCACATAGAGATTAAAAACTCAGTAACGATTATTTTCAATGAACCAAGGTCATCAGAATGCAGTGATCAATTTTGTGGTTGTTATGGCAAAGCCTCCCGAGAGCAGTTTTTGATTTAGTAGAAAGAAAGGAAAGAGAAACCCAGGACCCCATATTCGAAAACAAAGGATGGTTCTTATCATGGTATAAAAGAGGCATAGGGAATGAACACCACGAGGCTATGAGTGGGATTACAGGGATTAGAACCCTTTACACGTTGACCAAAATCAGTCTCCCACCTCACTTATGACTTCACTGAGGTTCAGTCCTACAGACAGCAAACAGCAAAGATGCCTGGGTTCATGTGCATTAATTTTAGTGTTAAAACTAAAAAGTCACCATGCCCATAAACAAGGCCTACAGAGGCCTGGATTTGAATTCCGGATGTGTTAGTTTATCTTAACGACTAATTTCAGGCCCTTCCCTGTACTCACACTGGTTGTGATGAACCTTTGCAACTTATCTTGTTGATCCAGAGCTCGTCTCTTTGATCTTTTAGTTAGCCAGTAGAACAAGGTGCAGGTAATCATGTTTCAGTTCCAAGACTTATTTCCAACAGAATGAGACAGAAATGCCCAGGTACCAGCTCCAAGACCATGTTCCTGTTCCACTTGTTCTTTTACCTGGATAGTGGCCATGGAAGGAAATTTTCCTCTTGATTGCAGCATGAAGGATGAAAGACTCACAGAAGAAAGTTACCCTCAGCAGAAGCCAGCCTGGAAACCGATCCCTGACACAGCAGCAGATGTGTTAGAAATCACAAGTAACTAGTGCTTAAGGGGCTAAGCTGTGGAGTGGTACTTCTACAAGAAGTTCTAGGGAAAATAGAATTAAAAATGTGTTTATTTTGGTGCAAAAATTTGAAAATTTATGCACAATTTTTTCATAATGCATTTCCAATGAACTTTTTGAAAACCTCTAAAATAGCAATAGCCAACTGGTATACCAGTATTTTCATCTTAGTGTGGATGAACATACCACAGACTGGGGTTGATTTCTCACAGTTGTAGAGGCTGGAAGGCCAAGATCAAGTGGCCAGCCAGTATGGTTCCTAGTGAGGATTCTCTGGTTTTCAGATGGCTGGCTGTCCTCTGGCCTCTGTGCTCGCAGCATCTTTCCTCTTGGGGTGGGAGTGGAGAGACAGAGAAGTGGGAGAGTGCCACTGAGCAGTCTGCCTAGTGTCTCACAAGGACAATAATCCTAACATCTCAAAACCCCACCCCTGGGGTCAGCATTGTGCCATAAGGGGCTATGCCACCATCTGCAATGCTAGTGAGTGCTGGTTTGAGTCCTGGCTGCTCCACTTCCAGTCTAGCTCCCTGTTAATGCACCTGGGAAAGTAGTGGAAGATGGGCTAAGTCCTTAGGCCTCTGCACCCTCATGGGAGAACTGGAAGAAGTTCTTGGCTCCTGGCTTTGGCCCGGCCCAGTGCTAGCTATTGTGGCCATCTGGGGGAGTGAACCAGCACATGGTGGAAATCTCTCTCTCTCTCTCTCTCTCTCTCTCTCTCTCTCTCCCTCTCTCCCCCTCCCCCTCCCCCCATCCTCCCTCCCTCTCCTTCTCTCTCTCTCTCCCTTTCTCCCTACCTCCCTTACTCTGTTTCAGTGCCTTTCAAATAAATATAAATAAATCTTAAACCCATGGCCTCAGTTAATATTAGTTACTTCCTTAGAGGAACAGTTTTCAAATGCAGTCACACCGAGGATCCAGGTTTTCCACATACGAATTTTGGAAGGGCACAAACATTCAGTCCCTAACACGTCCCTGAGGACTTCTGTCCCCATCTGAAAGCCCAAGAGTGCCTGCGTGGTATACACATTCAATGACTACTTATCCAGCTGAGGAGACTGAACTAAATGATTTCTGAGATCATTTTTTTTCTTCTCTTTTTGCTACAATGTCATCCAGAGTTGATGTTGGAGGGAAAACATCTTTCTCCATGAATATTAAACTGCCAGGGAGTAGGGAGGAGTGTGGAGATGCCAGCATTTAAGTACATGGAAGTACACTTAAGCTTATTGAAAAAGAGACTCAAGTAGTCTATTCAATGTTTTTTTTTCCTCTGGATTCTAAGTCAGTGTTGGGCATAAAATAAACACCTCAGGTAGCTATTGAATGGAAAAGAAATGATTGGTTAAGCTAATGAGTCCAGTAAGGACTGGAACTGTCCTGAAATAGTGGATGAGGCAGAATAAGGTCTGAGTCACCGGAGAAACTGGGTTCCCTGCTTGACTAATAGGACTTGCAGGATGGAAGCAGAGGAGATGCTGAGCTGTCCTGATGGCTCAAGAGTTGCTTTGGTGCAGTCAGCAATGTGGGCCTCCTTCCTGTGCCCCCATTCCTACCCCACGTCCCACAGGTATTGCAGCTCCAACGGACTCCAAACCATTCTCGTTTTTCTCCTCCTTTCTCCAATCCTCATCAGGCTTATCCGCAGTATCCACTCAGTTGTCCACCCAGGAGCTCTGAGTCATCTTCTATGCCCACAGCTCCATTTCTCTACTGAAATAGTGAAATGCGACTTGGCCCTACATACCACCCCCACACTACGATCACCAGGGATTCGCCGCGGGCCAGGCACTGCTCCACATGACGCATCTGGAAGATTTGATCGAACAATCACAATATCTTCATGACGTGGGCATCCTTTTTATAATACAGTGAATAAGTAGGGGTGCAGGGAGTTTAAATGACTTTCCAAGGTCACAGAGGGAGATAATGGGTTTTGTATCTAGCCTGATGGACTTGTAACAGCCCTATCCACCTCACACAGTCACATGATCCTGGTTCAGACATCCCCCATCTTCTCTGCACTCTCTCTCCACTACAGCTCTTATCTTATGAGAAGGTGATTTTTCATCTGCTGGCGCTGTCTTATTCTTCCATCCAGTCCCATTTTTAGCTCATTGTCAGATATATGTAGTACCTGTTCCATAAATTAATGAAATCTCTTCATGTCTAATGATTGAACATGCTCCCAATCAGGGAGTAGGGGGTTACGTCTCTTCCGCGTTTGCCCTGATGTTGAACTCATTTTGCCCCCAGTTTGCCAGGGTTCTCCCCAGGTGCTCCTGCTACCCAACAAGAGCCACTTCCACCTGCTGCTCCTGAAGGAATGAGCCAACCAGGGAGCACACGGGGAACCCAGCTGGGAGGGGCTGGGTGAGTCAGAGCCCCCTCCTTCCAAAAGCCGGAAGCAGCTTCTCCCTGATTTCTTACTGAATTTTACAGATCTGGACGCCAACAAGACATTTGCTTTAAACAACAATGACAAAGAAAATCGTAACCTTCGGCTTACTGTATGTAAAATACAGGTTCCTCCTCTACACTTGTAACTTTACTTCCTTTTCATATCACAGTTTGACTTTTGTTGTAACCATGCTATTTTCTCTGTATTGCAGAATCCACGCCTGGGCTCTAGGCAGATTCAAGAAAAAACTTTTCAAAATTACCTACTGTTCCAAAGAGGGAAAATAAAGCAGGACAAGCCTGGTTTCCTAAACAGGGGGGAGAGACAGACATCCTGACTGCCAATTCATTCCAGCGTTCAAATAATCCCTGAATTTGTCTGGCAAAAAGAAAACCAGCAATTACCCAAGACAAGAAAAGAGGTGAGTTTTGTCCTTGCTTGCTTTTTTGCCTACGGGAGAGAAATGACTATAAGATGTTTATCTTGCTCTCAAAATAACAAACCTTGCCCCAGCTGGGGGGAAAAAAAAGCACTGCTGTGTTATGTCCTGTGCTGAGAATATTTCTAGGATGTTTTTAAAGAATAAGGTACGGACTGGGAAGCTTAGGAAACTATGGAGTTGCAGCTGGCGTGAGGCGGTGAGGGCTGGAGCTTAGAGAAATTGGCTGTTTCTGTGGAGAAAGTAAGGGCTTGTTTCTCATTGTCTGAATTTCTTCAGACTCATCTCTTTCTCATTCCCGCAACACCTTAGAATCTCGGGGACATGCGCGCAATGACTTCCACAGCCACCTACCCAAATGCCATGGTGTGTCCTGAAAATTGGTGTGTTGGAAACTGATTTCCAAGTAATCATGTGGAGTGGCGGGACTGAGAGGAGGTAATTAGGTTGTGAGGGCTATGTGCTGAAAAAGGGATTGATGCAATTATCTCATGGGTGGATTTGCTGTAAAAGTGAGTTTGGTTCCTTCTCTTGTGCACGTGTGCCCTTTGGATCCTCTTGCTTTCTGTCATGGGACGAGGCAGGGAGAAGGCTCTCAGCAGATGCTGGGAGCTTGCTAGTGGCCTGCCCAGCCTCAGAAGTTGTAAGGAATAGCTCTGTGTTCTTTATAAATTACCCAGTTTTGGGTGTTCTGTTACAGCAGCACCTGAGGTTTGAAGCCACCAGAGATGAGCCAAACATCTCAGGTCAAGGGCGATGTTGTCTGTAGGACTGTCCTGACCTTTGAAAGCAGCCAGACATCTGGAGTTCCCAGGCTCTGCTCACTTCTGATCAATTGGCAGCAAACTCTGGGGTCCCCACACCCCCTTCTCGCTGCACCAAGTCAAAGAACTCACACAACAGTACCCCTTATTCACGGAGGATGTGCGCCAAGATGGCCAGTGGATGCCTGCCTCCACAGGTAGTATGAATCCTATATATGCTACATTTTCTTTTTCTTTTTTTGACAGGCAGAGTGGACAGTAAGAGACAGACAGAGAGAAAGGTCTCCCTTTGCCATTGGTTCACCCTCCAATGGCCGCTGCGGCTGGCGTGCTGCGGCCAGCACATCGCGCTGATCCGAAGTCAGGAGCCAGGTGCTTCTCCTGGTCTCCCATGCAGGTGCAGGGCCCAAGGACTTGGGCCATCCTCCACTGCACTCCCTGGCCACAGCAGAGAGCTGGCCTGGAAGAGGGGCAACTGGGACAGAATCCGGTGCCCCGACCGGAACTAGAACCCTAGAACCCAGTGTGCCGGCGCCGCAAGGTGGAGGATTAGCCTATTGAGCTGCAGCGCCGGCGCTACATTTTCTTCCTATGCATATTTACTTAAGATAAAGTTAAGTTTCTGAAATAGGCCCAGTTAGGGATTAGCAACAATAACTATTATTAAATAGCACAATTATTTTTGAAAGATTTATTTGCTTATTTGAAGGGCAGAGTTTCAGAGGGAAAGAGAGTTAGAAAGAGAGACATCTTCCATGTGCTGGTTCACTGCCCAAATGGCTGCAACAGCCGGGGCTAGGCCAGACTGAAGCCAGGAGCCCAGAGCTTCTTCCAGGTCTTCCGCATGGGTACAGGGGCCCAAGCACTTGGGCCATCTTCTGCTGCTCTCTCAGGCTTATGAGCAGGGAGCTAGATTGGTAGTGGAGCAGCCAGGTCTTGAACCAGTGCCCATTTGGGATGCTGGTGTTGCAGGCAGAGGCTTTACCCACTACACCACAACACCAGTCCCTAATAGAACAATTATAACAATATACTGTGATAGAGGTTCTGTGGTTGTAGTCTTTCTCTCCAAATTTCTTATACTGTAGATCGTAACAACCTCAGCATATGGTTTTTTCTGTCCTTTTTAAGTCAAGAACTTTCACCTTTTCACTTAAAGGAAGCACTTGACAGCTTCTCTCTGGTCTCTTCAAATTGCAGTATCACTACCCGTACTCCTTGGGACATTATTAAGTAGAATAAGGGTTGCGTGGACACAAGCACTGTGATGCTGCTGCAGCAGTCAGTCTGGCAGCGAAGACGGCTAGTAAGTGACTAACGGGAATACAGTCCATACAGCATGGGCATACGGACAGAAGGATGACTCATATGCCGGGGGGTGGGGCAGAGAGGTTTCCCCATACTACTCAGAGTGGTGCACAATTTAAAACTTCAAGAATTGCCATTCAAGTTCTGGAACTTCCCATGCAATATTTTTGGACTATGGTTAATGACAGGTAATTGAAATCATGGATAGGGAGACAACTGTACTTATAACTACAGCGTTTCTTTAGCAAAAAATAAATAAATTATAATCAACCAAAGGGAGAGACACAGAGATTGGGGTCTGGAGGGCTTCTGGCATCCTCAAGTGTGGGCTATATTTCTGGTCCGTTGGGGAACTGCCAAACCGAAGAGTTCACAGCTTTGCCAAACCGAAGAGTTCACAGCTTTTTGATGTAGTCTCATTGTGTGGGCATGATTGATCAAATAATTGGCCACACGTTGAACTCAATCTCCAGCCCTTCTACCTTCTGGGAGGTTAGACTGATCTCACCTGGCACAAAGTCCCAACCCTCTAATCATGTGATAGTCACTTTCTCTATGGCTAGCCCCTACCCTGGGTTTCATACTAGCATAACTGTGTTCAGGACTTGTGTGGACACAGGTCTTTCTTTTCAGTTAAAATTTTATTAAAAGATGAACAAAATGTGTATTTCAAATCTTACCATATCTGTCTGCAGCATGTTTACATAGAAGGAAAAGTAATATAGGATTTCGAGTCTCTTATAGTACAGCCCACTGTCCATTTAAAAATGTTCTTTCCCACAAAAATTGTTATTGAAGGACAAAAGAATTCTTCATTGTACACTGCATAAAAGCTAGATATAACTTCTGATGTGCATTTATTTCACTGTCAAGTCTGATGATGAGGATGGAGGCACTGATGCTCACAGTTCAGTGAAACGATGCAGGCAAATGGCATGTTCCCCTCAGCTACAAATCGGAGGCTTCCACTCGCAGCCCTTCCACTGGTATCGTCTACTCGAACCTCAGACCAGGTCTTTTCTTCTTCTTTCCTTTCCTTTTTTCACTTCCCTCTCCTTGTTGAAGACTTGGGTCACTGCTTCCTGCTTTATGTGTCTTTCAGCTTAGGTATCATTTCTGCTACAATGTTACTGATTTACTGCACAAGACAAGGCTTCCATCTTCCTGTTTGAGATGGAGCCGGATTCTGCCTCTGTATTGAACATCAACGATTCCATTCTTTCTGTTTTTCTTGAGAAATACATTAAATCCCACTGCTGAGCATACATCTTGAATCTTTGTATTTATAGGATTTTCAACAGCCTTTTTTTTTAAATTAAATTTTTTTTCAACAGCCTTGCTGATGTAGATCTGCCTTCCCTCCATGATGGTTTTCTTATTATTTAAGAATGCAGGCTAGATGCAAATAATCCTGTTCTGGTTGGCTGGGGACTGCGTGATGGTACAGGCTATCTCCACCAAATCACAGACACCACAACTCTGTCAGGAGTACACCAACCAGTTGTGAACAAGGTCTTTGAATTGTTTAGGGAGAACGCTGGATTATACACACACACACACACACACACACACACACAAAACTGAGTGTTGTAAGCTACTATGAAATTGTCTTCCAAGGTGGTGGTAGCATTTTCTTTTTATTTCTATCAGCAATGAGTAAGAGTTTCTGATGCTGAACATCCTCATGAACATTTGGTGTTGTCGGGTTTGATTTTGCCATTTTAATACATGTATGGATACTGAACATCTTTCATAGCATTGTTGGACATCTGCTTTTATTCTTTGGTTAAGTCTGTTTAGATATTTTGCTCGTTTTAAAAAAAAATATGGTTGCCCTCTTATTGTTGAGTTTTGAGATTTTTTTTGAATATTTTGGGTATATCTTGTGCAAATATTTTCTCCCAGTTTGTGGCTTGTCTTCTAATTCTCTTTGCAGTGCTTTTCACAGAGCATGCATTTTTAATTTTAATTCAGCACATCAATAATTTCTTTGATGTTGTAGCTAAAAAAATATCTTTGTCAAATCCAAGGCCATCAAGATTTACTTCTAAGGGTTTAACAGTTTTGAATTTTATATCTAGGTCCATTAGGTCCAACATATCCATTTTTCTTTTTTTTATTTTTATTTATTTATTGACAGGCAGAGTGGACAGTGAGAGAGAGAGACAGAGAGAAAGGTCTTCCTTTGTTGTTGGTTCACCCTCCGATGGCCGCCGTAGCCGGCGCACTGCACTGATCTGAAGCCAGGAGCCAGGTGCTTATCTTGGTCTCCCATGGGGTGCAGGGCCCAAGCACCTGGGCCATCCTCCACTGCACTCCCTGGCCACAGCAGAGAGCTGGCCTGGAAGAGGGGCAACCGGGACAGAATCCGGCGCCCCGATCATGACTAGAACCCGGTGTGCCGGCGCCACAAGGCAGAGGATTAGTCTAGTGAGCCGCGGCGCCAGCCCAACATATCCATTTCTCAAAGTTAACTTTAATGAATTTTGTAAGGTCTGTGTCTAGGTTTGTGTTTTTGCATGTGATATCCTGTTTTGTCAAGTATCAGCTGACTGATATTTGATTGGGTCTTTCTGGGCTCTGTATCCTGTTAAATTGATAGATTTTTCTGTTCTTTTGCCCATACCATACTGTCAGGATTAATTTTATAATAGTCTTGAAGTTGGATTAACATTAGTCTTCTCACTTTTTTCTTCTCTTTTAATGTTCTTGCTTATTATGAATTTTTTTCTCTCCATATTAACTTTAAAATTAGTTTGTCAATTTTCACAAATAACTTGCTGTGATTTGACTGGAATTGTGTTGAATCCACAGATCAAGTTGGGAAGAACTGACACTTTGACAATAGTAAGTCTTCTTTTCCATGAGTATGAAACAGCTCTCTATTTATGCAGTTCTTTATTGCTTTTATAATTTTAGTTTTTCTTATATAGATTTTATGATATTTTATGAGAATTATGCTTAAGTATTCTAATTTTTGATGCTAATACAAATGGTATTATTTTTTAAATTTCAAATTCCAATTGTTCACTGCTAGTATATAGAAAAGTGATTGACTTTTGAATACTAACCTTGTATCCTACAAACCTTACTCTTATTGTCTCTTAGTTCCAAGAGTTTTTTTCTCAATTCATTTGCATTTTCTACATTGACAATCATATCGCCTGCAAACAAAGACAGTTTTATTTGTTCCTTCCTGTTCTATATACTAATGAGATGTGTGTTCCATTTATAAAATAATCAACCATCACAGAAGCTATAGAGCAAAAAAGTAAATGTTCCCCTCCCATCTCATTCACTACAAGTAATAATTACTATTTTGTTCTCTTCTGATCTTTTCCTATTTATATATAGGCTTAGGTATGGCTGTGTCCTTTTTTATTTTATATAGAATCTTAGATATGCAGTTTACAACATTTACGTTTTCCCTGCTTATTCACCTTAGACTAAGGAAATTTTCCAGCTCCATAGTAATTCTTTGCACATTTATACGACAAGAAATTTAATCAGTATCCTATTGGGAAACCATTAACTGCTCACAATTTTTTAGTATTTCTGTACCTGTATTTTCTTCCCGTGTTCAAGAGTGCTTGTAGTGTAAAATTCCTTGTAGAAGAATTGCTAACCAAAGAAAGTCCTAATTTAAATTTTGATTAAAACTTGACACTTTGGCCGGCGCTGCGGCTCAGTAGGCTAATCCTCCGCCTTGCGGCGCTGGCACACCGGGTTCTAGTCATGATCGGGGCGCCGGATTCTGTCCTGGTTGCCCCCCTTCCAGGCCAGCTCTCTGCTGTGGCCAGGGAGTGCAGTGGAGGATGGCCCAAGTGCTTGGGCCCTGCACCCCATGGGAGACCAGGTTAAGCACCTGGCTCCTGCCTTTGGATCAGCGCGGGGCGCCGGCCGCAGCGCGCAGGCCGCGGCGGCCATTGGAGGGTGAGCCAAAGGCAAAGGAAGACCTTTCTCTCTGTCTCTCTCTCTCACTGTCCACTCTGCCTGTCAAAAAAAAAAAAAAAAAAAAAAAAAAAAAAAAAAAAAAAACCCAACCAACCAACCAAACAAACAAAAAAACCTTCACACTTCATCTTTGACATGGAAAAGTCCAAATCATTTGTTTTGTGTTTTGTCCTTCAATAAAAAACTGAAACTCAATGAATTTTCTTGGAAGTTACCACCTTTCTATGGGTTTTAAGAACAGGAACTCTTTTCAGAGACTTGCTGTTTCTTGAAAGAGAAAGGGGGGATAATAGCTGTGAAACACAGCCAAAAATTCCGCTAGGAAAGCTTGATTTTCAGAGGAAAGACTGTGCCAGAGCCTCATTCTACATGGGGGAAGGGAATACCTCCCACTATAGCTCCTTCCAATCTTCCTGTCTCCTATAAGTGGAAAAATATAAAGATGGGATTAGAGTTCCAGTAAATAGATTGGGAACAC
The DNA here is from genome assembly GCF_964237555.1 of Oryctolagus cuniculus. Classification (NCBI taxonomy): domain Eukaryota; kingdom Metazoa; phylum Chordata; class Mammalia; order Lagomorpha; family Leporidae; genus Oryctolagus; species Oryctolagus cuniculus. Next base: position 112,319,571 of record NC_091442.1, on the reverse strand, counting down.
CATAGCTAGAAAACAGTGTAGAAGGCAGGGTAAAAATTACAGCTCCAGTGCATAAACCCCCTGGAAGAGTGATTTGAATTAGAAGACTGTAGAGCCCATCTCTCATATCTTACCATTACCACCACAGTATTTCAATAAAATAACAGTAAACTGTATTTAAAAGAGATAGAAGTCACATATTCTCCTCTCTGAGAGGAGTGGTTAGGGCAGTCCAAATAAAGAAGAGAGATAAAAACTTGACAGAAGAATTTCAAGTCTCTGACATCTATAACTAAGGGAATTTCAATTGAAGACCAACTCCAAGCCAGATTTGTGGGTATCTTTACATTAGAGACCTATTTACCTCTATTCCTACTACTTCAATAAATATTAATGCAGTCTCAACACAGAAGTCTGACAGAGGGCCATCTAAAACCAAACAAAAACCCCAGTTTGAAAAGACCAAGCAGTCATCAGAACTAGACTTGCAACTGATTATCAGGGAGTTCAAAATAACTGATTGGCCGGCGCCGCGGCTCACTAGGCTAATCCTCCACCTTGCGGCGCTGGCACACTGGGTTCTAGTCCCGGTCAGGGCACCGGATTCTGTCCCGGTTGCCCCTCTTCCAGGCCAGCTCTCTGCTGTGGCCCGGGAGTGCAGTGGAGGATGGCCCAAGTGCTTGGGCCCTGCACCCCATGGGAGATCAGGAGAAGTACCTGGCTCCTGCCATCGGATCAGCGCGGTGCACCAGCTGTTGCGCACTGGCCACGGTGGCCATTGGAGGGTGAACCAACGGCAAAAGGAAGACCTTTCTCTCTGTCTCGCTCTCTCTCTCACTGTCCACTCTGCATGTCAAAAAATTAAAAAAATAAAAAATAACTGATTAATATGTTAAGAGCTGTAATGGAAAAATACACAGTTGTAAAAAGCAGATGGGAACATGCATGTAAGCAGATAGAATCAGAAGGAAACGCTTGAGGCCAGGATTGTGGCACAGCAGTTAAGCCATCACCTGTAACACTAGTTCTGTATGGGCACCACTTTGTCCTGGCTTCTCCACTTCTGATCAAACTCCCCACTCATGTGACTGGGAAAGCAGCTGAAGATGGCCAAAGTGCTTGGGCCCCTGAACCCACATGGGAGACCTGGAAGAGAGCCTCTTGGCTCCAGGCTTCTACCAGGCCCAGTCCTTGCTATTGTGGTCATTTGGGGAGTGAGCCAGCTGGTGTAAGATACCTCTCTCTGTCACTCCCTCTATCTCTGTAACTTCGCCTTTCAAATAAATAAATTTCTCAAGAATTTTTCTATTTTTTGATAAAGAAGCACTAAAAGTCAAAGGGCAAAGCTTTGTAACAGAAATGAAGGATGTCTTTGATGACTTCATCAGAATGGAAGTGGCCATTCAAAAAATAGATGAGATTGGACATGGATAAATAAAAACTTTCCAAACTGAAATTGAAAAAGCAGAAATCAGTCAAAAACAAATGAGAATAGGATAGTTGAACGGCTCTCATACAGAAATCAACAAACGACAAATGCTGGCAAGGATGTGGGGAAAAATGTACCCTGGTCCACTGTTGGTAGGAATGTAAACTGGTACAACCACTGTGGAAGACGGTATGGCATTACCTCAGAAATCTGAATATGGACCTACCATATAACCCAGCCATTGCACTCCTGTGAATTTACCCAAACCCAAAGTTATCAGTATATGAATGAGTTATCTGTATACCCATGTTCACTGCAGCACAATTCACAGTAGCTAAGGTATGGATCAATCCAGATCTCCATCAACTGATGATTAGATAAAGAAATCATGGTATATATACACTATGGAAGACTACACAGCTGTTAAAAAAAAAAAAAAGCAAGATGGACGCAACTGGAAACTGTTATACTTAGTGAAATAAGCCAGTCCCATAAAGACAGATGTCATATGTTTGCCCTGATCTGAGGTAACTAATAGAGTACCTGAAATGTAATGTATTGGAGTGAACTAGACATTTTGACATTTGATGATTGTTTACAGCCCTTATCTTTTCTGTAGAGGAACAGTGTTTTTTTCTTTTTCTTCATACTATGTGTTGAACGCTTTTACTTAGTGTAGGGTTAATTTTATGATCATTAAGTAAACTGAAAATAGATCTTTGTAAAAATTAAGAGTAGGAATGTGAGAGGGAGGAGGAAGAAGTGTTGGAGAATATGGGCAGGAGGGAAGGTGGGGGTGGAAGTGTTACTACGTTCCTAAATCTGTATATAGGAAATACATGAAACTTATTTAACTTAAAAAAATTTAAAAATAAATAAAAATTATAAGACAATTTCAAAAAGTAAGGCACATGTATAAGTGTAATACCAGAAAAAGAAGAGAGACTGGAACAGAAGAAATATTTGATAATTTTTTGGAATTGATGGAATTTACTAAATGACAGAGTGAAGATTCAGGAAGCTTAGAGAAGAGCAAGCAGGATACTTTTTTAAAACGAAAAGTGCTGAGGCCGGTGCTGTGGCATAGTGGGCAAAGCCGCCACCTGCAGTGCCAACACCCCATATGGACTCCGGTTCAAGTCCTGGCTGCTCCACTTCCAATCCAGCTCACTGCTTTGGCCTGGGAAAGCAGTAGAAAATGGTCCAAGTCCTTGGGCTCCTGCACCCATGTGGGGACCCTGAAGAAGCTCCTGGCTCCTGGCTTTGGATCGGCACAGCTCCGGCCATTGAGGCCATCTGGGGAGTGAACCAGTGGATGGAAGAACTCTCTGCAAGTCCTCCTCTCTCTCTGTAACTCTGAATTTCAAATAAATAAATAAATCTTTTTTTAAAAAAAAAAAAGGAAAAGTACTGTGCAAAAGCATATCATTGACCACAGAAAACCAACGACAAAGAGAAAATCTTCAAAGAAACCAAAGGAAAAAATAATTGTACCTCTAGAGGAACAAGAATAATTACAGTAGGTTTTTTAATCAGAAACCATACAAAAAGAGAAATGCTGCATGTAAAGTTTTTCTGAAAAAAAAATCTACAATTCTATATCCAGCAAAAATTATCCTTCAAAAATGAAGAAGAAATAGAAACTTCTTCAGACAAAAAAAATAAAAACCTATGAAAATATATTGTCCATATATCTGCCCTTCCAGTTAAAAGAACTTCTTAGATAGAAGGTAAGTGATATAGGCAAAAATTTGATATGTATAAAGAGTATCCGAGGAAAATACGTGAAAGTAAAATGTATTTTCCTTACTCTTAGCTGCTCTAAAAGATAATTTTTAATAATACATTGGTACTATAAACGATAGTAAAGTCACAGAAGATGGTAAGGGGTATTTGAAAATACGGTGTTTTAAGGTAACTATGATGCATGTTCAACGGCATTGAGCTATGAAAGAAAACTTAGATATATTGAAAATGAACATTGCAATCTCTAGGATTATCAGAAATTTTTAAAGAAGCATAACTGATATGCTGATCAAGAGGAAACATGAATTTTACAAAAAGCACAAGAGAAAGAAAACAAAAAGAACAAAAAGGTATTCCAATTTTCTGATAGCAGACTTCTCAGCAGAAAACTTGCAGACCAGGATGGTCTGGGATGAGGTAGGAATAGGTCTGAAGGAAACCACTACTAATGAGAATACTGTACCAGCAAAGCTATCCTTGAGGTACAAAGGAGAGATACAGGCCTTCCCAGACAAAAGCTGAGAGAATTTGTTACCACCAAACCTATTCTGCAAGAGACAAGAAAAAGAATTCTTCAGACTAAATGAATAGATACTAATGAATAAGCAGAAAATGTTGGAAAGTATGAAATTCATTTGTAAAAGCAACTCAAGAAACAAATTAAGAATGCTCTAATACTATAAACATGGTATACAAGTAACTTGTCAGTATGAAGACTAAAAACAAATTAAGAAAGTAAAATACAGACCAATTTCTCTCATTAATAGACTTTTTGGAAAATCTTCAATAAAATATTAGCAAATTGAATTCAAGAGTAGACAAAAAGAATTGTGCTAAAGGACAACTTGTAATTAATTCCAAGCATACAAGCTTGATTCAACTTTTGAAAATCAATAATTTCTTTATCCAGTCTTCTGTTGATGGGTATTTAGGTTGATTCCCTATCTTAGTTATTGTATATTGAGCAGCAATAAACATTGAGGTGCAGACAAGCTCTTTTATTTGCCAATTTAATTTCCTTTGAGTAAATTCCAAGGAGTGGGATGGCTGGGTTGAACGGTAGGGTTATATTCAGGTTTCTGAGGAATCTCCAGACTGACTTCCATAGTGTCTTTACCAGTTTGCATTCCCACCAACAGTGGGTTAGTATCCCTTTTTCCCCACATCCTCACCAGCATCTGTTGTTGGTAGATTTCTGAATGTGAGCCATTCTAACTGGGGTGAGGTGAAACCTCATTGTGGTTTTGATTTGCATTTCCCTGATTGCTAGTGATCCTGAACATTTTTTCATGTGCCTGTTGGCCATTTGGATTTCCTCTTTTGAAAAATGTCTATTGAGGTCCTTGGCCCATCTCTTAATTGGGTTGTTTGTTTTGTTGTTGTGGAGTTTCTTGACCTCTTTGTAGATTCTTGTTCTTAATCCTTTATCTGTTGCATAGTTTGAAATATATTTTCCTAATCTGTTGGTTGCCTCTTCACTCTCCTGACTGTTTCTTTTGCAGTACAAACTTCTCAATTTGATGCAATCCCAAATGTTAATTTTGGCTTTGACTGCCTGTGCCTCCGGGGTCTTTTCCAAGAAGTCTTAGCCTATGCATATATCTTGCAGGGATTCTCCTATATTCTCTAATAATTTGATGGTGTCAGGTCATAGATTTAGATCTTTAATCCATGTTGAGTGGATTTTTGTGTAAGGTGTAAAGTAGGGGTCTTGCTTCATGCTTCTGCATGTGGAAATCCAGTTTTCCCAGAAGCATTTATTGAATAGACTGTCCTTGCTCCAGGAATTGGTTTTAGCTCCTTGATCAAATATAAGTTGGCTGTAGATGTTTGGATTGATTTCTGGTGTTTCTATTCTGTTCCATTGGTCTATCCATCTGTTTCTGTACCAGTACCATGCTGTTTTGATTACAACTGCCCTGTAGTATGTCCTGAAATCTGGTATTGTGATGCCTCCAGCTTTGTTTTGTTGTACAAGATTGCTTTAGCTATTTGAGGTCTCCTGTGTCTCCATATGAATTTCAGCATCATTTTTTTCCAGATCTGAGAAGAATGTCTTTGGTATTTTGATTGGTATTGCATTGAAGCTATAAATGGCTTTTGGGAGAATGGACATTTTGATGATGTTGATTCTTCCAATCTATGAGCATGGAAGATTTTTCCATTTTTTGGTATCCTCTTCTATTTCTTTAGGATTTTTTAATTCTCATTGTGGAGATCTTTGACATCCATGGTTAAGTTTATTCCAAGGGATTTGATTGTTTTTGTAGCTATTTGAATGGGATTGATTTTAGCAGTTCTTTCTCAGCAGTGAAATTATGGGATATGTTCTCTTTAGAATACTATACAGCAGTAAAAAAATGAATCCAGTCATTTGCAACAAAATGGAAGAATCTGGAAAACATCATGCTGAGTGAAATAAGCCTGTCCCAAAGGGACAAATATCATATGTTCTCCCTGATCATTGACAACTAACTGAGCACCTAAAAAGGAAACCTGTTGAAGTGAAATGGACACTATGAGAAATAATTACTTGATCAGCCCTTGTCCTGACTGTCAAGGAACAACTTACTATTTTATTCCTTTTAGTGTTGTTTTGTTCTACTTAATACCATTGGTTGAATTCTTTAATTAACACACAATTTTTCTTAGTAATTTAAATTTAACTAAAAAGTGATCCCTGTTAAATATAAGAGTGGGAATAAGAGAGGGAAGAGATATACAGTTTGGCACATTCTTAGTTGGACTTACCCCTAATGGTAGAGCTAGAAACGTGCCAGGGGATTCCAATTCAATCCCATCAAGGTGGCATGTACCAAAGCCATCTCACTAGTCAAAGTGATCAGTTTCAGTTCATAATTGATCAAAAAGATAGGATTAAGTTTCAAAGGGATTACATAAATAAGACCAGTGTCTGCAAATAATTGATAGAATTAAAAAGGAGAGAATGATCCTACATGGGAAGCAGGATACATAGCAGACTCATAGGCTGGCAGACGCCTAAATAGCACTCTGGCCTCAGAATCAGCCTTTAAGGCATTCGGATCTGGCTAAAAAGCCCATGAGAGTTTCGCAGGCATGGAAAGCCAAGACACTGTGGCAAAAAAAGAAAAAAATGACCTAAATGAAAGATTTCTGTGAATGAGATCCCAGCAGAAAGAACGGGCCATCAAGAAGGCAGTACCTATCTCTGAAGGACGGAGAGAACTCCCACTTTGAATATGGCCTTGTCTAAATAAGATCGGAGTTAGTGAACTCAAGAGGCTTCTGTAGCCTTGGCAGTTCATGACAAGAGCCTTGGATGATCACTAACATCATAAATAAGAGTGTCGATTGTTAAATCAACAACAGGATTCACTCTGCACCTGCTCCCCTGGGAACTCTGCCTTCAATGTGTTATACTATGAGAATTAATGGTAAAACTACTACTCAAACAGTACTCTATACTTTGTGTGTCTTTGTGGGTGCAGTCTGTTGAAATCTTTAGTTAGTATATATTAAGTTGATCTTCTGTATATAAAGATAATTGAAAATAAATCATGATGAAGAATGGGGTGGGAAAGGGAGAGGGAGATGGGGTGGTTGTGGTGGGAGGGAGGTTGAGGGAGAAAAGCTGCTATAATTCAAAGTTGTACTTTGGAAATTTATATTAAATAAAATTTGAAAAGAAAAAAAATCAATGTAATTCACTATATTAACAAGTTAAAGAAAATACATGATAATATTCTTATAGAAAAAAATAAAAATCTACCAACTAGTTATAATAAAATGTCTAACAGGGGCGGAGCCAAGATGGCGGAATAGTGAGGGCGCGCACCGATAGTCCGGGAAAATTTAGTTTAATAAAAGGGGAGTTACGGTAGCCTCAGAAAAAGGAACCAGGAAAATATTGCAGACAAAACTCTTCTGGATCCAGTGGGCGTGAATCGGAGGACCTACTGGGAGAACAAGGTCGCCCACCGCGCGCGAAAGCCGAACCGCAGGACCGAGCCGCGGGACTGAGCCGCGGAAGCCGAGCCGCGGGACTGAGCTGCGCAAGCTGCAGGGTCTGCGCGCAAGTGCTCGAAGGGGAGTGCAACAGCGGGGAGACTTGGGAAGTCCAGGGCTCCGAGTCCACACATCGGCGCTGGAAGGGGAGCAGACCTGCGTGGAGAGCGTGGGAGCCCACAGTTCGGGACATCAGCGGCAGACTCAACACACCAGCGCTGGAACGCGAGGTGAGCCGAACCTCAATAACCCGAGACACCGGCAGGCAAGCGGAGAGAGGAGACTAGAGGGAACGACCCCCGGGGCGGGGGGGACTTCACCAAGCTAACTGGAAGAGAGAGAGAGGGAAAAAAAAAAAGGTGACTGGTATGGACACGGGTTTCTCTCTCTCCGCTCACCTCTCAAGGGCGAGCAAGACAAAGAGCAGGCGCCATCTTGGACATACGTCATAAGCAGAGCGACCTCAGGTCTGCACCGGCCCTGAGCCTAGCAGTAAAACCTGACTCTGGGTGGGGCGCATTAACAGGAGATTAGGACTTAGTAAATTTATGGTGCTACTGAACTGAGACTGTGAAAAAAGAGACGGTGGGGGAGAGAACTCACGGAATTCACGTGAGCACTCTCCAGAGACGCTACAATTCCGTAACTTTGGCAACCCAGTGGGAGACTGAAGGAGAATTTGAGCCCACTCTAAGGGCCGAACAGATTCCCTGTGTGGTCCTTGGGAAAGAGCTTCTGATCTCTGGCTCCTGTGGGTATATCATTTGCCTGCTAACTACCTCCAACTTTGTTCAGCTGTGCAGAATAACTTCCCTGTTGAATCAAAAAAAAAGAGAGAGAGAGAGAGAGAGAGAGAGAGAGGTTTACCACGCCTAACCTGGGAGTGTCTCCTTTGGCACACCAAACAGAGCTCTCAGGCCACACCCATCTCAAGCCCTAAGGCTCCATCAAAAACAGATAGTCCACTTAATCTAGAGTCATAGTATAACAAGAAAAAGCACCACACTGAAGAAACCAAATATCTCCAATATGACAAATAACAAACGCAAAAACCAAGGTAATAAAAACAAGGAAGTCACCATGAAGCCCTCAAATGAAAAAGACACCCCAATTCAAGATTATGAGGATGATGACATAGAAGAAATGCAAGAAGCAGATCTCAAAAAATTGATAAGAACATTAAGAAGTTCTCAAAAACAAATTCTTGAACTACAGAAATCCTTAATGGACAAGATAGAAAATCTCTCTCGTAAAAATGAAATATTAAGGAGGAATCAAAATGAAACGAAACAACTAGTACAACAGGAAACTGGGATAGTGACTGAAGTGAAGAATTCAATAGATCAAATGAAAAACACAATAGAGAGCCTTACAAACAGAATGGGAGAAGCAGAAGAGAGAATATCGGACTTAGAAGACAGAGAACAGGAAAGGATACAGTCAGACCAAAGAAAAGACGAGGAAATTAGGAATCTAAAACATATTGTCGGGAATCTTCAGGATACTATTAAAAAACCCAACATTCGGGTTCTAGGAGTTCCTGAAGGCATGGAGAGGGAGAAAGGATTAGAAGGCCTTTTTAGTGAGATATTAGCAGAAAATTTCCCAGGTTTGGAGAAGGACAGAGAAATCCTAGTACAGGAAGCTCACAGAACCCCTAATAAACACGACCAAAAGAGACCCTCACCACGGCACGTTGTAATTAAACTCTCCACAGTGAAACATAAAGAAAAGATCCTAAAATGTGCAAGAGAGAAACGTCAGATTACTCTGAGGATCTCCAATCAGACTCACAGCTGACTTCTCATCAGAAACTCTACAAGCTAGGAGGGAATGGCAAGATATAGCCCAGGTACTAAGAGAGAACAACTGCCAGCCCAGAATATTATATCCTGCAAAGCTATCATTTGTGAATGAAGGTGAAATAAAGACTTTTCATAGCAAACAGAAATTGAAAGAATTTGTTGCCACTCGTCCAGCCCTGCAAAAGATGCTTAAAGATGTGTTACACACAGAAACAAAGAAACACGGTCATCAATATGAAAGAAGGTAAAGGAAGGAAACCAAGGAAGGAAAGCTCACAGCAAAAGATCACAGGGAATTCAAAGCATATATTAGAACTTATCTTTGGCAAATGGCAGGGCAAAGTTACCACTTATCATTAGTCACATTGAACGTGAATGGCCTGAACTGTCCAGTTAAAAGACACCGTTTGGCTGATTGGGTTAAAAAACAAAACCCATCTATTTGCTGCTTACAAGAAACACATCTTTCCAACAAAGATCCATACAGACTGAAAGTGAAAGGCTGGAAAAAGATATACCATGCCAACAGAAATGAAAAAAGAGCGGGCGTAGCCATCTTAATATCAGACACCATAAACTTTACCACAAAAACCATTAAGAGAGACAAAGAGGGACACTACATAATGATTAAGGGATCAATTCAACAGGAAGATATAACAATTATCAATGTATATGCACCTAACTACAGGGCACCGGTTTATCTAAAAGATTTGTTAACGGACTTAAAGGGAGACTTAGACCCCAATACAATAGTACTGGGGGACTTCAATACTCCACTCTCAGAAATAGACAGATCAATAGGACAGAAGATCAACAAGGATACAGTAGATTTAAACGACACTATAGCCCAAATGGATCTAACAGATATATACAGAACTTTCAATCCTACAGCTAAAGATTATACATTCTTCTCAGCAGTACATGGAACCTTCTCTAGGATTGACCACATACTAGGCCATAAAGCAAGTCTCAGCAAATTCAAAAGAATTAGAATCATACCATGCAGCTTCTCAGACCATAAAGGAATGAAGTTGGAAATGAACAACTCAGGAATCCCTAGAGCATACGCAAACACATGGAGATTGAACAACATGCTCCTGAATGAACAATGGGTCATAGAAGAAATCAAAAGAGAAATCAAAAACTTTCTGGAAGTAAATGAGGATAACAGCACAACATACCAAAACTTATGGGACGCAGCAAAAGCATTGTTAAGAGGAAAGTTTATATCAATAGGTGCCTACATCAAGAAACTGGAAAGGCACCAAATAGATGAGCTTTCTATTCACCTCAAGGATCTAGAAAACCTACAGCAAACCAGACCCAAATCTAGTAGGAGAAGAGAAATAATTAAAATCAGAGAAGAAATCAACAGGATTGAATCAAGAAAAACATTACAAAAAATCAGCCAAACGAGGAGCTGGTTTTTTGAAAAAATAAACAAAATTGACACCCCATTGGCCCAACTAACTAAAAAAAGAAGAGAAAAGACCCAAATCAATAAAATCAGAGATGAAAAAGGAAATGTAACAACAGACACCACAGAAATAAAAAGAATCATCAGAAATTACTACAAGGACTTGTATGCCAGCAAACAGGGAAACCTATCAGAAATGGATAGATTCCTGGACACATGCAACCTACCTAAATTGAACCAGGAAGACATCGAAAACCTAAACAGACCCATAACTGAGGCAGAAATTGAAACAGTAATAAAGGCCCTCCCAACAAAGAAAAGCCCAGGACCAGATGGATTCACTGCTGAATTCTACCAGACATTTAAAGAAGAACTAACTCCAATTCTTCTCAAACTATTCAGAACAATTGAAGAAGAGGGAATCCTCCCAAATTCTTTCTATGAAGCCAGCATCACCTTAATTCCTAAGCCGGGAAAAGATGCAGCACTGAAAGAGAATTACAGACCAATATCCCTGATGAACATAGATGCAAAAATCCTCAATAAAATTCTGGCCAATAGAATGCAACAACACATCAGAAAGATCATCCACCCAGACCAAGTGGGATTTATCCCTGGTATGCAGGGATGGTTTAATGTGCGCAAGACAATCAATGTGATACACCACATTAACAGACTGCAGAAGAAAAACCATATGATTATCTCAATAGATGCCGAGAAAGCATTTGATAAAATACAACACCCGTTCATGATGAAAACTCTAAGCAAACTGGGTTTGGAAGGAACATTCCTCAATACAATCAAAGCAATCTATGAAAAACCCACAGCCAACATCCTATTGAATGGGGAAAAGTTGGAAGCACTTCCACTGAGATCTGGTACCAGACAGGGATGTCCACTCTCACCACTGCTATTCAATATAGTTCTGGAGGTTCTAGCCAGAGCTATTAGGCAAGAAAAAGAAATTAAAGGGATACAAATGGGGAAGGAAGAACTCAAACTATCCCTCTTTGCAGATGACATGATTCTTTATTTAGGGGACCCAAAGAACTCTACCAAGAGACTATTGGAACTCATAGAAGAGTTTGGCAAAGTAGCAGGGTATAAAATCAATGCACAAAAATCAACAGCCTTTGTATACACAGACAATGCCATGGCTGAGGAAGAACTTCTAAGATCAATCCCATTCACAATAGCTACAAAAACAATCAAATACCTTGGAATAAACTTAACCAAGGACGTTAAAGATCTCTACGATGAAAATTACAAAACCTTAAAGAAAGAAATAGAAGAGGATACCAAGAAATGGAAAAATCTTCCATGCTCATGGATTGGAAGAATCAATATCATCAAAATGTCCATTCTCCCAAAAGCAATTTATAGATTCAATGCAATACCAATCAAGATACCGAAGACCTTCTTCTCAGATCTGGAAAAATTGGTGCTGAAATTTATATGGAGGCACAAGAGACCTCGAATAGCTAAAGCAATCTTGTACAACAAAAACAAAGCCGGAGGCATCACAATACCAGATTTCAGGACATACTACAGGGCAGTTGTAATCAAAACAGCATGGTACTGGTACAGAAACGGAAGGATAGACCAATGGAACAGAATTGAAATACCAGAAATCAACCCAAACATCTACAGCCAACTTATATTTGATCAAGGATCTAAAACTAATTCCTTGAGCAAGGACAGTCTATTCAATAAATGGTGCTGGGAAAATTGGATTTCCACGTGCAGAATCATGAAGCAAGACCCCTACCTTACACCTTACACAAAAATCCACTCAACATGGATTAAAGACCTAAATCTACGACCTGACACCATCAAGTTACTAGAGAACATTGGAGAAACCCTTCAAGATATTGGCACAGGCAAAGAGTTTCTGGAAAAGACCCGGGAGGCACAGGCAGTCAAAGCCAAAATTAACTATTGGGATTGCATCAAATTGAGAAGTTTCTGTACTGCAAAAGAAACAGTCAGGAGAGTGAAGAGACAACCGTCAGAATGGGAAAAAATATTTGCAAACTATGCAACAGATAAAGGGTTAATAACCAGAATCTACAAAGAGATCAAGAAACTCCACAAAAACAAAACCAACAACCCAATTAAGAGATGGGCCAAGGACCTCAATAGACATTTTTCAAAAGAGGAAATCCAAATGGCCAACAGGCACATGAAAAAATGTTCAAGGTCATTAGCAATCAGAGAAATGCAAATCAAAACCACAATGAGGTTCCACCTCACCCCGGTTAGAATGGCTCACATTCAGAAATCTACCAACAACAGATGCTGGCGAGGATGTGGGGAAAAAGGGACACTAACCCACTGTTGGTGGGAATGCAAACTGGTCAAGCCACTATGGAAGACAGTCTGGAGATTCCTCAGAAACCTGAAGATAACCCTACCGTTCGACCCAGCCATCCCACTCCTTGGAATTTACCCAAAGGAATTTAAATTGGCAAACAAAAAAGAGGTCTGCACCCTAATGTTTATTGCAGCACAATTCACAATAGCTAAGACCTGGAACCGACCTAAATGCCCATCAACGGTAGACTGGATAAAGAAATTATGGGATATGTACTCTTTAGAATACTATACTGCAGTAAGAAACAACGAAATCCAGTCATTTGCAACAAAATGGAGGAATCTGGAACACATCATGCTGAGTGAAATAAGCCAGTCCCAAAGGGACAAATACCATATGTTCTCCCTGATCGGTGACAACTGACTGAACACCAAAAAGGAAACTTGTTGAAGTGAAAGGGACACTATGGGAAACGGTGACTTGATCAGCATAGCCCTGACTGTTAATGAACAACTTAATACATTATCCCTCTTAGTAGTTTTTTTGTCTGTTCTACTTAATATGACTGATTTAATTCTGTAATTAATACACAGTTATTCTTAAGTGTTGAAATTTAACTGAAATGTGATCCCTGTTAAACATAAGAGTAGGAATAAGAGAGGGAAGAGATATATAATTTGGGACATGCTCAAGCTGACTTGCCCCAAATGGTAGAGTTAGAAACATACCAGGGGACTCCAATTTAATCCCATCAAGGTGGCATGTACCAATGCCATCTCACTAGTCCAAGTGATCAATTTCAGTTCGCAATTGATCATAATGAAAGGACTAAGAGTCAAAGGGAGCACATAAGCAAGTCTAGTACCTGCTAACACTAACCGATAGAATAAATAAAGGGGAGAGTGATCCAACATGGGAAGTGAGATACTCAGCAGACTCATAGAATGGCAGATGCCCTAAATAGCACTCTGGCCTCAGAATCAGCCCTTAAGGCATTCAGATCTGGCTGAAAAGCCCATGAGAGTATTTCAGGCATGGAAAGCCAAGACACTCTGGCAAAAGATCTCTGTGAGTGAGATCTCAGTGGAAAGAACAGGTCTTCAAAGAAGGAGGTACCTTTCTCTGAAGGGAGGAGAGAACCTCCACTTTGACTATGACCTTGTCTAAACAAGATAAGAGTCGGAGAACTCAAGGGGCTTCCATAGCCTTGGAAACTCATGACTGGAGCATAGGGAGATTACTGATGCCATAGACAGGAGTGTCAATTGGTAAAGTCAACAACAGGAGTCACTGTGCACTTACTCCTCATGTAGGATCTCTGTCCTTAATGTGCTGTGCATTGAGATTTAATGCTATAACGAGTACTCAAATAATATATTTCACTTTGTGTTTCTATGGGGGTGCAAACTGTTGAAATCTTTACTTAATGCATACTAAACTGATCCTCTGTAAAAAAAAAAAAAAAAAAAATAAAATGTCTAACAAACTATAAAGGAGAATATCTTCAATGTGATAGAATTCTATCACCTGTATACTTACCTGTACACCCTACTTAATGGTGAGGGACTGGATATTATACCAAGATTGAGGAGAAGGCAAGGATGTTATTTTTGACCACTCTTACTGTATATTGTGTTAGAACTCCTAGCTAATGTGATAAGACAGGGAAAAGAAAATATACAAATTAGAAAGGATGAACTAAGATGTTCATTTGAAGATACAATGATTGTCTATGTAGAAAATCTCAAAGTATCTATAAAAAACTCTAACAAAAGAGTATAGAAAGGTTGAAAGACACCCGGTCAACTCAAGTCAATTGTTTTCCTATTTATCAACAATGAAGAATTGGATTTTGAATTATTAAAACAAGTCTCATTTTTTGCTGGTGGGAATGCAACATGGTACAGCCATTTTGGAAGGCAAGCAAATGTACTTAACCTTGCCAAAATATCAAGTTGTGCTCCAAGGAATTAGCAAAATTGACTTATAACAGAAGTCCTGTGCACCCTGAATGCAAATATTTATAGCAACTTTGTTTAAACATTTTTATCTCCTCCTAAATTTTCCAGGACTCTTGTTCTAGACAATTCCACCTACCAGAAAGTAAGCAGTATTCTGACATATATCACATAGTGAAAGGCACTCAGTGTGACAAGTGTAGGGAGCAAGAGTGATGGGACAGAGGAGACTGCAGGGGTAGCAGGTCATAGATTCTGGAGACTTCCTTTTCAAAAAATATTTATTTATTTATTTATTTAGAGTCACAGTGAGAGAGAGAGGAGAGAGATCTTCCAACCACTGATTCATTCCCCAAGTGGCCACAGTGACTATGGTTGGGCAAGACCAAGGCCAGCAGCCAGGAGCTTCTTCTGAGTCTCCCAAGCACTTGGGCCATCCTCTGCTGCCTTCCTAGGCACATAGCAGAGAGTTAAATCAAAGTGGAGGCCAGTGCTGCGGCTCAGTAGGCTAATCCTCCACCTGTGGCACCAGCACCCTAGGTTCTAGTCCTGGTTGGGGTGCCGGATTCTGTCCCGGTTGCTCCTCTTCCAGTCCAGCTCTCTGCTGTGGCCAGGGAGTGCAGTGGAAGATGGCCCAAGTGCTTGGGCCCTGCCCCGGCATGGGAGACTGGGGGAGGCGCCTGGCTCCTGGCTTCAGATCCTGGCTCCTGGCTTCGGATCAGCGCAGCACTGGCCGTAGCAACATTTGGAGAGTGAACTAGTGGAAGGAAGACCTTTCTCTCTCTCTCTCTCTCTCTCACTGTCTAACTCTGCCTGTCAAAAAAAAATTTTTTTTTTTTTTAAATCAAAGTGGAGCAGCTGGCTGTCAAACCTGCGCCCACACGGGATGCCAGCGCTGCGGGCGGCGGCCTTAATCTGCTGAGCCACTGCGCCAGGGCATTCTGCAGACTCTTGAGGAAATGGTTCAAGACAGACTAATAATGATTTTTATTACTATAAATAAAACAGATTTAATGTATTTCATAAGTGCAGTTCTAAGAAGATAACCACATTTCCTTCCCTCCTCCATCAGTCCTCCTCCTCCCTTCTTTTCTTTAAAAATTTTTACTCAAAGATAATTTTAATACATTCTATAATCACAAGCTTAATGCACCACTAACCATAAAATTCAACATGTAGAAAGTAGAAAGACCACAGTTTCATAGTAGCATAGACAAGAGCTAAAACAACAATCAAATAGGAAGATGTCCATTTTGTTCCTACACATTTTTTTTTGTATTCTGCTTGACCTAAGTGAAAAGAGTTGCTCTTGAAGACCAGGAAAGAAGTTTTCATGATTGGACTATGTGCTAGCAGCTACACTAATTGAAGGGAACTGTACCTGTGAAATCTGTTCTGTTTATTTTAATAAAAATTAAAAATAATAATAAAGGAAATGTGAAAAAAAAAGAGTAGAAATAAAGGATCCAGCTAGGAAGCTAATGCAATATTCCAGGAGAAAAGGAATGCTGACACGGGCCTAGGAATAGCAAGTAGATGAAGACAATTCAGACTTAAGAAGTATTTTGAAATTCATGGACAATGAACATTTGCGAGCTGTATTATTTCAGCAGATGCCATCATTCAAAAGTTCTTGTTGCATTTAATGTTCATGTTGTCAACTGCTCTAAATCTATTCCTCCAATTTTAAATGGCACTTGCTATTTTCTATGTCGGCAAGGCATATTTTCTGATTCATATTAGTTTTTCACCTACAAAAGAAATATTACTTAGAATTTTCTGTAATATTTAACCTAATATTTTTCTGTTGTTCCTTTTCAAAAATTTTATTTTGATTGACATCACATATTTATGGGTATACAGGGTGATACTTCAATACACGTATACAATGCATGCTGATTAAATTAGAGTGGTTCCATTTCTAGCTACTTACTTACAATTTCTTGTATTTGAAGCCTTCAGACTCCTGTCTTCCAGATCCTCATACAACAAATAGTAGATAGCATCTTTACTCAGAATAACTAAAAGCTGGGGGCAATCGACAGGTGAATGGATCAGTAAATGCTGGTGCATCAGACCTTGGAATGGCATGCGACAGTAAAATGAAACGTGGTGCTGAGCCTCAGAAAGACATGTGTGAATTTTGATGTACATTGTGATGTGGAAGAAGCCAGTGTGGAAACACTACATACTGTCTTGACTTTTGTAGAACCTTCTCGAGAAGACAAAACTCTGGAGAGGATACACAGAACAGTGGCTGCTAGATGAAGTTGTGAGAGGCGGGTGATCAGGTGAGGAACAGATTGTGGGCACTGGTTTATATCATTCTGTGCTGCTGTCATCGGTCTGCTGTGCATTTGCCAGAACCTATGGAACATTACAGTGCCAACAGTAGACCTGAATGCAAGAAAAGATTTTCAAAAAACCTTTTCAAAGGTTGAGAGATACCAGGATGGAATGTGGAATGTTAAAGAAAAAATCTAATTGCATGAGAAGTGTATGAAATGACCTGACTGAAGGAAGTGAGGGAAGGAAATGCTGACTTAAGTCACTTTGGAAATGAACAGAGACAAGACTGAAGACAGAGTGAACTGTGCATAAGGCTTCCACTCTAGTCGATAAGCTTGTTTTCCCGGGAGATACGGGCCAACAATTTTAAAACCACTCTACATGTAAATTGAACTGCAGCTGCACAATTAAGTGCATGGCTGGTGGATGGTGGGAGTCAGTCTTCTCACTGCAAAAGTGGGAAGTTGCAAATATTCAACAGAAGACACCTAGAGTGATTCGTGTAGTAAAGGAGTATACCTGGAGGCATCAGTATGAATTCATGTTTTGCATGCCATAGATATGACTGTTTACGTATAGAAGCATACATAGGTATTACTGGGGTACTTCAAAATGTTCTTGGAAAATGAAATTAAAAGATTGGCTTGTTTTCAAGAAAATAAATTTTGAAATCTATGCATTTTTTTCATAATATGTGTTTTCCGTAAACTTCTTGAAGACTCTGCAAAGGAAGCTGGGAGTGTCTAGTAGTACTAAAAGGAAAATGTTTATTTAAACAAAGAACAATGATGGGGCCAGTATGTGGCCCAGCAGGTTAGGCTGCCCCTTGCAGTGCTGACATCCCACTCAGAATACCAGTTCCGGTCCTGGCAACCCTGCTTCTGATCCAGCTTCCTGCTCATGTGCCTGGGAAGGCAGTGTAGGATGACTCAAGTACTTGGGCCCCTGATACCCTTATGGGAGAGCAGGATAGAGTTATTGGCTCCTGGCTTCAGCCTTTCCCAGACTTGGCTTTTGTGACCATTTGAGGAGTAAACCAGCAGATGGAAAAGGTTTTTGTCACTCCCTCTCTTGCTGTCACTCCACCTTTCATGAAAATAAATAAATCTCCAAAAAAAAAAAAAAAAAAAAGACAATGATAGGAATATGTCAAAGGGACCCAGAGCCCAGAGACCAGTTGAAAGAAAGGAGAAAAATGAAACAATTTGAGAAACAAAATTATTGAAGTATTAGATCTGTAACTTAGGCTAAAAAAAAACCTATAAGTCAATACTGATATAAATAAATCAATTGAATGAATACATGGAGAAAATAAAAATCTCCCACGTAGTACTGCAATAATTTTCTGTCAATAATCTACAATTGAGGAGTTGGTGCATCATGCTCTGCTACTGATGTGTGGTCTGCACACACCGACTTCTTGGCAAATAACATGGCATTGAAGACGGAGAAAGGAATGCAGGAGATGAACCTCACAAGCCCTGCCTTTGCAAGGTGATCAAGAGTAATGTCGGCAATGATGAATCCTAGGGAAGGCACAAGGGTTCACCTGAGATGAATGGTGGGATGAGAAAGGTATTTTACCTCTTTGTGATCAAGAGCAGAGAACCAGCACTGAGGCATGAGAAGAACATCAAACCATCTCAGTTGAGAAATATTCCACAAAATTCCAAACCAGACTTCAAAACCGTCAAGGTCAAGGCCATTCAAGGTCTTTCAAAACGAAAAATATGGAGAACTGTCGTGCCCCAGAGGATCCTAAGGAACATAATGGCTAAACATAGTGCGGTGTCCTGAATGAATCCTGAAACACAAACAGTGCAGTAAGTAAAAACAGAAAATCTGAGTGACATAATGATGTAAACTAATCACAATGCATCATTAATTATGACCAATATGCCACAGTCATACGAGACACACATATTTGGGGACACTGCCTGTGGGGTATACACTATCTCCTGAATTTTTCTTAAATCTAAAAGTATTCAAAAATTTAAGATTTATTAAATTTCAAAAATTCACCTTGACAAATTACTCCATAAAAGTTGTCAGTGCTCACTTCTGCCAGCTATGTATGAGGTTTTCTGTGCCTTTGACAAAATTGAATATTAGCAATCTTTTAATATTTGTAAATTTGAAAGCTGACAAATGACATCTGTTTGAATTTGTATTTTTAAATTACAATGGAGACTGACTGACCATTTATATTGCTTTTCCTGTTGCTATCCTTTGCTCATTTTTCAAACTAGTTGTCAGTCTTATGCCTGTGTAGAAGTTTTGGTAGGATAAAAAAAATCATTTCATAGTTTTGCAAATCCCTGTTCTGTGTTCATTTGACATTCTCTAAGTTTTTAACTGTAGAAAATTTAAATGCTTTATGTAATCACATTTCTATATTTACAGTTTCAGGGTTTAATCACCCATTTTATTTCCAAATTGAGTCCTTAGTGGCTTGATTACTGAAAGTGGGTCCCTTCAAGCTTGTCATTTTAGTTGCTGTTGAGAGGATGTGTTTGGTGGGTTCACAACCCACTGTCAGCTGAAATTCCTTCTGAGATTTGGACTCCTGCCAGGCCACTTGTTTTCTGAAAGCAGGTAGAGAAAGCAATCTGTGCCTACCTTGGAGACACAATTGCTCATCCAAGAGACACATTCTAACCATAAAGGGGGTCTCCTTGTCTAATTCTCTGGACTTGTGGAATCTAATTTTAAAGATGTTTTTAATTATTTGAAAGAATTACACAGAGAGAAGGAGAGCTAGAATCTTCAATCCACGGCTCACTCCTCAAATGGCCACAATGGCCACGGTTGGGTCAGGTTGAGGCCAGGAGCTTCATCCTGGTCTCCCATGTGGGTGAAGGGGCCCAAGTACTTGGGTCATCTTCTGTTGCTTTCCCAGGCTCATTATCAGGGACTTGCCTTGGAAGTAGAGTGGCTAACCAGTGCCCATGTGGAATGCTGGCATTGCAGGTGGCAACTTTACTGGCTTTGCCACAACACTAGACTCTATTTTACTTTGTAACAATGTATTTACTTATTTGAAAGACAGTTATAGAGAGAGAGAGGGGAGAGATTTTCCATCCACTGGCTCACTTTGCAAATGCCTGTAACAGCTGGGGGCTGGGTCAGGTCAGTTCCAGGAGCTACAAATTCCATCTAGGTCTACTAGGTGTGTACAGGGATCCATGCACTTGGGCTGTCTTCTGATGCTTTCTGGGGTGCATTAGCAGGGATCTGGAGTGGAAGTGGAGCAGCCAGGACTCCAACTGGCACTCCTATGTGATCCTGGTACCTCATGCACTTGCTTAACCCACAGTATTAGAATTCTCACAGGCCCTTCATGGAATTTCTATGCTGTATATGCACAGGATGGGAAGCTCTGATTTTCGAAAGTTGTTTTAGTTAATTGATTAGAAAGACAAGAGATGGAGAGAGAGAGACAGTTAAAAAGACAGTTCTCCCATCCCCTGGTTAACTCCCCAAGTGCACGCATTGGCCAGGGACTAGGCACGGTACGTCAGAGCTCGGAGCCTGGAATGCAATCCAGATCTCCAATGCGGGTGACAGGAACCTAAATATTGAGCTACCATTGTGACTTCCCAGGGTCTGCAGTGGCAGGAAAGTGAAATCTGGAGCCAGAGTCGGGAATCAAATCCAGGTGCTTTGATATGGGGTGCAAGCATCTTTTTTTTTTCAGATAGAGTTAGACAATGAGAGAGACAGAGAGAGAAAGGTTCTCTCTCTGTTGATTCACCCCCCAAATGGCCGCCACAGCCAGCGCCCTGCACCGATCTCCCATGTGGGTGCAGGGGTCCAAGCACCTGGGCCATCCTCCACTGCATTCCTGGGCCACAGCAGAGAGCTGGACTGGAAGAGGAGCAACCGGTACTAGAACCTGGCACCCATATGGGATGCCGGTGCCGCAGGCAGAGGGTTAGCTAAGTGAGCCATAGTGCTAGCCTCACGGGCTGCAAGCATCTTAATGGCTATGTTGAATGCCAGCTCTCTAAGTAGACTCTTAGAACAAACAGGAACAAAATAGAACATGATTTAGTATTTTAATCTAGGGAAGTAGAGGACACAATTCACACACACCACATCCCGCATCCCACACGGGGCCCCTGGGGATGGAAAGGAGTGTAAATGGAAAGGAAGTGATTTCCATATCCCTGCCCCAGCACTGCCCACTACAAATGCACGGCTCCTTAACATTTCCCCAGGAATCTCCCTAAATGCAGTCCTCGTGCTGTGGTAGTAGCAGGTTCCACTGCTAGGAAGCAGCAAGGGCAGGTGAGGGTACAGAGAGGATGTAGGGGTGCATGGAACCGCCTTGAAGAAGTTGCACTGGGGTACCCCCAGGAGCCCCAGTATCTGACCCCCAGGAGAGAAACAGACTCTAGAGCTAGGACCATGTTTGGCTCCTGGGAGGAGGGACGCTCTCAGGACCAGTAGCAGCTATTCCAAGGTGACACACTTGACACCCTTAGAAAACATGGGCACCACCTCCAGAGGGTGTCTGGGCTGTGACGTCAGTTTTCCTGGGCTCCCTCCGGAGCTCCAATCTACTGTTGAGTCAATTTCACCTTGATTGACACAAAGTTGTCCCCATTGTGGCGTCCTCAGAAAGCACACCCTTTAAGCCCATAGAAATCTGAACCTGAATTCCACCTCCATCAGTTCCTAGAGGCTGGCTGACAGCTCTGAGACTCAGTTTTCTGTCTGTACATTGGGAGCAATAATACCTGTTTCCCAAAATTTAAATTATTAAATGAGAGAGCATAGGTATAACAGGAATCTACATTTGTCCATCTTTGCTCATCTAGATAGAATATTCTCGCATCAAAAAACCTCTCTTTTACAAGCTTCTGGAGAATTCCTGAAGTATAGAAACAAATATTAATTCATAGGAATGGAATCTTTATCACTTGTCATTGATACCTACACCCCCACCCCAATATGAGCCTACTTCAAAAAACTTGTGGAAAATGGAATTAAAAGGTAAGTGTGTTTTGGTGCAAAAAAAGTGAACTCAAGCACACAGGTGATTTCTGCAGTGCCTACATCAAACCGAGATCTCCTCATTTCCTTCTCTCTTCAGCAAGGCAATCTGGCTTCTCAGGGACCACACTACTTGGCTGGTCCTCCGGGAGCCGTCTCTCTGAATAGTCCTGTATTCCTCACCTCTGCTCACCAACCAGGGAGGCCAGAATATTCCTCTGCTTGTCAGCAAAGGCAATAGAGTGTGCCAGTCATGCTCACCGCTCTGCTTTGGAACCCTTGCCCTCCTTCAATCCATTTTCTCTCTAACCCAAAAGTGCCCCTTTAAACGTCAGTGAGGATCTCCTCAGCTACAAGCTTCCAACGAACCGCACCCTTCTGAAGGGTACACGTGGAGAACCCTGCACCCACTGGCAAGGCACCCTCTCTGTTCTTCCCTCTGCTTCCTGGGTTACAGCTCCCTTCTCTGGGATGATACATAGGCAAGAGTCATATGTGATTCCTTTAATCATTGCACTACTGGGTTAGCAGAAGACTCTTCCTAAATAATCAGGCTTACTGCTTCATTCTTGTCTTCAATCTGTCTACTGATTTGTATTTGTTTATTGGAGAACACTGCAGAGAGTGACTGAATTCATGAGCTCTAGGGCCAGATGTCTGGCTTCACCTCCCAGGATCTGTGTGGCCCCTGTAAACTAAATCTCCTTTTGATTCATTTTATTTATAAAATGTGGATCGTATGTAACATCTCTAGTGTAATACTTATCACCTAGCAAGTAATATCTAAATGTCAGCAGTGTTTGCTGATCTGTATGGCAGAACCCAGACTCCTTATTGTATCATGCAAAAGCCTTTTTAGTATGATTTAAGCCTGTCTCACTGTTAGATTCCTCTTGTATCTCTGTCCTAATGGATAGTGTCCTCCAACTATATGTGTTGTCATTGTTGCCGAAGGGAAGCTTATTTTTCCTCTTGCCTTGATATTTAGCACACACTACTCTTGGTGTCCCTTTCTACCTGGAAAGATTCTACTCAACTTTCAAGACCCAGTTCAACAATTGGGTTGAGCTGTTAGGCTGATTTCATGGGCTTCTTAGCCTTCTGGTGCATAAAGAAAATATAGGACATAGAAACAGTGCATGGAATTTTGTCATTTGCAACAACGTGGGTGGAAATTGAAGTCATCATGTTAAGTGAAATAAGCCAAGTACAAAAAAAACTAGCACGATTTCATTCATATATATGGCCTAAAAATATTGATCTTGTAGAAGTTGAGAGTACAAAGGTGGCTACCTGGGTCTGTGGAGAAGGATGAGGAAAGAATATTGAACAAGTGCTAAGCTACAGCAAAATAGGAATAAGAAGGGCTGCCGTTTGATTGCACAGTAGGCTGACCATAGGTGAGATACTGTATATATGTATTTTTAAAAACTGTAAGGAAAGATGTTAGATGTTTTTATCATAAAGAAATGATAAATGTTCAAGGAGATAAATATGTTTACCTTGAAGGGGCATTACACGAATATACAGCACCCTATAAATATGTATAATTTTTATATTTTGTTTATATTTTAGTCAAAAACTTAAAAACCCCAGCTAAATGTCATTGAGCATCAAGAAAAAAATTCCTTTGAATGGTGGAAAAGACAGTGCAATAGAAAAACCAATACATACTTAATAATGCTGGAAAATGAGAGAAAAGGCCAACCATGAGCTTTAATTTTCATGTATATTTAAAATATAGAAGCAGGGGCTGGAACTGAGGCACAGCAGGTTAAGCTGTTGCTTGTAATGCCAGCATCCCATCTCAGTGCCTGTTTGAGTCCCAGCTGCTCTGCTTCTAATCCAGTTCCTTGCTTTTGTGCCTGAAAAAGCAGTAGAAGATGGCCCAAGTACTTGGACCCTTGCCACCCACGTGGGAGACCTGGACGGACTTCCTGGCTCCTGGCTTCAGCCTGCCCCAGCCCTGGATGTTGAGGCCATTTGTAGAATAAACCAGCAAAAGGAAGATCTATTTATCTGTCATTTCTCTGTTCTTTCTCTCTCTCTCTCTCTCCCCCCCCTCTCTCATTCTGCCTTTCAAATAAATAAACAAACCTTAAAAATATAGAAGCACTCAGAATATTTCTATTTTGCTCTATTGATACTTTCTGGAAGACTTATGAATAAAAATATAGAATTGACTAATAAAATGTAGCAAGCATTCTTTTAAATGCATAGCTAAGTTTCCACCTTTGAGGTTCTCAAATAGGGGCATCTGAAGATCGAAGCTGCGAGATGTCACCTGTGTAGTGACTACCCTGGGAGCAGTTGCCATGCTTACTAACCTAGAAGTTTGAGTTGAAATAAGTCCTTTGATCTTGGAAAGGTGGAAGCTGGACCTGAGACCCAGCATAAACCTGAAACCTTCAAGGAGCTATACTGTAGGTAAAAACAACCAGAGAAAATTTCCTCTGTTAACAAAGAGCACTAAAAGGAAATGTGTCCATCCCAGCATAGGCTTTGGGAGGGAAAAGGCATCCCTGCACATTATGACTACAGATACCCTTTACAGTCAAGTGGGACTCTGAGAATTTCCAAGCATGCCAGGGCCCCTCTTGAAGCAAATGAAAGTCCTCTTGGGTGAGAAAGACCTACCATACTTAAGTGGGTTCCCAAAGCTACAGATGCACTGACAAAGATACCTACATTCAAAAAGAAAGCATAAAACCATGAAAAGTTAAGCCAGAGAACAGGATTCAGCAGAAAGAACAAATACCAGGATTAGACCCTTGACAACCTCAAATAACTTAATTATTGGGTGTGGAATATAAATAGGAAAAAAAATTAGAAGTGGCACTGCAAACCTATGAAATAAATAATACACAACAAAAGACAAAACCTAGAAACTAAACACAGAAAACAAATGATCCCATTTTAAAAAATGGGCCACATGGCAAATAAAATATGAAAAGATGCTCTACATTATAGGACAGTAAGAAAATGCAAATTGAACCAGTGAGACACCAGCACATAGCTACTAGCAAAGCCCAGATCCAGAGCCCTGGAAAGTTAGGAAAGCTTGCTTATTCATTGCTGGTGGGAACGTAAAATGGTACAGCTACTTTACAAAACAGTGTGGCCATTTCTCAAAAACACTACGCTTACTCTTACTGTATGATAGAGTAGTTCTCTCCTTGGTATTTACCCAAAGAAGCTAAAAACTATGTTCACATACATAGATATTTATGTAGTATCAGTTTATTCACAATTGCCAAAGCTTGGAAGCAAGATATCCTTTTTTTTTTTTTTTGACAGGCAGCATGGACAGTGAGAGAGAGACAGAAAGAAAGGTCTTCCTTTTGCTATTGGTTCACCCTCCAATGGCCACCGCGGCTGGCGTGCTGTGGCCGGCGCATCGCGCTGATCCGAAGCCAGGAGCCAGGTGCTTCTCCTGGTCTCCCATGGAGTGCAGGGCCCAAGCACTTGGGCCATCCTCCACTGCACTCCCTGGCCACAGCAGAGAGCTGAACTGGAAGAGGAGCAACCCGGAGAGAATCTGGCGCCCCGACTGGGACTGGAACCTGGGGTGCCGGCGCTGCAAGGCGGAGGATTAGCCTAGTGAGCCTCATGGCGGAGGATTAGCCTAGTGAGTCTCAGCACCAGCCTTTTTTTTTTTTTGACAGGCAGAGTTAGACAGTGAGAGAGAGACAGAGAGAAAGGTCTTCCTTCTGTTGGTTCACTCCCCAAATGGCTGCTACGGCCGGCACTGCACTGATCCAAAGCCAGGAGCCAGGTGCTTCTCCTGGTCTCCCAGGGTGGGTGCAGGGCCCAAGCACTCGAGCCATCCTCCACTGCCTTCCCAGACCACAGCAGAGAGCTGGACTGGAAGAGGAGCAACCTGGACAGAATCCGGTGCCCCAATTGGGACTAGAACCCAGTGTGCCGGTGCCACAGGCGGAGGATTAGCCTAGTGAGCCGCGGCGCCGGCCGCAAGACATCCTTGAGTAGGTGATAAATGAGCTGCAATGCACCTGAACAATGGAATACTATTCAGTGCTAAAAAAAAAAATATGCCACCAACCCATGAAAAGAAATGGGGAAAAGTTAAATTCGTGTCACCAAATGAAAGAAACTGAAAAGGCTACTTGCTGTATGGTTCCAGCACTGTGACATTCTAAGAAAGGCAAAAATGAGGGTGACGGGAAAACAGTCAGTGGTTGCCAGTAGATCTGGGGAGGAAGGTCTGCACAGGTAGGGAACAGGAGGCTTTTAGGGTAGTGAAAATACTCTAATTCTCTTTCTGTTATTATTCTCTCTGTCTCTCACTCTGCCTTTCAAATAAATAAACAAACCTGTGTGTTTAAAAACTATGAAAAAAGATTGGCAAACAACCAAATAGATCTTCTGAAAGATAAACCACAATTATCAAAATAAGCAATTTAATAAATGATTTTCAAAAGAGAGTGGATACATTTCCAAAGTTGAATACAAATTTGGAAATTAGAATGAAGCACAGAAGGTAAAGGAGAGCAGAATAGAATGAGGAATTTATAGCACACACCTAGTCAAATTCTAGGGAAGAAATTGAGATAATGTGAGTGTGGCAACTTTGAAGATATAATGGATAAGAATTTTCTAAAATCAATGAAGAAATCTTTTCATATATAAGAAACACATTGAACATCAAAGAGAATACTTTTTTTTTTCAAAATTCCACATCTAACCATATTGTTATAATACTGAAAACCACAAAAACTAAGTAGAGAATTTGCAACAACAAGTGAAAAGGAAAGATAAAAACAACTTTCAAAATAAATTTATGACATTATTTTTCAGGGAAACAAAACTAGTTCACCCCCCAAAAAAAGGTCCTTATTATCTGAGTATTTGAAATACATATGTCAGGAAGAAGAAATTTGGTCCAGAGGAAAGACTTGAATACCAGAAGTAGTAGTGAGAAAAGTAACAGATCAATGCATTATAGATTTCTAAAAGTATTATTTATATGAAACAATGATAGCAATAATGACTAACCTAGAAAAATGTGAAAAACAAATTAAACTTCCTCCTTTCTGATATGTATCCCTTTGATTTCATTTTCATGCTTATTGACTCTGTCTAAAACTCCCAAAATTATATTGAATAGTCATGGTGAGAATGGGCATCCTTGTCTGGTTCTGGATTTTGGACGAAATGCTTCCAGCCTTTCCCCATTCAGTATGATGCTGGCTGTGGGCTTGTCATATATTACCTTGATTGTGTTGAGGCATGATACTTCTATACAAAGTTTATTTATGGTTTTTATCATGAAAAGAAATTGTATTTTATCAAATGCATCCTCAGCATCTATTGAGATAATCATATGGTTTTTATTCTTCAATTTGTTAATGTGATGCATCAGGTTTATTGATTTGCATATGTTGAACCATCCCTGCATCCCTGGAATACATCCTGATGGTCCAGGTGGATGATCTTTTTGATGTGTTGTTGGGTTAATTAGCTAGTACTTTGTTGAGGATGTTTGCATATATGTTCATCAGATATATTGGTATGTAGTTCTCTTTCTTTGTGTATCTTTTTCTGGTTTTGGAATTAAGGTGATGCTGGATTCATAGAAGGAATTTGAGATGCATTGTTAAATTTTCTATTTGATACCTTTCCAATTGCTTGATGCAGGCAATAATTGCTATAAACTTTCCTCTTAACACCGTGTTTGCTGTATCCTATGTTTTGATTTGTTGTGTTATCATCTTCATTTGTTTCTAGAAATTTTTTATTTTCTCTTTTTTTTCCATGACCAGTATTCATTAAGGAGAGTGTTGATCAGTGTCCATGTGTTTGCATATTTTAAACTTTCTTATGTTGTTAATTTTCAGCTTCATTCCATTGTAGTCAGAAAAGGTACATGAATAGATTTCAATCATTTTGAATTTGTCAAGACTTATTTTATGCCCTACCACATGGTCTGTCCTAGAGAATGTTCCATGAACTGATTAAAAGAATCTGCATTTTGCAGCTGTGGGGTGAAATGTTCTATAGATATCAATCAGATCCATTTTATTGATAGTATATATTAGATCTGTTGTATTTTTGTTGATGTTTTGTTTAGTTGATCCATCTGTTTCTTAAATTGGTCTTAAACTCCCCCATTATTATTGTATTAGAGCATATGTCTCCCTTTAGATCCATTAACATTTGTTTTAAATAGCCAGGTACTCTAAAGTTTGTGCATATATGATTACTATAGTCATCTTCCTGTTGAATTGATCCCTTAATCATACATAATGATCTTCTCTGTGTCTTTTATAAGAGAATTTGGCAACATTGTAAGATATAAAATCAACACACAAAAATCAATAGTGTTTGTATATACAAATAATACCATGGCTGAGAAAGAACTTGTAAGATCAGTACTATTCACAATAGCTAAAAAATTTTTTAAAAGCTTGGGATGAATTTAAATAAGGATATGAAATATTCTAAATGAAAATTAGAAAATATTAGGAAAACATGTAGAAGACCCAGAAAACTGAAAAATCTTCCATGTTCATGGATTGGAAGAACTAATATCATCAAAATGTCCCTACTTTTCCAATTCAGTTTAAAGAGTCATTGTGATCTCAATTAAAATACCAAAGACATTTTTATCTAGAAAAAAGATCCTAAAATTAATATTGAAACACAAGAGACTTTGAATAGCTAAAGCAATATTAACCAATAAAAACAAAGCCCAAGGCATCACAATACCAGATTTCAAGACATACTATAGGCAGTTATAATCAAAACAGTCTGATTTTTGTACAAAAATAAACATGTGAATCAATGGAACAGAATAGAAGCCCCAGAAATTGATCAATGCATCTACAACCAACTAAGCTTTGACAAATGAACTAAAGTAACTCCCTGGAGAAAGGACAGTCTTCAAAAACTCATGTCTGGAAAATTGGATCTCTGCATGCAGAAATATGAAACAAGACCCCTACTTTATACTCTAAATAAAAATCAACTCACAATGTATCAAGGATCTAAATCTATGACCTGAAACCATCAAATTACTAGAGGAAAACATAGGGGAAACAGTGCAAGACATTGGCATAGGCAAAGACTTCTAGGATAAGCCTGCAGAAGCATAGAAAATTAAAGCCAAAGTAGACAAATGGGATTATATCAAGCTGAGATATAATCTTAGCAAAGGAAACACTCAACAAAGTGATGAGGCAACTGACATGGGAGAAAATGTTTGCAAACTATACATCTGATAAGGAATTACTATCTAGAACTCAAGGAGCTCAAGTTGGATCGTTCAAGAACTTCTAGAAGGAGCTCAAGAAACTCAGCAACAACAAAACAAACAATTTAGTTGAGAAATGGTCAAAATATATGAATAGATGTTTTTCAAAGGATGAAATACAAATGGCCAGTAGACACATGAAAAGATGATCAGGGAAATGCAAATAAGAAACATCTGAGGTTTCACCTCACTCCAGTTAGAATAGCAACCACTCAAAAATCAAAAATAACAAATGCTGGCAAGGATGTGGAGAAATAGGAACCCTAATATACTCTTGGTGGGAATGTAAACTAGTCTAACCATTATGGAAGACAGATTCCTCAGAAATCTGAAAATAGATCTACCATGTGATCCAGCCATCCCACTCTTGGAAATTTATGTGAAGGAAATTAATCAGCATGTAAAAGAGTTAATTGGACCCCATGTTTATTGAAACTCAATTCACAATAGCTAAGATCACAGAATCAATACAGATGTCCATCATCTGATGACTGGATAAAGAAAATATGTGGTATATATATGCGTTATGGAATACCACTCAGCCATAAAAACATTGAAATCCTGTCTTTTGCAACAAAACAGATCCCACTGGAGACCATTATGTTTACTGAGACAAACAAGTCACCAAAAGACAAATATACATTTTCTCTGATTTGTGATAGCTAATATACAGAGTACCCCCCAAAAAAAAAAAAAAACACACTTTTGACACTTTTGAATGTTAGGAGTGAAATAGGAGTGAAATTGACATCTTGTAATTTGATTATTGTTTATAGAATTTATCTATATTCCTGAAGAACAGAGGTCTTTCTATTTTTAATTTTTGAACACTATATGTAGTGGGGCACTAATCCTATGATTATAAAGTAAAATGAAAACATGTTACTGTAGGGGCTGGCACTGTGGTGCAGCAGGTTAAAAGCCCTGGCCTGAAGCACCAGCATCCCATATGGGTGTCAGTTCTAGTCCCAGCTGCTCCTCTTCTGATCCAGCTCTCTGTTAAGGTCTGGGATTGCAGTAAAGGATGGCCCAAGTGCTTGGGCTCCTGCACCCATGTGGGAGGCCTGGAGGAGGCTCCTGGCTCCTGGCTCCTGGCTTCGAATAGGCACAACTCTAGGCTAGCTGTTGTGGCCATCTGGGGAGTGAACCAGCTGATGGAAGACCTCTCTCTCTGTCTCTACCTCTCTATGTAACTCTGTCTTTCAAATAAATAAAAAAATTAAAAAAAAAAACTTTAAAAAAAAGAAAACATGTTATTGTAAACATTAACAGAAAAAAAGAAAAGGAGGGGGGTGTAAAGAATTTTTATATTCTTATAATTGTATTATGAAATATGATCTCTTTAATAAAAAAGCCTGAGTGAATTAAGCCAGTCCCAAAGGGACAAATATCATATGTTCTCCCTGATCGGCGACAACTAACTGAGCACCAAAGGGGAAACCTGTTGAAGTGAAATGGACACTATGAGAAACAGTGACTTGATCAGCTCTTGTCCTGACTGTTGATGTACAGTGTAATACTTTATCCATTTTAGTATTTTTTTTCTAGTACTATTGGTTGAATGCTGTAATTAACACACAATTATTCTTAGGTGTTTAAATTTTAACTGAAGAGTGATCCTTGTTAAATATAAGAGTGGGAATAAGAGAGGGAGGAGATGTACAATTTGGGACATGCTCAATCGGAGTTGCCCCAAATGGTGGAGTTAGAAACATGCCAGGGGATTCCAATACAATCCCATCAAGGTGGCATGTACCAATGCCATCTCACTAGTCCAAGTGATCAACTTCAGTTCACAACTGATCACACTGATAGGTCTAAGAGTCGAAGGGATCACACAAACAAGTCTAGTGTCTGCTAATACTAAGTGATAAAATCAAAAAGGGAGCGAATGATCCAACATGGGAAGCGGGATACTATGAGCAGACTCATAGAATGGCAGATGTCCTAAACAGCACTCTGGCCTCAGAATCATCCCTTAAGGCATTCAGATCTGGCTGAAGAGCCCATGAGAGTATTTTAGGCATGGAAAGCCAAGATACTCTGGAAAAAAAAAAAAAAAAAAAAAAGAAGACCTAAATGGAAGATCTCAGCGAGTGAGATCCCAGTGGAAAGAATGGGCCATTAAAGAAGGAGGTACCTTTCTCTGAAGGGAGGAAAGAACTTCCACTTTGACTATGACCTTGTCGGAATAAGATCGGAGTCAGCGAACTCAAAAGGCTTCCATAGCCTTGGCAACTCATGACTAGAGCCTAGGGAGATTACTGACGCCATAAACAAGAGTGTCAAATTGTTAAGTCAACAACAGGAGTCACTATGTACTTAGTTCTCATGTGGGATCTGTCCTTAATGTGTTGTCCAATCTGAAGTAAAGCTATAACTAGTACTGAAACAGTATTTTACACTTTGTGTTTCTGTGTGGGAGCAAACTGATGAAATCTTTACTTAATATATACTAAATCAATCTTCTGTATATAAAGATAATTGAAAATGAATCTTGATGTGAATGGAATGGGAGAGGGAGTGGGAGATGGGAGGGGTGCGAGGAAATTATGGGGAGGGAAGCCATTGTAATCCATAAACTGTACTTTGGAAATTTATATTTACTAAATAAAAAAAATTTTATAAATCATACACTAGATAATAAATTGAGTACAATATAGTAAAATAATTCTTTCTTGTATAGTTCTGAAGATTAAAACTTAATTTTAAATTTAGTATAAAAAGATATTAGTATATAACTTAAAATGAAAAATAAAAATTTTAATATTTAATGAAGAGAAAATAATATAAGTAAAATAGATAGCAAAAAGCTGATAAATTCAAATCTATAAGTAATATTTGTATATTACATATACTTACATCTTTGTATAAATGTTTACAAGTCTGTATATAAGATAATAATATATATATACATACACACACACACACATATATACATGCTGGATTGAATTTTGTACACTGAAATTAGTTTAAATGGTGATCTCAAGTACCTCAGAATGTGGACCTCATTGGAAATAGTGGAGATGTAATGAATGATGATGAGATAGTATTGGAATAGAGTATGCACTCCAACATGACAGGTGCCCTCAGCAAAAGGATAAATGAGGGGCCAGTGCTGTGGTGCAGGCCAAGCCTCTGCCTGTGGTGCCAGCATCCCATATGGGCACCGGTTCATGTCCTGACTGCTCCTCTTCTGATCCAGCTTTCTGCTGTGGCCTGGGAAAGCAGTGGAAGATGGCCCAGGTCCTTGGGCTCCTGCACCCACATGGGAGACCTGGAAGAAGCTCCTGGCTTCGGATTGTCCAGGCTCTGGCCATTGTGGCCATTTGGGAGTGAACAAGCAGATGGAAGGCATCTCTCTCTGTCTCTCCCTTTCTCTGTCTGTAACTCTGCCTCTCAAATAAATAAATTAATAAAAATAAATTAATTAAAAAATTAAAGCATTTAAGAAAGATAGATATTTCAAGAAAGAAAAAGGAATAGAATATTGTAAACACCTATACTACACATCATATTTTATAGACTACTAAAGTCTCAACTAGAATAAAACAAATGTTCTTAAAAATTATGCTCAAAATCTGAAAATTGATGATGTAAATATTAAGAATTTATAATTAAATAAAA
This sequence comes from Oryctolagus cuniculus, assembly GCF_964237555.1. Lineage (NCBI taxonomy): Eukaryota > Metazoa > Chordata > Mammalia > Lagomorpha > Leporidae > Oryctolagus > Oryctolagus cuniculus. Next base: position 112,286,749 of record NC_091442.1, on the reverse strand, counting down.
GTTTAAACAAAATATGTAAATAAGGGGAATAACAAGACCATGCAAAGATAAAACAGAAAACAAATTTAAAAAAAGGTACCAAATAAAATCATTTCAGAAAAAAATAAAATAGGCAAACTAATAAATAAAGTGGCCTGATTTTTCAAGAAAAGAGAGATAAGATGTAGGTAAATTACATGAATGTTGAATGGAAAAAAGAGATGCAGCCATACATGAAGTGAATATTGAAAAAGTAAGTGAAAATGCTATTTTTAAAAAGTTTGGAAAACAGGTTTGAAAACTTGTATTAAAGGAAAATTTCCTAAACACAAACAAGGTAAGGCTTGTTTGTAAGAAAAAAAGTCATCATAGGCTAGCACCATTAAAGAAATCAAATATGAATTGAAAGAGTACCACTATAAACAGATTTACAGGTGGGTTTTAATGAAGCAAACAGGAAACATAGAATTCCCATGTTATAGAAGTCAAACAGGGCGTTAATGCGATACTGTCAGTCTTACTTTATGCAAATATCAGGACTTTTAAATCAATACCAACCTGTAGTACAGTGAAAAGAACATTATAGTTCTATCTAACGAGCATAGTGAGCTAAAAGTGATCAAAATTACCTAGCAAGTCAAATGAAGCTTGTTCTTGCTCTCTCTCTGTATCTCTAAATATACATAATTATAATGAAGTTGAGTGTATTCTGTACATATAAGGGTTTAACTTTGTTATCTATCAGTTCAATGCATCATATTAAGAAACTACAGAGAAAAAATTAGCTGATCCTCTCATTGGAGAGTGAAAAAAACTTTTGATAAAGGTTAATACACATCAGGCCAAAATTCCTAGCAACTTTTATGGAATGAAACTGACCTACCTCCATGAAATGTTATGAAAAATCTGAGGAAAATATCAGATTGGTGGGCAAAGCGTTAGAACCCATTCCTGATCACATCAGAAATACGACAAGGCTGCCTGGTCACTCTCGGTCACTCTCTTCTGGAGGTCCTTCCCGGGGCACCCAGGACCACTGCCGTGCACATGTGCTGGGTGTAAGTGGGATTCTCTGCAGTTTCAGGACCCAGTGTTTATCTGGCATCACATAGAGGCCTTATTAGCAGAATGACTCAGGCTTACGAAACCAAAGGCTTAAGTGTTTGTCCTGATTCTCACAGGCTGTGACTGTCTGTTCCTAAAATTGAGGAGAATCAATAAACAAATTATTGAAGCTAGTAAAAGCTTAAGATCCTCAGACAAAATGCATTTCATTTCTGTATACCAACAATGAACAGCTAATTAGATGATCCCTATTTTATAAGGCAGGAAAATAATTATATATACAGAGGGGAAAAAACTAAAGATGTGTAATACATTTATGATGCATGTTCTAAATGGGTAAAGGATATTCTATAGGATGAAGGGGTGTGGGGACATTTGATTTTATATATACAGCAAAATAGATCACTAACTCATACATAAAATATGTAGTGTTATAGTTCATTTGTATATGTACAGGTGAATTAAATACTGAAATATAAAATCAGATTTTAATCTTGAAAAAAAAATTATATAAGCTCATGGAAGCAATTTTTTAATTTTATAAAATATGGAAGCTCAAGGCAAATTTATACTACATTAAAACCAATAACTTTTACAAGTCAAAAATGGATGGAAATAAGGTTAAAGGCCACGAGTCAATGAAAGATATCCACAATTCAATATAATCAATAAGAATTGCTCACCAGAATAGATAAGAAATCTTTAATCAATAACAAAGTTAACCAATGAAATATTAATCCACAGAAAGGGTAAAATGCTTATTACAAATTAAAAAGACACTGTAACTTGCCAATATTCAGGAAAATGGAGACTAAATCAATACTAAGGTCCCATGTCATGGCTTGGCAGTTGGGCAGAATTCAGAAGGTGTGATGATACTGGCATTGTGAGGATGCAGAAAATGTTAACTCTTACATACTGCTGTGGGAGTAGGGGTTGTTTCATTCTTCTTAGAACAGTGTGGAAATACCTACTCTCCTTGAAGATGAGCAGAATGAATGACCCAGAAATTACACTTATGGTTATAAATCATAGAAAAGCAAACAAAAAAAGGAAAGAAAAAGAAAGCAGGTTAGATTGTTATAAGGAGAAATAAGGACACAGAAAATCAATTTGGGGGAAAAGAAACTACTGAAGTTCATTTTCCCCAAATCTCCATAGAAATGCCAAGCTAAGAGTCAGCAAACACAAAGAGCTGGAGGGGAATGGGAGGAGGAGATGGGGAAATAATCAGAGAAATTAATTAGAGGATTAAATTGGAAACAGCTGCTATCTTGACCTTCTCGTCCTCCTCCATATTTAACATCTGGTGGCGATGGCTTTTGCCCAGGAGAAGTCTTGAGAACCAATATATAAACAAAATGAATAACTTTTCTTGAGAGGGCTCTAGCCTGAGTACTGGTACTAAAGCAACAAACATAGGAGAGCTGGAGACAAATCTGTAAGAATATATACACATCCACACAGCAAGTCTTAATTTTTGAGTTGCAATTAAAGCCTCCAACAAAGTACTCCAAAGTGTAGGTTTCACTTGCTGGACTTAAAGAATATGTTGCATATCCAGAGAAAAAAATACACTACTCTCAAGAAAAAGCGCACACAATTTTGAATCGGTGTCTTTCATGGACAAGTTTTGGTAATGTCTAGGTGTATTAGATTTAGATTAGTAACAAGTGAACATAGGTATGCATTTAGTCTAATTAAGTATGCTTCTGCTTCCTATATTGTTCCCATACTTCTACCTACAAATAAGAACAGCCAAGAATCACTAAATATTAGAAAAAACATGTACCTTGAAAGATGCATTGGCCTAAGTAATCAGAAATATTAGCCTTCCCCCTAAAAAATGTATTTAGCCAATACCAGTAATATATAAAATAAGTACTTCAGACTATATATCTCAGGGAGATTAAAAAATAGTCTGCTAGGAGGCGAAACTGTATTTCTGGATCCCAGAAGTAGGGTAACGAGAAGAGGGTGCACGAATCAAGAGCAGAGTGAAAATAGCTGAGTTGTCGGCTAATGGGCTGGAGATGGAACAGAGCAAATGGCTGAGAATCTGCAAGGAGGCAAGGAGATGGAAGGTCTGAGAGGGGAGTTAGGAAGTGTGGAGAGGCAAACGTTCCAGGATCTGTCTATTCATGTTTCCAGAGGAAACAGTCAGATGCAGAGGCGGCAGGGTAGGAGGGATCGTCAGCTCCAAACATACTCGTTTTCTAATGCCATAACCTGCACGTGTGCTGTGTGACGTAAGCTGCTAGGCTGAAGAATGGCTTCTGAAACTGGTGCACGCTGCACCTTGACACTCGCGAGCATTACCTTATCTGGGGAAGGGGATTTTTGCAGATGTGATTAAGTTAAGGATCTTGAGATGGGGAGTTACTTAGGTGGGCTGTATGTTCTTCCTGTGGTCCCCAGAGCAGAAACGCAAGAGGAGTCAGAACAATGGAGAAGGGGATTTGACGAAGAAAGCAGATTTCAGTGATGGTGCCAGGAGCCAAAGGTTGCTGGAGCCTCAGAAGCTGGAAGGGGCAAGGAACAGCTCTCATGTGGAGGCTCAGAAGGAACCAGCCACGGACATCGTGACTTTTAACCCTGTGAGATTCACTGGGAGCTTCTGGCCTCCAGAAATGTAAGAGAACATAGTGTGTTGTTTTTTTAAGCCACTAAATTTGTAGTATTTTGTTATAGCAGTGAAAGGAAACTAGAACGCACCTTCACAGATTAAAGTTGAAAATCAGCTGACCTTAAACATTCGGAAATGATTATAATTCAACATATTAACAAGCTAAAAAGGAAAAACCTATGATAATCTCAAAATAAGAAAAAAAACCTTGAAAATCCCCAAATTCCTGACAGAAGATCTCACTCAGCCAACTAGTAACTGTGTACTTTATCTTACCTACAAAGTAACATATGATAATGAGACTAAATTGTTTTCCTTGAAGATAAAAAAAAGAGCAAAAATATCTTTAAAAGTAATAGCTGACAAAACTAAAGCATTCCCTAACACCAAGTGATTCTACTCAACAGCAATGGATACAGGATCAGGCATTTGGCCTAGCAATTGAAGACATCCATGTCCCATATCTGAGGGTCTGTGATACCCACGTCCATTCCTGCCCCCAGTGCCCTGCTCATGCAGACCCTTGGAGCAAACCGTGATTGTTCACGTGGCTGGGTCTCTGTCACCCACGTGGGGGACCTGGATTGAGTTCCTGGCTCCCAGCATCAACTCATCACCCCATTGCAGATGTGTGGGGGTGTGAATCACTGGTTGCCAGCTCTTTGTCTCTTTCTCTGTCTTTCTGCTTCTCAAAGAAATGAATTATTTTTTTTAAAAAAGAAATACGTATGTAAAAGCAAGGATTAGCTGGAAGCTGGATTGGAAGCAGAGATCAGATGGCAGCTTGACCTGCTGTGCCACAGCGCCAGCCCCAGAATTTAAGAATTTAACAGACACAACATTTGCATGTATGGGGTCCTATGTGGTGTTTCATTACATGTATACACTGCACAGTGTTCAATTACTTAAATGCATTTACCCTTTCTAGCATCCAACATTACTGTATAATGAAAACATCCAAAATCCTGTATTCTAGTCTAGCTGTGGAGAAATATACAGTATATAAACATTATCTGTAGTCTCCCTACTGTGCAAGAGAACTGCAGAACCTCTAACTCCTCTCTACCTATAAACTAGGACTTGTCAATCAACCTTCCCAATACCTGCTTCCCACATCTCACCTTGGCCACGGGTAAACACCATTACATATTTGACTTCTGTGGGATCACCTACCTGTTAGACTTTACATATGAGGATGATCAAGTGACTTTTCTCTTTCTGTATTTGGTTTATTTCACCTAATATAATGACCTCCAGTCCCATTCATGCTGCTACAAATGATAAGGTTTCATCCTTTTTATGGCTATTATTCCGTGTGCAGCATACCAGAGTGTTTTGGCCATTCATCAACAGATGGCCACTTAGGTTGTTTCATTTTTTTGATTATTATGAATAGTGCTGCCATAAACATGGGCATGCAGTGTTTCTTCGGCAGGTGGACCTCATTTCCCTTGAATATGTTCCCAGGAGTGGGATTGCTGGATCATATGGTAGTTCTATTTTTAGTGATTTGAGGAACATCCATCCCATTCTCCACATGGCTATAATATACATTCCCACCAACAGAGTGCAAGCGTTCCCTTTCTGCCACATCTTCACCAATCCTTGTTATTTTTTGTTGTTTTGATAATATCCGATCTTATTGGAGTGAGGCGATATCTCACCATGTTACTGATTTGTGTTTCCCTGACAATTAGTGATGCTGAACATTTTTTCATGCACTTGTTGGGCATTTGTGTGTCTTTTTGAGAAATATCAGATCCCTGTGTATTTTAAATTAGATTGTTTGGGGCTTTTACTATTGAGTTATTTTAGTTCTTTATATATTCTGAATAAAAGCTCCTTGTATCTGTAGCTTTTCAAGTATTTTCTGCTATTCTGTAGGTTGTCTCTGTACTCTGTTATTTCCTTCGTGATGAAATCCTCCCATGTGTGTTTTTGCTCTTACTTTCTGTGTACATGGGGTCTGATCCAGAACACTTTGCCAATCCAGTGTTCTGAAGAGTTTCCCCTATTTTCTTCTAGGAATTTTTTGAGTATTGGATTTATGTCTAATCATTTTCAGTTGGTTTTTGTACATGGTGATAAGTAGGGGTCTAGTTTCATTCTTCTATACATGGATATCCAATTCTCCCAGCATGTTCTTAGCATGTTCTTACCCATGCTTGTAGCATCTTTATCAAAGATCAGTTGGTTGTAAATGTGTAGGTTTGCTTCTAGGGTCCCTATTCTGTTCCACTCATCTATAGATCTGCCTTTATGCGAAAACCATGTTGTTTTAATTACTGTAGTTTTAGTATATATTTTAAAGTCAGGTTGTGTAATGCTTTCTGCTTTTTCTTTTTGCTCAAGATCACTTTGACTATTCAGGGTTTTTGTGGTTCCATACAAATTATAGCAATGCTTTTACTACCTCTTTGAAAACTGTCATTGAAGTTTTTCTAGTTCTGTGAAAAATGTCCTGAAATTTTGATAGGGATTGCATTGAGACTGTAATTCTCTGGGTGGTATGCACATTTTAGTGATACTTATTGTTTCAGTCCATGAACACCTATGTCTTTCTATTTCTTTGTATTTTTTTTAATTTCCGTGAAGTTACAAGGGTGTATTAGCATCATAAGAATTCACTGTGTTTATGCCATACACAGTTTTCTGGGTGGATGTTATATTTAAATATAATTTATTTATAAAAGTAATGAACTTAATATAGTAATTTATATTTATTTCTAGGCTGTTTAACTTTAAAGTGAACGCAATAAAGAATTGCATAAACAAGAGAGAAGGAAGAAGCCAAGTCTTTCTTAGCTTATGAATTAATACAAATTCTAGGAAAGCCTAAGTAGGGAGTCCTGTCAGGGGAGCATGAGGACAGGAACTGGATACTTTGCACGTATGATCTTTCTGAGTAGGTACTGAGAGAGGCTCTCACTGCCGTGTGTCTGCAGAAGCTGTGACGTTGTGGGCAGATCGCAGTCACGTTTCTAGCATGCTGGGCAGAGGGAGTGACTAGAAACTGGAATCCTTGGTATCCAGGCTGGATAAATGTGATACAAATTTGTAATTATTACCATTTTCTAGCTCAAAAAGGACTCTGGTTCTTTGTTGCACAAAGTTCATTAAAGATTTTCCCCTTGTAAAAAAAAAAAAAGGAAATGGAACTGGATACTGAATAGATGAGAGGCAGAGCTAGAAGGCAGAATTTTTGAGATTTTGGGACAAGTGAAATAAAAAAAAAAAAAAAACCTGAAACTTGCAAAAAGAAAATACAGCTGGAAGGAAGAAAAAGAAGGAGGCATAAAGGAGGAAGAGAGCCTTCTGAAACTGTAACCAGGGGAGAGGTGTTTGCTCCTGAATGTGAACAGATTTCCAGGGGAGGATCCCAGCACTCTGTGGTGCTAAGAGCCGAGAATCATGTTCTGTGAGGGAGCAGTTTGATGGGTGTCAGGAGCAGCTGTTTCAGGTAGAAATTTCCAAGTCCAAACGAGTTGTTTGTATGCTGACAAGTGCATTTTTTCTTGCAAAGTGTGGAATCTGCAGTAGGTAGATGCTGGGTGGGGTCAATGACATAGGAGTGCCTGGGCACTGTCTCTGGATTTCCTTGGCTTTCAGCCTGTGCTGTTGTCTCGTGGATTCAGGGTAGCTGCTGCACCATGGACCTGCCTGTCAACAACCATGAGGGAGAAGAGAGAGAGAAAAAAGTCTGGAGTCTATATGGTGGTCAAGTCTGTGTCTTTCAAATGCTTTTTTTGGAAGTTCTTCCCAAGAGTTGGATTAGGCTAGAACTTGGACTTGTAGCTATGCAGGGGTGTGTGGTAACCAAGGAGGTGCAGATTCGGGTTAGGACTATGTGAGACAACCAACAACCTGCTTCTGCATGCAATGCTACTTCTAGTTGGTGGATTTGATTCTGTGTCAGTCTTTTCAGACTGGACTATTTCCTTGCTTAAAAGCTTCTGTGATTCCCATAGCCTTAAAATATAATCAGTCTCCAAAAGACGACAGTGAAGGCTTTCCTGATCTGGATCCTATCTTACTCTCATCTTCTGTCACCCTCTGAGGGTACATTAAACTCTTTTGCTGAATAATTGTTATCTCCTCTACACGCTAGGCCACTTCACTTCCTGTCTCTGCTCACATGCCATTCCTTCTGCATCCAATACCTTTTACTCCTGTGTCTAATTTATGGTTATCTCTCCTGTCATCTCTTTCAGGAAGCCCTTCCTGACCCAGCACTGAATACAAAAGGCACTCATCCTCTGGGTTTCTGTATCACTCTGTACAGTGACTACCAGGGGAGCTACCACCTTAATTCAATTGTCTGCTTAAACACTCCATATCCCTTATTAAATTGGGAGTTTAAGTAGTAGAAACTATGTTGCTTATCTTTGCAATCACAGTTCCCAAGATAGTAGTTGCTAAATTATTGTTTATTGAGTGAATAAAGGAAAGACAAAGGGAGAGAACATACCAGCTCCATAATTTTACCAAACACAAACCTCAAAACACATGGAGAAGGCATTCCTCTCCCACAAGATAAAGCAACATCTGGCAGGCATCTGCAAGTCCCCCTCTGTCGAGAAGCCTCTGGGAAATCAGAAAAGCGTGTAATAAAAGGCTTGGGCTTTCTTCTTCCATAGAGTGTTCGCTGAACCCCATGGAGAGCTATGGGGAGGAGCTCGAGACAGCAGCCAAGCAGAACCTGATTATAGATCAGCTGTCAGATTGCAGAAGAAATCATGCTCAGGGTGGACAGATTGCTTGCTGAGGATCATTAACCATTTAGGACACACTGTAGTTTTTTTCCCCTTGAAATTGCTTTCTAACCCAGTGATATGAAAATGAAACCCCATTATGACAAAATCATCTTTCATTCTTTATCAGAATCTCATCCTTCAAGTGTGATTAGGAAGAATTTGAGGTTATCTCCCACTCCTTGATTTAGGCCAGGATGAATAAAATGGTGATTTTCTTAGATAGGGGATGAGGGTTAATTTAGAAGGGTAGCCCCTATCTAATTATATATATATATATATATATATATATATATATATATATATATATATATCTATATACACACATATATACATATATATATCCTACTATGTGCAGAAAATGTTACATCCCCTATTTATTTATTCTTAACAAGACGGCATAGCTAACATCATAGTGAGGATAATGAACCTCAAGGTACATTTGAGCTCCTACTATGCGCAGAAAATGTTACACCCTTTATTATTGCTACAACCCTTATGATATCGATTCTTAACAAGATGAAATAGTTAACATTAGAGTGAGGAAAATGAGCCTCAGAGTAAATAGGCAGTGTCAGAGCCTGGATTAGGTATTAGTTTATTCATGTAACAAATAAATAATTGTTGACTGCTAACTGTAAGTTCTATTCCAGGGAGCTAGAATTTACAAAAAAACAGTCTCATTTCATAATATCTAGTAGCACACAACCTCTGGCCCAGTAAAGAAAGAGTATGAATAGAGTATGAATGACAATGAGTTGTAGTACTGGGTACTGTAGCAACCTAGAGTCAAGGAGGTTATTCTGTGGATTAAAGGCCAACTCCCTTTGTAGGTACCTCCTACACAGGGTATAGGCACTAACACTTTAGCTGTGGTTGTCATGTCATCTGAACAATGGCACTCTTGAGAGTGAATGATGTCATTTTCATTTATTTTATTTCTAAGGCTTTTACTTGAATGATGTCATTTTTAATAACTCTTCTGGGACAACAAGCAAAAACTGGGACTTTCACCTATATTTAAAGCCCTAGAACAAACCTGTGAGGTAGATACAATTATTATCCCCCTTGTGTGGATGAGCAAACTGAGGCATAAGGAACTTTAACTTACTCAAAAGCAGGATAAGCATGCCCCTCCAATTAGCGACATTTCAGATCTGCCTTTTTTGGAAAGTTTTGTAATTGATGCAACAAATATGATTGATTTTCCACCCTGGATATACAGCAGTAAATACAAGAGACATAGCATCTGCCTTAATGGAGCTTCATTGTGGTGGAATGGAGCCAATGGCGTCAAAGACCTCTTACGAGTCAAGAAGACAAGCCAAGGAAAGAAATGTGTAATGGAAAGTCCAACAGCGGTTACTGCTAGGAAGGGTAATGAGACAGAGCAGTGGTCCTCAACCAGGAATGACTTGCTTCCATCTGGGTTGTTTGGCAACGTCTGAAAATGTCTCTGGTTGTCACAGCCAAAGGAGGTGGTGCTAGCTAACATCTAGTGTGTAGAGGCCAGGCATATTGCTCACCATTAGATAGTACACAGGACTAGTACCTCTACCCCATGAGAAGTGGTATCCAGCCCAAATGACAATGGTGCTAAGACTGAGAAACATGGACACACACATGTATACACACGCACAACACACAAGTGAAAACCCCACTCTATTCATCATCCAGCCCATGGCTAGAGATTTAATTTATTAATCATCCCTCCCTAGCCTTATCTACTACTAGATTATTTTTGAAATAAATCCTAAACATCATAACTTCTAGAATGTTCAAGTACACATTTCAAAAACAATAAAACTTATTTTAAAACATAAGCATGCTATTGTGACACTTAAAGAAAAGAACAATACTTCCGGCCAGCGCCGTGGCTCAATAGGCTAATCCTCCGCCTGCGGCGCCGGCACACTGGGTTCTAGTCCTGGTCGGGGCACCGGATTCTGTCCCGGTTGTCCCTCTTCCAGGCAAGCTCTCTGCTGTGGCCCGGGAGTGCAGTGGAGGATGGCCCAAGTGCTTGGGCCCTGCACCCCATGGGAGACCAGGATAAGTACCTGGCTCCTGCCTTGGGATCAGTGCAGTGCACCGGCTGCAGCAGCCATTGGAGGGTGAACCAACGGCAAAAGGAAGACCTTTCTCTCTGTCTCTCTCTCTGTCCACTCTGCCTGTCAAAAAAAAAAAAAAATACTTCCTCAACATTTTTGAACACCAGTGATCCTATTTTCATTTTTGTGTTGATTTTATACTTTTTGTTTAAGGCATGTTCCAAACGGAGTGGTTACAACTGAATCTTGACTGTTAATCTCTTATGTCTCAATGGAAGCCAGAATTCTGTGGTAAGTTTTTGTAGGAGCCGAAGCTGAGGGCACGGTCTGGCTCTGGGGACTGGGAGATGGGTGGTGTTTATTGAGAAGGTTTAATAAAAGAGGAGAGATAGGTCCAGGGTTGTGGTGAGAGGTGGAGAAAGATGATTTCAGCTTTAGTGGACCCATGAGACACACAAGGAAAAATTTTGCAGTTGGAAAAAGGAAGAGCAAACAGAACCAGAAAAGAAACTGAAGTCCCAGCATTGGAGGAACATTGAAAAACCACAGCTTTGAAAGGAGAACAAGTGTCCCCAGAGAAATAGGAGGAAAACCAAGAGAAAAACGCAAAGGATGGGAAAGCTTCTGTTGGTCTCTGGCCGGTAGGAGGACACACACAGACACACACACACAAGCACACCCCTCACAACCACCACCGCCCTGCTGCTCCCCATCTCTTGTAAATACTTGAAAACTGAGCAATGTTAACTTCACGTTAAGAAGATCAAATTTTAATGAAATAATCTAGATTGTGCACAGCCTCAAATTAGTAGGAAAAGGTGGGATTTAGGAGATTAAATTGCTTTTTATTAATTTAACCCCTTTTAAAGTTTCTCTGAGCAATCTGCCATGCAGTTAATAATTGCATGACAAAGGTAAGCACTGAGATTACTGCAGGAAATGAGTAAACTGTAGGATCCTAGGACTTTTTGAGATGTTTTGGCTTGAAATTTGGAAGAACCCCCTTCCCTATTGACACCCAAGAAGATATCAAGGCATTCTTGTTCCGAGGAATAGGGAGGTAATCATTTTGCCTATTTTAAGAATGAATAACAGCCATTGCCGCGGCTCAATAGGCTAATCCTCTGCCTTGCGGCGCCAGCACACAGGGTTCTAGTCCTGGTCAGGGCGCCGGATTCTGTCCCGGTTGCCCCTCTTCCAGGCCAGCTCTCTGCTGTGGCCAGGGAGTGCGGTGGAGGATGGCCCAAGTGCTTGGGCCCTGCACCCCATGGGAGACCAGGAGAAGCACCTGGCTCCTGCCTTCAGATCAGCACAATGCGCCAGCTGCAGGGCGCTGGCTGCGGTGGCCATTGGAGGGTGAACCAACGGCAAAAGGAAGACCTTTCTCTCTGTTTGTCTCTCTCTCTCACTGTCCACTCTGCCTGTCAAAAAAAAAAAAAAATGAATAACAGCAAGAAAGACATCAAACATCTATCCTAACTTCTACATGTGAAAAATGGAGGGTATCTCTTAAGAGATAGAAAATACAAAAGTAGTGAAGTTGTGCAGTAAATACTCACAAAATATTGATGCAGTTCAAGTGGAATGGTAACAAAAAATCTAAAAATATTAATGATCTATAAAGAGTATATGTAACTGGGCCCTTCAGAAATCATCCCCAACCCTCAATTGCCTGCTGTGTACCTAATTCACTTAAAGGAGCAGGTGGCAGCATGACATTTAAAACACTCTAGAAAGAAGAGTGATTGGCATGGTTAGTCTTTGAGTCATCATTTCTACTACATAGGGAATCATACGGTGTAGTGGCAAAGCATACAGAACTTGGAGTTACACAGCCCGGGATCAAATCTTGGCTTTCCCACTTAACTAATTGTACAATCTTGACAAGGCATGGAATGTGTCTGTGTCTCTTTATCCGCCTGTTTAAACAAGCCAGGAATGAAAAGGGCCTTGTAGTTTTAAATCATTAATGTAAGTAAAGCACTCAGGGCTTAGTTCATACCAGGTGTTGCGTAAATATTAGGTGCTATTTTATTATTGTTGTTCTGATGGATATCGTTATTAATCTTCACAAGCGGGTAAGTGGTTCCCGAGCTGAGATTAGTATACCAGAGAAGGCGGCAAGGCAAGGGCCCAGGAATGGATGTGACTGGAGACTCAGTTGACTTTGCCACAGCCGACTGGACTCACGTACCTCCCCAGATTAGCAGTCCCTTCATTTCCTCTCTGAGCTCTGTCCACTCCGGAAGAATGATCTCAGTCTGTACCACCATCATTTCTCACCTGCTTCTTAACACAATTCTGCTTTTACCCTGGCCACTCCTAGTCTAGTTAGTTTTTTTTCTTAAAGATCTATTTATCTGAAAGTCAGAGTTATATAGACAAAGGGAGAGAGAGTGTGAGGGAGCGAGAGAGAGAGAGAGAGAGTGTGAGGGAGAGAGAGAAATCTTGCATCCACTGGTTCACTCCCCAAATGGCTGTAACAGAGCTGAGCCAGGAGCTCCATCCCATGTAGAGGATGCAGGGGCCTAAGCACTTGGGTCATCCTCTGCTGCTTTTCCTAGTCCATTAGCAGGGAGCTGGATTGGAAGTGGAGTGCCAGGAAACAAACCTGCCCCCATCTGGGATGCTGGCTGGCATCATAGATGGTAGCTTTACCTGCTATGCCACAATGCTGGCTTTCATAGTTTGAGTTCTGTAGAGCAGCTAAAGGGGTCTTTAAACAAAGAAGTAAGACGATGCACTTCTTGTTCAACACCTGCATTTCCTCCTCATTTTTCCAGAACACTAACCAGTGTCCTTACAATGGTCTTCAGGCACTCCCAGGTCCAGCCCCTGTTACCTCACTCTGTCCTATGACTCTGCTGCTCCCTGCTCGACTACAGCCTCACTTGGCCTCCTTGCTGCTTTTCAAACTACCAGTCACGTTCTTGCCCGAGGACCTCTGCTTTAGCTGGTCCCTCTGCCTGGGATGCTTATTCCATGGTTACCCATGGTGTTAACTCTTCACCTACTTGATGTTTTGGCCAAATATCACTTCTCAATGCAAACACAACAACCACGTTATTTAATGAAGCTATCTGCCTCTGCCATTCCAACTACTGTTTCCTCCTGAGTCCCTAACCCCTGCATTACCGTCACCACCACTACTTTTCCCTTCCAAGATCCTTGGCACCCAGTCTATTACCCAAAACAACCAGGGTGTGGAGCTCTTACCGCTTTCCAATACACTACATAATTTAATTAAGTGATACGCACATTGTCTATTGCTTGTCTTCCTCTTCTGGAGTGTAAGGTCCAGGCGAAATGGGATCTTGGTTTGGCTTAATTACGTCTCACAAGCACCTAGAATAAACCTGGCACATGGGGAGTTGCTCAAAGTATGAACCATCAACAAAGCCCTGAAATTCTTTTCCAGACCATATGCAAGCCAGCAAGAGTTTTAGGAGTTGCTATGGTCTGATTATATGTGTTCCTCCAAAATTCCTATGTTTAACTTAATGCTAAATTGATGGTATTAGGGAGTGGGGCCATTGGAAGGTCCTTAAATCCTGAGGGCTTTCCTGTCATGAGGGAGTTAATGCCATTATCCAAAGGCCAGAGGAAACTAGCTTGGCCCTTTTGTCCTTCTGCCTTTTCCCTCATTTGAGGATGTCATCAATGGGATAGGCCCTCACCAGAAACGTAATCTACTGGTGCTGTGATCTTACACTTCCCAGTCTCTAAAGCTGTGAGAAATTAAATGTCCGCTGCGTCTAGATGACTCAGTCTAAGGTATTTTTCCAACAGTAGCCTAGACAGACTAAGACGGGAGTAGTGATCCATTCAGTCAGTCACGTATTGAGATATGCTGAGTGCCTACCATGTTGTGCAGCCCTCCGATATTTGCAAAACAGATTGAGGACTCATCTCTGCCTCCCCCCATCTCCTATTCATTTCCTATCCCATCCACACTTAGCATCTTCATTTCCCACAAACATGCAAGTTCTTTCAAACTCAGAGGCCATGGCCTCTATGATTGCCTCCACTCAATGGACAATCATGAATAACCCCTAATGTTGGCTGAGCACACTGTTCAAAAGTGTCTGAAATACACTTATTTAATCTTCATAGCGACACAATGAACCAGGTACCATTAGTGTCCCCGGGTTCACAATGGAGGAAACCGAAGCCCAGAATGGTCAGTTGCATAGCCTAATTCATGTAACTATTTTGTGAGTCAAACACAGGCCATTGGATCTTGGGATATCTCCTCTTGTAACCTGCACAATAGAGAAGTGCCCCTTTTCTTTCGATGATTCAAATCTTGTTTTTATCTAAATTAGGGGCCAGGAACTCAGAGGCTTTCAGGAACCAGGCAGGCAATAAAATCCTGCAGAGGTGCCAGGTGAAGTGAAAGGAAGTAATCAGTCTGTGGTAAATTAGAGACTTTTACCCAGTTTTTTAGTAAATGCTATGTGAGTCAGTCAAGATATGTTTCCTCTTAATTCAGCCCCTAGAGTGGGAATTAGTGATGCTGCTTTGGATGATATATCTTGAATGTCATGTTGCCAGATAGAACTGCTTACTGATTGTGTCTGGAAGAGACAGAAGGAGTATGAAATGCTGGTCAGATTCTTGGCTTAGGGGGTGGGCCATGGTGCTCATTCCTGAGTAGAGATTATGGTTGGAAGACAAGAATTTGAGGGAGAGGTTTGAAAGCATTTGAAGTGCTTGAGAAATAACTGGGTGGAAATTTCTAGACAATGGTCTGACTCACAAAGACTATCCCTGAGAAGCAGTCGAATTTATGAGTAGATGGTTTCAAACACATGCAGAATAAATAGAGGAGGAAAGGATGAGCTTAGGACAGGACCCTGGGGAAACAAGAACATTGAAGAGACAAGAAGAAAAAGGTGAGCCTTCACGAACAGCTCAACAAAGTACGGCCAGAGATAAAAGAGGAACTGTAACAGAAACAAGTCAACACTATGGATGCTAAAGGATCCATTGCATTTGTCAATAGAGTGATCAAAGATGACCCTTGTCAGGGCAATGCCAGTCAACAGATGATCACAGTGATTGATTGGTGATAAGTGAAGAAATGGAAAAAGCACATGTAGAGAACTCATTTGAGTTGCTTGGCTCTGAAAATAAAAGGAAGTGAGAAGAGTGGAATAATGACTAAAGATGGGTTTTTATCACAATTGAAGACATTTGAACAGGTTCCTCTTATAAAAGACAGCATCCAGGCCGGCACCGCGGGTCACTAGGCTAATCCTTCGCCTTGGGGCACCGGCACACCGGGTTCTAGTCCCGGTCGGGGCACCAGATTCTGTCCCGGTTGCCCCTCTTCCAGGCCAGCTCTCTGCTGTGGCCCGGAAGTGCAGTGGAGGATGGCCCAAGTACTTGGGCCCTGCACCCAGACCAGGATAAGTACCTGGCTCCTGCCATCAGATCAGTGTGGTGCGCCGGCCGCAGTGCGCCGGCCGCGGTGGCCATTGGAGGGTGAACCAACGGCAAAAGGAAGACCTTTCTCTCTGTCTCTCTCTCTCACTGTCCACTCTGCCTGTCAAAAATAATAATAATAAAAGACAGCATCCAAGAGGGAAAGAGTCTAGAAATACAGAGTAAGCAGTGTCTGGGTTGAATAAAGAAGCTATGAGACCCATAGCACAGGTGAAGGATGTACATACACAGAGAAGAAGAGACTCCTGCCTCTGGACCTAGAGGAAGGAGTTACAAGTGTGGTAAAGGTGTATTTTGGGAAGCCTGCCATGAAATGCGGGGAGGTCCAATCTGATACCATAGAATTTTCTCAAAGAAGTAGGAGTCAAGCACCTCCATGAAAAGGTGCACTTCATAACCATAACCCCGCTCCATGCACAGAGTTTTTCCAGGTGTGGCTGTCCTATTCCAGTCAGCCGGAGTTCTGTTGCCATGACAACAGCAGTTTCAGTGAGTTTGTAAGATGCGTGTGTGTGTGTGTGATGCATGTGTATGGAGTTGAGCATTCTAGTAAATGTGATGTGATATGGGATGAGGAGTTAGAAAATTTAGAGTATGTGTTTATGTGACTATTAATATATACACAATTGGATGAGAGTATCTGAGTTGTTTTGTGTGCCAGTGTGTGCAGGAGATACAGCAAGTGTGAATACCTCCTTGAGGTATGAGTGTATTTGGGTCTTTCGGTGTGTTAGTGTCTGTATGTGAAGAAAAAGTTAATGGATGAGCATGAATATGAATGGGTTTCTGCGGGGGGGGGGGAGCCCACAGGTTCATTAATTTTGAGTGTATATGAGCAAGTGAGTAGATATATATCTGTATGTGTATATGTATGATAGTGAGTGTGTGTTGATTTGTGCACATAGGGACTGTGGGTCCAAGTGTACATCCACACATATATAGTAGTGCATATATAACTAACCTATGAGGGACAGTTAAAATTTTCCATATTTTTACCTTTATTCTCCATGCAGATTTCAAATTTTATTCTGGATATCTTGTACATAGTCCCTAAGAGTTGGTCTCGAGTTTTTATCCAGTGTTGGAAGGAGTCACATGCATGGAGCCTTTCTGGAAACCTAGTTGGGGTGCAAGTAGAAGAGTGAGAGTGAGTAAAGGAACAAAGAGGATATTTGGGAACAGTAGTAGATATTGATGTGTAAGTCACATACAAATTGAATGTGAGAGCTGATATTGCTTTGGGAGCAAAGGTGCAGTGTCCAGCTTCCTTGTGGTAAGCATTTATAGAGCAAATTCTAAATGTGATTGTTCCGGACATCAGAACACAGAAGTTACCAGAACAGGCACAGTTCCTGCTCTCTGGGAAGTTTATGTCCTAGTGGGGAGAGATAAGACACAAACTAATGCTGATCTGTGAGAGATCAGTGGTGAGAAGTACAAAGAAGAAAGGAAAGGTAGATTAGGGGACAAGTGGTGATGAAATGTTGCAGTGGAGGCTGGTTTGAGCTGAAGGAGGAAACCGTGATTCAGCTGGGCAGAAATTGTGCTTGAAAAAGGATAATCAAGGTTCCCAAGGAGCAGGGAGGACAGCATTGCTGGAGTAGGTGACAGAGAGTGGGAAGAAATGGAATTAGGGAAGGATCAAGAGCCACAGTGGTGATGGTTATGCATGCTACAGTAGAAACTTGGGATACTATTGCAAACTGCTGGGAAATCAGAGTTTTGGCAAAGAAGAACCATGAACTGACAAGTATTTTACAAAGAGTATTCTTATTTGCTGTATAGAACTTAGACTCTAACAAAGCAAGGAAGCAGGACAACTGATTAGGAGACATCTACAGCCAGTGTCAATGGAAGTAGACAGTTTTCAGATTATAGACACATTCTGAAGACAGCTCAGACAGGAATTGGTGATGCCTTGGATTGAAGGGTGAGAAAGAGAAAAAATAACCCCCAAGGTTTCTGGTTTATTCAATCAGAAGGCTGATGATAACCCTTAGGAGGGTAAGTAATACAAGAAATGTAGGCACAAGAATGGAATCAAGAGTAAGCTAATGGATGTGCTAAGTTTGAGGTGCCCTTTGAGAACTTTTTGAGGGGAAATGTCAAGTAAGCATTTCAAGTATGAACATGGAGTTTGAAAAGTAACTCTTGAGTTAAAGCTACAAATTTAAGAGTTATCAGTCTAAACGACATTTAGTACGTTGAGGCTAAGTGGAAACATGTTGCCAGCACTTAGGACTGAATCTGGGTGTTTGTGGGGAGCAACTGGGAGCAACTGGGACTAGATTAAGTTACTCGAATTAAGACTTATTCTATGCATCTGCTCTCCCACAATATGGCGCTGGGAGAGGAGGAAACAGCTTCTACACAGTTGCCTCCAGTTCAACCAATAAACAGCAGGACCTGCTCCTGATTGGAGGAGAGCAGCGTACTCGGCGTGTGGGTAGCAGAGTTGGGATTGGTGGAAGAGGACTATAAAGGAGGAGAGAGACGGCATGCACCAGGAACACCTGAGGAACATCTGAGCAGCCCCCGAGAGAGCCGGCCGGCAGTGTGCCACTCCCCCGCGGAAGTGGGGAAAGTGGCAGGGGGAACCGCCCTTCCACAGAGGTGGAAGGGACGGTAGCCAACCCGGGAAGAACCAGCAGCAAACCCGGGGAGGGCCGAGCAGACAAAAGAACAGCGCAGGGTCCTGTGTCGTTCCTCCGCGAAGAGGGGGAGCGACATAATGGTGCTGTGACTCGGATATGAAGCCTAGGCAGGGTTTAGTGTCGTTCCTCCATGAAGAGGGGGAGCGACATAATGGTGCCGTGACTCGGATATGAAGCCTAGGCAGGGTTTAGTGTCGTTCCTCCATGAAGAGGGGGAGCGACATAATGGTGCCGTGACTCGGATATGAAGCCTAGGCAGGGTTTAGTGTCGTTCCTCCATGAAGAGGGGGAGCGACATAATGGTGCCGTGACTCGGATATGAAGCCTAGGCAGGGTTTAGTGTCGTTCCTCCATGAAGAGGGGGAGCGACAGGTGTTGAGAGGTGCCCCAACACTGAAAGTTCAGAAAATGCTGAAAGATCCCATGCAAGACATTTGGAAGGTACTTCTAGAACGCAGAAAGAACATTTTATCCCAGATCCTGAGCAAGGAGAAAACCTCGCTGCAAAGGAGATCATTACATCAGGCAAGTACTACTGTTAACAAAGCCAGATGAAGGCTGAACAGTGACCGCTGAGTTCGGCAATGTGGAAGCTGTTGGTAACTTTGACTTGGGAAGCTTCTGTGTAGCCCGGCTGGAGCAGGTTTAGGGGATGTGATATCCCAGCTTGTGGGCTTTGGGGCAGACTCATCACAACCTCTGAAGAACAGAGTCCTAAGGTAGCAATGGGCTGGTAGCTCGTCCCTAGCTACAGAAGAAGGTAGAGCTGCAGATGGGTTTCCGTGTGGGGAGGGTGTACGTGTGATAACATTCTCCATTAGGCTGATAGTGATCAAAAGAGACTGCACAGCTTCTGTGTTCAGAGTTGCCCAGCATGTGGTAAAGAACTGCAGGTCTGGATTGCCGGGACTTACTGTCACCATGTCCACTCTTTCTCTAGGGGACCCACCAAGGCCCAGAAAAAGTACTGCAACTAGTCCAACTCATACAACGAGACAGAGCAGCATAATTCTTGAGAGCTTCCATGTTTCACTAACTTATTCCTTCCGTTCTGAAATAGTAACATTTCTGGGTCCCGAGATTCCAAATCATAAACTCTGAAATTTCTTCCTAACAGCACTGAAAATTATGTTTTTTGAAACCCAACTATTTCAGACAAGCATTTGAATCCTACTAAAACATAAAATCCTACTGAATCCTCAACTACTTACATTTCTCTCTCTGTTTCTCCTTAGTATAAATGAAAGGGTTGAGATTAGTCTTTGGCTAGGGGTGAACAAAGGAAATATGAGGGCCCTGGCAGTCATGAGGGATGAAAGAGTCAGAACAGGGGTGATGTAGGGGTCCTAATATAAAGTGTTATGCACCCAAAGTTTAAATCCACCTGGGTGGGAACTCCAATAAAATGCTTTGACTAGGGCTGAAGGATCTGGCTTCCAAACCAGGCTGTGTCTCTTCTACACTGCATGATCCTAAACAAGTCATATAATCTCTTCATATCTTTAAGATACTAGTACTAGTCCTCTATCAAGAGGTAGTTCTGGGAACAGGATATTGTTAAACATTCATTCAACTATTCTTTATAACTACTTTAGGTATTGGACATGAGCAGAATTATATTTACAGCCTACCTTTCCCCTGTATTTACCTTTCACTTATTAATAAATGGCCTAGTTAGGAGTTAATGAATAGGGGGCTGGCATTGTAGCATAACAGGTTGAGCTGTCACCTGCGACACTGGTATCCCATGTGAGCACTTATTCGTGTCTTGGCTGCTCAACTTCCAATTCAGGTCCTGCTAATGTACCTAAGAAAGCTGCAGAAAACAGTCCAAGTACTGGGGCCCCTGAGTGCATGGAGACCTGGCTGAAGCTCCTGGCTCCTGGCTTTGGCCTGGCCTAGCCCTGGCTGTTGCAGCCATTTAGGCAGTGAACCAGTGAATGGAAGATTTCTCTCCCTCTCCCTCTCCCCCTCCCCCTCCCTCTCCCTCTCCCTCTCCCCCTCCCCCTCCCTTTCCCCCTCTCCCTCTCCCCCTCTCCCCCTCTCCCCCTCTCCCCCTCTCCCTCCTCCCCTCTCCCCCCTCCCCCTCTTCCCCCCTCTTCCCCCCTCTTCCCCTCTCTTCCCCTCTCTTCCCCTCTCTCCCTTCCTTCCTCCTTCCCTCCCTCCCTCTTTTTCTATAACTATGCCTTTCAAATAAAAAAAAAGAGTCAGTGAAGGGCTTGCAACTGGTAATTGCAAAACTTCTAGTCTGAGATTGGATTGTGATTCAAGCAGTAGCCTGTAAGAGATGCATGTTTCAACACTGGGTTTCTTTCTTATTCCCATAAATTTCTGTAAAGCACAATATGATGAGGAAGAAACACACTAGCCTATATGTATAATTACATGTAACTACTTCTTGTGAAAGTGTTCTTGAAAATACTGTAATTCCTAGTTAGGAACCAAACTATTTCTAGGCAGCACTGTTGTCAACACCTGTCTTGTAGGAAACAGAGCCAGCTCAGCATTTCACAGCCCTGCACCTGCCTCAGGCGCTTGTACAGAACTTGCCTGGGCCAAGTGTCTCCAGCACTCTTCTTACAACCCTCATGAAAGTGTTGACTTCTTGGATGGTTTCCCCATGCACTCTGGGAAAACTCCTATTTGTATACAGTCTTGGAGGTTTTTCCCCTCTTCTACACTCTCATGAAGAAAAGGAAAACAAAAACAAAAATTTGTTGTCTGATATTTGAGGACAACTTTCAGATGGCCATTTGGAAGCAGACCTTTCTTGCTAGATTCTTCTGACAGTAGGGTTGATGAGTGACCTGCAGCGAAACTAGGCTTTAACTGAACAGCTGGAGGAGGTGCAGCCACTCTCAGCCTCACATCTGGTCTGGCCACCTTTAATGTGTCCGTCCCAAACTGACAATCATACCTGGCTATGCTCCACCCCCCAACCCCATATTGACTCCTTCAATAAAACGCAAGTACCTGAACTGTGATGGTTAGTTTTAAGTGATCAGGCAATATCTAGAAACTCAGATGAGCATGATTTGGGGGATGTCTGTGAGGATGTTTTCAGAGAAGGTTAGCATGTGGTTCTGAGTGGACAATGTGGGAGAAACCTGCTATCAGTGGGGCAGGCCTCTACCAGAGAGAACAGGTATGGAAGGTGAACTGGTATCTCCCCCCATGACAGTGTCATCTCCTGCCTTGGACATCACAACCCCAGGCTTGCCAAATTTCAGAATCCAGAACTTTGTACAAGCAGCTCCATCCTTGGGTTCTCAGGATTTTGAGGGCAGAGGGTTACAATAGCTTCCCTGGTTCTGAAGAATTTGGCCTTAAACCAAGCCATGCTACCATCACGCCAGGGGCTCCAGCCTGCACATAACCCCTTGTGAGACTTCTCTGCTGCTATAATTCCTCAGTAAACCCCCCATCATATATCTATGTTGGCTTTATCTCTAGTGAACTTAGACTAATGCACCATTTTGTTTTACTTTTTGCTGATCGCTCTATTGCAATCAGCTATAAAGTTTTGGCATGTTTCCCAATCAATGCTCCTGAAAATTTAAAAAGTGTCCTAAAAATTTAAAAAGGCCTGCCATCCTTTGGATTTCCTGTATTCACAAGAAGACTGTTGGCAGTACCCAGAGCCCCATGCTTTTATCCTCACTTCCATAACCATCAAACAAAAGATCTGAACTTGGTTCCCACCAGACTAGTCATAACCATCACGGGGGCCAGAGGAATGCCACTTGCTTAGCACTGGGTTTCTGTTTGTCCTGTAACTAATCAGAATGGGATGGAATTTTGCTGTTCGGTTTATTCCAATAAAGGTCAACCTCTGACGTCTGGGGCCAACATCGCCAAATCCTGTGATTTCTCTATAATCATTTCCCCAAGGGAAATGGAGGAATGGCAGGATGGTACTTGGGTTCCCTATTAAAGAATGCCCATTAATGCCCTCCAGTGACTCTAGACTTTATGGACAGATCCACTTGGGGTTATTAGCATATTTGTCTTGGTGTATGATGAAAAGGATGATAATGGGTTTGCATTTGGCCTCAACAAACCTGCTATGGCTACAGAAGTTCTTTGTCACGCGTTTGCCTTTTCCTTTTCATTAGCTGCTTTGGCTCTTTAGGAAAACTACACATCCTCTGTTAGCTAACCTTTGCTGAGCTCCATTTGAGTGCCAAATGTGCGTGGCTCCAGCAGGTTGCCTCCCCTCCTTCTTGTGGGGGGCTCCCTGACAACCATACCCCACTTCTTTAAGATTCCTCAGTTTATTCCATTGTGAATCTTCCATCTGATCATGTTGACATGGATCACAAATGGTGTAGAACTGTTGAAGTTTAACAGTTCCATTTAGAGGCAGGCTGGCCATCCATCTACCCACCCAGCCAGCCAATGTGTTTCTCCTATGTGCCATGAGCTGTGCTGGTGTCTGGGTTGAATTTGGGTATAGCACAAGGTCCTTATCCTTGAGTTTCCAGTCTGGTTGGGAAATCTTACAAATCTATGTTCTGATGTTAAGTGGCACATATTGTATATCCTATGGATGTTTAGAGAAGAGGCATTTCTCTGAGTTCGAGGGGTTTCCTTGTTGAGGAAATGGTGAAAATGGGCTTGGAAGGTGGTAGTAGACCATGGGAAATGTGTTAAGTGGATCAAGGATACAAAGGTGTGATCTCTGGGAAGACATCTGCAAAGAGTAACACACTCCTGCAACCTTGGGGAAATAGCAAGGCATTGAAAGGCATGAAGGCATGTCCTTTGTTGAGGGGAGCGACTTGCAACTTGTAACCCACCTGCCTTCTGAAAGAACTAAGATCTGGTCTAGACCTGGAAGACTTAGATCCCAGTGATTTTCTGTGTGATCCTGGTTTGTCATTCTCCTTTCTGATTCTTAGCTTTCTTGTCTGTAAACAAGGATACAATGCAATTCACCTGCATGTGGCTGAGAATATAAGAGGAATGAATGAATGAGAACCCATGAAACCTATATGCCTGGCACTGTAAAGATGTTTGGCAAAGTCCAGCAGAACCTGAAGTCCCCCATAGTTCATGTTCTTGCAACTCTCTGGGGTCAATTGTGGGCAGCTTCTTCATTTGAGGGCTTCTGGAGAGGAAGTTAAGTTTTAGAAGCCAATGACTCAAGACCACTTTCTTCACTAGAAAGAATAAAGTGCTGAATTTCCACTTAATTGTCCAATTGTTATTTTTCCTGTGAAAAGGAAGGCCAGTGGAAGTGATGAGCAAGGTGACCTTCACAACTGAGAATGACCTTGAGATGAAAGCCCTCTTCTGCCCTCCTCCTTCCCTTCCTCCATTTTTTTCTCTCCCACCTGTCCATTGGAGGTGGATTATGTGTCCCCTACACATTCTGGAGAAAACTTTTTTCTTAGGATTGGGCAAGAATCTCTATAGGGAAGCAGCTGCTTATTCCAGTACTGTCTCTGCCATCTCCACCTTTTTATCATTCCCTGGCTCTCCCTATTCTTCAGCTCTTCACATTTCTCTCAGTCTTTTCCTTTTTTCCCTCCCTATGCCCACATCCTTTCAGGTTTGCTTTACAAGATTGAAAGGAAGTATATTTTGTGTCTTAGAACCTGACATGGCATTGGATGCCTTCTTACTACTTTTCAAGGAAGTTTAACTCCTTTCCTTCCCAATCTACATTCCCAACAGCAACTTCAGATGCTTGGGATAGAAATTTATTAATTGTTTAAGAAAGATTTAGAGAGACAGGCTCTTCCGTCTTCTGCTTCGTTCCTCATATGGTTGCAATAGCCAAGGCTGGACCAGCCCTGGAGCTGGAAGCTAGGTACATCATCTAGGACTCCCATGTGAGTGAGCCATCACATTGCTGCCTCCCAGGGACTGCACTGATGAGAAATGAGAATCAGGAACTGGGAATGAACTCCAGTGTGGGACACAGGAGTCTTAACCACCAGGCCAAATGTCATAGCTCCCATGGGAAAGTAGCTGTTCAGCCAAGATTTTTCCTCTTCTTTGACTTCCCTTAATTTCTCCCCCACCCCCTGCCCCATATAATTCTTTCATGACTATTAAGGCTGTAGAGCATGTCCACAGATAGTTGTAGTCCCTTTAGCTATGACTGATAAACCAGGAACAGAGATGAATTTATTCATTGTTGATTATAAAAGAATCTGACTGTTAAGTTCCTATCATGTGTCAGATTTTTTAGAAAGCTTTTATTTAATAAATACAAATTTAATAAGTACAACTTTTGTATTACAGTGGTTCTTCCCCCCATACCCACCCTCCCACCCCTAAACCATCCTACCTCCTACTCCTTCTCCCATCCCATCCTTCATAAAGATTCATTTTTAATTATCTTTATATACAGAAGATCAATTCTATACTAAGTAAAGATTTAAACAGTTTGTACCCACACAGACACACAAAGTGTAATGTACTGCTTGAAGACTAGTTTTACCATTAATTCTCATAGAACAACACATTTAGGACAGAGGTCCTACATGGAGAGCAAGTGCACAGTGACTCCTGTTGTTGATTTAACTATTGACACTCTTATTTATGATGTCAGTGATCAGCCAAGGCTCTTGTCATGAGCTGCCAAGGCTATGGAAGCTTCTTGAGTCCACAAACTCTGCCATTATTTAGACAAGGCAATAATCAAAGTAGAAGTTCTCTCTTCCCTTCAGAAAAAGGTACTTACTTCTTTTATGTGCCAGATTTTTTCAATAAAATTTTAGTCATATTTCTGTATACATGAGCTCAGTTGAAATCTTCCCAGTAAGGTATTTTTGTCACTGGCTAGGGATCACTGACCTTGCCCATGTCACATTGATTAAAAAAGGCAGAACTTGAACCTGACTCCAGGAATTTTTTTAAAAATTACTTTTTATTTATTTGAGAGGGAGAGAGAAGGAGTTAAGGAGGGAGAGGGAGAGGGAAAGAGGAAGAGAGGGAGAGGGGAAGAGGGGGAGAGAGATTCCTTCATAAGGTTAAGTGTTAGATAAATGGCTGCCATCAGTCAAGGGCTCACTGAAGGCCAGCCACTGCCCACAAATTGCATCATTCAATTCCCAGAAAACTCAGGTTAGCATCTTTACCTCCCCCACTCTTGCAGATGATAAAATTAGAATGAAAGAGGTTAAGAAATATAAACCAGGATAAAACAGTAAGTAAGTGATAGAGGCTAAATCAGAGGTCAGACAGTCTGTGTGCAGGGCACTGATCCATCGGTGGGACCCCAGTCTTAGTTACAGCCTCATGCTCTTCTTTAGGGCTGTCATTGAGTCCACATGAGCCAGGATTTCTGTGAGGCCCAGAGTCCTTAGCACATCTGTGGTTCTAGGCCGGTCATTCCCCAGCGTTGCTGTGGTCAGAACTACTGGGAAGACTCATTTTTGCATGGATTACTGGGCTCCACTGCACGGTGGATTCTGATATCTGATTCAAACAATCTGGGCAACTTTCCCAATTTTTTGTGTTTCCTTCAGTTTCTTTCTTCAGTGTTTTACAGTTTTCATTGTGTAAGTCTCTCACCACCTTGGTCAAATTTATTCCTAAGTATTTTACCTTTTTGTAGATATTGTAAATGAAACTGTTTTCTTGATTTCTTTTTTAAATTGTTCACCATTAGCATACAGACATGCTACTGATTTTTAGATTGATTTTTTTATCCTGTAACTATACTGAGTTCACTGATTCTAATATTTTTGGTAGTATCTTTAGGTTTTTCTATAAATGATATCATGTCATCTAAAAATGAATACTTTAATATTCTTTTATAATTTGGATACCTTTCATTCATTTCTGTGATCTCATTTTTCAAGCAAAGAACAAACATCTAGTATTATAAATGAAATTTCCTGTGTGTGAGTTTGGCAGCCCTCCAACTCGCAAAATGTTCAGGCAATGCACACATGATTATGCCTGGATTTGGCCTTGTTGGGAACACCAGTTGGCACATTTTTTTTTTTGACAGGCAGAGTGGCCAGTGAGAGAGAGAGACAGAGAGAAAGGTCTTCCTTTGCTGTTGGTTCACCCTCCAATGGCCGCCACGGCTGGCGCGCTGCGGCCAGCACACTGCGCTGATCCGAAGGCAGGAGCCAGGTGCTTCTCCTGGTCTCCTGTGCGGGTGCAGGACCCAAGCACTTGGGCCATCCTCCACTGCACTCCTGGGCCACAGCAGAGAGCTGGACTGGAAGAGGAGCAACCGGGACAGAATTGGGCGCCCCGACCGGGACTAGAATCTGGTGTGCTGGTGCCACAGACAGAGGATTAGCCTATTGAGCCATGGCGCCAGCAAGTTGGCACATTCTTATCTAGACCTAATCCTACGACTGCCAATTTTCCTTTGGTAGAAATTTGGATCTCAGAAAGGAGAAGGGAACTGGCCAGGATGAGAGAGCTATGCAGAGGCAGTGCAAAAGTCAGGAGTTTGGGTTACCTGACTCCCTGGACTCTGTACCTTTTCTTTGTATCATAATGAGAATGCCGAGCTGTATAAAGGGGGATCTTCTATTCTGAGTATTTCTGAGTATTTCTGGACAAAGCATACCCTTCCTGCAGTCCATGTCCTCATCTAAATTTAGAAACTATATATATATATCACCATCCATCCACTGCAAAAATTGAATATCTGCTCTGTGTTAGACATTGGCGCTGAATACAGAGTAGGAAGTAAATTGTGTGGTTTGTGAATTGATGGCTCACCATCGTCATCATTACTAACATCGCCATTCTAGTCTGGGTCACTCATTATGAGTCAAACCCTTTGCCAGTCACGCTACATCTATTAATGTGAATCTTACGCATGTGCCCTCTTATGAAAGCCTACTAGATGAAAGGATTGTCCTAAGTCCTTAGGAATAGAGTGGAGGCAAATAAAACAAGCCTGTCCTCATAACCACATAGGCCATTTGGAGAATCTAAATACATGCAGATGAGTATGAACAACAATTCCAGAGCATTTACTCTGATGGCAACTTCTTATGTTTTATCCCATTCGATTCTCATGACAGCTCCTAATTGTTCCCACCTTACAGGTGAGAAAACCAAGTCTTAGGTGTGAGGACTTGCTTAGGGATACACAGCTGATGCTTGAAAGCCCTGGGTCTCAAACTAAAGCATCAAAACTCCAAAGTCTATCTCTTTTCCAAATCCTACAACATCCCATTTCCTCCTACATTTATTGTGAAGTGGATTAAAACATTATGAAGTGTGGAAGAACTACTGTTTATTGAGAAGGTGAGGGTAAAATAGATTTTGTTATAGAGGTATGCTTTATAAACTTCAGTGTCAGAGGCCGGTGCTGCTGCTCAGTAGGCTAATCCTCTGCCTTGCGGCGCCGGCATACAGGGTTCTAGTCCCGGTCGGGGTGCCGGATTCTGTCCCGGTTGCCCCTCTTCCAGGCCAGCTCTCTGCTGTGGCCAGGGAGTGCAGTGGAGGATGGCCCAAGTGCTTGGGCCTTGGCACCCCATAGGAGACCAGGAGAAGCACCTGGCTCCTGCCACCGGATCAGCGCGGTGCGCCGGCCGTGGCGGCCATTGGAGGGTGAACCAACGGCAAAGGAAGACCTTTCTCTCTGTCTCTCTCACTGTCCACTCTGCCTGTCAAAAAATAAAATAAAATAAAATATAAACTTCAGTGTCAGAAAGACAACATTTGAGAACCTCTGGGATCCTCAGTTGAAGAGTTCATAAATAAAATGTGGTAATTTCGGCTGATGGAATATCATTTAGCAGTATGAACAGTAGGTCCATGCTATAATACGGACGAATCATGCAAGCACCATGTTGAGTGAAAGAAGCCAGTGGAAAAGAGTCACATGTTCTATTAACCCAGTTGCATGAAATGCTCAAAATGAGCAAATCTCCAGAAATAAAAAGTAGATTAACTGTTGCCTCTGGCTGGAGGGATGGTAGGATGGTTGGGGAGTAATGGCTAAGGGGTGAAGGAATTCTTTCCTGTGCCTTTTTCTTTTCCTTTTTCTAAGGGTGACTGTAGTAATAGCTGTACAGTTATAAGAACACACTAAAAACTATTGAAATGTATACACTATGTGAATTGTATAGTATGAGAATTGTATCTTAATAAAGCTGTTGAGAAAGAGAAGGGGGAAGAGAGAGAATGGGAGAGAGAGAGAGCATGAGCAAGCGAGAGTGAACTAGATTCATGGGCTAGCCAATGAAAGGCTTTAAATAAATGAGCAAAGAGGTAAAAGGAGAAAACAACAAAGCATTAAAAAACTTGGTTATTTCATGAAGAGCAAAGAAGCTGTACAGTAGTTCGGTGAAAGGAGTATATGAATAGATAGGAGGAAAATTACTAAGAAATGACTTTATAGCAGAGAGAAAATGTGATGGAGTAGAGAGAGGTCAGGAAATGAATATCCATTGTATGTGGGGGAGGTGGGCATTGGACAGGTGACTTCAGTCAAGTGGAGGGAGTTTTCTAACAGTGTAGACTGATATCCAGGGCATGGACAATGTTAACTGCAGATCCTGAAAAGGAACTTGAAATTGGAGCAAGTGCTGTGTCTGGGGTCCAGCCAGAGAGTCAAAGTTGCCCAGCCTGGGAAGATGACCAGTGGCATGGGATTCTGATATGCCTCAGTCAAGTGAGAGAGAATCAAATGAAGATGCATGAGTTTGTGAATTGTCTGTGTGTGCATGCAGAGTTTTCTTGCATGATTTCCCAATCAGTGAAAGGTATCCCAGGCTGTGCTTCACTCTGCCACATGTTTTGGCTTTAGTTAAGAGGGGTATGAGGAGAAAAAGGGAAAACAAAAAGGAATAACATGTGTACGTGGAAAGATGATGCACTAGTCACTGATTTGTATGTCATCCTCAGATTTATAGCATGGTACAGGCAGCATTCCTCAAACTTTGGAGTTTGGAAACCAATGCTCTGATAGTCTGGAAGTATCTCCAGGATTGCCTGAGTGGCAGCTCTAGGAGCTGAAAACTCCAACCTATGCCATTTGGATCTACCTATCTACCTATCAATCAAACATTTGTCTTTATCACCTAAATATTTATTGTTCACATAATTGAATTGGGTGCTCTGAGTTATAGTGTCTCACAAGAATTTGTACCATGGAGTCACATATAGATGGATTTATGGGCATGTATTTTATTCTACTTGGATGTTATAAAATGCCATAGACTAAATGGCTCAACCAGCCAACATTCACTTTTCAAATTTGTAGAGGTTGGTTGTCCAAGATGCCTACCGAATCAGGTCGTGGTGAGGCTCTGGTTTCCCAGAAGATGCTTTGTCACTGTGTTCTCACGTCAGTGGGGGGAGAAGAGAATAAACACTCTGTTTTTATTTATTTATTTCCAAGATTTTTAAATCTGAAAGGCAGAGTTACAGACAAAGGGGAAGGATTGGGTCAAAGCCTGGAGCCGGAACTCCATCCAGGTTTCCCACATGAGTAGCAGGAGCCCAAGCATTCAGGCCATCTTCCACTGCTTTCCCAGGCACATTACAGGGAGCTGGATTAGAAGTGGAACAGCCAGGACTCAAGCTGGTGTTCATATGGTATGGTGATGCTGTAGGTGGTGGCTTAATGCACTGTACCACAATGCTGGCCCCAATTTCCTCTTTTTATAAGGCCACTAATCTCTTCTTGAGGGCCCCATAATTGTGACCTCATCTAAACCTCATTATTTCCAAAAAGCCCACCTCTGAATACTATTACTGTGGGGAGTAGGGCTGTACCATAGCATCATGTGACCTCTGAAGCTCTGCAAAGCCCTACTCCCAGAATGTCCTTGTACTTGGTGTAGTGTTCTTCTGTTGGCCACTTTGAAATTCTTGATGACTTTGCAACAAGGGACCTCACATTTATTTTGCACTGTACAAATTGATTACAAATTATGGAACCAGTCCTGGAGTTCAGAAAAACAAAGATTTTCATCATGAGTATGATTAGAAGTTCCAGAGGCTCTTCAAATGCCATCCAGTATTAATTACTGACTAGTCCCTTAATCCTGTCTGTAACAGTCACACAGCTTCTATAGAAATAGCTGTTGGGGCAGAGAATTTAGCTTTCAAAACTGCCCACTGTCCCTGGGAGGTGGCAGCAAGAGGTTACTTGGGAAATGTTAGTGGACTCGTACCTTCTATTTAGGGTGTCCAGGTAGGTTTGATTTCAGAGTCACCTCTGACCCTGGGTCTACATGTACTCCAACCCTGCCTCAGAGGTGGTATCCCCGGAAGCTCTACTTACTGATAAACTGAAGGACCAACTGCCAGTGGGGGACGGCCCATTTGGAAGCAAACGCATAGAATGATTGCAGAGTAGAACCAACAAATGGCACAATGGAGATGAAAGTGTGGGGTATCTGGCAGAGGGAAATCTGGAGATGTCATAGTTACATCCTGGACAGGATAAGGGCTTTGGAGGCAGGCAGACTTTAAGTAGCTCTGCCGCTTACTAACCATGGTGATTTTAAGCGCTGACCTTGTCCACCTACATTTGATAAAGGAGTTATAGTCACCTCTGCCATAAAGCAGGAGTGAGCATGAAGTGGTAGAAATGGAATGTCCACCACTTAAGGAATGTCAGTTTTCGCCTCACATTATCCCTCAAGAATACAATGAAAGTAGTCTTAGACTGCTACAAGGATAGTAGAGGAGAGCAGGGATAGAGTGTAGGACCTTGAAGATAATCAAATTCAACCTAAGCACTTTGCAGCTGGAGAGACAAGAGCAAGAAAAATAAAAGTGAGCTATAATGGAGAACTTTTCAAGTGGGAGGTTGTAGAATACCCTCCAGTTTTTTTTCCTTGTTCTTCCAGGAATAGAACATATTTATACATACAGTAGCCCTGCCTGAAGGCTGAAAATTAGATCAAATGAGTCCTGGGTGTCATTGACTAATGTATTTTTTAAAAGTCTTTGAAAATTGAAGAAAGTAACTTATATTTTGAGCATCTTTTATGTTATCAGGCACTGTATTTATGCCCTTCATTTGTTTTGTCCTGACAGTATTCCTGCGGGGAGGATGTTACTTCTCTGGCTTGCAAACATGGGAGGAAAATAAGGTCCACAGAGGTAGAATAGCTGGCCTCTGAGCACAGAACACTAGAGGTGGCAGGTGCAGGATTTGAGCCAGGTCTGTCTGATTCCAAAGCTCTTGCTCTCATGTGTTTAAGCTTACTACTTGTGGTGTACAAACACTGTCTCTATGTGTACACTGGGGTGCCCCAAATATACCAAATGACCACTGCTCCATGTGGCACCTAAGGAACAGTGGCATTTGCATACACATACAGTGAATGTTAGGATCATTGGATATCAAAACCATGTCTTGTTCAGAGCCCTCATAACAGGCTATTTCTTTACAAATGAAATGGAGATAGGCGGGAGCCCTGACTTTGTCCGAAGCCGTTACCCACATCCTGGCTGTTGCACTTCATTTGTCTGTGTGCACAGAGGGGATCACAGATCAGCAGATCATCAGCGGCTTGTCCAACCTGAACACTGAGTAGAAAAGTCAATTACAGAGGAACAATCAACACTTGGGAAGATCTCCTTCCCACGGGTTCTCAGATCTTGCCATAACTAGAGGAGATTGTAGTGGAGTGGAAGAGCTGTTACACAGAAAAGGGAATAGACTTGTTAGGCCCATTCCAGCTTGGCCCTGAGGGATAAAAAGAGGGCTATGAAATGCAAGTCACAGAGAGGGGTCAGACTTACTTTGACATCTGGGGGAACTTTGCATTCATTAAAAATGTGCTAACACAAAGTGTCTTTGTGAAGCCATGAGGTCCTGTCATTGGAATCATATAAATGTAGCTTGCTTGAATATTTTTAGGAAATCTTGGAGTTGAGATTCAAGCAACAGATGGTTGATCGTATCAGGAAAGATTAGAAACTCCATCTCTTAAAACTAGGAGAAAGTCTCAATGGCATTACAGACAAGGAAGCCCAGTGATCCTTTTCCTGTGAAGTTCTTAAGGAAGCTAATTATAAGGAGGAATGGAAGACAGAGACACAAATTGATATTTTATTATTGATTCAGTCATATGTTTTACCCTAAAGAAAATGTCTGGTATAGCCTCACCTATATATCCATCAGGATTTCTACCTTCCCTCATGTCCTAGTGGATCTTGACATCACAACCTCCATAGCTTTCTGCACTGGTCATGAAAACAAAATGATGACACGATGTACACCAGCGGTAATGGAGGAGATACCACAGAAGCTGGGTACTGAGTGGGCTTTAGCTTGGTTTCCAGCGCAGCTGTGTGATAGAGGCATGGATGGAAGACTTGTATGCATTTATGCAACATGTTGATGCATGGTGACTCTCCACAGGCAAATGTGGCATGATTTATGGTCTGGACTGTCACCCATGAGACTGCTAACCTCCCTTCCTTGGAGAAAAGTTCAGGCAAGAAAATCTCTCCTCTAACCTATAGCTTCTGTTTCTGACACTTAGTATATTAATTACAGAAGGGCCCGTGAGCAGAAGATGGATTACTTTCTAAATTATATTTTATTTTTGATTGGCACATAGCAATTGTATATATTGAAGGATTACAATGTATGTTGAAACATATATACACTGTTTAATGATCGAATCATGGAATTTAGCATGTCTATCACTTCAAATATTCAGCTTATGTGTGTGTATATGTGTTGTGAGATCATTCAAATCCTCTCTTCTAGAATTTTGTTGACATTTTAAAAAGATTTATTTATGCCGGCGCCATGGCTCAACAGGCTAATCCTCCGCCTAGCAGCGCCGGCACACCAGGTTCTAGTCCTGGTCGGGGCGCCGGATTCTGTCCTGGTTGCCCCTCTTCCAGGCCAGCTCTCTGCTATGGCCTGGGAGTGCAGTGGAGGATGGCCCAAGTGCTTGGGCCCTGCACCCCATGGGAGACCAGGAGGAAGCACCTGGCTCCTGCCTTCGGATCAGCTTGGTGCACCCGCCGCAGCGCGCTGGCCGTGGCGGCCACTGGAGGGTGAACCAATGGCAAAAAGGAAGACCTTTCTCTCTGTCTCTCTCTGTCTCTCTCTCTGTCTCTCTCTCTCTCTCTCTCACTGTCCACTCTGCCTGTCAAAAAAAAAAAAAGAGAGAGATTAATTTATGTATTTAAAAGGCAGTGTTACAGAGAGGCAGAGGCGGGTCGGGGGGAGTCCTCCATTCACTGATTCACCCCACAAATGGCCACAACAGCCAGAGCTGAGCCAATACAAAGCCAGTGGCTTCTTCTGGGTCTGCCACTTGGGTGCAGGGGCCCAAGAACTTGAGGCATCTTCTATTTTCCCAGACCATTGCAGATGGCTGGATTGGAAGTGGAGCAGCTGGGACTTTGAACTGGCACCCATATGGGATGCCAGCACTGCAGGTGGTGGCTTTACCTGCTACTCCACAGCACTGACCCCTCTTCTAGAATTTTTTAAAGATTTATTTACTTACTTAAAACCAGAGTGACACAGAGAGAGGGAGAGACAAAGATCTTCCATCTACTGGTTCAATCTCCAGATGGTTGCAATGTCTGGGACTGTTCCAGGCTGAAGCCAAGAACCTGGAACTCCATCCAGGTCTATGTGGGTGGTAGGGGCCCATGTGCTTATTCTATCTTCTGCTGGCTTTCCCAGGCACATTAGCAGGCAGCTGGATTGGAAGCAGAGCAGCCAGGACTCCAACCAGTGCTCTGATATGGGATGCCAGGATCTCAAGCACAGTTTAACCCACTGTGCCACAAACCTGGCCCATCTTCCAGAATTTGAAACCAGTATTTGGAAGGGTTCCCAGTGGAGTTGCTTCAAAATATACAAGGCTGCCTGTTGCAGCACCCATTCTCTTGGATCAGGGCTCAAATTCTTTTTTAGCTTGTGTTTCCCAGGATGCCTAGCAGGGAACTTGCGGCAGATCAAGCATTAGGAAATAATTGAATTCGGGATGATTATATCACCACGGCTCCAGAGGAGCTTCCTGTGTGAAGTTGGTCATCATGCCACAGAGCTGAGGAATCATCTGTGTCTGAAAGTCCATGATGCACAATGGGGGCTTATTTGTGTGTTTCAAAGTGGCTTGGGCGTGTTGTAAATTATCATCATAATTAAACCATAAAAGTAACCTTCTAAGACTATAGATGCACATTTTAGTGGTGGAAAAGCTAAGCTTCTCTTGAATGATAAAACGGGTTTGGATTTGGGATTCAGAGAGAACTGGCTTGCAATAATCACTACATAAAATAATAGAACGGTACTGAGCATGATGGGAAATTGTGCAGGTGAGTGTGTGAGTTTGGCCTGGGGGAGCAGAGGGTCCAAGTGGAATGTCAGAGGTGCAGGAAGCTTAGGCTGGGCTGTATTCAAGCAGGAATCAAGTGTAAAGGTGCTGTTATATTAACCCCACAAGATAACTTTGTGGTCACAGATTGTGAATTCCCAAGTCACCTTTTTCTTGTCTCTTATGGCTGAGGGACCTTAGAGGTAGTTTCTAAAAAATGCATCTACTTCCGTATGGGTTTCCTTTTAGAAAAACACTTTTCTGTACTTTCCGTTCAATTGACATTGAACATGACACCCAAATTCGTAGCACCAACTTGAACTCTTCTTTGAACTTCACACTTATCTATCCAGCTGCCATTTGGATGGCTGAGAGTCACCCAAGCTTGGCATATCCCAGACCTGCTTTTCCCACAATCACCTTCATCTCAGAAAATCACAACTCTATCTCTACAGTTGCTCGGGCTTTGAAGCTATTCTTCACTGCTTTCTTTTGATCACCAGCCCAAGTCCAACCCATAGCAAATCTGTTGTCTCTACCTTCAAAGCAGAACCTGAATTTGACCAAGTGGGAAATTACACAGCTGTTTTTCAACTCTCCTGACCTCTCTCTGTGATGTTCTTCCCCGGGGGAAGATTTTCTGATCCTTGCTCTGCTGCCCTCAGGAGCAGTTGGGCGACTTGCTTCTGCCGTTGTCTCTTTCACACCTGGAAGTATTCCAGATGGGAGCTATTTGGCCAGCCTGAGTCTCTCAGAAAAGATAACGCTGTTCAGAGTCACTGGAAGTCCATGGCACACATGTATCTCAGCAACAAATAAGCCCTTGGTTTTCTATGCCACTGAGATATTATTGATAGCACAGCCTCTCCTGAGGCCATCACCTGCCCGTCACCTTGGCTGTGCCCATCACCTTGAAGGTGCAAACCACCTTCACCTTCTGTGAGGAGGAGCACAAGAGGCTACCTGATTCCACACCTTCCCATAATCGTTGCCTCCACACAGCCGTTAGAGTGACCTTTGGAGTTAGAAGTTAGAGCATGCCACGCCTTCACTCAACACCTTCCAGTGGATTCTCTTCTTATCTAGAATAGATACACAGTTGTTTTCAAGGTCTGACAGGACCCTTCAGGGCCCCTTCTGACACTCTCATATCCAGGGCCACTACCTTTCAAGCCCCATATCCCCACCCCTCTCCCCACATCCACTGAACCACAGGGATGCCAACCTCATTGCTGTTCCCCAGATACGCCAAGGACAACTGGACCTCTGAACCTTTGCACCTGCTGATCCCACTGCCCCTCTCTCTTCCCTCTGATATCTCCATGGCTTTTGCATTGTATCACTTCCTTCCACCCAGTGCCTTCACTCATGTTTAGTACAGGGATCCATAAATATTTGCTGAGTGCACAAGTGGACGTTTTTATAACCAGAAAAAGTAAATAAAACAAAAAGCAAGCAGAGAGAAGGATGTGTTCCTTTAAAACAGCAACTCAGCGGTAGGGACAGCTATTCACACACAAACACGTCTCGGATTTCATGACTGCACTGATGAGTGCCGTGATGTGAGTGGCATCTCTGATATATTAAGCTTCTGACTGTGAATTCAATTGGCACCCTGTATAGTTGGCACACATTCACTCATTTCTCACTTAAAAATAAAATTCCTTTAAAAAACTGTCCCTGCTCTGCTGATAACAACAGTTTTAAAAAGTCAAGTCAGAAAAAGCCAAAGTCAAAAACTGCCACTTTTTCCCCATAGCACATTAGAGTTTTCAAAAACCTTTTACATTCTTTGCCCTTTAGTAAACTTACTAGATTCCTTCTCTGTACCCATTTAACAGATGGGGAAACAGGGGCTCCAAAAAGTTGCAGGGACTTGCCCAACCTTAGAATAGAACAGAGGCAGCAATGCCAGAATCTTCTCTGAGTCCTCCTGACACCAAGGCCAGTAATGTTTTTTTTTTACTGTCCAAGTTGTCTCTATATGATGTAGTGTTAAATAAAATGATATCATTAAACTTTCTATTCAGAAGAGAAACGTATAGCAAGTGCTATTATTATTATTATTATTATGGCTACTACTTACATTCGCATACTTGTCTCAAAAGCAGACCTTACCTGGGGGCGAAGGATTCATACAAGAGCATCTTCCAGGGTCCTTTTCAGGCTGACTGCTCAATGCTCAATGCTTTATTTTCCTTTAAGATCCCCTGGCATTACTAAATGGGCCTGGGCAAATCTTTCCAGAAAGGATCAAAGAAAGGGCTGTCAGGGCGGAGAGACAAACATGAGAAAGTTCAGCCCCTCAAAAAAGTAATTATTTTGGAGCAGGAGAAGCCAGCCAACAAAAACAGCACGCTTGAGGGTTTCAAATCAAAGTGTCTTTTCAAGCATAGCTTTAATGGAAACCACTAATGAATCAGGGCACCTGGTAAGTAATAAATAACAATTTCAAAGAGGTTGAGGCTAGGGCAGAATAGAGAGCCTGATCTGAGACAGTCAAACAGGACTCAGAAGGTTGGTTTTATTATGCTGGAAGGAAGTCATATCAAGCATGTTCAACATTCATCCAGCCCATGTCCATCACGTGCCTACTGTGTGTCAGGCCATTGTTCTGAAGGCACATCGCTTTCTGGTTATGAAAAGACATTACTGGGTAGCAGTTGGTCAAGATTATGTGATATTTGAGACATTTAAATATTCAGCCTGTTTCTTTTTATTTTAAAGATTTATTTTATTTATTTGAAAGACAGAGTTACAGAGAGAGAGGTAGAGACACAGAGAGAGGTCTTCCATCCGCTGGTTCATTCCCCAGATGGCTGCAGCAGCTGGAACTGCGCCAATCCGAAGTCAGGAACCAGGATCTTCTTCCAGGTCACCCACGTGGGTGCAGGACCCATGGACTTGGGCCATCTTCCACTGCTTTCCCAGGCCATAGCAGAGAGCTGGTCAGAAGAGGAGCAGCCAGGACTAGAACCTGCGCCCATATGGGATGCCGGTGCTTCAGGCCAGGGCTTTAACCCACTGTGCCACAGTGCTGGCCCTCAGCTTGTTTCTTAAATATTGAATACTTGGGATGAGCTACATACATGGCAGGATGCCTGTGTGAGCTGAAAAAGATGCACTTGTTGGTGGAGATACAACCTGTATTGGTTTACTAGGGCTACCATACAAAGTACCAAAAATTGGGTAGCTTCACCAATAGATATTGATTGTCTCATAATTCTGAAGTTAAGAGTCCAAAATCAGGGGTATCCATTTGGCTTAGTGGTTAAGACATCACGTGTGATACCTATATCTCATTATTGTAGTGCCTGGGTTCAAGATTTGGCTCCACTCCTGATTCCAGATCACTGCTAATGCACATCTTTGGAGGCAGCAGATGAGGAACCAAGTACCTGGGTCCTTACTGCCCACGTGGGAGACCTGGATTGACTTCCCAACTCCTGACTTTGGCCTGGCCAAAACTCTAGGTGTTGCAGACTTTGGAAGAGTGGACCAGCAGATGGAAGATTCGCGCTCTCTCTCTCTCTCTCTCTCTCTCTCTCTCTCTCTCTCTCTCTGTGTGTGTGTGTGTGTGTGCATGTATGTACCTTTCTAAATAAAATGCCCAATATCTGGGTGGTAGAAGGGTTGGGTCTTCTAAGCATGGTAGGTTCCAGGCCTCTCCCCTTGACTTGTAGATGGCCATCTTCTCCTTGTGTCTCTTCATATCATCTTCCTTCTATGCACCTCTCCATATCCAAATTTTCCCTCTTAATAAGAACACTGGTCATGTGGGATTAAGACCCATCCTAATAACCTCTTATTAACTTAATTATGCCTTTGAACACCCTGTCTCCAGATAGAGGCACATTCTGAGGTACTTGGGGTTATGTCTTCAACATATGAATTTTGGAGGGACATAGTTAAACTCATAAAATATCCCTTCTCAAGTATAAGCAGCCGCCAACAAGGGTGGACAAGGAGATGCCTTAGCTCACTTCAGCTCTCTTTGGTGAAAGCTTAGCAGCACATCAGATCCTAGGTATATTCAGAGTTGGGAGGAACATGCCTCTGCCTTGAGCAGTAAATTGCTTCCATAGTATATCTTATTGACTAAGCTTCTCACTTAGCCTGGATTTCTGCTGTGCACTAGAAATACATAAATATGAATGAGAGATGTCCCTAATTGTCCAAGAATATATCAAAACAATTATTGAAGATTGTAAAAATGCATCTCTCATGGTGGAGCCATCAGGTATCACACCACTTTGGAAGCAGGATCAGAGCCCAGTCCTGTAGGGTCAGTGGCATTATCTGAATGGGACTAAGGTGGCTGTTCTACCTTGGTAGGAGTCACCAGCAGGCATGGAAACCAGAGAAGAGCTGATGTCACCTAATTCCAAAGGCAGACTGCGGGCAACATTCCCCCTTCATTTTCCAGGCAATCTGCTTTACTCAAAATCTTCTGTTTTAAACAATAATCTCATCTAAAAATGTATTTTTAGCAATATCTAAACTGGTGTTTGACCAAATATCTATATACATTGGCCTGATCAATTTGATATCAAGTTAACCAGCACACTCTCCCTCCCCATGTACTAGGGATCCCAGGGCATACCCACACGCCCTGATATTACTCTCAAACCAATCCTGGGCCATCCTGCCCCATTCTAGGCGGTACCTGGAGGCTCTTCAGAGAACCTCCTGAATACCTGGGGTGTTGTGGAAGGCCTCCTCATGTGGTAATTGGCCATCTGGGGTGTGAAAACTCCAAGCTTGGATGTGGAAGACACTCACTGGGAGATAGTTGACGGAAAGGTCTCAAAACCCAGGGTGACACCCACCTTCTGGACAAGATCTGAGAACAGAGAGTGATGGTGTCTTGGGTGATGAGACTACCTAGGGGAGTGTACCTAGGGTTACTGTGCAGTGTGGTTTTCCAATCTAGGACACATCTGTGTTGTCCCTCAGAGTTGATTTGTCTCCTACTGGTCTAGCACTTTTATCTACTCTCCATTTCTCTGCCAATATTGGTACTATTCCCAGGAAATCAATCCTATGTCTAAGCCATCCAATCTTCTTCATAGAAGCCAACATAACCTGCCATTAGATGTCTGTCTCCTTCACTGGAATATAACATGAACTCTGAAGATAGATCTTTGCATGTTTCATTCATTGCAATTTCCAAAGTCTCTGGAAGAGGGGTACCACATGCTGGCCACTACGTAAATAATTGTGGAGGGAAAGAAGGAAGGAAGGAGGGAGGGAGGAAAGGGGACAGAAATAATGCTGAGACCCAGGGATCCTTCTTCTTCTCCCTGTCTTCCTCAAGGACACCTTTCCATTAACTTCTTCATCTCTGACTGCCTGGTTTGTTAGCAAGGGAAATGGGCCACTGCAATAGAAATCACTGCCACTTACCAGTTGTTTGCTGTGTGTCCTGCCCCATTCCAAGTGCCTTCCAGTAAATCCTCTTAACAGTCCTAGGAGGCTAATCCTAGCACAATCCTTACTCTACAAAGAAATTGAGTCACAGAGAGACATTTAATTTACAAATGTTGTAGAACTGGTATGTGTCAATACTTGAATTTGAGCTTAGCCAGTCTGAATGCCATGTCTGCCTTTGAAAATCACTTGTTTTTTTCCTCCATTATAGGTAAAGGAGTTCCAAATTCTTAGAAATATTCCTTTTTGACCACTTACCCTAATTCCACAAAGATTGACAGAGGAACTAGCTGCAGATCACTCCCTACCCGCCAGGGCACAATGTTTTCTCAGTGGCTCATGGGACCTTAACTGCCTCCATGTTTGCTGGGCAATCTGCATTGCCTAGTTTACCACTATTGGAAACAGGAGTCCGCCCGTGGGATTATATTGCAAATTGTGCTGATACTGTAGAAAGATCTTAGAGTTCTTAGTTCTTTCACTCTTTTATGTATTAAAGCCACATATTTGGTCTCATCTCACAGTGCTATTTATTTTTGAAAGTATCTTCATTTCTATTCTGTACCCTGCATTTGGCAGGCTACAAATGTAGTTAATAGAGAGAAATTGATTTTTGCATGCAATGCATAAGGCTAAGCATCTAATATGTGTGCTATAATTGTACTGTGACTCAATGGGATATTTCTATCAATTCAGTCCATCAGGCTGTTATAATGTAAGTGTATTTATGCTGAATCACTACATTGTCTAACCCCATTCATGTTTTATAATGCTACTGGGATTTTCCAATATTTCCTATTTCCTTCAAAAACCAGACTATAAATTCCTATATACAGCAATCACATGTCCTCATCATCTGACCCATGTTACTTTTCCTGTTGTGTATTTTGCCAGCTTCACACGTTTTCCTGATGAATAATGTATCTTTACAACCTGGTACTTCTGTGAGTACTTCTGCCTCTTCCTGCAGTGGCCATCTCATTTTTCTCAGTCTCAGGCTACATAACTGTTATTTATTCTTTATAATTCAGCTCAAACAATCACTTTCTTTTTCATGTCACTCTGTGTGCCCATATCTCCCTGTACATAATGTCATGACAACTCATAATAAGTGCAATGATCTTAAAAAATAATCATATTCATTCCTGGGTCAGTGCATAAGCCAATACATGGCACGAGCTGTGTGTTCATGAAATCTTTTAAAAATGATTGCACTGCTTTCACATACTTCCAAAAGAGAAGGAACAAACTAACTGGTATAGAATGAACCATAGCCGGCGCCGCGGCTCACTAGGCTAATCCTCTGCCTTGTGACGCCGGCACACCAGATTCTAGTCCTGGTTGGGGCGCCAGACTCTGTCCCGGTTGCCTCTCTTCCAGGCCAACTCTCTGCTGTGGCCAGGGAGTGCAGTGGAGGGTGGCCCAAGTACTTGGGCCATGCACCCCATGGGAGACCAGGAAAAGCACCTGGCTCCTGGCTCCTGCCATCGGATCAGCGCGGTGCGCCGGCTGTAGCGGCCATTGGAGGGTGAACCAACAGCAAAGGAAGACCTTTCTCT
This sequence comes from Oryctolagus cuniculus, assembly GCF_964237555.1. Taxonomy (NCBI): domain Eukaryota; kingdom Metazoa; phylum Chordata; class Mammalia; order Lagomorpha; family Leporidae; genus Oryctolagus; species Oryctolagus cuniculus. The sequence continues at coordinate 112,244,945 of NC_091442.1, read as the reverse complement.
CTGTCTGTCTCTTTCTCTCACTGTCCACTCTACCTGTTTAAAAAAAAAAAAAAGAATGAACCATAGAACATCCCAAGAGTAATCAGAAACCACAGAGATAATTCAGACAGCCATCTACTCTGATGAACTATTGACCGATAACTATGCACAAACTATACCAGACAAATCAAGCAAGCTTTTTGCTATACAATTTTTTTATTTATATCATGTGAACAAATTTCATGTATTTCAAATACACAGATTTAGGAACATAAGATACTTCCCATACTACCTTCCCATTTCCCTCATACTTTCCTTATTCTTTCTTTTAATTTTTACAATGATATACTTTCAGTGTATTTTATAATCATAAGCTTAACCATCCACTAAGTATTCAACAAATAGTAAGAAAAAAACCCAACTGCTCCTCAGTGGTAGAGACAAGGACTATAAACAATAAAAAAACTCAGACAAGAAATGCTCATAAACCCCTGAGTTCTGTTGGATTAGATTATGGAACTCAAAATATATTTTATTTCAGCAAAAAGTCCTTCTAAATATAGATTTCATAGTAACCTTTTTTGAAAAAAGATTTATTTATTTATTTGGAAGTCAGAGTTACAGAGAGAGGGAGAGATAAACAAATCTTCCATCTACTGGTTCACTCCCCAGATGGCCACAATGGCTAGGGCTGGGCCACACCAAACCCAAGAGTCAGGAGCTTCTTCCAGGCCTCCCATATGGGTAGCAAGGGTCCAAATACTATCTGCTTTGCCCAGGCCATTAGCAAGGAGCTGGATCAGAAGTGGACCAGTCAGAACATGAATCGGCACCCACATGGAGTGCTAGTATTGCAGGCAGCAGCTTTATCTGCTGTGCCACAGCAACATATCTTTTTAAATAGTTGTTCCTCTTGATGATAGAAATAGTTCCCATTGTATGCATAAAATTGAAAACTATAATAATTTATAAAACAATAAAAACAGAACATGCATTTTTGCTTTCAATAAAATAACCACCATGAACATTTTGATGTATTTTTTTTCTAGTCTTTGTTCCTCTTTGTATATCATATTAAAAGTTAGTGAAAAAAATTCAACAAAAGCATTTACTATTCCGTTCTTTTGTCTTGATAATATATTTTGAGCTATTTTCCAGACCATTAAATATTACTTGAAAACATGATTTTCGTGACAGCGTACTATCCGCTCACATTTATTTCGCAGCATTTCCCTGGTTGCAGTTTAGATGGTTTCCTTGTTGTTCTTTGTTTCTATAAACAGTGCTGTGATGCATATGCTTGAGCATAAAGCTTTCTCAAATATTAGCTTGCAGGAAGTAGCAGGATAGTGTCTTTAAGGCTGTAGCTCTCGTGCCATCCTATGCATGTGCATTTATGGGCTGTTTAGTGGCAAACCCAGTTTAGAACAGTGCGGACAGAGGGCAAGAATGAGCCTGCTTAGCGGCCACTCCCTGATCTGTGTTGCCAAGGAGAAGTCCTCAGTTGATGAGTGGTAGGAGCATATATGCAGGAGGGGTTCCTGCTCCTCTGGTCCCAGAGGAACGTCATATAGTTGCACAGGATGCCGGGTGTCCCAGCTGCAGGGTGCATGGACTATTCCTACTTGGAAGAAAGCAGAACACTGGCTCCAAACATGAACTGGAAGCAGGAACAGGGAGAGGCTTCCAATGCAGCAAAGTAGCTCAGGTTTGCATATCCCGGTGGAGCGGCAATAGAAGCATAAGGAAAGATGGAGTTCATGTCCCGAAGGTCTGGTCCAAGGACAACCAGTTCACTTCGCTGCAATAAACAGGGTGCCGCCAGCTTTAAGCTCTCCAGTGTGCCCGCATTCTAACTGTGGCTCTGCCTCCTCCCTGCTCTCTGATTCTGATATTTGGACAGGTGTGTAACTAACAATGTCTCAATCTCCTCTTTTTAAGACAGGGTAAATATCTACCTTAACATATAGCTGTAGGGATTAGAAGTACTTTATGAAATGTCTCAAATAGTATTATGACACATAATATACAGTTTGCAAATAATAGCAGCCAGAGGAATGGAATCCTGAAAAGGAAGAAAGAGAAGGAAATGTGTGTGACACCAGGGTTGCTGGTAAAAAAGCTCTGAGTTGCATTTTTGGGAGACTTCTTGGAGAGTGATCTCAGGAGCGATACCTCTGAGGCAGTGAGGGTAATGGAACTGGGACTGTGGAGGGAGAAGCTGAGCTTCCATACCTTTGCAGAAACATCTCAGCCACTCCCAAGAGGCCTCGGGAGCTGGGATGGCCCTTTGGAGCTGTCTTGAGTCAAGGCAAGGGCCTCAGACTCTGTTCCCAAGCAATGACAAATCACCAAGCGCACATGGATCCCAGGGACTGTGACCCTGGGTGAGGCAGCTCTGCATAGTCAACTTGTCCAGCACCAGTGGGAGTGAGTGTGTTGGTCCAGTGAGGGGATCAAGTTGGCAAACCACTGCATCTACTACAAAGAGAAAATCTGCTCCCGTTGACAAATGCATGTACTGAGTTCCAGACACATCATAAAGATAAAATCAAACATTTTCAGTATTTACTCTGTTCTAGGCACAGTTCCAAGATAGAAATGTTATCTCATGTACTCCTTAAAACAGTCCTGCAATGTAGGTATAGATATTTTATTGTGGAGGAAACAATCAAAGAAAAGATTGAGAGAAGGAGCCAATATCACCCAGCAGGACACAGCAGGAGCAGAGTTTGAACCCACGTGGTCTAACCTCAGAGCCTGGGTTCTTAACTTCAAGGATGATGATACTGATGCTTATAATAATAATAATAATAACAATAACAATAATAATAATAATTTCTACTCAGTAGAAACTCACTGCTTTACCTGATGTGACACATTCTTGTCAAAGGCAGTTTGATGGTTTTCTATTTGTGCCTTAACAAATCACCATAAATTAGCAGCTCCAAACAATACTCACTTATGTTGTAGTTCTGTAGGTACAAAGTCTGGCTGGGCCCCATGCTTGGACTCCCACAAGGTGTCAGGGAGTCTGTTCCTTTCCAGAACCTCTGGAGAATTAACCCAATTCCAGGCTCATTCAGAGTCCTGGGCAAATTCAGTTCCTTTCATCTGAGGATGGGTGTCCCTACCTCCTAGCTAGTCATTTTGGGAACATTCTTAGCTCCTAGATGCTGTCCATATTGCTTATGATGCCCTTCAATCGTCCCTTTCCCAAGAAAATCAAGTCCCCCGAATGCGTTGAATTCTTCTTAGCTCTCCTCTTGTCATATATTTCTTACTCCAGCCTTTTCTTTACCTTTAAGGGTCTATGTGATTAGATTGAGGCCATTCAGTAATCCAAGATATCCTTCTGTATCTGAATCCCCTCCGTCACGTAACAGTGCATGTTGATGGTTTCCGAGGCTCAGGGCAGGGACGTCTTTGGTGGTCCTTGGCTTACATCAGGAAGGTCAGGGCAGCAGGCACTCCAGATTTGTCAACACGATGACTGTTCACCATGCGCTTGATCTTTAAATGAAGCGGACCTACCTCTTAGCCATGTAACCAGCATCCAGTAGTGATGAGGATGGAGTGCCTAAATTCAAAACCGCTGTGATTTTGATTTTCACCCTTAGTATTTCCTCCCTACTTTGTTCTTGAATCTGATGTGTTTTGGTCCTTTCTAATCTGGTCCTTGTTCCATGAGTGTATTGAAGAATGAAGCCTTCCTCATGTTTCATTCATGTCACCTGCCACAACAGAACTTCTGTGAATGGCCATTCCAGGAAACTTCAGCTGACTGACCTCTGCCTGTGCTTCTCTGATAGCTACAGTGCCCAACTGCTATCTACCTCCCAAGCCCCATCTTATTCCACTCCTTGTTCCCTGCGTGCTGGGACTGTGTCTCACTCCTCTCTGTGGCCATAGCTACTAGAATAGTGGCAAACACAGAGTAAGCAATCAGTAAAAGCATGTTGAATTCTGAGAGAATGGATAGATGGATGGATGAATGGGTGGGTGGATGGATGGATGGATTGAATGAGCAAAGGAGCTCAATTATTTATTAACATTGCCTGTTACTAAGTATGATGGTTCATGAGTTAGACCAGAAGGTTGAAACCCAAATTTATTTTCCTTTGTAGTTTATTTATTAAAAAATATTTACTGAGTGCTGACTATAAATTAGATTCTATAACAGGTTCTGCTGTGATGAACTACATGCTGCGTGGTCTGAGAGGTTTACTTTCCAGCAGAGTGTAGCTGTGTGCACAGCTTCTATTCCCCCCTCCTGTCTCCTCCTCATAGATCTCTCCTGTGCTTTTGCCATTCTGCCCCTCCCCCTGGTTCACCCCAACCTCTACGAGTAATTCTGAAAAGAAAGAAATTTCTCATCCTAGGTTATACTTTAGAAACTAAATATGAAGAAGGACTTGCGAGCTGCCCATATGTCTGCAATAATCAACTTTTTATGACTTTAAATAAAAACTAAGAAGGCTTCTTGGAAAAATGTTTATTTCGGCTTCCAGTGTGGAGGTTCATGGTTCAGGATAGAAAAGCCCCTCAGCCTGGCGTCTGATGGCGGCTGGCCCTGGAGGGACGGGTACGGAGGAACCAACACATGGTGAGCTAGGGAGCAGAGAGAGGAGCTTGGCTGAACTCAGCTCAAATAACCAACCCTGCTGAGGGCAAGTCCCCGGGACCCATAGGCCTCCCACCCGGCCCCCATCTCAGAAGCCACCATCACATCAGGCCTCTACTCCTAATATATAGAATTTTAGCACACGACGTTAGAGTTTAAGCAGCTGCATGACTGTGGGGAGCAAAGTCCCATTCAGTCTATAACAGTGTCTCTACTGGCAAGAAAGCAAATGCAAAATAATTTTTTTAACTTTTATTTAATGAATATAAATTTCCAAAGTACAGAATATGGATTACAATGGCTTCCCCCCCATAACGTCCCTCCAACCCGCAACCCTCCCCTTATCCACTCCCCCTCCCCTTCCATTCACATCAAGATTCATTTTCGATTCTCTTTATATACAGAAGATCAGTTTAGCATGTATTAAGTACAGATTTCAACAGTTTGCTCCCACACAGAAACATAAAGTGAAAAATACTGTTTGAGTACTATTATAGCATTAAATCTCAATGTACAGCACACTAAGGACAAAGATCCTACATGAGGAGTAAGTGCACAGTGACTCCTGTTGTTGACTTAACAAATTGACACTCTTGTTTATGCATATATAAGAACACACTGTACTTTTTTTACCCAGTTATGCACTGAGGGATAGTTTAGCTATTTTGAATCATGCCTCTCTATTCATGCATGCACATGTGTTCCTGTTTTCACTTTTGGGTACATACCTAGGAGTATGACTACTGACATAATCGTATGGCAATTCTATGTTTACCTTTTGGAGGAATGCTAAAATGTGTTCTGCAACAGCTATATAATTTGACGTTTACATTTGCTAAGTATGAGGGTTCCAATTTCTGCATGTTCTGAACCAGGCCAATGCTAGTTATTCTCCATTTTTAAGAGACTATAGCTATCCTAGTAAGTGCGAAGTGGTGCCTCATCCCTTACCTTCCTTTCTCCCTACACCCCATTTCCACTTTCCCTCTTCCTAATTTTTGCCTCTTTCTTGTCAAGTCTAGGAAATGTTGTGGTTCTTACTTCCTCCAGAATAAACTCTTGTATTTTGTAGGGGAAAGCCTTCCAGGTTCTCATAAGGAGTCAGATTTTGTGAGTTCCAGTCTCTCCTGACTGCTTCCTAACTGGGTGATTTGGAGGAAACTATTGTACATTGCAGAACCTTAGCTGCCTCATTCTTTTCCTATATGGAGATTAAGATCTTCCTCACAGGGTTCTGTGGGACCCAAATAGTCTGTGAATTATAAATACGTTGTGGTGCTTTGGTTGTAACTGACCACAAGGATATGGTCTTTTTTTTTTTTTTTTGACTGTTTCCCTAGCACAGTGGTTATCACAATAGAGGCTCTATGAGGAATGAATGACTATTGTTATTATTACTTCATTATTAAAGCTTATGAGAACCCCATAGTGGTGGAGAAGATAATCTTTAAGTTTAACTGAAGAATGGCCAAGCTGGAAACGATGAATACCTGGCCTTGCAACAGGACCCCAGCCTCATCAATATTGAGCAATCCTGGCTCCACTCTGCAAGCTCACAAGGGGCCTAGTTTCTACCAGGCACCTCTTGCTGGTATACTCCACAGTATGAGGTGGGAAGGCAGAGCTGTGAAGATGTCAGCTTGCAGACTACCCAAGACCCTGGCATCATGCAGGGGACAAGGGTCCAGTCCTTCACATGTGTTGGGTGTACTTGGTTCTCATCGCTGTCTGGGAAAGGAGTCCCTTGACCTCCAACCACACACATACAGGAACTTCACAAGGTTCATGGAAAGTGGAACTCAAAAGTAATTTTATTTGGGCACAGAAATATTTTGAAATCCATGCATAGTTTTTTTTTTCCATAACACTCATTTCTGTGAAAGTTTTAAGAGCCCTTTAATGCATGGATTTCATTTTTCACACCAAAATAAATTTATCTTTTAATTCCATTTTTATACACTTTATGAAGCACCCTTCTATCTGGTCATATCATCTGCAGATCACAATATTTTGTCTTCAGGCTTACCACTCTGGGTTCCTCAACATTGATTTCTTTCTTTGCTTTGAACAGAGCTACGTTCTTATTATTACACAAAATATTTTATCTGTAACTTCTACGCATTTGAAGTGTAGAACAAAGGTTCAGAACATGCTCATCTCTCTAAATTGACCTGAAGGGATCATCACTGTTCTTTGTACTATTCCATTAACCAAGCTTCTCTGGTTCATACCATACTCCTTCTACTTAGAAATACATGAAAAGATAGTTAGAGGGAGTGAGGGAGAAAAAGAGGCAGAGGTGATAGATAGACAAAGGGACGGATGGATACTCAGAGTCACATATACAAGTCTTACTGTGCTTGGGTTTTAGAACATTTCTCTGTGGTAGTTGGTATTATTCTCATTTTACAGAAGAGGCACTCATTCAACATCTTCAGTATGCTCATATGAAATTGGATACTCATTTTACTCTCCCAGGACTACTGAATGTGTATACTCTGTGGATGTGAGAAAGAGATCACACACACACACACACACACACACACAGTGTAAATACATTTTTTGGCCCATGCTTATCAACTGTTAAAAGATCCTTGCTTGGGGCTTGTCATTTACTTTTCAGCTACTTAAATAGCAAGAGAATTGCTCTTTGTCTTCCCCTCTGGGATTGATGAGAGAAAAGGATGCCTTGTCAGCAGGCACAGTCTATCAGCAGGCTACACAAGGGGGTGCCTTTGGCCCCTTCCCACCCCTTTGGCTGGAATCGAAGGGATGTCGAGAGACTGAGAGCACTGGATCCGACAGTAATGGGCTGTAATTGAGTCCTCAGTTTGCTTTAACTGCCAGGGTGCGATTGTGTGTGAAAATGGTTTGATTTTATGCTCTTTGTGAAGCTGTGTCAAGCCCCATTTGAAATAACAAGGGCCAGCCTTTTGCGGCTGCTCAAAGTAAGGATGAGGGGAGGGGAAGCGTAGAGGGAGGGGAAGCTTCCAAGAGAATGTGCAGGGGTATTGCTAAGAGGGGTTCCATGAATGACCCAGTGGGCAGAGGGAGGAAGCAGTGCTGTGAAACTACCCTCAGGCTCCTGCAGCCTTGGGAGATGACAGGTGCGATACGCATCTGGAATCTTCCAAGTGTCTCAACCAATCAGCAGCTTTTCTGGGACGCCTGGTGAAGCATGCAATCCGAAGTCAGGAGCTTCTTCTGGGTCTCCCACATGGGTTCAGGGGCCCAAGTACTTGGGCCATCTTCTACAGCTTTCTCAGGCCATAGCAGAGAGCTGGATCAGAAGTGGAGCAGCCAGGACTTGAACTGGCATACATATGGGATGCTGACACTACCGGCCAGGGCTTTAATCCACTGTGCCACAGCACTGGCCCCAATCCTGGCTATTTCTTATGGAGGCAGAGCTCAGAGCTACGAGGTCTGGTTTGGTAGACATTAACATGTGAAATTATTGAGCTCTTTAAATATGCTATAAATGTATAACATTGGATTTCAAGGGCTTAATTTGGTAAAAAAATTTGTAAAATATTTCAACAGTATTTTATGTTGATTCCATGATAAAATGATAGTTTAGATAACATATAATTAAAATTAATTTCCCTTGTTTGTATTTCATTAATGTATCTACTAGAAAATTAATAATATGTATGGTTCACATGATATTTCTACTGGTCTAATGTTTTCCCCAGATCTGGCATACTCCCTTAGGCTCTAGCATAGGTAAAACAGCCCGAAGATCAGACACAATTTTACTAACTGGAACTATCCTCCCTTCTTCATCCTCTTGAAAAAGTATATTGGAATGCCAAGAGTGAGAGTTATGTTACAGAAATTACATTGAAAATAACCTGATGTTTCAGAAAAGTCAGTCATTCAACACTTATGTTTCTGTTGTTTGAGTCAGTTACTTATGTGATTCAGGTATCAATGAGGCTCTTCCCTAACTATTGAGATTTAACTTTGCCTTGATGACATCTAATCCGATGGCCCATGGAAGTCCCCATTTCCTGATAGTGTTGGGGTGATGCATGTAGGAATTATATTCTTCTGGTCTCTTCTGTCTCCTAGACCTGATTTCCACATTCATCTGCCCATCATTCAGCAGAAGGGTCAGTGGCTGTCTTGGGTTCGCACCACAAAGAGCTTGCACACTAAGCATTCATTGTAGAGGACTTCAGTGAAGATGGGAGCAGAGGGTCTTCCTGGAGAACAGTTACAACAGGCAGTGTAGACTTTGCCATTTAGTTGCTGTATCAATTGGGATTTGCCAGGCCTGCCTCAGCAGGGTGTTGGGAGGTGTCAGTAGAGAATGAACGACAGATGATGTGAGCTCATAGCACAGAACGGGATGAAATGAGAAGGCTTGTATTTCTGGGCTACGTAGAAGCACTCAGTATTCCCAGCAAGGTGTGAGAAACTGGTGTACAAGGTATCCACCCTGCACATCAGATGACCTCTACACACAATCAGACTATGGCAGCTGACATTCTCAGGAACATTAGATTTCAGGGATGTAGAACTAGAAGAACTGTGATCAACAATAGTGTGTACACTCACGGAGATGAGGGAATGCAGAAGAGAAGGAGGAGGAAGAAAAAAAGAGAGGGAGAATGCATACCTGTATTAGTCTACCTTTTCATGATCTTAACTAAAATACCTGACAAAAGTCCTTAGACAACTTCTATAAAGTTCCCAAGCCCCAGTTTCTTCATCTCTAACATAGAGGGTAATAATATCTGTAGCACAGGTGTTGTGTGTGCTAAAACAAGCTAAGATTTGGAAAGACATTAGCAGGGTGTCTGGCACATGAGTGGTAACAGATACTGTACTTATTATTAAATACATATGGGTTGTAATCCCAGCTCCACTTCTTATTAATCATTTAACTCGGGGTGGTTGTAACCATAGCAAATACATCTTTCTTTTCCCTTTCATACCCTGATAAATAAAAGCTAACTATTGAGTTTGTGACTAACTAGAAAATCTGTCCAAACAGATAACGCTGGCTTGTGGACTCCAGCTTGGAAAGTCAGATAAAGCCATAAAGTATTCTGACCCTTCCAGGTCAGCGATGACCAGAGTTTTAAACTTGCTGCAATGGAATATAAAGGGGTACGAATAGCTACGGGCAATAGTAGGCATGGGCTCTAGGTTGAAGGAGCTTCATCCTGATTAATGAAACACTGGGATCTCAAAACAGTTCTTTGGCTCTTTCAGATCTTAGCCAAATAATGTTTTGCTGCTACTTATCTGTGCAAAACATCCTGCTATAGCCTCCTTATGATAGAGTGAAGCCATCAGGCACGTTTCTCAAGGGACTGCATTGATGTCTGAGATACCTGTTAATAGACATTCAACTGGCCTTAGCATCTGTCTGCTCCTGACATGCCTTTAGTCAAGGCTTCAGTAACCCAGCCTCCCACTTGTATTTCTTCAAGGTCTTAGACCACCCTCACTAAGCAAGACAGTAGTTCATGGGACCCTTGGGCTACTATTGTCCTCAACTCTGAGTAGACCAAACTACTCTAGTTTATCCACAAACCTTGTGGTAATCATCCTGGTATAGCACCACTGACAAGGGCAGTTTCTTGGTAACATGATCTCCTTGAGCCTCGATTTCTTCATCCTTAGAATGGGAATAACAATACTTCTCTGATGGGTTGAGATTAAAAGGTGTCATAAGTAAACTATACCTAAAATGTCAGGCATCCATTAAATGAATTAATAAGTTAATAAAGGGACACAAGGCTAGAGAAGTCTGGGAATATACAACAGATAGAATTGGAAGTGAGGTTGGCTCACTTAAAGCATATATGACTACATATTGAAGATCTTATGGAAAATTAAAGCATAGAAAATGTAAAAGCCATTTAGTGAGTGCCTCCTGAATGTAAACATTCTAAAGTGGCACCCAGTAACCCTAGGAGGCAACTACTATAACCTCACAAAGCTCTGGCTCACTCAGCATTCAAACTCCTGCATGATATCCACTTACCAGGTGGGGGAATCCAGGGTTCTGAAGTGTCAGGATGCTGTTGATGCAACTGCTTTGAAGAGAGCTCAAACTATCTTAAGCAAAAGGGGAATGTCTGGGTCACAGGGCTTTGGATAGTACAGGTTTTCTCTTGGAATCGCAAGAACTCTCCAAACCACAACTTCTCCAGAAGCCCCAGCTGTATAAATCCAATTCCCATCTGTTAAAATTTGTGCATGATTTACATGCCAAATCAAATGCCACATCAACTACTCTATCTGAATATGCCTCTAAAGACTTACTTCATCTAAAAGCATTGGCCATATTTTGCCTTATATTGTAGTGGCAGCTACTTTTGTATTTATATATATACTAACAGTATTTTGTATCTTTGGGGTGCCAAAATACAATTTTAATTAGGTCGATAGATCAAGCAATGGATTGATAGGTACCTAGATAACAGGGTATAAGTCAAGAATATAAATGAATAGAGAAGTAAATAAATGATAAATGTATATATGAATGGATATATAGATACTATATTGACTAATGGAATAGTGATTTGATTAATGGATTGAAGAAAGGGAAGGTAAATGAATAGAGTGGTAACTTTAAACTTTATAGGTGATATATTGATGGATGTTTGACTGAATTTGTGGACATACAGATGCAAGGATAGATGGCAAAAAAGATGGGTGGGTAAGTGACTCCACCTTTCTGTTTGAAAAACAGCTTTCCCTTTCACAGATGTATAGAATTCTAGCTACCTCTTTTATTTAAAAAAATGTGGCTGAGGCAGTTTCATTAATTTTATTTTTTCTTGTAATAGTATTTGAAAATATCAAGAGAACGTTGATATCTTCTTTAGATGAAGACTGGAGAAATCAAAGTAAAAGATTTACCTGTTGTGGTTTTTGTATTACTCATTGTAATGCATTTCAGTGTCTCACTGAAGAGGAAAGGAAAGAGATTTTATATAAATGTTTGACAGTCCATTAATCTTGCCTTGCCTTCCTCTTGAATTCTGAGAGTAATTCCGCCCACATTGACCAGGGAGGGAAGAAAGAGGTTGGAGGTGAGTGGAGCAGGAAGATGGACTGGTTAATCACTTTCACTCTTGGGGCAAAACAACACTCCGCAAAGCAAATCCTGCTCTCTCCCTTGAACCCACTCTGTTGCACGTGCTGTAGCTGGGCTCAGCTGTTCCGTCTGATTTGGAATAAGCAGAAGCAAAGTTGAATTCTGTAGTAAGTCGTGCAGAAGAGTCATACAAGTTCATAGTACTAAATGGAGCACCCATCACCTAGCCTGACAAAACTGGAACAGAGTGGAAGGATCACTACCCTGGTTATAGATGTAACACGGTTCAGAAACTCTGTGATTAGAGTGGCTAGGGGGTCCTTCCAGGCAGGGAAATTTAGGTTTGTGCTCAAATTCTTTTTCTTACTAAGTGAGACTTCTGTTTCTGGCAACAAGGTAAACCAGGTGCCTGCTCTCAGTGCCCCTCCCAAACAAAACCACTGCCAGTGCTCAGACATTTTTACATCTTCCTAAAATGCTTTTCTTTCTTTTTTTTTTTTTTTGAATTGTCAAGAAGAAAAAGTGATGTTCAAGGACCTAGAGATGCAAACATGGAATTGAAGCTTCCTTGCTCTTGGAGCGCACCTTGTGATCTTAGTGAAACTTAAATTTTTGAGGTCTTACAGGGCTCAAAGTCAGATAAGAAATTCAGAGTCTCCCAGGATAAGATGATGTCTAGCATGGAATCTCCCAATAAAGACAAATGCTACAGAGCTCACCGCATCTGTGCATGGGAGAATTAGAAACGCCCACTCCTGAGAGGATGGCAGTGAAGTTTGCCCAGCTCAGAATCCTTAGCATGAATGAAGAGGAAAAGCTGTCCACAGACATTGCACACACAAAGCACTCACCATGCAGGTTGCAGTCAGAATCCACTTGATCTGTTGAACATCTATCTCAGAATTCAGTTTAAAATTGTTCTTGTGTGTGGGGTCAGCATTGTGGTGGTTCTAGTCCTGGCTGCTCCAGTTCTGATCCAGCTGCCTGCTAATGGCCTGTAAAAGCAGTGGAAGATGGCTCAAGTGCCTGAGCCCCTGCCACCTATGTGGGAGGACCAGGATGAAGCTCCTGTCTCCTGGCCCAGCCCTGGCTGTTGCAACCATCTGGGGAGTGAACCAACAGAGGGAAGATTCATTCATTCATTCACTCACTCTCTCTCTCTCTCTCTTTCAAATAAATAAATCTTTAAAAATTGTTTTGTGTAGATCCTGTTCCCAGTCAGTTGGCAGAAGCCTAAGTACATATTTTCAGGAATAACTCATCTCAAATTATTTCCAGATGTAGTTTCAAGGAAAATGTGCCTATCTCAGTAAAGTAAACCACCAACTTTATAGCCAGCTTTGTGTAGGCTAGACTTGGCTTTCTGTTTTTATCCCATCACCTTTCAAACTGGTAGGCTCACTTTTGAGTACTGGGTGATGTAGACTTCTTTGGAAGAAGAAAACAGAGTAGAATGGTAAGGAGAAGAAGGGAGAGGTATAGAAAAAAGAAAACTTTCTAACTGACACACAAAATTGTATATATTTATTGTGTATTATGTGTTGTTTTGATATATGCATACATTGGGCCTGGGCCATGGCTCACTAGGCTGATCTTCTGCCTGTGGCGCCAGCACACTGGTCGGAGCGCTGGATTCTGTCCCGGTTGCTCCTCTTCCAGGCCAGCTCTCTGCTGTGGCCTGGGAAGGCAGTGGAGGATGGCCCAAGTGCTTGGGCCCTGCACCTGCATGGGAGACCAGGAGAAGCACCTGGCTCCTGGCTTCGGATCAGCGTGGTGTGCCGGCTGTAGTGGCCACTGGGGGGTGAACCAATGGAAAAGGAAGATTTTTCTCTCTGTCTCCCTCTCTCACTGTCCACTATGCCTGTCAAAAAAATAACATATATATATATATATATATGCATACATTGTACAGTATACAAGTGAGGATAACAATAACTCTCTCCCCAAACATCACTTACTTAAATTCACAATTTATGTGAATGTTACTGTATTGCTGATGTAGACTGTCACCAACTTTGATTAATATAAAGCTTTAAAGGAGTATTTTCTTTTGTAATTCTTATTAATATAAAGATAACAAATTTCATGTACTTTGTGGATATAATTCTGAGATAACCATACTTGCCTCCCTTCCTCCTTCCCTCAAACCCCTCTCCTTATTTTCTTTAATTTTTGCAAAAGCATTTTTATTTCATTTATACGGTTTTAAGAGCATAACGATATTTTCCACCCTACCCCCCATTTCCACTCTCCCTTCTCCATTTTCTTTTAATTTTTAGAATAACATGCTTTCTATTTTCCTTATACTCACAAGCTAACCTTCCACTAAACAAAGAATTCAACAAGTAAAGGTAGAAAAACCACTGTTCTTCAAAAGTATGGACAAGCACTATTAACAATAATCAAATATCAAAGTGTCAATTTCATTCATATATATTATTTTTTGTCCAGCGCGCATTAGTACCACAGGACAGGGAAACACACAATATTTGTCTTTTTAGGACTGGCTTATTCCACTAAACTTAATGGTCACTTGCATTTATTATCTTTTTTTTTTTTTTTTTTTTGCAAAAGACAGGATTTCATTCATTTTATGGTTGAGTAATATTCCATCAGGCATATATACCACAATTTCTTTTGTTTTAATATTTATTTATTTGAAAGGCAGGGATACAGATATACAGATGCGGAGAGAGAGGGAGGGAGGGAGATGGATGCCCTCCGTCTGCTGGCTCACTCCCCAAATAGCTACAACAGTCGGAGCTGGGCCCATCCGAAGCCGGGAACCTAGAGGTTCTTCCAGGTCTCCATTGTGGGTGCAGGGGCCCAAGCACTTGAAACATCTATGACTGCTTTCTCAGGCTATAGCAGAGCGCTGGATTGAAGTGAAGCAGCCGGGACTTGAACTGGCACCCATATGGGATGACGGCCCTGCAGGCAGTGTCTGCCTGCTATGCCACAGCGCTGGCCCCCATAATTTCTTTACCCAGGCATCATCCTGTTGATTCCATGTCTTATTGTGAATTGAGCTGCAAGAGGACTTTAACACTCAACTATTTAACCAGATTCTTTTCTTTGAATAATTTCTGAAAGGTAAAATTGCTGATAGCCTTAGAATCATATTTTTGAACTGCACTGAATCTGTTCTCTTTGAATTAATATCACATTAACATGAAAAAATAAGGTTAAAAAAAGCAAATAGTGAATGGATGTTTTTAGGTCTCATGATTGACAATGAAATGATTTACACAAAAGAATCTTCTGAACATCAGTGCGATAAATGAGGGACTTCGTATTTTCACTAAAAAATATGGAGGGATGAAAACTAAGATGTTGAGTTTTGATTTTACAATTTTTATTTTTATTTCTTTATCTTTTATTTGTTTGGATGGCAGAGAGACAGAAACAGCCAGAGGGAGCTCTTCCATGTACTGGTTCACTCTCCAAATGCTCCTAGAAACCACTGCAGGGCCAGGTCTCAGCCAGGAACCAGCACTCTATCTGGATCTCCCAAGTGGGTGGTAGGGGCCCAAGTACTCGAGCCATTGCCTGCTACATCCCAGAATACACGGTAGCAGGGAGGTGGGTCAGGAGCAGAGCCAGGACTTTAACCCAGTCGCTGTGATGTGAGTTGTGAATGCCCCAAGTGGCATCTGAACCACTGAAAAAAACACCCACTCTTTACTTTTGTGAATTCACTAAATATGTTAAATGTATGCTTTTTATCAAGGAAATTCTAGGTGCTGGGGTTACAACCATAACAAATTCACAAATAAGAGGAGATAGGTAAATCAGTAGCATACTACATTCTTGGGACTTTGTCAGCACATAGTGGATTTTCAATAAATATCTGTTGGATAAATAAATAGAATACAGTGCTGCTGTGAGAAGGGTGTAGGAGGGACTTTTAGGTGAGCTTAAGCCAAGATAGGATGTGGGTTTATAGGGAGCTCAGTTCACTTGCTTCTGGGTACAAAGGCAGCGCTCTGGACCAAGTTGTGAAATGAGTGATTCTGTCCTTTGCCGGGAAATGCTTTATGCATAAATGTGGGGAGTGAATGTTAGCAGGAGTGGGAAGGTGATGGGGAGTGCAAGCATATGGTAGGTTGAATTTGATTCTTCACCAAAAATCCCCAAAATGAAAGGCAGTATTCCAAGTTGCTAAACACAACTTGGAATTTGCTGTTTTCCATATTTTTCATATCTGGCCTGCTCTTTCCCACTTATGGCTCATTTATGGTGTCCCCTTCACGCCCCATTCCTTCACTTTTTCAGTGAGAATATTCTTGACCCTCTTAGTCATATCCTTTACTTACCTCCATCTTACTATTGCCATTCTCGTTAACATCTTCTAAAAGGTTAGAGAGAAAGGTTTTTGTCTCTGTTTAAGTTTTTTATTAATTAGTACTTAACAGATTCAATGTGATATGTAGTTACAATTCTTTTTTTTTAACTTTTACTTAAGAAATATAAATTTCCAAAGTTCAACTTTCGGATTATAGCGGCTTTTCCCCCCTATAACCACCCTCCCACCCACAACCATCCCATCTCCCACTCCCTCTCCAATCCCGTTCTAAATCAAGATTCATTTTTAATTATCTTTATATACAGAAGATCAATTTAGTATATACTAAGTAAAGATTTCAACAGTTTGCACCCACACAGAAACATAAAGTATAAAGTACTGTTTGAGTACTAGTTATACTGTTAATTCACATAGTACAACACATTAAGGACAGAGATCCTACATGGGGAGTGAGTTACAATTCTAAGAAGATAATAATCCCTTCTTCCCTTTCCCACTCCTTTATTCTTCCTGTTTTTTTTTTCTGTGATAACATATTTTAACTTTACATGACAGCAAAAGGGCTTAACACTTCACTGAATAAGAAGTTTAACAACTAAAGAGCAAAAAGACCCTAGGTTAGTAGAAGTATAGACAATGGCTATAAACAATAATTGAATGAAAAAATTGGCATTTCACCCACATACAGTAAATTTTATAGTAATCACAGTTCATTAAAACTACAGAGGTATAACATTATTAATCATTAGTTTGACAAAGGTATAAAACAAACTATTTGTTGCAATATTGAAAGACAAAGCTGTTTGGCTTTGACTGCCTGTGCTTCCAGGGTCTTTTCCAAGAAGTCTTTGCCGGTACCTATATCTTGCAGGGTTTCTCCAATGTTCTCTAATAATTTGATGGTGTCAGGTCGTAGATTTAAGTCTTTAATCCATGTTGAGTGGATTTTTGTATAAGGTGTAAGGTAGGGGGTCTTGCTTCATGCTTCTGCACGTGGAAATCCAGTTTTCCCAGCACCATTTGTTGAATAGACTGTCCTTGCTCCAGGAATTGGTTTTAGATCCTTGATCAAATATAAGTTCGCTGTAGATGTTTTGCTGCAAATAGTAGAATTTCATTCTTTATTAATCTGAATAATATTCCATTGTGTATATATATATTTTCTTTATCCATTCATCTGATAATGGACACATGGGTTGATTCCTTATTTTGGCTATTGTGAACAATATTGCTATAAACATGGTGGTGCATGTTGATAATACTGTGTTTCAGTCTTTTGGGTATACACCCACTAGTGGGATTGCTGGATGATATGGCAAGTCTATTTCTAGATCTTAAAGATATCTCCACCTTTTTTTTTTTCCACAATGGCTGCACTAACTGACATTCCCACCATCAGTGTGTAAGTGTTCCCCTTTCTTCATATCCTCGCCAGAATTTGTTACTCTCTGTGTTTTGGATTTTAGCCATCTGACAGGAGTGAGATGATGTCTCATTGTGGTTTTGATATGCATTTGCCTGATGGCTAGTAATGTTGAGCATTTTTTCATATATTTGTTGGCCATTTGTATTTATTCTTTTTTTCCCAAAGGGAAAAAAAAGGAGTACAATTATTTTAGGTACAACTTTAGTAATATAGTGATTCTCCCCACCATACTCACCCTCCCAATCCCTCCTCCCTCTCCCATTTCCAGTCTATTCTACATTAAGATTCATTTTCAATTAACTTTATACATAGCAGACCAACTCTATACGATGTAAAGATTTCAACAATTTGCACACAGACACCAAAAAAAACTGTTTGAGAACAAATTTTACTGTTAATTCTCATAATACACTTCATTGAGAACAGAGGCCCTTCATGGGAAGTAAGTGTATAGTGACACCTGTTGTTAATTTAACAGTTAACACTCTTATGTATGACATCAGTGATCACCCAAGGCTCTTTTTTAACTTTTATTTAATGAACATAAATTTCCAAAGTACAGATTTTGGATTACAGTGCCCCCCCCCCATAATTTCCCTCCCACCCACAACCCTCCCATCTCCTGCTCCCTCTCCCTCTCCCATTCCATTCACATGAAGATTCATTTTCAATTATCTTTATATACAGAAGATCATGACATGAGCTGCCTAGGCTATGGTAGCCTTTTGAATCCACAATCTCCATCAGTATTTAGACAAGGCATAAGCAAATTGGAAGTTTTCTCCTCCTTTCAGAGAAAAGTAGATCCTTCTTTGATGGCCTCTTCTTTCCACTGGGGTCTCATTCACAGAGATCCTTCATGTGGCTAATTTTATTGTCACAGTGTCTTGGTTTTCCATGCCTGAAATGTTCTCATGGGCATTTCAGCCAGACCAGATGCCTTAAGGGCTGATTCTGAGGTCAGAGTGCTATTTGGAGTGGTGGTCATTCTATGAGTCTGCTGCATGGACTGCTTCCAATGTTGGAACATTTCCTCCTTTGTAATTCTATGATTATTACCAGACACTTGATCCTATTTATATGATCACTTTAAAACTTAATCCTACCTTTTCCAATGTAATGGCCTTTCTTTCTCCTCCCTATTGTTTTTGCTAAAACTTGCAGCACTATATTGAATGAAAGTGGACATCCTTGTCCTAAACAGCACTCTGGCCTCAGAATCAGCCCTAAAGGCATTCGGATCTGGCTGAAAAGCCCATGAGAGTATTTCAGGCATGGAAAGCCAAGACACTCTGGCAAAAGATCTCTGCGAGTGAGATCCCAGTGGAAAGAACAGGTCATCAAAGAAGGAGGTACCTTTCTCTGAAGGGAGGAGAGAACCTCCACTTTGACTATGACCTTGTCTAAACAAGATAAGAATCGGAGAACTCAGAGGGCTTCCATAGCCTTGGAAACTCATGACTGGTGCATAGGGAGATTACTGATGCCATAGACAGGAGTGTCAATTGGTAAAGTCAACAACAGGAGTCACTGTGCACTTACTCCTCATGTAGGATCTCTGTCCTTAATGTGCTGTGCATTGAGATTTAATGCTATAACGAGTACTCAAACAATATAAGTCACTTTGTGTTTCTATGGGGGCGCAAACTGTTGAAATCTTTACTTAATGCATACTAAACTGATCCTCCGTAAAAAAAAAAAAAAAAAAAAAAAAGAAATTATCAACTCCCAACTTGACTCTCACTGGGATTAAACATGACAATAGGTCTGAGCTGATTTCATCATCATTTAAAAAAAAATCATCTATTATTTTTCACTTTATGTTTCTGTGTGGGAGCAAACTGTTGACATCCTTACTTAATGTATACTAAGCTGATCTTCTGTATATTAAGATAATCGAAAATGAATCTTGATGTGAATGGAAGGGGAGAGGGAGTGGGAAAGGGGAGGGTAGTGGGTGGGAGGGACGGTATGTGGGGGAAGCCATTGTAATCCATAAGTCGTACTTTGGAAATTTATATTCATTAAATAAAAGTTTAAAAAAATAAATAACTGTTAAAAATTAAAAAAAAAAGTGGACATCCTTGTCTTATTACAGATCTGCAGGGAAATGCTTTCAACTTTTCTCCATTCAGTATGACATTGGCTGTTGGTTTGTTATATATAGCCTTTAGATTTTTAAGGAATTTTCCTGCTGTACCTAATATGTGGAAGGTTTCTTTTTTTAAGCTTGGATTAGGGGTTGATTTTATAAAATGCTTTCTCTGCATCTATTGAGAATGCCATATAGTTTTTGTTCTTCATTCTATTGATGTGATTTATGATATTTATTGATTTGTGAATGTTGAACCACCTTACACTTGTGAGACAAATCCCATTTGATCATGATGTATGTTTCTTTTATTTGGTTTTGGATTTGATTTGCTGTAATTTTGAGAATTTTTGCATCTCTGTTCATTAAAGATATAGGTCTGTAGTTTTCATGTCATGTCTTTAGTTTGGATATCAAAGTAATTATGGCCTCCAGAAAAAAAAGCTTGGCAGAATTTCACCCTGTTAAATATTTCAGAGTGGTTTGAAGAGTATTGTATTTACTGCCTCTTTGAATGTTTTGTAGAATTCAGTAGTGAAGCCATCAGGTCCTGAACTTTGACTTGATGGAAGACTTCGGATTACTGCTTCAATCTCCTTGCTTGTGGATCTTTTTAGATTGTCTATATCTTCTTGATTTAATTTTGATAGGTTATATGAACCCAGGAATTTATCCATTTCTTTGAGGTTGTCAAGAAACTACTATGAAGAACTATATGCTAGTAAACTAATGATCCTTTGTATTTCAGTGGTGTTGGTTGTAATGTCTCCTTTTTCATCTCTAAATTTATTTGAGTTTTTTCCTCTTTTTTTCTTTGTTAGTCTGGCTAGAGTTTAATCTATTTTTTCTTCTAACCCCCCCCAACTTTTTGTTTTGTATTTTTTTGTTTCAATTTCATTTATTTCTGCTCTGATCCTTATTATTTCTTGCCCACTGCTTATCTGGGGTTTGGTTTGTTCTTGATTTTCTAAGCCTTCAAGCTGCATCATTAGATCTTTAATTTGAAACATTTTTCTTTTTAATGTAATCATTTAGTGCTATAAACTCTTGATACTGCTTTTGCCGTATCCCACAGGTTTGCAAACATGTTTTCATTTGTTTCAAGAAAGTTTTTTTATTTCCTTTATAATTTCTTCAATGACCACTGATCATTCAGTAGTATGTTGTTTAACTTCCAAGTATTTATGAGTGCTCTATTGTTCTTCTTGTTGAATTCTAGTTTTATTTTTTATGGTCTGGAGAGATACATGGTATGACTTCAATCTTTTTAATTTTGCTGAGACTTGATTTGTGGTGTAATATGTGGTCTATCCCAGAAAATGTTCCATGTGCTGATGAGAAGAAGGCGCATTCTGTAGCTGTTGGGTGAGATTTCCTGTAAATATTTGTTAGTTCGATTTACTCAATAGTATGTGTCAACTCTTGTGTATCTTTATTAATTTTCTATCTGGATGATCTGTCCGTTGAAGAGACTGGGGTGTTGAAGTCATCCACTATTGCTGAATTGGCGTCGATCTCTCGTTTTAGGTCTAATAGTATTTGCTGTATGTGTTGGGTGCATATCTTTTTTTTTTTTTTTGACAGGCAGAGTGGACAGTGAGAGAGAGAGAGAGAGACAGAGAGAAAGGTCTTCCTTTGCCGTTGGTTCACCCTCCAATGGCTGTTGCGGCTGGCGCGCTGCGGCCGGCGTACTGCGCTGATCCGATGGCAGGAGCCAGGTGCTTCTCCTGGTCTCCCATGGGGTGCAGGGCCCAAGCACTTGGGCCATCCTCCACTGCACTCCCGGGCCACAGCAGAAAGCTGGCCTGGAAGAGGGGCAACCGGGACAGAATCCGGCGCCCCGACCGGGACTCGAACCCAGTGTGCTGGCGCCGCAAGGCGGAGGATTAGCCTAGTGAGCTGCGGCGCAGGCCGGGTGCATATCTTTTTATGATTGTTATGTCTTCTTGATGAATTGAACCTTTTACCAAAATCTAATGTCATTCTTTATCTTTTTTTTAAAGTTTTTGATTTAAAGGCTGTTTTATTTGATATCAGGAGATCTAAGACTGCTCACTTTTGGTTTCCATCCCTTCACTTCCAGTCAGTTTGTATTTTGTGCAGTGGGTTTATTGTAGACAGCAGATAGTGGGGTCCAGGTTTTTTTATCCATTCAGCCAACCTAAGTCCTTTCTTTTAAGACCCTAAATAATATCATCTCACTCTCTTCTGGACTGTAGGGTTTCCACTGAGGCGTCTGATATTAATCTAATTGGTTTTCCTTTATATGTAACTTGATGCTTTTATTCTCATTAGGATTCTCTCCTTTAACTTTTGACAATTTGACAATATGTCTTGGAGAAGACCTTTTTTGTCTGAGTCTGCTTGGGCTTCTTTGAGCTTCTTGTATCTGTATGTTCGTATCTCTTATAAGACCTGGGAAATTTTCAACTATTTCATATAGCAGATTATCAACACCTTTTTCCTTTTCTTCTCCTTCAGGAATAACTATGATACAAATATTTGGTCATTTGATGGTATTCCATATTTTGTGTAGACTTTCTTCATTATTTTTAATTTTTTTTGATTGTGTTATTACGGAATTCTTGTCCTTGAGGTCAGAGATTCTTTATTCTACTTGGTCTATTCTACTGTTAAAGCTCTTAATCCTACTTTTGTTTTACTGATTGAAGATATTGATTTCCTCATTTCTTGAGCCATTCTGGATTCTCTTGCATCTCACTGAGTTTCCTTAGAATCATTTGTTTGAATTCTATAATCTGTCATTTCAGTTCAGGATCTATTCTGGAGGTTTTGTCTTTTCACTACAGTAACATAAATATTCAGAGAAGTCATGTAGGATATAGTAGAAGCTCAATAAATATTTGTTGAATGAATAAATGACTAGATAAATAAAAGTTACTGTTTCTGAAAAACTATGTGAATGAAAAGGCAGTGTGTTGACTTTTCCTTTCATTTGATCACTCAAGAAACAGGTGATAAGCCCTAATTTAATAGACACAGAGTTCTTTTGAGACAGAGCAGTTCTAACATGTTCTAAGCATGGTGGATTTTACTTGACTTTTTGGCTTAATGTAACATTAAGGATAGTTTGTGTATGCCACCTTAGTTACATCATGTAAAAACTGACACAGGTGAGTGAGGTCAGGATGAAGTTATAGAATTTGGAATCAAGTCTTCTGAATTCTGGGCTAAGTTCCAAATCTATCCAGCTCTTTAGAGTTGTTGGAGCCTCACCTTCCCTTCCCTGCCTCACATACTTCATGGGGTGATTGGAAGCTCAACACAAGTTAGTAATGTAATGGTCCTTAGCCAGCTCTAATTTGCCATACAAACCTGGCTATCCTTTTATGGCGATACCTTCCGAGAAACTAAGTTCAACAACCTGATATTTCTGGGCTTTCAGGGTTATCTTCCTCTGCATATTTCATTTGCCAGTCTTTGGTGGACAGGATCATTAATATTCATATTCACACTTCATGAGTTATGCACCTGAACCAAGACATTTTTATTCTATCTTTCCTGTATTATATACCACCTCAAAGGCTCAATGAGCTTCAGTGACTAAGAACGACTCTATTGAGAATGAAGACAAGATGCATCCGCAGACTAGGTACCATCTACCACTAACAGAAAAGTGAGGTTTAGGAAGATGCTTATACACATGTTAAGCTCCAACTGTTGATTTCATTCATCACAAAAGTCCCTTGGCATTATTCATTGACTATTGATTCAGCACCTAAGTTTGGAAATCCCTGTGGAGGAAGCCTGATTACACACTTGGTCAATGGCTTAATGAAAAGGAGGTATGTTGAAGATGTTACTGTAAAGCTATCGGAGGAAGAATATATAGTTGCTAAATAATGATGCTACCACAACTGTCCCTGAATAGTCAACAAGTGCCAAGGAAGACAAAGAGAAGCTGCCTGTGGTAGATAGAATAACCCCCCCCCCCACATCTACAATCTAGTACTACAAATATGTTCATATATTGCCTTACATAGCAAGGCATGATTAATACTGCAGATAGAATTAAGGTTGCTGATCCACTGACTTTGAGATGTGTCAGTTATTCTGAGTGATCAAAGTGGGTCCAACGAGTTCTGACATGGTAAAGAGAAGGGCAGAAAAGAGAGATTACCAGCACTGTGATGTAGGAAAGATTTGAGCAGCTTTTGCTCACTGTGAAGATGGAGGATGGGATAAAGAGCAAAGGGTTGCAGGTAATACCATAAGATAAAAAAAAATTGTGCTGTTTTAAACCATTAAATTTGTAGTATTTGTTACAGGAGTAATAGGAAACTAATACAGTACCAAAGTTCTCAAGGTCATCTAGAAGTTTCATATCAGAGATTCTGAATCATTGTTCTGAATGCCAGATCTATCTGTAAGTTCAAAGACCAAAGCCATCACCCAGACATTGAAACCAGTGAGCAGAAAGATTGAAGGTTTCTCTCTGAACATCCCCTTATGCATTCTGAGAGGGTTGGACATGGGTCTCTATGGTTCTTTTTCTTTTATAAAGATTTATTTATTTAATTGAAAGGCAGAGTTATGGGGGCAGGAAGAGATCTTCCAATAGCTGGTTCACTCCCCAAATCACCAAAATAAACAGTGCTGGGCCAGGATAAAGCTAGAAGCTTCTTCCTGATCTCCCCTGTGGGTGCAGGAGACCAAGGACTTGACCATCCTCTGCTTCTTTCCCTGGTGCATTAGCAGGGAGCTAGATCTGAAGCAGAGCAGCTAGGAGTTAAACTGGCATGTGTATGGGATGGTATGGCATCACTGCGAATGGCGGCTTAACCCACTTCACCATAGTCTTGGCCCCCATTTTTCTACTTCTATTTGTTTAATTATTTAACTAGTGGCAGGTTAAGCTTGTGGTTATAAAGAAAAATTGAAAGTATGTCATTGTAAAAATTAAAAGAAAAACAAGGAGAAGGGAGAATGGAAACAAGGGAGGGAGGGAAGGCGCATTACTGTGGATATATCAGAAGTGACGCAGCCAGGACTCAAACCAGCACTTATATGGGATGCTGATGCTCTAGGCCCTGGCTTAACCTGTTGTGCCACAGCACCAGCCCTGGTCTCTAGGGTTCTTATGGATCTGAAGCCTCCAGTGTTGACAATTGTCCTAACAGGACTGGATCCACTCATGCCACTGTGGGGGACTGGGAAGACTGCTTTTAGAGACAATGCACAAAACATGAACCATTTAGGAATGTAGCTTAATGTAGGATTCATTGCTACAAAAAATAATCTTCCCCAAAGCCTAGCAGTATAAAGCTACAGACATTTGCTATTTCCCAGTTCCTGTGTGCAAGGACTCTGGGCATAGGTTAGCTGTGCCTCTGGCTCAGGGTCTCTCTCAAGGCTGCGGTCAAGACGTCTGCCAAGGCAGCAGTCACATCAAGACTTGACTTGGGGAGTATCTGCTTCCAAGCTCACTCATGAGGCTGTTGGGGGCCTTAGGTCGTCCATGGTCACTGGCTGGAGATTTGTGGAAAGGCTACATGGAATGAAACCAATCAGCTCAAAACGGGCAGCTGGAGTCCCTCGGAGTAAGCAAGCCACAGTCTTTATGGGATCCAAAATCTGAAGTGACATCCAATCCATCTTCTGTATTCTGTTCATTAGAAGAGAATTACTAAGTCCAGCTCACACTCGGTGGGAGGAGATGACACAAAGACATGAATATTAAAAGGTGTGGCTCATTGGGGGTATCACAGAGGCCACACAGCTCAGTTGCCATCTGTAATATGTAGAATGATGAATTGGTGATTATCTCCAACTGTTAGAAAAGATAATGAGTTTGATTCTCCGATTAGGGAAAAAAATCATATTTTAGTCTGGATGGATGGATCAAAAGTTAGAAGACTGATCTATAAATCCCTTGTGGATCTACCCCCTTCACCCCTGCCTGGGACTGCTGAAAATGAGGGATAGGAGCATGGCCGTGGCACTCTCCCTAAAGCTACCGTCATTCCACAGCTAGATGAGTCTAATAGCTCCTTAATGGCCTATTGCCTTTTTTTTTTTTTTTTTTTTTTTTTTTTTTTTTTTTTTTTTTTTGACAGGCAGAGTGGACAGTGAGAGAGAGAGACAGAGAGAAAGGTCTTCCTTTGCCGTTGGTTCACCCTCCAATGGCCGCCGCGGCCGGCGCGCTGCGGCCGGCGCACCGCGCTGATCCGATGGCAGGAGCCAGGAGCCAGGTGCTTTTCCTGGTCTCCCATGGGGTGCAGGGCCCAAGCACCTGGGCCATCCTCCACTGCACTCCCTGGCCACAGCAGAGGGCTGGCTTGGAAGAGGGACAACCGGGACAGAATCTGGCGCCCCGACCGGGACTAGAACCCGGTGTGCCGGCGCCGCTAGGCGGAGGATTAGCCTAGTGAGCCGCGGCGCCGGCCTGGCCTATTGCCTTTTAATCTTGCTCCTTTTCAACTCATTTTCTATAAAGTAGCAAGAATATCTTTAAAATAAATTACACTACTCCTCTGCTTAAGGTGTTTTAGTGATTCTCCTGCACTTAAGATAAAGCCTGAAATTCCTGCCAGTCTACAAAAGCAGCATGATCTAGTAGATGCCCAACTCTTTAGTCTTGGCTCATGATCTGAATGTCCCACCATAACCACCATAGCCTTCATTTAGAGTCATGAGCCTGTCAGATTAGTTCTTGCCTCAGGGCCTTCACACATGCTATTTCTTCTGCATGATGCATAATTCTTTGAACGCTGCCTGTTTAACTTCTATTTAGTGCAAATGCCATATCATCAAGTGATGTAATTTGCTATTCCAGTGGCAGTTTCTTTGTTCAAAGTTTATCTCCTTCATTGACCTTAAGTTTCAGAGGGGACAAACCACATCTTGTGTGCTCACCAATACAAAACAGCATCTTTAAAAAGTGTCCAGGACACAGGAACTTGGCAAATAGTTATTGAGTGAATAAAAGAAACCTAATAATATCAAAACCCTAGATTAGACCTTCCTAGTGGTCTTAGAACAATATACGCAAAGAAAGAACAGGCAAGGAATTTATATTAGAATTGAACTAATAGCAACTTAGAATAACACGTAACACACAGCCACATGTAGCACATTAAAAAAAAACTTCATTCACGCCGATTATAACCTTGAATCAAGCAAACCTAAAGCCTATCATGCCTACTTCTTCTCACTGTCAATTGACAAAGTATGTTGGCTGTAATGTTGAGAGCCAAACTTGCTTACACTCACCATAGCCATTGCTCTATCTAGTACAGTACTTACTGGCTAAGTTGTCCTTAGAGCAAAAAAAAAAAAAAAAAAAAAAAAGAGAAAAGAGAAAAGGGAAAGAAACAGGTGGGACTATACCATCATTGACTTGTAGAAGGAAGAAATAGAAAGAGTATGTGTTTCCTCCAATAAAAACCCATAGCTATATCCACACCCAAAACAGTGGCAGGACAGTTCCCATAAGGAAATGCCCCAAACCATCCTGAGGTTACACAGGTTGAGATGCCAAGGAAAGAGGCACTAAACACCAGGGTTATTGGTCCAGAGCATTTATTAGGGAGATTTGCAGAGTTCTGCAGCTTGTTCTTGTAACAGATGGCAAAAGAAAAAGGATATTCTACCAAGGTACATCCACAGTGAGATCACACTATGATGTTTATATGAGGGTTTCAGGAACTTTGGCTCAAGGCTGGGCCAGCCTATTTAGGTGTTTTAGGAAGCAGCCTAAATGTCTTTAACAGCCCCTGGGAGTCCTCAGGACCCCAGCTAGGGTTCAAGTCAGCTGGGGTAATCTCAAAGCTCATTGGGTCAGAGTGGTTAAGTTACTCTGAGATTTCTTGTTAGGACACAGAGAGGCAGAGGGGAACTGGGGTGCCCTAGAATAGGCATCTCATGCCTTGAAGTCCTTGAAAATTTCACCCACAGGGACCATGGTCTACATAAGATAATCCGGAATGAGGCTACCCAGATGGAACTCCTTCCCACGCCTACTTGGTGGTAGAATGCATTGACTGATTCTGCTACGTATTTGTGGAGGATCAAAAACAAAGGGATTGCAGCTTTAACTCTGTTTCCTGAAGACCAGCAAAGGCAGCTATTGCGCTAGGGTGGTCCCAACATGTGTGGAAAATGGAGGCACTACCCCGAGCATTTTATTCTTTTTCCTCAGGTTGCATTTTTATGTTTGAAATGTGGTTTTATGTTTAATATCTTCTCTGATCCTTTGAGCACCTTAGCAACATTGATTTGGATAGGACTATAATCCTATTTGAACGAGGAAGCAATGGGCTTAGGTCTATTTGGCATATTTGAACATGTTGCCTGGATGAATATACTTTTGAAATAACTCAATATTAAATTTAAATTGTGATTTTCAAAGTAAAAATACTTAAAAATTGAGAGTTTTAGGTAGAAAGATAAAAATTAGCCTCTGTGTGTGAGAAGGGCTGAAGGATACAAACACCTGTGGAAAGGAATAAGGCAGCTTAGGAAGCACACCTTGGAAGCACCCCAATATTTTACACAGAGTCCTGCTCATTCCCCCAGTTATTTTATAGGTGGGCCCAGCCTCCATCCAGGAAAAGTCCCTCAGGAGATTCCTCTCTGCCCATGCCAAGCAGGCTACCCAGTCTGATAACACTGGGTAACAAAAGCTTAGGAGGAATTTTACCCATTTCATACCCAGAGGGGCCCTTTGACCACAAGAACAGGGGTGGGGCAGCGGGAGAGCAATGGCAGCAATGAGTGGACCCCATACCTATTTAAACCCCGGTCTGAATGTAGGCTGGGCACTCTCAGATTCACCTAGGGAGGAGCACATCCATTCTGACAGATGCACTACCTCAATAACCCTTACTAACTTGCCTATCTGTACTCACTGTATCATATCTGAAACTCTTTCAGGAAAACAAGAATTCCCCCTATTCCAGCCACATCTGCTAACAATAATCTAGCTTTTTATTTAATTCATCACATATTTGTGAAAATGATGAGTTAGGGTGTGAAAGATAAGTGTTTTCCACAAATATCCTTTTCCATTCTTTCTTCTTCCCTCCCTCCCATTGCTTTCTCTTTCCTTCCTAACTCCATGATTTGGAGCAGAAAGGGTAGCCACCTGCATCAGCAGTGGAGGGAGCTGGAGTGACCTAGAGTCCCAGGTCAAGTGCAGCAGAGTGGGGGCGGCCACATGTTATGCTGCCCTGATCAGAGTAACCTGAGCCAAGACAGAGGAAAGAGATGAGATTGTCCATGTCAGGAGAGAGTCCTCCCAAGTCGGCTAAGGAAGGTGCCCGTGAAGACAGGTATCGTCAGAGCCCAGGGTATGCTCAGGGTGGTGACTAGGCAGGCTGTGATGATAGTGGGATTGCCAGCATGGACAGCTGGAGTCAGCAGGATCAAGAGCATGGCTCCATGATGTGCAATCCATGGGGGTTGTCAAGGTCTGGGGGAGGGAGGGATAGTCAACTTACAGTGGGAGGTCAGAGCATGAAGAAGTTAGCAGGGAGCCTGTCAGGGATACCCATGGCCAGGCAGCATCTTCAGGGATGTCAGATACCTAACAGAGTGAAGGGGGTATCCACACAGTGTGGGGGGCCCACATGGGGTGTTAGAATGCAAACGGAGGGAGCCATCTGGTCTGGGGGAGTGGTGTGAGTGAAAGCAGGAGATGGCTTATACACAGAGGGGTTGATCAAATTAGAAAGGAGTGGGAGCCTGTTGGTGAAGATAAATAGAAATATGGGAAGGCAGTAGAGTGAAAACCATAGTGCTGGATTGCAATCCATGGTGTTAATATAGACAGACATCTATAAATGTAAATGTGTGAATATACAGATACACATTCCCTTGTCTGTCCACGACGATGTGAGAGCAGTGACATCTCTAGAGCAGTAAACATACCTCTCCTGGTTACTTAATGACCTTGTCCATGACCAGAAGCCAGAGGTCCTTGAGAAATGGATGATTTGGGGGCAGAAAGAGTGCAAGCTGAGCCTGGCGCACTTTGCGATAGACAGAAACAATGGGGGACGTGGCAAAGGTTGAGTGGAACCACTTTGAATGGAACCTCACTGGTCCAATTAGGGACAAAATAAATAATTATCAAAATAAATCATGATGATGTGTAAATAATTATAACACACTGAATAAAACAAGAAAACACCGATTCCTACCAACAGGAATAAGTTAGAAGTTTGATGACAGACAATGACATAGTTGCACCATGTCAAAGTACATTGCCATAAAATACTTATTAGTGACAAGGAAAAGAGATGCTTTAGAGGGGAGAGCCTGACAGACACCACTTTAATCAGGAGATCAAAGTAAACAAATGGAATCATTCAGCATCTGACAGGAGGCAAAGACAAGAACACAGCTTTACTTCTGCAATATTTATGCCAGAAATGCAAAACCTGAATCTAATCATAAGGAATATAAGATAAAATCAAATTGAGAGACATTCTACAAAATAAATAACCTGTATTCTTCATAAGTGCCAACATGATGAAAGTTAAAGATGGAGAAATGTTCTAGACTAAGAGAGATAAAGATGACATAAAACTAGGTATAATGCATGATTTATAATTGAGTCCTTTAGCTGTAAGGGAAATTACAGGGACAATGGAGGAACTTAAATGTGTCTATGGAGTACATGGTTATGATGTATCACTGTTAACTTTCTCACTTGAGGATTTGTTGTAATTATGTAGGAAAATGTCATTGTAAGAAATGCACACTGAAGTATTCTGGGGCGATAGGGCATCAGATTGGCAACTTTTAATAGTTAAGGAAAATTTTTTCTGTTCTGTGTTTTCTATTTATTTGTAAGTTTGAGATTGTTTCAAAATTCTTAAAAGGGCAATTGACTGGACAATGTTGAATGGGTTAAAAAGAATACCAAAAGTCTGGTTTTTGGCTGGAATTAATCTGATAGCACTGCTGAGTTTCTCCCTGTTAATCAGAAACCCTCATTAGCAGTCATGGACAGCTTTGGTGCATGTTAATGACCGGATTGAGGAGGGAAGGGAATAAATTAAGCATTATTAACCTGGCTGGATAGTCTACATTTTCCAATCGATGGAATTTAGGAGAGATGACCACAAAGAAAGCCCTAGTGCTAATAACGGCTAGCAGTGGCTGAGGGTCTTCTGTGTTCTGGGCACTACTCTGTGTTTTTCTTTACTGACTCAGCTTAATATTTTCCACAACCCTGTAAGGTTTTATTAATACCCACATTTTATGGACAAGGATACATAGCTGGTAACAAAGCCAATATTAAACTCCAGGAAATTTGGTTCCTAGGTTCATTTTTACTGTGATACTGGTTAATACTTAGTATTTACCACAGCCATGGCACAGTACTAAGTATCTCTAATGCTTATACAAGCCCTATGAATTGGGGCTTCTAAATGAGAAAGTTAGTGAGGGAGGAATCAGGAATTCAAACCTGAGTCTGTTTGACCCAAAACCTATATTCTAATCAACTCTACGACATTATCTATCTACTGATGGAAAAGTCAAGAAGTTTATACTTGGCCTTCCACCATTTCTCGCAGCATTTAGTCATCAGACTCTGCACTATATAATTTTTTAAAAATAAACATGAGATCTGATCTTTGTCCAGCTCTGTCAAGGGCTGCCATGTTTAAATGATGCCATCCTGGAGTGGTTGGCCAGTTTGTCAATATATTTTTGAGTAACTTTTCCAAGCAGAAAACTGACTTTGAAGGTCTCCCTCGCAGCTGTGATCACACACTGCTTCTGTAATCCATCTTTTAAAAGGCCAAGCTGATTAAAACCTTCTAACAGGCAGCCAACTTGTCTCCTGAATCTTCATCTAATAAGCTCAGAAGCAGCTGCACTTTGCAGATTGGTGCCGTCAGTTCTGAAATATAATGCCTAGGAAAGCAAGCCTTGATCCACAGCTGTAAATAAGGGAAACTGGGTGTCAAAGGGAGCTCTTCTCATTATCTCAGCATTTCAATAAGAGCCCCCAAAGGCCTAGAAGAGCATCAGAAGTGAGAGGTACCCAAAATGAGGCCAGATGCCCCAAGAAGAGGATGCAGCAAAACTGATTATGTCAGCAAAATCACTTGCCTCCAGCCAGATACTGAATCAATGTATCTTGGTAAAGGAGTTACTTGTGGAGAGCTGCTCGGGTCCGATAGGGTCTCCCTTCACCTGTCCCCTCAAAGTCTGTGGGAGAGGCTTACCTTTTGACATTGATTTAGATGAGAGAGGGTTAATGAGACCACATAGAACTTGATCTGTGTTCCTGAGGGCTGAGGAAGCACTAGGACTAACGTGAGAGGTTGTGATTCAACTGTGAGTTGAGTTCTACTGGTGAAAGCTGTTCTTTGCCTGCTGGTGGGGCAGAGGTGTATGTTTTCTTGGACTAGATATCATCCCCAACTAAGACAGCATGTCTGCAGCACCCTGGAAGGAGTCTCTGCATGATGCCAGGAGACGTACAACCATAGGATGGACCACCAGAAGCCCCATGATTGGGGCCAGTATTGTGGCTCGGGAGGTTAAAACACTGTTTGTGATGCTGGCATCCTATATCAAGTGCTGGGTTCAAGACCCAATTGCTCGGCTTCTGACCCAGCTTCCTGCCAATGCAGGAAAGCAGTGGATGATGGCCCACGTGCTTGGGTCCCTGCATTGATTTGGGATACTTGAATGGAGTTTCTGGCTTTGGCCTGGGCCAGCCCTGGCTGCTGTGGACATTCAGGTAGTGAACCAGAAGATGGAAGATCTCCCTTAGTCTCTCTGTTACTCTGCCTTTCAAATAAATAAGTAAATCTTTTATATTAAAAAAATGATTCCCCAAAGCTTATGAGGAAACATGGGATATCTCCCAGCAAATGTATTGATTTCAGCAAGGGAATTGCCAAGGGAAACACACAAAAGTGTCCAAGAAAATAAAAAAAGGAGCTTTAACTTCTCCCAAAGCCTAAATCCCAACACCAGCTTCCAGTAGCACCAGTCACATAAAACTATGCCTTTCTCTCCATCTGGATAAACCCTAAAGGTTTAAGCAGCAGATCACCAGCAGGGCAAGTGATCAAGAGAGGGATAAGAAAACAGTCACCTCTTTGTCCCTTTTGGGGGCCAGCTTCTTTTTTTTTTTTTTTTTTTTTTTGACAGGCAGAGTGGACAGTGAGAGAGAGAGACAGAGAGAAAGGTCTTCCTTTTGCCGTTGGTTCATCCTCCAATGGCCGCCGCGGTCGGCACACCGCGCTGATCCGATGGCAGGAGCCAGGTACTTATCCTGGTCTCCCATGTGGGTGCAGGGCCCAGGGACTTGGGTCATCCTCCACTGCACTCCCGGGCCATAGTAGAGAGGGGGGCCAGCTTCTAAGCTGAGGTGGGGAATATGAGTTTAAAGTTGTGTTATGTTTGGACCATGTGAAAATGTCATTTACGTAGGTGAAATTCTGGCAGTCTTTCATGGTTCAACCTAAAACATTAGATTAGACTGGATAGCTTCTGAGATGAAATTAGTTTTGAGAATGAGAGGAACTTGAACATCTATGATACTTGTAGGAGATCTCCTCCAGGGCCAAAGTCAGAACTCACTCACAGGGTAAGCTTGGAGACCCATGGGGGAAACAGCTTAGCAGTATTATAATTTACCCTGCTAACCCCGCCTCCAGCAGGTCCGCACATTCCATGCAATGGGACATGCTTGATATATTTTCATCCCAAAGAGATGAACTTATAACATATTCAGGAACTGAAATTTTTGCCAAACAGTAATTTTTAATAAATAGTTTCATTCAATAAATACTGCTTAAGGTATTAGCACAATTTTAGGCTCCAAGAATACTCCCCAAGGTGAACAAGACAGGCAGTATTTGTATCACAAAGGAGCCTGTATTTTATTTGGAAATGTTTAATTTTTAATTTAATTTTTTACCATCTTATATTTTATTTTTTCATGTTAATGTGATATTAATACAAAGATAACAGATTCAATATAGTTCATAAACCTCTATAACTATATTCCTTCCCTTCCTTCCTTTTTCTTAGTTTTTGATATAAAATATTTTAAATTTATATTACAGAGAAGGACTTAAAGAGTTAAATAAATCAAAAGTAAGAAAACCCAAGTTAACTGGGAATATAGGCAAAGACTATAAAAATGTTCTCTTATGGGATTGAGGGTCATTTATAAAAATATAAATAAATGAACACACAAGGTCATTCCAAGGTGTAATAAATGCCACCAGGAATACAAACATTATGCCTGGACTCTGGGATCTGGCCATGATAGAAACCTGTCTAGGATGAGAACTGAGAACTGAGATGAAAGAAGATGGATTTAATAGTCATTCAATGAACAAAAAGACAGATTATTGAGCTAAGGAGAATAGCAAAGGCACCAGGAAGACATGATGGTGCCATTCAAGCCCTTCCCCTGGGATGTGACCTCCTGGAAGACTGAGCCATGTCACCTTGCCCAATCTCCAGTTTGGTGCAGTGTAGGTGAACAATTTGGGCATCTTGAATGAACCTCATTTTTTCTGTTTGGGGAGCCCTTTCCTAATCTTCAAGGTCATTCTTTTGTAAACTGTTTTTTTAGATTTAACAATTTTTCACATTCACTTCATATACAAGTTCTATTTGCATACACACACATAAGAAAGGCTATTACTATCACATAATGTGATTTTCATGACAAGAAGCGTTGGTATTACACAGATGGGAAAGTGCAGTGAAGACAACATTAATAACTGTATACCAAGTAATGTGAGATCTATACATTTTTAAATACTTTAAATATATTAACTTCCACATATGAAAGAAAACATGTGGAATTTGTCTTTCTCTGTCTGGCTTATTTTACTTCACATAATGATCACCAGTTCTAGCCATTTTGTTGTAATTTTGTGGCTGAGTAATATTCCATCATGTATATATACCATATTTTCTTTATCCAGTCATTGGTAGATGGGCAAGTTGATTCCATGTTTTTGCTGTTGTGAACTGGGCTGCTATAAACATGACAATGCACCCAACTCTTTCATATGCTGACTTCATTTCCTTTGGACATATTTTAAGGAGAGGGATTAGCTGAGTCTTATGTTAGTTTTTTTCTTTTTTTTTTTTGAGGAATCTCCAAACTGTTTTCCAGAACGGTTGTACTAATTTGCATTCCCACCAGTCACTGTAATTAGGGTTCTATTTCCCCTACAACCTTGCCAGCATTTACTAATTTTTGATTTTTGGGTTATAGCTATTGTAATGAAAGTGGGATAACACCCATTGTGTTTTTTATTTGCAATTCCCTGGTGGCTAGTAATTCTGAGCATTTTTTCATGCATCTGTTGGCCATTTGTAGCTCTTTTGAAAAATATTCACACCCTTTGCCCATTTCTTAGCTGGGTTTCTTATTTTGACTTACTGGAGCTCCATTTATATTCTGTAATTAATCCTTTATCAGACGCATAGCTTTTCAAATATTTTCTCATATTCTGTTGGTTGTCTCTTTACTTTGTTAATTGTTTCCTTTTCTGTGAAGAAGTTTCTTTTTTAATTTTTTTATTTTATTATTTTAAGATGTATTTATTTGAAAGTCAGAGCTACACAGTTACACAGAGAGAGAAGGAGAGGCAGAAAGAGAGGTCTTCCATCTGCTGGTTCACTCCCCAACTGGCCGCAATGGCTGGAGCTGTGCTGATCTGAAGCCAGGAGCTTCTTCCGGGTCTCTCACTCAGGTGCAGGGGCCCAAGCACTTGGGTCATCTTCTGCTTTCCCAGGCCATAGCAGGGAGCTGGATTGGAAGTGGAGCAGCCGGGTCTCAAACTGGCGCCCTTATGGGATGCCGGCACTTCAGGCCAGGGCGTTAACCCACTGGGCCACAGTGCTGGCCCCATGTGAAGAAGTTTCTTAGCTTGATATGATATGTCTTGTCTATTTTTGCTTTTATTGCCTGTGATTTGGGGATCTTATCCAAAAAGTCATTGCTGATGTCAATGTCTTATAGTGTTTCCCTGTTTTCCTCTGGTATTTTGATTTCTTCAGGTCTTACAACTATATCATTGTCCATTTTGAGCTGATTTTTTTGTGTGGGCTGCAAAGTAGGGGTCTTGCTTCAAAGTTCTGTGCGTAGTCAAGTACATTCTAACTTTTGAATAAGCTTCACTGTTGGACAGAAAGTTTGGCTAGTGAGAAGGTGCGTACATTAGAGACAGCCCAACTTCTTACTCAAAGCCCAGGTATTTCTGGCCATGAGCAAGAGTGTGACCTTTAAGTAGAAAGGAAAATGGCACAAAAAGGAGATGGAGAAAGATGAGGGGGCATTTCAGGAGAGAAGGAACTCAGCTGGTCAACCATAACTTTCCACCCTCTACATTAAGATGCATCTTCTTATTCCACTACTCAGTGCAATATTTAAGGTAGGTGCTTCCCTATTTATCTTACAAAGAAACTGAGACTCATAAATGGTAAATTCTTGCCCAATATCACACAGCAAAAGAGTGGCAAAAGCAGAGTTAGAAACAAGATCGATGGACTCTAAGTCTGGTGCCCTTTTTGCTATATTGCATTCCTCTAAGCATAAAGGAAAATGTGCTCATGAGAAATTAGACACATGGAGTCCATTCCATATATATACCCATTATTTTCAACCACTAAACTCTCCTTCAAAAATCACATTATGGAGGCTGGCATTATGGTGTAATGTGTAAAGCCATCCCCTGAGACACTGTCATCCCATATGGATCAGGCTTCTCCCCTTCTAATCCATCTCCCTACTAATGGCCTAGGAAAGGCAGTGGAAGATGTGTTTGGGCCCCTGCCATCCACGTGGGAGACCTGGACAAAGCTCCTGGTTTTGGCTGGAGCCAGTGCTGGCTATTGTGGCCATCTAGAGAGTGAACCAGCAGATGGAAGATCTGTCTCTCTGTAACTCTGACTTTCAAAATAAATACATGAATCTTTAAACACACACACACACACACACACACACACATTATGGTCCTACTGTGTCACTTGGGCTTCTCTGGAAAGTAGTTGGCATTAGAAGCCTAAGACATTTATTAGGGTAAATACAAATAAAGGATAAAAGGGAGAGAGAGAGAAAGAGTGGATGGGGGGTGGCTCAGGCCACATGCAGGTCTAATGGTTGCAAAAGCAGAGAGAAAAGGCAGAAGGATTGAGTAAGAAGAACCTCATGTTATCTGAGGCTCTGAGAAGGTCTCGACAAGTCTGGTGGGACTCAGAGTAAAGAGGACCTATTGGAAGGGGGCCTATTGGAAGAGGCCCTCGATGGGCAGTAAGAGCCTGATGTTGGATCCCCCTGTGCTCCATCCATGACTTGGAACAGCCCAGGGAGAGTGTGGCCTCTACAGAAATGCTATAGGGAACCCTAAGGTTGTGCCAGCTGAGAGCTGCCAGCCACCTTCACTCCTCTCTTGAAGGGCATCTGGGTGGGACCCTCCTATGGCCACGATACCTACTTCACACACTGGGAAGCCCAAGGAAATTTGATATCTCGCCCAAAGCCATTCAATAATTGAGAGAGTTGTTGTTGCTAACCAAGTCTATCTGAAATCAAGAGCTCTCCACCACAACGCCAGGATGCAGAACGAGCAACATGGAGGAGAAGGCACAGCACCTCCAAGGTTCTGCTGGTTCCTGCACGTTTTCACCACTCCCATGATTTTAGTCCTCACAGCCCTCCATGCCCCGTCTTTCAGCCTTGCCTGTCTCTTGCCTCAAGCCATCAAGACTTTCACAGACACATGAGCATCCCAAGCTGTTTCCTGTCTCCATGGCTTCACACATGCTGTTTCCCATCTGGAAAATCCTCTGTGTTCTTGTCTTCCATTAGCATTTCTGACTGTTTTTATTACCCATTTACATGTCTGCCTTCCCCACTTGACCACATGACTTAGTTCAGTAGCCCGTGTGTGATTTATCGTTGTTTCTCCATGACCAGATGCATAGCAAGGGCTCAGAGTGCTTCTGGAATAAATGACTGAGCAAATACATGAATCAGTGGCGACTGCCTTTCCTAAGAATCATTTCTGAGCTTTTGGCCTTCCTCCTTCTCCTCCCCATCTGTGCAGCCAGATGAAGATGAGAGATTTATCTGAGTAGTTCCATTAGGTCATTAAAACAGGCATTTCTAGTGTTTACCAATACCCAGTTCCTCTCTGCTTTGCAACACATGCAGCGATGACTTTCTCTGCCCCTTCTATGTTAGAACTGGGCCACAGAGCTTACTTTGAATAATGAAATAGAGACCACAGGGGTGCACTTATCTCATGGTAGAAGGCTTCCATCCCCAGGCTGCTCTTCTACCAGAAAGCCAGGGAGAAAGAAGCACAGGCCACCATGAAGTTGCCATAGATGGAGTTGGCTGGAGTGGGAGCCCCTGAAGGAGAGCTGCCCACCCTTACAACAGACGCGTGTGAGTGGTAGGCACGCTGTTGTTAGGTAGACAAGGAACATTTGAAATTTGTTGCTGCACTGGACTAACAGGCACCCCATCTCATAGACAGTGGCAACTGGTAAACGAGCCGTACTTGGTACACCTTTCCGTGTGTGAGACAAGGGCTTGCTCAAATGCAGATTCCCAGGTCCCATCCACAGAGATTTGAGATGCACTAGGCCTGGGTTAAGGATTTTATCAAGCATCTGGTGGCCAGATAGACGTGCAAACGTATTTGGGAATCACTGTATTGCAGGCTATTAAGTATAAAGTTCTCTCCTAGGAAAGGTGAAAGAGGTCTCTTTATATGCACAAGAAATGTTTAAAAAGGAGAGGTGACGGAACTTGCTGAAGGATTCCCATCAGTGCTGGCTGAATCTGATGGACACCGTGGTGTTTCCAGGGCTCCTCATTCCGTCACGTGACTGTGTCCAGGCTCCACTACTTATCATCTGTTTGGCCTTAGACAAGCCTTTCTACCTCTCTGAGTCTGCTTCCTGGACAATAAAAGAAAGAATAAAACCTTCTCTGTCAAGGAGAATTTGAAGGGTCCTGGATTTTTAAGGCATTCAACACAGGATGCTTACCTATGATGAGCTGCATTTTGGAAAATCACACTCTCATGCCCCCAGTCACACAATGAGTTTATAGAGGAGGGCATTGCATGCAGAATTGTGTCTGCCTCCCCAGCTGCCTGTCTAGGTAACTGAGCCAAGAGCAGAACCTGGGTGGGGTCAGGAAGTGCAAGAGGCCAGCTCTGCTCTGCGGGGCACTGGGGCAAGGCTGGCCGCCTGCCTGGCGCACTGCTTCCCAGGTATCTGTACTAAGTGAGAGCCTGTAGCCAGGCAGCAGGAGTGCAATCTCTCTGCAATTACAAAACTAATGCCTTTTAAATGGAGTTGCTTCTCAAGCTGGCAAAAGCCGGATCACCTCCAGGTTGTAACACAAGATGGAGAGAGAGGAAGATGGAGATTTGAAGCCTAGTCCAAGAGCATTTGTTTTAATTCATCTTCTTGTCCTACCCATCCTGTGGTCAATGTCTTCTCTAAACAGGGAGTTAGCAGTTCCACAGGTCCGTGTTAGCATGGAGTTAGCAGTGCCACAGTTTCAGACCATGGGGATTTGAGTTAGTTTCGCTATTCTCTCCACATCCAGCCAGGGCCTTCTGTCTGGGTTCAGTGGCCAACCAGTTACTCGACACCCACAGATGAGGCTGTGGGTTCAGGGTTGGGCTGGGATTTGTGGGAAGGCCAACTTGTGGTGTGATGCTGCCAAGAGAGTTAGGCCTGGAACTTAGGTCACTGAGTTCTGATTTGAGCTCTGCCAATCACTAGCTGTGTGGTCTTAGACCAGACACTTCTCTGTGCTCTTCATCTATAATTTAGGCTAGAGGCTTGGGGGTGCTTGGATCAGACCACAATAGTAGACAACATTTGCTGTGCTCCCCGTGTGCTGTGCATCGTCCTGAAGCCCTCACCTTATTAACTTAATTCTGACATTAAATCTATTTCATCATTCCCATTTTAGAGATGAGTAAACTGAATAATAGGGCGTCTACATCACTTTTTATCAAAAGCTACACATTTGATAAGAACAAGAGATCACGTCCCACTCCACCTTTGGATTCTAGGACAACGGTTTTCACTTAATATGTCAAAAATAAGTATAGGGAAGGTGCCTTCTACAGTGTTGGGACTTAGCAAATTTTAATTCAGGTTACCTAATGTGCTCATAAACATTGCCCCATTGGGGGCTCTAAACTCTTCCTACCCTCATTAGGATACAGTTCTAGTGAAAAGCTGGACCTCCTGTCCTCAGGTTCTTTCCTTAGTAGACAGACCTGTGATGCTGAGCACAACACCCTGGAACAGACTGTGGGAGTCCTGACTGGGGAGGGAGAATGGTCTGGGGAAGCTTAAAGTCAGAGCTGAGGTTAGTTCCAGTCCCTGAAGGTTAGGCAGGTCTTGAGTAAGTAGGGGAAGAGGAGGTAGACATTTCTAATGAGAGATATGCATAGCAAAAGCTGGGAGGTTAGAGTGTGTGTAGCATCTAGGACAGGGGGCATGGCTGGGGAACCATCCCGGTCTTGTAACCACCCATTCTTTTGGTAATCTATGTTATCCTCCAAAGCTCAACTCCAGTATCTCCTTTTCACGACCACCCTCGGTCAATATAGATTTGCCTGCCCTCATCTCTGTATATACCTTGCCTCTTCCTCTGGACTGTGGGCTCAGAAAGAAGGCCCTGTGCCCTTCCCGTCTCTACATTCCTGGCAAGAATATCTAGTGCTTGCCAGGCTCTGTGACAATGAATTCATACAAGGGACATTATTTACACGAAATAATTCCGGGGCCTGGGGAGCCCAGACTGGCCATCGGTAGAGTTTGGGTTTTATGTGGATGTAGACAAGATTTGAGCAAAGGAGAAACCACACACAATTTGCAATTTATGAAACCTACATGAAGGGCCCAATACTTAGGATAAGCCAAAGGTCTTCACGTAATTAATAGGGATTTAAGGAAGAAGAGAGGCAGATGATTAACATTCTGGAAACTTTAGGAGGCTAATGAGGGGCTGTTGAGAATGACGAGGATGATGGTCCTGATGATGTTGGTAGTGATGGCTCAATTTTGTCTTTTGGGTGCTGTTCCTCCAAGAACCTTTCCCCCTAAGCTAGACACACTTTTTAGTTATTTCTCCTTAACATAGCCCTCTGTCACCTTTCACTTCACATTCAAGTTCTAGGGCAGTGCCTTTCACATAACAAGTTTAAAAATTAGGACAGGCTGGCACTGTGGCTCAATTGGCTAATCCTCTGCCTTGCGGCGCCGGCACACTGGGTTCTAGTCCCGGTTGGGGCACCAGATTCTGTCCCGGTTGCCCCTCTTCCAGGCCAGCTCTCTGCTGTGGCCAGGGAGTGCAGTGCAGGATGGCACAAGTGCTTGGGCCCTGCACCCCATGGGAGACCAGGAGAAGCACCTGGCTCCTGCCTTCGGATCAGCGTGGTGTGCCAGCTGCAGCACGCCGGCCGTGGTGGCCATTGGAGGGTGAACCAATGGCAAAAAGGAAGACCTTTCTCTCTGTCTCTCTCTCTCTCACTGTCCACTCTGTCAAAAAAAAAAAAAAATAGGACAGGGAATTTACCTTCTACAGTGGCAACACTTAGTAAATCTTTGGTCAAATGATTTAATGGAAAATTTCTGAGAAAATGTTTCTTCAAATTACCCAGCCTATTCCAGCATCTTAACACCCTGGAAATGTAATAATTCTTTATAACTAATTAACCACCCTCCAGCTACATCAGAGATGCAGTAGTAAAAAGAAAAATGGAACCAAAACCTAGAAGCCCAAAAGTGCTCAGAATATTTTTTTCCAAAAGGTGGAAAGAGATAGAAACCAAGATATATTAGAATGAATGGTTTTGAGGTCAAACAATGAGAAGGGTTCCCAGGGCTGCTCTTGTTCCAGAGCTGGGGAAGAGGATTAGCAGGCACTCTGAGCTCTTATCAACAAAACTAGAAAGACATGAAAAAGAATAATTATTCAGAAAAGTTGAGCCTCTGTAGGTGGAGAAACAAGGAAATTAATTTGCAGGGACATTTAAACCTTCAGAGTACAAATGTCCAGATCTTAAGAAGTATCCTGAGGACCTGTGGGTTAAAGCCCCGACTCTGAGAACACACGAGTGCACCCACAGCCACAGCACACACAGCTCAGAACAGCAAAGCCACCTGCGCTCCCACTCACATGTTCTACAGTGCTGTCCTACAGGCTTCTCATTGGAGAGATCACTTAAGGAGACAGAGTTGCATTGTCCCTTAACTCCACCTGTGCCTTGTTTGGTAATTTTGGCTCCTGAGCCCCAGCTGTTGAGACAGGCATCCCTCATTAGGAATACACAATAAGGCTTCAGGATGCAGGAACCTGGAGAGGTAGCTCCTGATAATATACACCCCAGTGACTCAAGGGAAGTTGCTAAAAGCAAATAGCATTTACTCAGCCATAGGCACATCCCTTCTCTCTCTACCATTTGTCAGCACTGGCCACATACCTTTTGGACTTTTACCACACATTCACAGTCATTCATTCTCATTCTCATTCTCATTCTCATTCTCATTCTCATTCTCATTCTCATTCTCTCTCTCTCTCTCTCTCTCACACACACACACATATATACACACACACAATGCAGTCAGACATAAAGCCTATCACCTCTACCCAGCCTCACCTCAACCCTTTATTAAACCCACAAGTGATCAGGGTAAATTTCCCACCACCATCTTACATATACTCACAGGCACAAACACCCACTGTCAGTCACATCACCTCCTTTTTTTTTAACTTTTATTTAGTAAATATAAATTTCCAAAGTAAGTTTATGGATTACAATTGCTTCCCCCACCCATAACTTCCCTCCCACTCCCACTTGCACCCCTCCCATCTCCCACTCACATCAAGATTCATTTTCAATTATCTTTATATACAGAAGATCGATTTTGTATGTATTAAGTAAAGATTTCATCAGTTTGCACCCACACGGAAACACAAAGTGTAAAATACTGTTTCAGTACTAGTTATAGCATTACTTCACATTGGACAACACATTAAGGACAGATCCCACATGAGGAGTAAGTACACAGTGACTTCTGTTGTTGACTTAACAATTTGACACTCTTGTTTATGGCATCAGTAATCTCCCTAGGCTCTAGTCATGAGTTGCCAAGGCTATGGAAGCCTTTTGAGTTCACTGACTTCGATCTTATTTAGACAAGG
This sequence comes from Oryctolagus cuniculus, assembly GCF_964237555.1. NCBI lineage: Eukaryota > Metazoa > Chordata > Mammalia > Lagomorpha > Leporidae > Oryctolagus > Oryctolagus cuniculus. The sequence continues at coordinate 112,202,252 of NC_091442.1, read as the reverse complement.
GGTCCTAGTCAAAGTGAAAGTTCTCTCCTCCCTTCAGAGAAAGGTACCTCCTTCTTTGACGGCCCATTCTTTCCACTGGGATCTCACTCACAGAGATCTTTCATTTAGGTTTTGTGGTTTTTGTTTTGTTTTGTTTTGTTTTGTTTTGTTTTGCCAGAGTGTTTTGGCTTTCCATGCCTAAAATACTCTCATGGGCTCTTCAGCCAGATCCAAATGCCTTAAGGGCTGATTCTGAGGCCAGAGTGCTGTTTAGGACATCTGCCATTCTATTAGTCTACTGTGTATCCCACTTCCCATGTTGGATCGTTCTCTCCCTTTTTGATTCTATCAGTTAGTATTCGCAGACACTAGTCTTGTTTGTGTGATCCCTTTGACCTATCAGTGTGATCAATTGTGAACTGAAATTGATCACTTGGACTAGAGTCACATCACCTTCTACATCCATTTTGTTATTCCTATGCCATGAACTATTCCAAAAACTGAAGGTGCAGCAGTAAATAGAATAAGTATGGGGTATACTCTCATGACTTTTGCATGTTAGTGGGCAGATAGTAATTAAGTAAACAATTATATAATAAGGTAGACTTAAAGAGTAGTAAGTGTGAAGAATAATTTTAGAAAGGATAATGGGCACCGGGTTCTAGTCCCGGTTGCTCCTCTTCCAGTCCAGCTCTCTGCTGTGGCCCAGGAGGGCAGTGGAGGATGGCCCAAGTGCTTGGGCCCTGCACCCGCATGGGAGACCAGGAGAAGTACCTGGCTCCTGGCTTTGGATTGGTATAGTTCTGGCTGTAGTGGCCATTTGGGGAGTGAACCAATGGAAGGAAGACCTTTCTCTCTGTCTCTCTCTCTCTCACTGTCTCTCTCTCTCACTGTCTAACTCTATCAAATAAATTTTTTTTTAAAAAAAAGGATAATGTCTGAGAGAGAGAGAGAGAGAGAGAGGGAATTACTGAGTAAGATCCACAGGCTCACACACCTACCACTCATGCATTACATCCTGACCCCTGTACCACCAATAGTCCCATATATGTACCCTACATGCACACAGATACACTTGCTGCTACCACTGCATGTCATCATAGCTACCCGACCACAGTCCATTCACTGCTACAAATAGTGACATAACAGCTCCTTCAGGACCATGCTCTGCTACCACCCACCCAGTCACCTGCCCATATACCACACCCCAGAGTCACAGCTACACACACATGTCCTCCATAGCACACCCACCCATCACACATGTGATACACATATAATTACTACAACCACACTTTACCAACATGCAGTATAACTGCATATGTACCGCACATCTGTGTTGCATGCTCTGGTACTCACAGCTCCAACACACCCTGCCTACCCAAAGACACACATGTATCTCACATGTACCCTCAGTTTGCTTCTCAGGGGCCTGCAGATGGTCTTTTTCATAATTGGAACATAGTAATTGTATAAATTTATACTGTGAGGCCTCGGCGCATGTGTACCTTGGGTAGTGATCAAATTAGGGTCATTAGTATATCCACTACTTCAAATATTCATCACACAATTTGTAGTGAAACATTCAAAATCTCTTCTCCCTACTTTGAAATACACATTATTCGTTAACTGTAGTTACTGTGCTGTGCAAAAGATGGCCAGAACTTATTTTCCCATCTACCTACTACTTTGTCCCTATTAGCTAACCTCTACAGTCCTCTCTCCCTCTCCTGGTGAGTAACATTTTACTCTCTATTTCTATGAGTTTGGTCTTGTTTACCTACTTTAAGAAAACCACAATAACTGTTGTTCCCTCTCCTCCAGCCACAAGGATTGGAGTTCTCTGAAGAAAAGGCAGAGGGGAGTAGGCATTGGGTTTAGCAGTTAAAACACCCGTTAAGTTGTTCCTATTGAAGTGCTTGGCTTTGATACCCAAATCCAGCTTCTGATTCCAGATTCCTCCTGATGCAGACCTTGAGAGGCAGTAGTGAGGGCTCAAGCAATTGAGTTCCTGCCATTCACATGGAAGTCCCTGGCTGAGACTCTCCCTCTTGGCTTCCACCCCAGCTGGGACTATTGTGAGCATTTGGGGAGTGAACAGAGGATGAGATGTCTGTCTGTCTGTCTCTCTCACTCATTCACTCACTCACACACATAAATGTTTAAAAAGAGAATAATCAGATCCTACTCTAGTGTCAGGTTAGATGAAACTCATAAACAACAATAGATGAAAAATTATTTGGCTGAAACCAAATGGGATGAACCCCATATGGGATGCTGGCACTGCAGACAGCAGCTTAACCCACAATGCCACAGTGCCGGCCCCTATTACTATTATTTTGCTATTGAGTTGTAGGAATTCCTTACATGTGTTGGATATGAACCTTTTGTTAGATGTGGTTCACAGATATTTTGTCCTGCTCTATAAATTCATTGGCATTCCCTATAACAATCTCAATGGCATGTTTTTAAAGAAAATAAAATCAAAACCTTTGAAACCTAGGTTAGGAACTTCTGTGCCATTTCCCCTGAAGTCAAGGCCACGAGGAATTTTCCTCTTCTTTTTCCTCACCTCTCCTTACTCAGCCTCTTATCTGCCACCAGTCATTCACCGTTGGAAGCCAGTCTACTCCAAACAGACATCTATTAGAGCCAACAATGTGGAAAGGTGGTTAACTCTGCAATGGGTGAGATAGGGACTCTTCCGTCCATCAAGGCTGTGAAAGGAGGGCTCAAAGCTAAGCAGCAGAGGTCATTACCAGTTTGTGGCTTAACACAACACCAAGTTATTATTTCACAGATCTGTAGTTCAGGCATCCTCAAATGCTGTGCCCAAGTTCTTTGCGTAGGATCTCAAAGGCTGAAATTGATGCATCAGCCAAGCTGAATTCTCATCTAGAGGCTCTAAGGAAGATAATTATCCCAAGCTCATTGTGGCTTGGAATAGAATTCCTTGCAAGCTGTAGGACTGAGGTCCCCATTTCCATGTGGGCTGTTCACAAAGGTGCTGCTCTCGGCTCCTGGAAGTCCCCCACACTCAATATCTCATGGGACCCTGCATCTGTCTCCATCAAATCCCTCTTACACGCCAGGTCTCTAACGTCTAGACCCAGATTTAAAGAGCTCCTGGAATTCAGTCAGGCCCACCAACATAATGTCTCTACCTTAAGTTCAACGGCTTTGTGACCTTGATTAACATCTGCAAAGTCTCTTCCCAGTAGCGCTTAGATTAGTATTGGATTGAGAAGGTGTGGATTGAGAATGGAGACTTGGGGACATCTCAGAATCCTGCCTGTCACACCTTGGCTGTTGATATCTCCACTGCTGGGAAATTGGTATCCAGCCTGACAAATAGCTCACTCCTTCAGAGCTGCTCTTAGCCCTTGCTCAGGCAAATATCTTCATTTCCATTTTCATTTTTGTTCCTGGCTTCATTCTATTCTTAACTAATCACTGGGCTGAGGCCTCAGAGTGCTCACTCCTTTATATCCCATCTTCAAATATTTGGCAGTGATGAACACATCCCTCTCAGTCATCATTTAGCTTCCTCTCACACAGCTGCTCTTTGATTTTTCCCTCATAAGAAACTCCTGACAGCCTTCCTTCTTCCAGCCTGGCCCATGTATCTAAGAACCATGAAATGTCTGCCCCCAAATTGTCCTTAAAAACCAACAAGTTCAAGTCTCTCATTTTGCTGTTAGGAAAGCCCAGTTTACCAGACTTACTGCCCAGGGTCACACAGCAAAACGTCCACAGCACTTTAGAACGACAGCATCACTAACTAGTTCCCCTCCAGCTACTTTCTTAGGACACATCATTCTTTCCATCAGAGAGACAAGAACAGCCAGTGACGGGAAAAAAAGGGGGAAACTAGTATTTACTGAGCTCACAGCATGTGCTAGTCAGACGGATGCGCATTCAGCACACCACATCTAAAATTCCCAGAATAACCCGTGGATCAACTAGCTTTTCAATGGGGATGATTTTGGCCCCCAGAAGACATTTAGAAATATGTAGAGATGTCTTTAGTTGTTACAATTAGGAGGATGTAACTGACCTGTAGTACATAGAGGCCAGGGACACCCCTTCAAAATCCTACAATGCACAGGACAACTTCTCCCAGACCCTGCCACAACATACACACACAACAAAGATGACCTGGCCCCAGATGCTGAGGTAGAGAACCCTGCTTTGAGTTACAGGCAATGCCCCACTGTTTGCACATCCTCATGACTCTCAGGTGGTGCCAATTTAGGCATAATTGAGTCATACTCACTGTCATCACCTTTGTTGTGTAGGCTGTGACCCACCCTTGACTCCATGCCAAAGAGTCAGTTTTCCTCAATGTTGTCCTGAACAGTCCCTTGGAGACTGTAGATACCCACCAAGTTTTTTTTTTTTTTTTGACAGGCAAAGTGGACAGTGAGAGAGAGAGACAGAGAGAAAGGTCTTCCTTTTCCATTGGTTCACCCCCGCCAATGGCCACTGTGGCCGGCGCAGCACGATGATCTGAAGGCAGGAGCCAGGTGCTTCTTCTGGTCTCCCATGCAGGTGCAGGGCCCAAGCACTTGGGCCATCCTCCACTGCACTCCTGGGCCACAGCAGAGAGCTGGACTGGAAGAGGAGCAACCGGGACTAGAACCGGGGTGCCAGCGCTGCAGGTGGAGTTTAAGCCTATTGAGCCGCGGCGCCGGCCATCCACCAAGTTCTGATTGGATGTCCAGGAAGTCTGCTATCCAGGACAGTGAATACCTGGGGAGCTGCATGCAGGTGACTCGTCCCTGCCTCTGCTGCCAAGCACCCTTCTGTGGGGTACTGCTACAGCTTCTACTGTGTGGCTGAAACAAGGGAATCCTAGGGGATCCAAAATACACTCAAGTCCATCAAGTTCTTATGAGGATCATGGTCTTTACCCAAAGAGCCAGGGGAAGTCATTGAATGTCTTAGCAGGGGAGGGGGTAGGAAGAGTGTGGATGAGGCACAGTGTGAATATTGAGTAAGTCAGAAGGCAGAGCCCAGGGGAGAAATGAAGCTTGATACCAACTGAGCTGCTCCCAACAGGTTGCATAAAGTATCTCATGTACTCCACACAGCAACCTTAAATAGCCGGTATCATTATTACACTCTACCTATCTCACAGGTAAGACACCAAGACATGGAGAGAGTAACTTTCAAACTGACATATTCCTAATAACTGACAGAACAGGCTTAAGTCTATAGAATCTGGGTCTAGAGCTTACCCTCGTAAGCATTTTTTAAGTGAGGGGCTGTAAAGATGGATATGAATGAACAGAAGGTAGAAATATTATTTGGATGGACAGATAAGATCCAGGTAGGACAACATATGAAAGCATATGTATGCAAGAAAAAAGATCACGCACATACTAAATAAGTAAAAGCATGGCACACTCCCACTGTACGTGACCAGTTTGCTGGAATCAAAGTTATCGTGGTTATTCAGATCTCCAAATGAAGGTGAAAGCACAGACTATCCCTAGGAAGTCCCATGAGCCTATGTGGGTGTGTGTGTGTGTGGTAAGAACAAGTGCACAGTACAATACTGTTAATTATGGACATAATGTTGTTTGGCAAATGGTAGAACTTATTTATCTTACAAAACTGAAACCTTATGCCCACTGAACTACAACTCCTCATTTCCACTTCCTCTGCTCCACTCTAGGGTAACAATAATTTATTCTGTTTCTCAGTTTGACTTTTAGATGCCTTGTATCAGCCGTCACACAGTATTTGTCCTTCTGTGACTGACTTTATTTTTCTTAGGTGTCCACCAAGTTCATCCATGTGGTTATCTATTGCAGAATTTCATTCTAAGTCTGAAAAATATTTCATTGAATGTTTACAACACACATTCTTCATCTGTTGGATATTTTGGCTATTTCTATACTTAGCTGGTGTGAATAATGCTGTAATGAACATGAGAGTGCAGTCATTTTTGAGATCTTGATTTCAGTTCTTTTGAATATATACTGAATCATATGGTGATTCTATTTTTAATAGTTAGAAAAACCTCCATGCTGTTTTCCATATAGGTTGCACCTTTTTTCATTTCTACCAAAACTGTAGAAAGTTTCTAATTTATCCATATCAATCCCAACACTTGCTATCTCTTGTTTTATGAAGCTTTTTTTGTTTTTGGTAATAGCCATCCTAGCAGGTGTCATGTTGAGTTTCTTCTCATACATTTGTTGGCTATTTTAAATTTTTTCTTGGAGAAATGTCTATTCAAGTATTTTGCTCATCTTTTAATATTACTATTATTACTATTAGCTTTTTTTCTTGTTCTTTTAAAGATGTATTTATTTGAAAGTCAGAGTTACACAGAGAGAGGAGAGGCAGAGAGAGAGATTGGTCTTCCATCCGCTGGTTCACTCCCCAATTGGCCGCAACGGCCGGAGCTGCACCAATCCAAACCCAGGAGCCAGGAGCTTCTTCTAGGTCTCCCACATGGGTGCAGGAACCCAAGGACTTGGGCCATCTTCCACGGCTTTCCCAGGCCATAGCAGAGAGCTGGATCGGAGGTAGAGCAGCCGAGTCTCGAACCGGCGCCCATATGGGATGCTGGCGCTTCAGGCCAGGGCATTAACCTGCTGTGCCACAGCACCGGCCCCTACTATTAGCTTTTAAATATTTATTTGTTTATTTGAAAGGCAGAGATACAGAGAGAGAAAAAAGGATAAATAGAGAAATCTTCCAACTGCTGGCTCACACTCCAATTTTCTGCAATGGCCAGGGCTGGGGCAGGCCAAAGCCAGGAGCCAGAAGCCAGAAGCCAGGCACTTCATCCAGGTCTCCCTTGTGGGTGCAGGGGCCCAAGGGCTTGGGCCATCTTCCACTGCTTTCTCAGGCACATTAGCAGGGAGCTGGATCAGAACTGGAGAGCCCAAGACTTAGCCAGGGCCTATATGGGATGGCAGCACTGCAGATAGCAGCTTAACCCACTGTGCCACAGCGTTGGCCCCTCTTACTATTACTTTGCTCTTGAATTGTAGGAGTTACTTACACATTTCAGATGTGAACCTTTTATTGGGTATGATTTTATTAGGTATGATTTGCAAATATTTTGAATAAATTAATTGTAATCCCTACAAAAATTTCAGTGCATGTTCTTAAAGAAAGTAAAACCGAAACAATCTTAAATTTTTTTAAGCCATAAAAGACCCTGAATAGCCAAAGGCATCTTGAGGAAGACCAAGGCTAGAGCATTATACTGCCTTACTTCAAAGTATATTATAAGGCTATAGTAGTTATAGTAGTATCACACTAGCATAAAAGGGGACATATAAACCAATGACATAGGATACAGAGCCCAGACATAAATCCATATATGGTGCCAACAGCACACACTTGGAAAAGGATGCTGTCTTTGACAAATAGTATAGGGAAAACTGGATATTCACATTTAAAAGAATGAAATTATACTGTTATCTTGCACCATATACAAAAATCAGCTCACAATGTAAAACTCCTAGAAGAAAACATAGGTGGAAATATTCATGACATCAGTCCTGGCAATGATTTCTTGGATGTATTACAGAAGCATAGGCAACCAAAAGACAAGTGAGGCTGCATTAGACAAAAACAATAACAAAAACAAAACTCTGCACAGAAAAGGAAACAATTAAACAGTTAACAGAGTGAAAAGGAAAATTCACTAGACTTTACACTGAGCCCACATTTATAAACTATTTAAGGCCAGTACAAGGTGCTAAGAAAAGGAGAGTAAGAATAAATTCAGACCCAAGAGGGAAAGACAGGGGCAACAATTACCCTCTCATCTTTGGTAAAATCTCTCTTCTCCTTGTGTCTTCCTTCCTCCTTTCTGTGTCATTTAACAAAAGATCCAGATTTATTGAACTGCAGAAGTTGAGTCAGAAAGCTCAGTAGCAGTGCTTACACTCCAATAAATCACAAAGCTCAAGCCATTTGGGCTGCCAGAAAGCTTCCACCCAGGGTCTACTAGAGGATATGTCTGTGCTTTCACATCAGCCACTTTCTGGGATTTATTTATAGCTCTCTTTTTTTAAAGTCCTTTTTTGTGATTTTTATCACTGAATGTTCTGGTTAGGGAGAGATGAGTGGGGAGAAATGGAATCTCTGGTCAGATCCCTCACATGAGATGGAAGGACTCCCTTAGAGCAATTCTTAGAGATGTCCAAGGTCATGTAGTCCAAACACTTTCATTTATGGAAGTGGAAGCGGAGACTCAGCAAGATGTTTCTATTACCTGTCAATATATGGTGAGAGTTCACTCAAGGTCACCTAGCAGGGCACTGTGAGAGCAGAGGCTAAAATCCCTAGTAAATGCCCTTAAGACTGATCAGAAATTATCTGTATGTGAAATTTTGATACTTATCAAGATTGTGAAATTATACATTATAAATTTAAAATCATACTTGTCTTCCTACCTGATGACAGTTTCTGGAAATCAGAGACTAATACTTGACATGTGATGGCAGCTAATTGAACAACAGATGAGAGAATGGGTGGGTGGATGGATGGATTCATGAATACATGGATGGATGCATGGATTTAGGGAAAAGTTTTCTCCACCCCATCTCTGTGCCAAAATATGATTATCTTTGGGATTACTGTAGTGCTTTCAAAGACCCAATATAATACCTAGGGCTAGACTAGAGAAAATTGAAAAATTCATTGAATTTATTTATATCTTGTTTTTTCTCTGGTCACTGTGTTTCAAACAACTCATATTCTCCAACCTCGGTGGATTTTAGGAGTCTTCACACTACACTGTGCTACCTTAGCCTGTTCTTGTCACCTGTTCTTTATATGCTGTGTCTTTGATTAGCACTTCATTTTTGTTAAATTTTGTCTATCCTATCTCCCATGCCCTCGTCTCTTAGTTAATTCTGCCCACACAAGGAGACATTTGATAGTCATCAACACCTTTCTCCTTTCTGTTGTCTAGATGTAAAGACTTTTGATGTATGTCTTAACATCAACAGCAAAGTTGTTGCTAAATACACTTACATCTCCCTCCACAGCATCTCTATTCATTTGCTCCTTCCTCTCTCTGGTGCTGAAAATCTAGCTCAAGCTTCACTCCTTTTTCTCCTTATTATAGGGATAACTTCACTGGAATCATTGTATTCCCTTCCTGTCTTCCTCTACTTTCATTTTTCTGCCATATATTTGTAAGTGTGTCACCACTTACAGTGATGACAGTGGGGGGTTGGAGAGCAAATGATGTCATCACACATACAAGCTCACCCTCACACATGTTTATATATACACTCACATTTCTTCTCCCAGCCTCAGTTGCCAAATAGGGTCAGTGATAGCAGTTTTTCAGAATTCTGGAGCATGTAAATGACACAACATGAAATTTACAGTATTGTGCCATTTATTTCTCACAGTAGTCCCAGAAGACAGATATCTTTCACCTTTATTTTGTAAACAAGGATCCTGAGGCTTAGAGTAGCTCAATAAGTTGCTCAAGTTTAAGTAATAGATTCTTAATTTAAACCCAGGCAGTCTCTCTTGAGACCTGTCACACTCAATTGCTACAGAATATGGCTCATATTTTATGTACAGCACCTGTGAAACCACCTAGCTACATTAGGGGCTCATTTAATGTTTTTTGCTCATATCACCCACAAAAACTTTTCTAGTACCCAAGAAGACATTTGTTATTGAATTAGATGCAATTGAAGTTGGAATTCCCAGGTTGAAGTAGCTTGAATCAAATCAATCCTTTTGCCAAGAGTAACTATACAAGCTGAATCAGCAACAGTAACACATACCAACACAGCTGTTTAAAGATCACAGAGAGCTGCAAAGCCAGTGCCAAGGTCCTGGAGAGAAAGAAAACACACAGGAGGGGCTCAGGAGGGGCTGAGCTATCTTGACTGCTTTCACTTCAAGGAATCTGTTGATTTCTTTGCCATAGGGGTGTAATAGGCTAAGCCTTTGGCAATCTTAAAAAAAGGACTGGGCAGACTAATTTGGCTAAGTCAGCCAAGACTTGAAAGTCTAAGTTCCTCTTACTATTCTTGTTCATAGTTTTGTTTTGATTTCTAATTTCAAGCAGTTTGTTGAATTTGGACCCGAAGACTCTAATATTGCCTATATATGATTCTAGCTTAGGTCTGATTTGTCATGTATAAAAGCAAGTTGGGGGGCATATTTGTCTCCTCTTCCCTTCCCATGCCCTATCAATCAATCTATTACTTCTTGCCTCCCTAATGTCTCTCTAACCTACCTTTCTTCCACAGCTCCTAAATGCAGGCTCACTAACCTGAGTGGCTAAATTCTTCATTAATCTCTTACTTACTAACTCATAGTCCTGACCAGATTCTTGCTTCAGTACTTTGTTCTTTGTGAAGATGCTCAGGCTAACTACCTGGAGCACCTGTATCATCACCCAATCCTATGACTGAAACCTTCCTGAAACTCTTCACTTCTCTCAAGGAAAAAAAATTAGAAAAATCCAAACTTAATAGCACTATTCAAAAGTCCATTTATGCTCAGCTTCCTGCAAAGTTTTCCTTCTCTTTTCATCACTTAACTGCTGATTTGCCACCACAGCCTACTGTAGCTCTCCAAGTTCTCTCCACAGCTATCTACATAGCATCTCCTCTGCAGGATAGTCCCACCCTGTGCATCCTGCCTTCACCTGGCTGTCTACAGTCAGTTTTCCCATTTACCGTACATAACAGTTCCACCAGAAAACCTTCCCTCTATTGCCCCTCCTCCCTAACCTTGCTGGATCTCATAACTTTCCTCATGCTATTATGCTGGACAGAAATGGCCAACTACTAGCTACCTGCTCAGTTTCTATTTATTTTTAACTGATACTAATACATGGCTATATTTATGCAGTCAAAGTGGAAATACATGTTATGAAAAAATATGGATTTTTAAAAATTGCATCAAAATGAATATATTTTTAAATTTCCATTTCCATGGACTTTTTGAATTTGTGACCTCCAATATTGTCATTTCTTTGAAAGAATATTTAAAATCTCTTTTAATATTTAATGTTATTGTTAACTACAGTTTCTGTGCTGTGCAATAAAACATTAGAACATATTCCTATCAAGCTATAACTTTAAATCTGTAGACCGACACTTCCTTTTTTTCCATCCCTCTTATGCCCCAAAACTCATATTCTTTGCACAGAATCATTTTTTATATTCTGAGTCACTTGTCTCTCCATATGAATCTTAGGATAGCTTTTTTCATTGTTGTTTTAATGAAGATTGTGTTGAATCTACAGATTGCTTTAGGTTATATCAACATTTTGACATATTAATTCTTCAATTCCATGAACAAAAACTGTATTTTCTGTTTTTGTGTTCTCTGATTTCTTTCATCAGTGTTTTATAATTTTCATTGTAGAGACTTTTCACTTCTTTGCTTAAATTTATTTCTAAATATTTTGAGTTGTTTGTAGCAGTTGGAAATAGGATTGCTTTTTTGATTTCTCTTTCAGCAATATCACTTGTGGTTTATAAAAATGCTACCATTTTTTGTATGTTGATTTTCTGTCCTCCAAATTTACTGAATTTATTAATCAGTTCTACCAGCTTTTTCATGGAGTTTTAAAAATGCTTTTATATATAAAATAACACTGGAGGCATGAAGACAATTGATTTCAAGTGTACTACAAAGCCATAACAATTAAAACAGCATTGTAATTGATAAAACTAACACATAGATTAAAGGAACAGAATAGAGAAACTGAAAATCGACCCAATCCTACAGCAAACTGATTTTTCACAAAGTGTCAAGGATATACATTGAAGAGAGGACAGTCTTTCCAACAAATAATTCTAACAAAACTGGATGTACATATGTAGAAAAATAAACTTAGAACCATCCCTCTCACCATATGAAGAAGTAATTCAAGTTGGAACAAATACCTACATGTAGTACCTGAAACCATAAAATTGCTAGAAGAAGAAAACATGGGGGAAACACTTCAAGACATTGATGTAGGCAATGAGTTGTTGGATAAGATCCCCAAAACAGTCAACAAACACTAAACAAATGGTCTTATTTCAAACTAAGAAGAGCAAAGGTTGTAATCAACAGAGTAAAAAGACAACTGGCAGAATGGGAGAAAATATTTACAAGCTAATTATCTTAGAAGGATTAATGTAAAGAATTTATAAGGAACTCAGAAATGTCAATAAGAAAAATAATCTAATTAAAAGTGGGCAAAGGACTTGAATAGACATTATAAGAAGAAATACAAATGGCCCCACAAAAATATGAAAACCGCTCAACAATCACTAGCCATCAGGAAAATGCAAATCAAAACCTCAGGAGTATATCTTCTCATTCCAGTTAGAATGGCTAGTCTCAGAAAGAAAAAAGTGGTAAATGCTGGGAAGAATGTAGAGAAAGGGAAATCTTGTATAATGCTGGTGGAAATGTAAATTAGTACAGCCACTATGAGAAACTGTATGATAGTTCCTTTAAAAACCAGAAATATAACTGTCATATGATCTGGCAATCCCATTACTGGGTATATATCCAAAAGATACCTGCACCACCATGACCAATGCAGCAATATTCACAATAGTTAAACTATGGATTTAACAAAAGAGTCCATCAACAGATAAATGGATTTTTAAAATATGAAATATCTATACACACTCACATACATTGGAATATTATTCAACCATGAACAAGAATGACATCCTGTTGTTTGCAGCAAAATGGATGGGACTAGAGAATATCATGTTAAGTGAAACAAGCCAGACACATAAAAACAAATAACATATACCTTGTATGCAGAAGCTAAAAATACTCAGTCTGAACATGGAATAGTAACTAGTAGTAGCTTGGGATGAGCACAGCGGGGGTAAATGGGGGTTAGATAATAGGTACAAATTAGAATTAAATAGAAGATATAAGTTCCTAGTTTTATGCAGTGTAAGGTGATGTAGTTCACATAACATTTATATGAATATTTATATATAAATATATATATATATATAAAATACAAAAAGGAGCTCCAAGGTTCTAGTCATAAATATTAAAGAGAAGATAATTTGATTACTTTGATGTGATCAGTACATATTATATACGTGTACACACAATTATTGTTAATAAAAATAAGTAAAATGTACATGTTACCCAAAGCAGTCTTCATATTCAATTAGTATCTGTCAAAATTATAATGAAAGTTTTCACAGAAGTAGAAAAGGTTCTAATGGGATATGGAATCACAAGAGACCCTGCATAGCCAAAGCAACTTTGCTGGCACACCGGGTTCTGTGGGGAGCAACTCAGACTAGACTAAGTTACTGGAATTAAGACTTATTCTATGCATCTGCTCTCCCACAATATGGCACTGGGAGAGGAGTAAACAGCTTTTACACAGCTGCCTCCAGTTCGACCTGTAACCTGCAGGACCTGCTCCTGATTGGAGGAGAGCAGCGTTCTTGGCATGTGGGTAGCAGAGTTGGGATTGGTGGAAGAGGACTATAAAGGAGGAGAGAGACAACATGCACCAGGAACATCTATCTGAAGGAACACCTGAGCAGCCCCCGAGAGAGCCAGCCAGCGGTGTGCCGCTCCCCCGCGGAAGTGGGGAAAGTGGCAGGGGGAACCGCCCTTCCACGGAGGTGGAAGGGTCGGTAGCCAACCCGGGAAGAACCAGCAGCAAACCCGGGAAGGGCCGAGCAGACAAAAGAACAGCGCAGGGTCCTGTGTCGTTCCTCCACGAAGAGGGGGAGCAACAGGTTCTAGTACCGGTCGGGGCGCCGGATTCTGTTCCGGTTGCTCCTCTGCCAGGCAAGCTCTCTGCTGTGGCCCGGGAGTGCAGTGGAGGATGGCCCAAGTGCTTGGGCCTTGCACCCCATGGGAGACCAGGAGAAGCACCTGGCTCCTGCCATCGGATCAGTGCGGTGCGCCGGCTGCGGCGGCCATTGGAGGGTGAACCAACAGCAAAGGAAGACCTTTCTCTCTGTCTCTCTCTCACTGTCCACCTGTCCACTCTGCCTGTTAAAAAAAAAAAAAGATTAAAGCTGAGGGATGGCACTGTGGCAAAGCAGGTGGGACCACTGCCTGCAATGCCAGCATCCCATATGGGTGCCAGCTCCTGTCCTGGCTGCTCCACTTCCAATTCAGCCTCCTGCTAACGATCTGGGAAAAAGCAGAAGATGGCTCAAGTGTTTGACCGCATGCCATACATGTGGGAGATTTGGAAGAGGCTCCTGGCTTCTGGATTTGGTCAGACCCATTATTAGCTGTTGCAGCCATCTGGGGAGTAAACCAGTGGATGGAAGATCTCTCTCCCCCCTTCCCCTCCCCCTTCCCTCCTTCTGTAGTTCTGATTTTCAAATGAATAAATAATCTTTTTTAAAAAAGATTAAATCAGAAGTATCACATTACTGAAATGCAAAATGTATTACAAAGCTATAGTATTCAAAAGAGCATGAAACAAGCATGAAAACAGACAGAACCAAGAACTAAACCCTCACATCTATGGTTAATTACCTTTTTCAAAGATACTAAGAACACACAGATGGGAAAAGACAGCCTTTTCAATAAATGGTGGGGTGAAAATTGGATATCCATATATGAAAGAATGAAAATAGACTTCTCGCCCCTTGTGCAAGAATCTACTACAACAAACATATCTACTAATATGAGATGTTAATAGGTGAAGTAGGTATGGGGTATATGGGAACTCTTTGTACTACAATTTTTGTTTTGAAAATTTAGAACTTCTGAAAGACAGGACCCAAAACCTGAAGATTTCTGGAGAAAAATAGAGAGGAAAGCTCACAGCCTTGGTCTGGGAAGACATTTCTTGGATATGACCAATTTGTTTAGGATGATCTAAAAAAAAGACATGGAAAGAAATGTGTATGATGATAAATGCTACCAGCCGCCAGCTTCATTCAGATTGGGCTGGACTGGGCTGAGACAGGAGGCAATTTAACCACGAAGACTTTTTGGCAGAACCCAAGGTTCTTGAGGAAGATTGTTTATCACAGAGTAAAGTTTTGCATAGGACTCCGGTTGCAAGTCACAGAGACACAACTAAAACTAGTTAGGTAAATGGGAGAATAGCAAGATCAGGGTGACTAATGCCAGAGACTCCAAGCTCAGCTGCAGAGTCACCTCCTAATGATTCATCTCTGTCTTCCAGCTTTGTTGTCCTACTTCAGATTCTCCATTTGTTAAAGGCACTTGGAAATGGCAGCTTCAGGCTGATCTCTTCACAATTTCCTTACTAGTTTGGCAAGAAGCTTCTCTCACTCTCTTGCAGTTATCCAGTTGGAAAGTCCATGAAGAATTCTGATTACCTTGGTTTGGTTCATGTGCCCTCCCAATTTGAACTAATCATTGTTGTTTATGGGAAAGTGCTCAGTTTTGTCCAGATTGGGCCATATGCTCATCCCTGGCCTGGGATGCTGATGGAGTCAATAAGAGGCTGGCAGCTCTCCTTGTGGACCATGTGGTGAGAGAAATAATAGGAGAAGCATGGATGCTGCAGCCATGGTTGCTGGGAGCATCACTGGAGTGAGAAAGCCAAGCCAATTTATGTCAATAACAAATGTCTCTTGAAGCAGATTTGGAAAAACACAAAAGTGAGTTATATCATTTTAACTATTGCTGCATAAGAAACAACATTCATACTTAGTAGACTAAGATAACATCATTTAGTGGGCTCATAATTCTGTAGCTTCCCAATTGGTCTTCACTCAGTTGGATGGTTTTCCTGGTTTTGGCTGGGCACATTCCTGAATCAGTAGTCAATTGCCAGTCAATTAGTAGCTCTGGTTTGGGGGGTAGGGCTGCGCTACTAGGATGCCAGGGGCAAAGGGGCTATATAGTCCCAGTCATCTAGCTGGATTGCCTGAGGTTGTTGGCTTGGTGACTCAGCATGGTGGAACCGAAACATTTGGCCTGGGCTCAGAATTGGTCCAAGCTCACTTTTGCCATCTTCTATCATCAAAGAATGCCATAGAACAGTTCCACTTCAAGAGGAAGGAAAAGTAGATTCTTTTTTTTTTTTTTTCAAAAGAAAAGGCTGCAAAATACCAGGAGGAGTGAGGAACTCTGATTTTTGCCAACTCTGTAGAAGGAGAGAGTGAGAGAGCAAGCAGAAGCAGACAGCAAGATGAGGATGGAGGAACCAGCAGGACTAAGATCATGGGTAATGTGGGACGACCAAGAACTGTGACCTGGTAAGATGTGAGAGCCACAAAGTTGAGGGCAGATGTTGTCTGGAGAACTGAGTGGTGGAGGCAGAGGACAAACATGCCTTGGCCTCAGGCTCCAGACATCCAGTTTCAACACTGTGTCTTTGATATTTCATCAATTTATTATTTGAATTGGCTATCTCCAGTAGAACATCAAGACTCTGCTTACCCAAGAATTCCTGGGAAGAAGAACAAGCCAGAGAAGACTGGGAGGCATTTCAAAAACAGACTCAGGTTTGGTTCTCTCCTTTTGTTTATGCATTTTGCTTTATAAAAATTAAAAAGATAAAGAGAAGGCAGCCCCTGTGTTCCACTAAAACTGGCTGTTAGGGGACTCTGGAGGCAGATTAGCAATTGTGTGTTATGATGATAGCATCTAGTTAAGCCAGCAAAATGGCTCTTCCGACACCATCCGTGGAACTGGTGGGTGGGAACTTGTACAACTTCTGAGAAAGCCAAGAATTTGTTCTGAACAGCAGAGATAAGCTCCTTACTCAGGAGTTTCTGCCTGAAGAGAGCACACCAAGCACCACAAAAATGAGTGTCTGGATCAGGGAAAGATGGAGCGGGGACCCCTGGAAAGAGCCTATGGTTTGGGAGCAGAAAATCGACATTTGCGAGAAGTCCTTCCAGACACTTTCAAGCTGGTGACCTTGTGCAGGTCACTCTAACCCTCAGTCCCTACATCTGTACAATAAAGATAATACCACACCTACCCCAGTGAGTGATCTTGAAGGTCCAATGGGATAGGTTGGTGATAATGTGAAAGATTTAAACACAAGCCACAATCCTTACATTTGGGGGAAGCTGAGTTCCCCAAGTCAGAGGTGAGATGCACAATGAAAGGTAAAATTTGTTCCCTGAGCTATAAGAGTCCTCACTCCTTTTCTATAGATTCACATAAGGGAGACCTTCTTAGTTGGAAATTGTAAGGAAAAGAGAGAGTGCATTTTTTTTTTCTTGGACAGGCAGAGTGGACAGTGAGAGAGAGAGACAGAGAGAAAGGTCTTCCTTTTGCCGTTGGTTCACCCTCCAATGGCCGCCGCTGCCAGCGCCCTGAGGCCGGCGCACTGCACTGATCCAATGGCAGGAGCCAGGTACTTATCCTGGTCTCCCATGGGGTGCAGGGCCCAAGTACTCGGGCCATCCTCCACTGCACTCCCGGGCCATAGCAGAGAGCTGGCCTGGAAGAGGGGCAACCGGGACAGAATCTGGCACCCCAACCGGGACTAGAACCCAGTGTGCCGGCGCTGCAAGGCAGAGGATTAGCCTAGTGAGCCACGGCGCCGGCCGAGAGAGTGCATCTTAAAATGTCCCCTTGCATCAGTGAGTCCATCCAGAGCCATTTAAAAAAAATGTTTACTTATTTATTTGGGAGGGAGGGAGGAAGGGAGGGAAAGATAAAGAGGGGAGGAGGGAGGGAGGGAAGAATACTCCCATCTACTGACTCATTCCCCAAATGTCCAAAACAGTCAAGCTTGGCCAGGTCAAAGTTATGAGCTGAGGGCTCTAGATGGGTCTCCCATGTGATGGCAAGAGTTCATTTACTAGAGCCATCACCTGCTACCTCCCAGGATGTGCATTAGAATTGGGAAAGGAGCCAGGACCCTATTCCCAGTACTCAAATATGGGACATGGGTGTCTTAACCACTTAGACACCCACTCCCAGAGTCATTTTCCCCCACATAATTACTCAATATGTGCAGCATATGCAGCAACGCAGACTGCGGTTGGACAGAGTTGGGGCCACTGGACCTGCTGTTGCAGGTTCCAGGTCTTGAAAGTGCTCTCTCTATTGGTGAAACCCTGGAGAAAGTGCTTTGGCTGTCCAGGCTGCGCACCAGGGATGAACAAGCTTTTTTGCATTCAGAAAAGTTTTTTTAAAAAAAGTAAAAATACATATCACCTACGTTTTTCAAAGAGGAATTTACCACTTTTTAAGAATATATAAGGAAATGCAACAAATATGACTGCATTAGGAATAATTAAAGCTTTCTCAGTCATCAAACACAGGGTGTGTGTGTGTGTGTAATGAAAAATGATAAAATTATTCCATTAGCACACATGTCAATATTTGGCACATGCATTCTTGAACAAAATTTGTGTACATTATACCATTTTCCTGAAGTTCCAAAAGTCGCTTCCTGTAGTGTCAAGAGTCTTTGAGTGACTACAGCAGCAGCTCCTGGGTTGAGTTCAGGAGCTGCACAGCTGGTAGCACACCCAGCTCAGGTAGGGCACTCAGGGTAAGATGGCCACTGAGTGAGCATGCCAGGTTGCAAACCTGAGTTCAGAATACTCATATTCTTTGTTGTTTGCTTATATACTTAAGTTGAGGCACATTACAAATGATATAAGCCACATTTGTTCTGCAAGGGTCTATGAAACCCTACTATCACCAGACTCCATTCTGGAGTTATAGAAATATGCTACCACAACAAATTAAAATATAATAATAAAATCATGCACTAATGCACAGATTCAACAGAGAATTTAAAAATACATAAACTTATTTAAAGAGCACTTTGCAGAAACATTAAGAAGGGAATGTGGTGGGTGAGAAGAGAAATCTTAGTGGTCAGAGGTAGATAGAAAAGAGGGCTGAAGGAAGGATAATGCAGGAGGACCTGAGAGAGATACTCATGCACTCAAATGGACATCTCTGTCCAAGGACAGGGAACTAAAGGACTGAACTACTCAGGGATAGTTCCTTGTTTGCAATTCTCCAAAGACAAAACTCAAGTCCACAGATGAAAAGGTGGAGCTGGGAGGTGAGAGGCCAGGATAGTTACATTTATTTGTATCCCTCCACATGGAAGGACATAATGTTAGAGAGGAAGAGAAACTCCTTCCTTCACAATGGAAAGCAGATAACCCACATAAAATACCCATTAGTGTTTGCCCATATGGGATACTCAATAACAATAATGGGAGAAGTGATAGTAACAATAATCACAGACATTCCTATGTGTGCAACTTAGGGCAAACATGACACTAGGCACTCTGTGTGTATATTCTCACTATATAGTGACCCTGGAAAAGCAGGTGCAATTAGTAGGTTGAACCACGTGAAACCTCTAACACATGACTCTTCCCATCTATACTTACTAGGTGGGAAAACAATTTTGGTTGTTGTTTTTATTAGTATTGCTACTATCAAAACTAAAATGCAAAAAAAGAAATAACATTGATTTCTTCTTCCTTTAGTGGAGAGGAATTGGTCTTGGGCCACCATTATTATTCTACAGCAGCTTGCTATCATCCCCGGAGCATATTAAAAAAATAAGGGGTGGTCTTCAGTGGCTTGTTGTGTACTCATCATGAGTCCCACCCTCATCAATATTTTCATCAATAATTTATGTGAAGACAGCACACTGAGTAAATGTGTAGACTAGACAAGGCCAAGATAGCCAGATAAACAAGCTTGCTTCAAAGTGCTATGAAGTGAGATTAGATGCAGGATAGCTAGGTAGGGAAGGACCGTCTAGAAGGTCATAGTTTGGGGTCTGAAAAGAAGGCTGACATGAGAAATTGTGGGAGTGGGAAGTTTTCCTTATGCCATGGTCCTGACCTAGAAATGACCTTGGCGAGTTGCAGCAGTTGGAGAACTGAGGGACGAGACTGGAAAACACAAGAAGAGTGACAGACGGGACATAAGCAGGGACCAGATTGCCCGGAGCCTGGGTACGGGAAATGAGTTTTATTTCTTGTGACTAAATGTGCACTAATCCCCTCAGCCTCAAAAATTACCTGCTCAAATGGTGGATGAGGGAGCATCGGGAGACACCACGCACTTCCTTAATGACTTAATGATCTAATTGTGTCATGAGTCAGCATGGCAACAGCAGGATGCAGTTGTGGGGAGCTAAGGCAGACTGGCCCTGTACTGATAGAGCTACATCATTCCTTATAAAGGAGGTGAGCTTCCTCGTCCCTCTGGGATACTCCAGACACAGCTGTAGGCCTGTACTCAGAAAAGAGCACCACACTTTTCAATTGAATCACGTCTAGTTGGAAAGCAGAATTCTTGTAAATGACAAAGAGCAGAAGCAATGAGGAAAGTGGGACAATCAGGCTGCAGAAGGGTAAAGCTTGGGGGTCTGACCATCGCTTTGACTAACAGACTGCTGTCACACAGAGGAAAACATCATCATTTGGGAGCTTAGATCATTAGCTCATTGAATCTGCAAGCAGCCCTTGTGAAGCAGAGAACTTCAGCCCCACTTTTATTTTTCACATAAGGAAGCTCACTGTCAGATTAAACTGGGAAACCTATCATATCACTTAATCCATCAAATGAACGAAAGTCGTTTTCTCATCATGAACTCAAAGGACAAAGAGAAGTAGAAGTTAACAGAGTAGAGATCTAATCTCCAGAGAGAGAAAAAAAAAAGAGAACTTTGTGGATACTTGTATCTGTATAACATTGGAATTTTACAGTCTCATCCCAGAAGGTATGAGATATGAAGCCAGAGAAATTTTGTGAAGACACTATAGTGGGATCCTACGTGTGAGGGGGAGGTGGACTTGGGCTTTGAAGGCACTTCGAGCATTAGCAGGATTCTCTGATTGTGTCCCTGGAACAGTTTCCATCTGTGCAGAACTAGTACATTCAAAATACTTGGGAAAACATATGGACCAATGAAATGGAATTGAGGATCCAGAAATAAACCTATGCATCTATGGCTGATCAACTTTTAACAAAGCTTCCAAGGACAGAGACTATTTGATAGGACTTGCCTTTCTCCATGACCAGATCTAGAG
This sequence comes from Oryctolagus cuniculus, assembly GCF_964237555.1. Classification (NCBI taxonomy): domain Eukaryota; kingdom Metazoa; phylum Chordata; class Mammalia; order Lagomorpha; family Leporidae; genus Oryctolagus; species Oryctolagus cuniculus. The sequence continues at coordinate 112,181,307 of NC_091442.1, read as the reverse complement.
GATGATCCTCCCACTGCCTCACCCCTCACAGCTTTGCCAAAGGTCATCTAATGCAAAGTAGAACAAGTCCATAAATTTTGGTTTGATTCTAGCTATGCTCCTAACTTGGGCAAAGAGTCTGGTCTCAAGGTAATGGCTTAGTGATATTGCACAAACCTTCAGACCAGACTCAGACCCATTTCGTAGATCCATGTGGTCCAGAAGACTGATCTCACTCTGGATTTAAATTCCACAGGAAAAGAAAGGTCAATTGAGCTAATCACTTACAATTAAAAGAGCATGCTCTATACGTGGATTTATGTAAGCATCACCATACTTCATGCAGGAGCACTAACTGACTGAGGTCATAGTAACTCTTTTTTTTTTTTTTTTGACAGGCAGAGTGGACAGAGAGAGAGACAGAGAAAGGTCTTCCTTTTGCCATTGGTTCACCCTCCAATGGCCACCGTGGCCAGCATGCTGCAGCCGGCCCACCGTGCTGATCCGATGGCAGGAGCCAGGTGCTTCTCCTGGTCTCCCATGTGGGTGCAGGGCCCAAGCACCTGGGCCATCCTCCACTGCACTCCCGGGCCACAGCAAAGAGCTGGCCTGGAAGAGGGGCAACCGGGACAGAATCCGGCACCCCGACCGGGACTAGAACCCGGTGTGCCAGCACCGCAAGGCGGAGGATTAGCCTATTGAGCCACGGCGCCAGCCCCATAGTAACTCTTAACATAGCAAGTGCATCTCTATAACATACAGCCTATATGAGAACAAATACATACATGAAACCACAACACATGACACATTCATTTCATATACATACATACAAAACTTTCAATATGTAAATGTTTCATCTCTTGCTTGATGACAGATATTTGATGCTCATGAACTTCCAAATACAGATACACAATTCAGAAATCTTTATTAGGATTTATTACCTCTTTATAAAAACAGAGACAAAAAATAATGTTATTATTCCAAGTTAGTTTGTGATAGCCACAATATTTTTTATAAGCTCCAAGATAACCACAAAGCAGCATCTATACATAGACATACCAAAAATAAAAGTCTGGCAATCAAAATTCACTGCTAGAGAAAATCATTCAGTCACAAATGAAGATTGCAATTTGGAAATTTAAAGACAGAAACTACAATAAAATGCAAAACAAGTATCAAAATAACTTAGATGTCGATGGATTCAATTGTCCAAATAAAAAACAGGACTCAGCTATACACTATTTACAAGAAACTCACTTCATCTCCACGGACACACATAAAGTGATTGTAAAAGGATGAAACACGATATCCTATGCAGATGGAAATGAAAAGAAAGCAGGAAAAGCTATACTTTCATAACAGAAAATAGATTTTTAGTCAAAAGCAATAAAAAGAGATGAGGAGAGTAATTATATAATTATAAAAAGAGGAAATAACACTTGAATGTATATATATTATATATATCTCCACTCAATGTTAGAACATCCGAATATGCAAAGATATTAACAGACTTCAAGAGAGAAAAAGACTCCAATGCATTATAGTAGGGGACTTTCACACCCCACTTTCAGAAATCGGCAGACCATCTAGACAGAAATTTATCAAAAAACAATAAGATTAAACTGCACCTCAGATCAATTGGACCTAACAGAACTTTCCACCCAACAGCTGCCAAAGACATATTCTTAACAGCACATGGAACATTTTCCATGAGTCCATATAGATCATAAAACAAATCTTAACAAATTTAAAATAGAAATCATATCTAAACATGACAATAGGTCTGATCTGATTTCATCATCATTAAAAAAATCATCTATTATTTTTCACTTTATGTTTCTGTGTGGGAGCAAACTGTTGAAATCCTTACTTAATGTATACTAAGCTGATCTTCTGTATATTAAGATAATCGAAAATGAATCTTGATGTGAATGGAAGGGGAGAGGGAGTGGGAAAGGGGAGGGTTGTGGGTGGGAGGGACGGTATGGGGGGGAAGCCATAGTAATCCATTATTCGTACTTTGGAAACGTATATTCATTAAATAAAAGTTAAAAAAAAAAATAGAAATCATATCAAGTTAAGAGTTGGAGAACTCAAAAGGCTTCCATAGTCTTGGAAACTCATGACTGGAGCATAGGAGATTACTGATGCCATAAACAGGAGTGTCAATTTGTAAAGTCAACAACAGGAGTCACTGTGCACTTACTCCTCATGTAGGATCTCTGTCCTTAATGTGCTATACATTGAGATTTAATGCTATAACGAGTACTCAAACAGTATTTTTCACTTTGTGTTTCTATGTGGGTGCAAACTGTTGAAATCTTTACTTAATGTATACTAAACTGATCTTCTGTATATATAGAAAATTGAAAATGAATCTTGATATGAATGGAAGGGGAGAGAGAGCAGGAAAGGGAAGGGTTGCGGGTGGGAGGGAAGTCACTGGGGGGGTGGGGAGCCAATGTAGTCCATAAGCTGTACTTTGGAAATTTATATTCATTAAATAAAAGTTAAAAAAAGAAATCATATCAAGTACCTTTTCTGACCGCAATGCAATAAAACTAGAAATCAACAACAAAAAATGTTGTGAACTACACAAGTACATGGAAATTCAACAACTTACTCGCGAACAACCAATAGATCAAGGAAGAAATCAAGGAGGAAATATTTTTTAAAGTCTTACAATGAATAAAATGGAAACACTACATATCAAAATCTAAGGGATATATCAAAAAAGTACTAAGAAGGAAGTTTATAGAAATCCGTGCCTGCATCAAAAAGAAAAGTATCCAATAAACAACTTACTACACCTCAAGGAAATAGAAATACAAGAGCAAATCAAACCCAAAATTGGTAGAAGGAAAGAAATAGCAAAACTCACAGCATAAATTAGAAACATAGAAGCCAAAACAATACAAAGGATCATTCAAAGAGCTGTATTTGGGAGACATAGCGGGCTGGGCTTCCAACTGTGACACTGGCATTCCATATGGGCACTGGTTCCTGTCCTGGCTGTTCCTCTTCTGATCCAGCTCTCTGCCTACGATCAGAGAGAGCAGTGGAGGATGACCCAAGTGCTTCGGCTCCTGCACCCACATGGGAGACCTGGAAGAAGCTTATGGCTCCTGGCTTTGGATGGGCCTGGCTCTGGCTATTGTGGCCATTTGGGGAGTGAACCAGTGGTTGGGAGACCTTTCTCTCTGTCTCTTCCCCTCTCAGTCTGTAGCTCTACCACTAAAGTAAATAAATAAAAGTATTTTTAAAAAAAGAATCTGGTCTTAAAAATAGAAATAAAATTTACAAGTCTTTAGATATGATATCCAAGAAAAATAAAAAATTTCAAATACATAAAATTACCAGTGGCACCACAGATATACAAGGGATTCTTAGGGCTATCTATAAACAACTATATAACAACTAGAATAATGAACAAATTCTTTGAATAAAAAAACAACTTACCCAGATTGAATCATGAGGAAACAGAATACCTAAACAGACCAATAATGAATAGTGAGATTGAATTGGTAAATAAAAATCTAATTTGAAGTCAAGAAAACCACAAGGCCTGATGGTTCCACTACTGAATTCTATCAAACATTTATAGAAGAATTAACACAGATACTTCTAAAATTATTTCAAAAAATAGGAAGGAATTCTTCCAAACATGTTCTTTGATACCAAAACTGGACAGGGAGATACACAGAGAGAGAGAGAGAGAGAGAGAGAGAGAAAGAGAGAGAGCAAGCACTCTAGGCCAATATCCTTAAAGATCAGGACCACAGATGTAAAAATTCTCTACAAAATACTAGCAAATAGATTCCAACAGCACATTCAGAAAATCATTCACCATGATCAGAGGGCAGTCATACCAAGGATGCAAGGATGGTTCAAAACACACAAATCCATAAATGAACACACCTCAAAAGCACAATAAAGAACAAAAATAATATGATCATCTCAATAAATGCCAAAAAACATTTGGTGAAATTCAACTTTACAATCCCATCAAGGTTGCGTGTACCAATGCCATCTCACTAGTCCAAGTGATCAATTTCAGTTCACAATTGATCACACTGATAGGTCTAAGTCAAAGGGATCACATAAACAAGACTAGTGTCTGCTAATACTAACTGATAGAATAAAAAAGGGAGAGAACGATCCAACATGGGAAGCGGGATACACAGCAGACTCATAGAAGGGCGGATGTCCTAAACAACACTCTGGCCTCAGAATCAGCCCTTAAGGCATTCAGATCTGGCTGAAGAGCCCATGAGAGTATTTGAGGCATGGAAAGTCAAGACACTCATGGGAAAAAAAAAAAAGACCTAAATGAAAGATCTCTGCGAGTGAGATCCCAGTGGAAAGAATGGGGCCATCAAAGAAGGAGGTACCTTTCTCTGAAGGGAGGAGAGAACTTCCACTTTGACTAGGACCTTGTCTAAATAAGATCAGAGTCAGCGAACTCAAAAGGCTTCCATAGCCTTGGCAACTTATGACTAGAGCTTGGGAGATTAATGACGCCATAAACAAGAGTGTCAAATTGTTAAATCAACTACAGGAATCACTGTGTACTTACTCCTCATGTAGGATTTCTGTCCTTAATGTGTTGTCCAATGTGAAGTAATGCTATAACTAGTACTGAAATAGTATTTTACACTTTATGTTCTGTGTGGGTACAAAGTGTTGAAATCTTTACTTAATATATACTAAATCGATCTTCTGTATATAAAGATAATTGAAAATGAATCTTGATGTGAATGGAAGGGGAAAGGGAGCGGGAGAGGGGAGGGTTGCGGGTGGGAGGGAAGTTATGGGGGGGGAAGCTATTGTAATCCATAAACTTACTTTGGAAATTTATATTTACTAAATAAAAGTAAAAAAAAATCAACTTCCTTTCATGTTAAAAAGGATCCCAAATATATCAGCAACTTAAAAAATTCAACAATACCAAAAAACCCAGCCAATCCAGTTCAGAAATGGACAAAGGACCTCAATAGACAGTTCTCAAAAGAAGAAATACAATGGCCAACAAATACATGAAAAAATGCTGAACATCACTAGCCATCAGGGAAATGCAATTGAACACCACAATGAGGTATCACTTCACCCCTGTCAGGATGGCTAAATCCAGAACTCAGAGAGTAACAAATGCTGTCAAGGATAGGGACAAAGAGGAACACTTATACACTGTTGGTTGGAATGGAAGTTAGTGTAGCAATCTTGGAAAGCAGTGTGGAGATTTCTTTTAAAAACTAGAAATAGAATTGCCATATGATCCAGCAATCCCACTCCTGAGCTTATTCCCAAAAGTCATGAATATAATGGATCAACGGGATAGCCATACCACCATGTTTATTACAGCACTGTTCACAATAGCCAAAATTTGGAATCAAGCAAGTTGTCCATCATCAGTTGAATGGTTAAAGATGGATAAAGATATATATATACACACACAACAGAACATTATTCAACTATTAAAAAAAGAAAATTCTACCATTTGTCACAAAATTGACACAATTGGAGGGTATCATATTGAGTTCAATAAGATGGGTCTTAGCTGGAGTAATTAGGCAGGATAAAGATATAAAGGGCAAAGCTCTGTGCTGTGGCCAGGGAGTGCAGTGGAGGATGGCCCAGGTCCTTGGGCCCTGCACCCCATGGCAGACCAGGAGAAGCACCTGGCTTCTGCCTTCGGATAGGCGTGGTGCGCCGGCCGCGGCGAGCTAGCCGCGGCGGCCACTGGAGGGTGAACCAATGGCAAAGGAAGACCTTTCTCTCTGTCTCTCTCTCACTGTCCACTCTGCCTGTCAAAAAAAAAAAAAGATATAAAGGGCAAGCAGCCAAATTGGAAAGGAGGAAATCAAATTGTCAGTTTGTAGATGACATTATTTTATAAGAAATCTCCAGGACTCTACCTAAAATCTGTTAGAAGTAATTCAGCAAAGTTGTATGATACAAGACAATGTACAAAAGTCATAGTATTGTCATATACCAATAATGAATCATTTGAAAAAGAAATCAAGAAAGGAATAGCTACAAGAAAGTAAAATACCTTGGGATGAATTTAATCAAAGAGGCAAAAGATCTATAAAATGAAAAATATAGGGGCCGGCGCTGTGACGCACTACGTTAATACTCCGCCTGCAATGCCGGCATTCTATAAGGGCACTGGTTCTAGTCCCGGCTGCCACTCTTCCAATCCAGCTCTCTGCTATGGCCTGGAAAAGCATAAGATGGCCCAATTGCTTGGGCCCCTGCACCCGCATGGAAGACCAGGAAGAAGCACCTGGCTCCTAGCACATTTCCAGCCATTGCGGCCATCTGGGGAGTGAACCAGTGAATGGAAGACCTTTCTCTCGGTCTCTCCTCTCACTGTCTATAACTCTACCCCTCAAATAAATAAATAAATAAATATAAATCTGATGAATTATATTGAAGGGAACACAAATAAATGAAAAAACGTTCTGTGTTCTTGGATTAGAATCATCAATATTATGAAAATGTGTATATTACCCAAAGCAATTTAGAAATTCAATATCAAAATCCCAGTGACATTTTCACAGAACTGAAAAATTTGACCTTAAAATATATTACAAAGCTATAGTAATTAAAGATGTATGATATTTTCATAAAGAAGATCCATAGACCAATGGAAATAACAGACTGAAGAGACAATCTACAGAATGGGAGAAAATATTTACAAACTATAGATCTGACAAAGGGTTAATACCCAGAGTGTATAAAGAACTCGAACAACTCAATAGCAAAAAAAAAAAAAAAAAAAAAATCCAATTAAGGAATGTGCAATTGATCTAAACAGACATTTCTCAAAGGAAGACCTACACATGGCCAACAGGCACATGAAGAAATTCCAACATCACTGATCATCAGGTAAATGCAAATGAAAACCACAATGAGATATTGCCTTACTCCACGAAGAATGTCTATTATCAAAAGTACAAAAGATAACAAGTTTTAGAGAAGATGTGGAAAACAAAGGAACCCTTGCACGTGTTTGGTGGTGATGTTAAATTACTGCAGCCATTGTGGAAAAACAGTATGCAGGTTCCTCAAAAAACTAAAAATAAAATCACCAGATGATCCAGAAATCCCACCTCTAGGTGTGTATGCAAGAAACATGAAATTCATTTGTCCAAGAGACATCTGCACTCCCATGTTTATTGCAGCATTTTTCACAATAAGCAGGAAATGGAAACAACCTAAGTGTCCGCCAATTGGTAAATGGATAAAATAAATGTAGGGCAAATACACAGTGGACTATTACTCAGCCATAGAAAGGGTGAAAGCTTACCATTTACAATGACATGGATGGAACAAAGCTCATTATGTTAAGTGAATTAAGCCAAACACAGAAATACAATGTCACATGACATCACTCATATGTGGAATCTAAAGAAAAACAAGTGTTCTCATAGATGTTAAAAATATAAATGTGGTTATCAGAATCTGGGGAGGGAGGAATTTTGAAAGGTTGACATGTTGTAGCTAGCTATATTTCTGAGGTTCTATTGCACAGTAGGGTGAAGAGAGATTATGTTAATTTACTGTAAATTCCCCAAAAAAACTAAAATATAGAGTCTTGGGTGTTTTCAGTATAAAGAAATGTTGGATGCTTGAAAAAGGTAACGTATTTACCTTCATTAGACATTATACAATGTACGTGTGCAATGAAATATCACATAATAAATGTGTATAATTTTTATGTCCATTAATTTAAAAAAAAGTAAAAACCCCAAAACTAATTCACACACACAAGTGCATTAAGTGCATGAACACACATGATGCAAGTATATTTATAAACATTTACACACACCTACTATGTACTGAGTACCACTGCTCAAAACTATCCCGAGACTGCTTGACTGTTCTCCCCTAATCAAAGTTAGAAAAAACCTTGTCCCTCCTTCCTACTCTTTCACATGGGAGCAGATGGGAAAACCACTTGCACGTGTAAGAGCCATGTACTCTCCGCCTTTGCATAACGCCATCTATAAATAAACGTACATCACATTCCCTGGCCCCCCAGGGATGGGGATTAGATAGAAGCATGAGTTGGTAATCTCTAGATAAACAATTACTCACCTCTCCCAAATTGGAAACCAGGTGATCCTGGCCAGCTGGAAAAGTATGAAAAGGCTTCCCTCTTTGCCTTGACATAATGAACCTCTCCTTCAATCTCCCTTTAGCAGGAGATAAAAAGCAAATGGAAGCCTACTAATCTCTCTTTTCTTTCTTAAATACAAAGTCTTTTTTTTTTCATTCTACACAAAGTGCCGATGGTATTGTAAACTAGTCTAAAAATTCACCGAAGGGGAGAAAAAAAGTTGTAGCTACAGAGATTCAAGTTCGATTTTTTTTAAAGGTTTCTTTTTTATTTATTCAAAAATCAAGAGTTACAGAGAGAAGAAGAAGGGGGGAGAGAGGGAGAGAGAGAAGGAGAGAGAGAGAGGGAGGGAGGGAGAGAGGAAGGGAGGGAGAGAGGGAGGGAGGGAGAGAGAGGAAGGGAGGGAAGAAGGAAGGGAAGGAGAGAGGGAGGGAGGGAGGGAGGGAGGAAGGAAGGGAAGGAGAGAGAGAGGGAGGGAGGGAGGGAGGGAGGGAGGGAGGGAGGGAGGAATCTACCATCTCCTGGTTCGCTCCCTAGATGACCACAATGGCCAGAGTTCGGCCAGGCCCTGGAACGGGGTCAGGAGCCTGGAATTCCTTCCGGGTCCCCCACATGGATGCAGTGGCCCGGGCCCTAGGCCCATCTTCTGTTGCCACCCCCCCCCAAGCCCATTAGAAGGGAGCTGCATCAGAAGTGGAGTAGCCGAGAACTGAACCAGCACGCGTATGGGACGCTGGTGTTGCAAACAGCAGCTTAACCCTCTGCTCTACAATGCCGCCTGCCGAGATTCAAGTCTGGAGATGTGTGTGTCCCCTCATTCTCAAATCTCAGCATCCTCGGCCACGGAATGAAACGGACTCAGGTCAGCGTCTCTTCTCTCCTCCATGCTTAACGTTCTGTGTGGGCTCATTGTGCTCCACGATGAATGTCTGACTGACCTGGATTCAAACTGTAGCTATGCTGTTTACAGGGCAACAACATAAAGAGTTAACTTCACTAACTCGATCAGTTAACACCTATCTTGCAAGAATAAATACAATTTAATGAAATAATTACTGTAAATGTGTTCTATAAAACAAAATCAATCTGAAAATATTGGTTGTTGTAAAATGTAAAACAGATGTAAAATTTGTGGAGAACAAATGTGTGCAAAGTTTGGCACAGAAAAACAATGTTCACTCGTTCCTTCCCTTCCTATGTATAAAGAGTAACTATAAATAAACATGAAATCATGAAACATATACAAGTAGACAACAAAAGAGAAAAATAAGAAACGATTGAAAACACATAGAATGATACACCTAACCACTAATGATTACCTTAAATATAAACCATCTAAATCCACCAGTCAAAAGACAAAGATTTGCAGACTGGATTTAAAAAATAATATTTGGGGGCTGGGGCTGGGGCTGTGGCATAGCAGGTAAAGCTACCACCTGCTGTGCCGGCATCCCATATGATCACTGGTTCAATTTCTGGCTTCTCCAGTTTTGGCCCACTTCTCTGCTATGGCCTGGGAAGGCAGTGGAAGATGGCCCAAGTCCTTGGGCCCCTGTGCCCATGTGGGAGACCCGGAAGAAGCTCCTGGCTCCTGGTTTCAGACTGGCCCAGATCCAGCTGTTGCAGCCATTTGGGGAGTGAACCAGCTGATGGAAGACACCCCCCCCACCCCCTCCACCGCCTCTCTCTAGTAGCTCTTTCAAATAAATAAAATACATCTTTAAAAAACAACACTTTTATTTCTTCTTTTGAAAAATGCCCACTTAGATCATTATTTATTTATTTACTTAAAGATTTATTTATTTGAAAGGCAGAATTAGAGAGAGAGAGAGAGAGAGAGAATGGGGGGGGGTGGCCTTCTATCAGCTGGTTCATTCCCCTGAATTTTCACAATGACCAGGGCTGGGCCAGGCTGAAGCTGTGAGCCAGGAGCTTCCTTCAGATCTCCCATGTGGGTGCAGGGGCCCAAGCACTTACGGCGTCTTCTTCTGCTTTCCCAGGCTCATTAGCAGGGACTTGGATCGGAAGTGCAGCAGCCAGGACTTGAATCAGTGCCCACGTGGGATGCCAGTGCTGCAGGCCATGGCTTAAACCACTGTGCCACGGTGCTGGCCCTAGTTAGGTCCATTTTTAAACTGGCTTGTTTGCTTTTCTGCTATTGAAATTTTCTAGTTTCTTATATGTTCTAGATGTACATCCTTCTTCAGTACATAGTTTGCAAATATTTTCTCTCATTCTGCCAGGTCTTTCCATTCTGTTGAGTCTTTTATTTGTTGTGCAGAAGACTTGTAGTTTGATATAATCCCATTTCTTTATTTTTGCTTTCAAAGCCTTTGTTTGAGGGAGTCTTATCCAAAAAATTGTTACCTATGCCAATATCTTAAAAAGTTTTCTGTTTTCTTCTAGCAGTTTTATAACCCAAGACTTAATAATTTTTAAAAACAGCTAGCTATATGCTATTTACAAGAAACTCAGTTCAAATTCAGTAATTTAATGCTGCTTGAAAGTAAAAAAAAAAGATATACCATGCATACATTATTTTTTAAAATGTAGGAATAATTATATTAAATCTGGTAGATTTCAGAGTAAAGAAAATTACCAGAGACCAAAAGAATATCATATAAGGATGGAAGTATCAGTCTGCCAGAATGGAATAGTGATCTTAAATGTATACGTATCAAATAACAATGCCCCAGAATGAAGGAAGCAAAAATTGATAGCATTGAAAAGACAAAGTCAAGTCCACAATTGTGGTTGGGAATTCTACCACCCTTTTCTCAGCAGCTAATAGAACTACCAGACTGAAAATTAGTAAGGGTGTGTAAGACCTGAACAATACAATTACCTAGCTGGATCTTATTGATGTAGATAATTGATCAATCGATCTACCAATCAATTGATCAGTTCACCCAACAACAGCAAGATGCAGCCTTGTTTCAAGTGGTCATGGAATAGTCATTAAGATGTCATTCTTGGGCCATAAAAAAACCTCATAAACGAATTTAAGTCACAAAGACCATAAGCACTTTTACTAGAAGTTGAAAGCAGAGAAGTGGAGAATTCCTAAACGTGTGGAAATTAAACAACATGCATCTAAATAATCCATGAGCCAAGATAAAGTTTTTAAGTAATTTGGCCCAAAAATGCATAGAGCTGAATGCAAATGAGTACTAAACATATTAATATATGTGGGGTACAGCTAAAGCAGACAGAGAGAAATTAATAGCATGAAATGCTTACATTAGAAATGAAGAAAGAAATCATAATCCAATCTCCTACCTCCAAAACCAAGTACACGAAGAACAAAATAAAACCAGAGCAAGCCAACGGATGGATATAATCATGATAAAAGCAGAATTTAGTGAAATTAAAACTAGGAGAACAATAGAAAGTCCATATAAATAAACTCTTTGAAAAAATCAATAATATTTATAAACCTCTAGTAAGTTAATGAAGATGAAAAGAGAAAAGACCCAGCATCAGTACCACGTATGAAATGCGATGTCGCCACAAGTCCTGCAGCTGTTAAAAGGCTGATAAAGGAATAATTCAGACTTTATACTGATAAACTCAAACTCTTGGAAGAAAAGAATCAACTCATCAAGTCCCACAAACTACCAAAACACACCTAAAATGAAATTAATAGTCTGAATAGCCATGTAACCATTAAGGAAGTTAAATTTGTAATCTGAAAGCTCCTAAAAAACAAGTTATATAGGAACAGATGGTTTCACTGGGGAATTGTAACCAACAGTTAAGTAAGAAGTAACACCAATTTATAGGGCTGGCACTGTGGCATAGCAGGTAATGCCACCGCCTTCAATGCCAGCATCTCATATGGGCACTGGTTTGGGTCGTGACTACTCTACTTCTGATCCAGGTCCTTGCTGGTGTGCCTGGTAGAGCAGCCAAAGGATGGCCGAAGTGCTTAGGCCCCTGCACCCACGTGGGAGACTCAAAGAAGCTCCTGGCTCCTGGCTTCAGACCAGCCCAGCTAAGGCCATTGCAGCCATCTGGGGAATGAACTAACAGATAGCAGATTTTCTCTCTCTCTCTCTCTCCTTCCTTCTAATTCAGCCTTTCAAATAAATAATAAATCTTTAAAAATAAAATAGAAGTAACACCAATTTAACACAGCTTCAACCAGAAAATACAGAAGAAAGGAATGCTTTCCATCTCAGTTTTACCCTCATACCAATATCACACAAAAACTGGTCCAGAAAAAGAAAACCATAGGCCAGCATCTCTCAAACAGAAACACAAAGTCCTCAATAAAATACTGGTAAACTGAATGCAACAATTCTAAAAAGAATTATACACTACAAAGAGATAATTTATTCTAGAGATGCAGGGCTGATCTTAAAATCAGGGTAGCAACATATTTGTAACAGCAAAATGCTGAATGCATCCAGATGTCCTTCAACAGCCAAACAATCAAACACACTGTGGTGTATACATACGACAGAACACTACTCGGCAATGAAAAGGAGCCAGTGACTTATGCACAGGGTGGCTTCCAAAAATTATGCTGAATGAAAGAAAAAAGCCAGGCTAATAAATGACATCCACTATGATTTCCTTTATCCAACATCTTTGAATTGACACTCTTGTAGAAATGGAGGAAAAATGAATGTTTTGCTGTGGTTAGGGATGTATGAGGCAGTGTGAAAGGTAGATTTGGTTGTGAAAGGACACTGTGAGGGAAACTTGTTGTGTAGGAGCTTTTATTATATTGACAACTGTAGTGGTGAATAGGTGAATGACTACATAAGAAAATTGTATAGCACTCAGTGAACATGTACAATGAGTACTAGTGAGACTGGGAAAAACCTAAATAAGCCCAGTGTATTATATTGAGATGCATTTCCTGAGTGTGACATTAGACCATGGTTTTGCAAAATACCACCATTGAGAAAAACTGCAAACTGTACAAATGATCTCTTTGCATTGCCCTTTACAACTGCATGTGAATCTGTAATTATTTCAAGCAATTTCCGTTTTTAAAAAAGCAGATGGCAGGCCTTGTTTGACCTGTGAGCCATACTTTGAAGATCTTGAACTAGAATATTGTTTCTCAAATATAGAAGCAGATTAAAATGACCTGGAAATTAAAAAAAAAAGAGAGAGATGTTGGGCTCTACCCCATGGATTTTGATTAATTCTTTTGAATTGGGGTCCAGGCACATGTAATTGTTCCAAGTTCCTCAGGGGATTGTAGTATACAGTATGGTTGGGGAATGATTGGTCATTTGACCATAAACTATCAATTGCTTTTGTCTTTTTCCTCTTAAAATTTAAAATGATTTATTTATTAGAGAGGAGAGAAGAGAGACAAGAGACGGCACTCTGATCCATTGGTTCATTCCCCAGATCTCTGCAAGGACCAGGGCTTTGCCAGGGCTGGGCTGGGTCAGGCCAAAGTGAGGAGCTGGGAATTCTTTTTTTTTCCTTTTTATTTTTTATTTATTTTTTATTTATTTTTCATTGCTGGAGACAGAGAGAAAGGTCTTCCTTCCGTTGGTTCACCCCTCAAATGGCCTCCACGGCCGGCGCTGTGCCGATCCAAAGCCAGGAGCCAGGTGCTTCTCCTGTTCTCCCATGCAGGCGCAGGGCCCAAGCGCATGGGCCATCCTCCACTGCCTTCCCGGGCCACAGCAGAGATCTGGACTGGAAGAGGAACAACCAGGACAGAATCTGGCACCCCGACCGGGACTAGAACCTGGGGTGCCGGCACCGCAGGCAGAGGATCAGCCCAGTGAGCCGTGGCTGGCCATGGAGGAGGAGCTGGGAATTGAATCCAGGTCTCCCACGGGGGTGTCAGAGACCTAAGCACTGCCTCCCGGTACACAGCAGCAAGAAGCTAGAATTGGGAGCAGAGCCCCGACTGGAACTCAGAAACTCCAATACAGGAAGCAGACATCCCGGCTGGTGGTTTAAATGCCTGCCCTTTTTTATCTTGCATTGAATCGAATACCAACACTTAGAAACCTACCTACAGAGAACTTTCTAATCTTTCTCTTATCTGTGAGGATCACCAGTGCTTTAATGCAGGCTTTCATCACTCATATCCTGAACTGATAGAACAAGCTCCTTGGTTTGTCTCCCGTGAGTCTCCTTAAAATGACCTCCAAGGGTATTTCCAAACTGCAAATCTGATAGTGGCACTATTTTGCATAAAACCTCTGCAAGTTCCGCTTTGCCTGAAGGAATACATGTCTGCACATTCATTTCTGACCTATTTAATCTAGCTCCTAGCTTTCACCTCATACTCATCTCCATCACCCAACACCTGGGTCCCACACAGACTGCACTCCTCACCATGCTCTGGGCATCCTTAGCGCTTTCACAGTCTCCTGCCTCTGTACATGCTTATCCTAATACTGTTTGCTAGCTGTCTTCACTGGTAAAACTACTTTTTATTCACTCTCAATCAAGCCTTCTCCAGGAATGGGTTCTCCTCTCTTGCCCTCATTGCCCGCTGCCCCTCCCTGTCTGTGTGTCCACCTCTCACCCTGGGTTGCATATTTCTAGAGGCCAGTGGCCAGGGCTTCCTCAGCTCTCTATTTTGAGAGTCTAGAACAGCCCTTGGAACACAGTACCATTTTTAAAATGCTTAAGTAATTAAAATGAAATGAAACCAAGGTTTCTATACACCCCTACTACTTCTACTCATCGTGCTATCTGGTTTTCAGGCTCCTTACTTTCAGGAAGCCGTTTCCATAAATGAGGTAGGCCAAGGTCTGAGTATCTTTATCCCCTACAGCATTCCTATGCTGAAACCTAACCCCCACAGTGATCCTATTAGCAGGTGGGGCCGTTGGCAAGTGGTGAGGTGACAGGATCAGAACTCTCATGGATGGGATTAGTGCCCTCATAACAGATGCCGTGTGAGGACATAGTGAGAAGGCACCTTCCCTGACACCAAGTCTGTGGACACCTCGATGCTGGACTTCTCAGGATCCACACCTGTTAAGAAATTTCTGTTCTTTTTTAAAATTTTATTTAAAAGTTACAGAGAGGGAGGGAGTGACAGGGAGGGAGGGAAGGAGAGACAGGGAGGGAGAGAGACAGGGAGGGAGGGAGGGAGAGAGGGAGACAGGGAGGGAGGGAGAGAGGGAGAGAGACAGGGAGGGAGAGAGACAGGGAGGGAGAGAGACAGGGAGGGAGGGAGAGGGACGGAGAGAGGGAGAGAGGGAGACAGGGAGGGATAGAGACAGGGAGGGAGAGAGACAGGGAGGGGGAGAGGGAAATGGAGGAGAGGGAGGGGGGGAGGGGGGAGAGAGAGAGAGAGAGAGAGAGAGAGAGAGAGAGAGAGAGAAAGCTTCCATTCTCTGGTTCACCTCCCCAATGGCTGCAATGGCCAGGGCTGGACCAGGGCAAAGCCAGGGGCCTGGAACTCCACCCAGGCCTGTGGGTGGCAGGGCCCCTGATTTCACCACGCATTTTTCTCCTGTAGCACTTATCACACGCTCTGCTATCATCACTGGTTTCTGTGTTTCCTATAGGCTATGAACCCCATGGGGAAGGGGACTGGGTCTTTGTTGCTCATTGCTTAAGGCTTAGTGCTTGGTACAGAGTAGAAGCTGAGTGAACAGTGGTTTCATGAATAAGTAGGTGATTTCCTTCTCATGATCTGTCTCTTAGAATGTACATCATCTCTCTTCTTAGCTTCTTACCTTGGCACTACAGCCTCACTGCCTGAGCATCATTTCTCAGTGGCAGGATGCAGTACCTCCAGGACAAATTGGTGAACCATCTGTACTTCCCTTACCCAGGGAATGCCCTTGTCACTCAGGTGGTAAGAAAGTGGCAATACATGACCAGTCTGCTCTGTCAAGATTGGATGTTACCCCACTCTGCCTGCTGAGCCCACAGTAGTCAACAATTCCAAAGGGCTTTAGGACCTGTTTACACTAATTACAGAACCGTCTTCTCTATAGGGAACAGGAGGATTTGTACTGAATGAGAGGATCTCAAGAGGGAGGGCAGCTTTAAAAGACGTTATCAGCTGTGCTATGCAAATGGAGTTTGGGTTGAAACAGGAGTTCTGTTTGCCTGACTCAAAAGCGCAGTGACACATCAGTGTTACTGTAAACTATGGTGACACGCAGGAGCTCACACATTATGCTGAGAGGCCTCCGATACATCACACAGCACAAGCATCTTCCCTTTATTCTTTGATTCAGTGTTTGAGGGAGTTGCCAATCTAATAGTAAATTCTTCTTGGGAAGAGGGCACCAGATGAGTACAAAACAGCATTTTTGATTAAAAGAAAAAAAGTGTGTGTGATGGGGGAGGAAATCACTTTGCATGTTTTCAGTTCTTTCCACAGAAGTAGGAGGCACTGGAAAAACACACACTCATTTATTGTCACAGCAGCAGAGCAGCAGGGCTCTCCCCTGTCTGTTTTTCTAAGGAAGGGAAATGGAGCCTCAGGAGAGTTCCTGTGTACTAATGGCAAGCAGGGACCAGGATGCAGAAATGGGGCTTCCCTCTAGGCACCATGAAGGTTCTAGGGGACTGTACCATCTGAAAACACAGAAGAATGGCCAATCTGACTACAAAGAAAAATGCCCAGTGTATACCAAATGGAATGAACTTGCCTGTGATATTTAGAAAATTCTTGACGAATGGTTTCTGCACTTCTTAGAATACCTCTTAACTTAAAATTCTTTGAGCATTTGTCACCAATATCTCCACTCCTCTCTCTCACCTTCCATGAGAAGAATATAAGGTCCATGAGGACGCTTTGTCTTATTCAACACTGAAGCTGAAGTGTACATGGGGTATAGTACTCAGTAAGTATTTGTTCAGTTAAATAATAAATACATGAATATATTTGTGTCTATTTGTGAATTGTATGCATGTACTCAAACTAATGTATATTCATGGAATGAAACTTCATGCAAATTTTAATGCATACTGTAAAAGGGAATACTTTAAAGAAACAGATACAAATAAATACGAATAGTAGTTCTAGTGATTCTTCCCATACTAAAAATATTACTATTTACTCCACTTTGGACTGGGTATAACAAAATTCAAAACTTCAGAGTGAATATGAATCACTAAGAAGCTTTTTAAAGATGCATATTTTCATTCAGTCCTTCTCTCTCTCTCTCCCCAGTCTTTCTCTTCAGATTCTAATTTAATAGCTCTAGTTACATAAGGCTTCAACATTGTATTTTTAACAAGCACTGGAAAATTG
Organism: Oryctolagus cuniculus; assembly: GCF_964237555.1. Classification (NCBI taxonomy): domain Eukaryota; kingdom Metazoa; phylum Chordata; class Mammalia; order Lagomorpha; family Leporidae; genus Oryctolagus; species Oryctolagus cuniculus. The sequence continues at coordinate 112,163,995 of NC_091442.1, read as the reverse complement.
TGGTACAGGTAGACCTCAAACTACACCTTGCAAAACCTGTTGTAGAGAAAATGTTGACTACTGGGGCTTAAGTCTCCACAAGTCCAAGCCTCTGAAGTGAGCCTGTTTTGTCTGCCACAATGATGCAGTTCTTTGGAGCCTGGCTTTCCAAATAGAAACTAACTCTCTCTCTCCCTCTCTTCCCCACTCCCTTCCCCTCCTACCCTCCTCCTCGATGCTTGGTACCTGAAACATCATGCTCAATTACAGCCAACACACAGTGGAGTCTCAAGTCACCTCAGCACTGCCTTGGCCAGGATGGCAACTGGAGCCATCTCAGGACAATGGACAGCTCCCACAAACCTGCCAGGTAAGCAACTCATAAAGCCATCATTCTTAGTTGTCTGCTGCCCCCTGTCTGGGGAGTGCAGAGTAGCACATGTGTCTATAAGATGCTACAGCTGTCCTAGAGCTATTAAATTAAAATTGGGGATGAGGAAATAGCACCTTGAGTATAAAAAGCTGATTGATCAAGGACACACTGGCAAAATAATTCTACAAATATATGTTGTGTTCCTACTATATGCCAGGTATTCTGGAGGAACAATCAGATTAAATATTTGTTAATGCTTTGTAAGTAATTTTAGATCTACAGAAAAGTTATAAAAACACTACAAAATATTTGAACTCCAAAATATTAACTTACTTAACCACAATTTAATTATATAAATTGGCAAACTAGCATTATAAACTATTTGGTTCTATATTTTCCCTTAAATGTCCTTTTCCAATGGTAGAGTCTAGTCCACAACCCTATGATGCATGTATTTGCTGTATTTCTTTAGCCTTCTTGAATTTGTGACAGTTCTTCATTCTTTCTTTTTCTTTAATGACTTTGATTTTTCAAATTATGTTACTTTATTTTTATATGAATGGTATTTGATTAGCAGTTATCATAACAGTATCATATACACTGGGTTGAAGTCCCATTAAATTTCTTTCTATATTTCTAGATACCATAGATACTCTATATTATAAAGACAATGAGTATATACAAAAGGATTTCTTTTGTAATTGCCAGATAAAATTGGATATATTTATGATATGCAAGATGCTTTTTGGAAACATGTTGTCATTGCAGAAGGATTAGATCAACCTCATTAACATATATATTACCTCATCATAATTTTGTGATAAGGACCCTTAAAATCTACTTTCTCAGCAATTTATCATGACTTTGACTTTGATATTTTTAATAGTTACTGTTCAGATACTTTGTAGAATGTCTCTCTACTTAGATTTATCTGACTTTTTGTGATTAGTTTGATATTAGATGTTTTTGGCAAAAAATAAAAACCTCAGAAGGGATATATTCTTCTTCACCTGATATAGAAATGTCTTACTGGTGATAATCACCTTGATCACTCATTTAATTAAAATTGTGTCTGCTGGATTTTATAATTTTAAGGTTAATATTTTTATTTGGAATTTATACATTTCTTAGGACTTGAGACTATATATTATTTCTTCCCAAACTTTCACCCACTGAATTTTTGCATTTGTTGGTAGATCTTGCCTGCAATAATGATCGTGTATTTTCCTCATTCCTTCTTCATTATTAATTGACTTCTGTAAGAAGTAACTATTACATTTCCTACCTTTATTTATTCAATTATTTATTTATAACACTATTAAATCAGGGACAACTATTTTATTCTATAAATAATAACCCAAGACTGTCAACATTTATTTTGCCATTTAAATTGTCCTGGCTCTGGCCACTGGAGTGTTCTTACAGTTAGCTCCTCTGCTCTTTAATGTTTCATCATTTTTAGAGTATGTTTTTGTTTTCTGGCATTACAAGAAAGATATTCAGGCTACCTTTATATTTTTCTTAATGCATCCTGAGAAAAAAATCACTTCTCAAGTATGTTTTGGTTCTTGAAACAAAGATCTGAGTGTTCTGTATGTTCATTGCCACTTGGATGATATTGAAATTTTCTCTCAGTGGCCAGAGCTAGGAAATGCATGCATATACACATAAGTATCTGAATTTATTAGTATATCTCTCTGTGTACATTTTTGGAACATGAGTTCATAATGACACCTCCAATTCCAATCCAAAGCCACTAAATTCATTCCAGTTTTCTCCCTTTTCTTGTTTGTAACTTTTTCTCTTACAGTGAGAAGCCTGACTCTTATAATCTACAATTTATTCTATGTTTGTTCAATGAGTGCGCACATGTAGTAACAGAACTGTAAGCACATCCTATGAGAATAGAGTATCTGTACAGTTCTTTCTGTCTTTAACCTTACAGAATCTTGTTAAAAAAAATAGTACTTTCCAAATGTAGAGAGTGTTTGACATTAATGTATGTAGTATGTTTTTGAGTACATGCATTTTACGCAGTTCCTTCTATGACTTATGTTTCTACTAACCCCATTTCCCAAGTGTAACTGAAATTAAGCCAGTGGAACAGCAGTTACTATACCTAATGACCACAGTAGGTGAGGGAACAATACAAATCTCACCCAAGGCTCCACCCTCCTTCCTACTCTGACTCTCTGGACATAAGTCCACATCTGTTCCATAGACTTTAGGATTAATCAATTGTCAGAGTATTACATAAGCAACAACCAAACCTTCTCTGACTACCATTTTCCAAAGTTTGTGCTTCCATAGACATATAGCCTTCAGACTAGTGTCTATTGTCCTCTGTTATGAAGTATCCTTTTATTGTTATTTTCCCAACCCTTCTCTGCCCCAGACTCCAGGCTCTTCAGAACATGACTTAACTTCTATCTATCTCCATGACCTTAGTGCTCAGAGTGCCGTGGGTTCTCTATAAATATTTCTTGAATGACTGAAAAAACATGAGTGAAGTTGGGGTATGTTTGTCTCAGTTGTGTCCTTAGGGCCCCTTCAGAAGATCACCCAATGCACTTGCTAAAAATTTCAACCCAAGTCCTTACTTGGAAGTCGTAAGATTCTGTGGGTTGGAGCAATGCCAGGAATATGCATTCTTGCAAGAAATCCAAGGATTCTTGTCTGTTTGTTCTAACTCCAGGCATTCCCGTTTACACTGTCCTGACAAGCAGCCCTGGAAAGGGAAAAAGTTTGTGGAGTGGAATCATCAGGATAGGTTTCTTAGAGGATAAGTTATTATTGGACTCTTTTAAGATGAATCTGACCAAGCCAAGACAAGCCCAATGTACCTCAACAACCAAAGTATTGTCAAAAGCTACTTCATGCCTCTATCAACAGTCTGGAAGAATTAAGAACCCTTAGAAAGTTTTCTCAGAAGCCCCAGTCCATTCCTGTGAGTATGGCTACTGTTCATGTGAAAACAGAGATTTGTGTTCTGGGGCCAGATAGTCCACTACATGTCTGCATCATCTTGAGAAGTAATAACAATCGTAAGCACTATAATGGTAATTCTATTATTATTGTTACTTAAAGAACATTTAAAATATTTTATTCCCATGTGCATTTCACATGCCTTGCCTCTGTACACTAACTTTAAACACTGTTACTATCATAATTTTCATATTTCATGAAGATGTTCAGATTCGGAAAGATACATTTATTCCCCCAAAGTTGCAGTTGTTACCACATTCGAGGAGTCAGTGTCATCCAGCTGAACGCAGACCGAACATGTTGTCAAGGGGAGCTAAAGTCCTTACGGAGTTGTTCCCACAAGCAGAAACAAGGCAGAGAGTGAAAGAAGAAATACCATGATGTGATGGATTCATGAATGTCAAGAGTGGCTACTTCCTGCTTCAGCCACCATGGGAAGAGTACACTGGCCCACTCCATTGATGTTGGGCTTGGCTTTGTCCAGGAGGTATTAGCAGACAGGACACGAGCAAAATGTGCTTGTATAGTTAGCCTTACCTGCGTGCATTTATGTCATTGCCTCATAGAGAACATGCTCTAGGTGGACAACCAATCTCTGAAGAACCAGAGACACATGGAATAGAGATGCCCCAAAGAATTTTCAGAATCGAAGCACAGAAAATATTCCTCCAGCCCCCACAGCTTGAAGCAGAACTACTCCAGCAGACCTATCAACATAGGAGCCAGAAATAAATGCTTAACCACAGCACACCACTGAGTTTTAGTGTCATGAGGTACATTGCATTAACTGGCTGATGCCCCTAAGCTTCCCAGCCCTGCCTCCTGCTGGCTAAACCCTACCAGAAGCCAGTAACACAGGATCTTGGGAAATTCTGGCTCTTTAGGATACAGAGATGACAAAGAAAAGAGCAAGGGGTGGATTAGGGTAAGGGGGAAGGGAAGTATGTATGAGAGCTGATCTGTCACACCTTATTACAATGCTAAAGCCTCTGTCATAAAACAGGTTGTTCAATAAATTGGAATTATTATTTTGGAAAAAAAATCCTGGAAGTAGTAAGGCCCTCCTATTGGGCTCCAGATCACTTTCTAGGATAAGGTCCCTGTCTTCTGGTTGGGAAAGAGTACTCCTGAGTGGATCTGCTGAGAAGCAATGCCTAACAATGCCCTTCATGAAGATAATAAAGATGATGATAAAATGGCTAACACTTATGGAATATATGATATGCTGCAGGTATGCTTTTAAGTTTTTTTATGATAATTTTACCACTCCAGCAACTCTATAAGGTTGATAGTGACATTATATATATATTTATATAGAAATATTATATATATATATATATGGAGAGAGAGAGAGAGAGGTAGATGAAGGTACAGATGTAGCCCCAAGCAGAAACAAAGTAGAATGTGAAGGAAGAAACATGAATAAATTTCATGCACATTACTGATTGTGATTAACATGGTGTATGATGTATTGATTAATTGATAAACCAATATATACATATACATATGCTGTTAGGTAAATTGAGGTACAGGAGGATGACTCAGATTACATAGTTGGCAAATGACAGAGACCATATTTAAACCCAGGCAGTCAGGATGGGACATCCACAGCTTTGACCACTACAGTTTGTTTATAAAACACCTGTATTTTACATAGCCTTAATTAAGAGATGCAAGTAGCGGTGTGTGTGCAGGCACAGATGAGGGAATGACTGGTTCCTGCAGCCTAGTCATAAGTCTTATGAATTTACAGTCTTTGCTCACCCTGGGGAAGATGAATGAGAAGGAGGTGGCTGGGCAAAGGCACTGCATCTTGGAGCCAGATTGATGAAGTTGAAGCCGTAAATCTCCCTCCAAGAACAAACCATCTTCCTAGGATATTGCAGCTGATAATAAGGGGAGCAGAACACTCCCTGCGTGCTGTTAGCATGACAGAATGGGGCCTTCTCTGCAAGCGCAGGAAGCTCAGGGACAGAGACATCTACGTGTGACTAGAGTACCCCTGTGTTCTCAGGTGAGAAAGGAAGGGGACCAGACCAGACAATGCTGCCGAAGATACTGGAAATAATGGGCTTTGGAATCAGGGAAGCTTACTATAAAATTTGGGCTCTTCTTAACAGCTATGTGATCCTAGGAAGTCATTTAATATCTCTTGAGTGATCCTTTGACATAAAGAATTTGTCACATGAAAATTGATTGATAATTATCTTTCTATAGAGAAGTTGTCAGAAAGATTCAGTAAGATGATGTTTATTAAAACACTCAGTGCCTTGCATCTGGAAACGTCCCTAACTGATGGTAATGAGATCAATACTGGTAATAAGTGGTTCACCTCTAATCAGAGTCCAAATACCATGGCAGCACATTCTGCGGGAAATCCAATTAAAAGGAAGGACTTCCCACAGTGTTACAGGTAGTATAGCCAAGGAATCATATGCAGGTCCTTGGCATAAGTTACTTGTGTCCTAAGTCCTACTCAACCACTCACCTGCTGTATGTCCTGCGGAAAACCAGTTAATGTTTTGAAGTGCCTTATGTGTTTCCAACAGTGCCTCTATGACTGGGTGTTAGGAAATCTCACTTCCCACACTCAACATAGTCCTTAGCCCTAAATCAACACCATGCACATTATTTGTGATTAACATGTATTGATCAAAGGTGAACCAAGATTACTTAAAACCTCGTTCTCTAGTTACTATTGTGGATTAAATGACCTTGGTAATAGCTCAGTTTTCTTGTGTCTCAGCTTGCCCACCTGTGAACCTGTGAAAACAATGTAGTGTTCCTCATGAAGGTTTCTGTGAGGATTAACTGAGTTGGTACATACAAAACCACTCAGAACAATGCATGACTTAAGCAGGGATTCATGGTGTTTTTCTAACTTCTAAAGAGGGGGAAAGGGCATTTCAGCAGGTTACAAAGCCACTGGGCATAAACACAAAGTTCATTCATTCAGGGACATGAAGCAGAAATGACCCAATGAAACATCAATGAAACGATTAGGAGAAGGGGGATAAAAACAGGCAGGGGTATTGACTGAACTGGAAATGAAGTTAGAGGTGACTTCCAAGCTCCACTGAAAAGGAAGATCCTGTAAATAATTATATCTATAATCCAGAGGAGGTCCATGCAGATGTTTTTATTATATAAATTATAAATATTAATTTATATAATTAAAGATTGTATATATTTACCTATGAACATACCTGTACTTTATTTATTTATATTTATTTGACAGATAATAATTGTGTATATTTACAGAGAGCAAAGTGATGTGGTGATCTATGTCTATTGTAGGAATCGTCAACCAAGCTAGGTAAAATATCCATCACCTCACCAACTAACCGACTTACTGAGATTGTTAAAATCTATTTTAGGCAATTGTGAAATATTATGAAACTGTTAGAATTTATAAACAAATTCAGTTGTGGGGTACCAAATCAACATATAAAAATCAATAACTTTTTATATACCAACAATGAACTATCTGAAGAAAAAATAAGGCAATCACATTTACAATAGCATCAAAATAATACCTAGAAGTAAATTTAAACAAGGAAGTGAAAGATCTACACACTCAAACCAGTAAAACATAGGATCTCATGTTTTCTCTGATGTGGTAATTAATATAGGATACAAAAATTGTACAAGAGGGAAGCTGACTTGTTAGTGTTTGATTATTATTTTTAGCCCTTGTCTATACCTCTGTGGAACAATGGTCTTTCTACTTTTTACCATCTGTTTTTGCATTTTTTAAGAATTTTATTTAAAGTACACAAACTTCATGTATTTCTTATTTGTGCTTAGTGGTGCATTAAGCCTATGATTATAAAGTAAATTGAAATTATTTATTGGAAAATTAAAGGAAAAAGGGTCACAGAAGTATGTATTATGAAAAACCTATGTATATATTTTTAATTTTTTTACGCCAAAATACACTTTTTTATAATTAAAACACAGTAAAGCACAATGAAAGAAATTCCAGAAGACACAATAGAAAGATATCCATGTTCAAGGATTAGAATTAATATTATTAGGGGCCGGTGCCATGGCGCACTAGATTAATCCTCTGCCTGTGGCACCAGCATCTCATATTGGTGCCGGGTTCCAGACCTGGTTGCTCCTCTTCCTGTCCAGCTCTCTGCTGTGGCCCAGGAGTGCAGTGGAGGATGGCCCAAGTGCTTGGTTCCCTGCACCCATGTGGGAGACCAGGAGGAAGCACATGGCTCCTGGCTTTGGATTGGCGCAGCGCCAGCCATAGCAGTTATTTGGGGATGAGCAAAAGGAAGGAAGACCTTTCTCTCTCTCTCTCTCTCTCTCTCTCTCTCTCTCTCTCTCCAACTCTGTAAATAAATAAAAAATCTCAAAAAAATAAAAATAATTAATATTATTAAAGTGTCAATAGTACTCACAGAAATCTACATATTAGATGCAATCCCTAAAGACGTGCCAATGTCATTTCTTCACAGAAACTGGAGAAAAAGTCTAAAAAAGCAAAAAAGCAAAAAAGACCTTGAATAACCAAAGCTTTCTTTAGCAAAAAGAATAAATCTGGAAGCATCCCACTCCTTGATTTCAAAATATATGATAAAGCTAATGTCATCAAAGCAATGTGGCAGTGGGGTAAAAACAGAAACATCAACCAATGGAGCAGTATAAAAAGTTTAGAAATCAAACATACATATGTTGTTGTTGTTGTTGTTGTTGTTGTTTTTGACAGGCAGAGTGGACAGTGAGAGAGAGGGACAGACAAAAAGGTCTTCCTTTGCTGTTGGTTCACCCTCCAATGGCCGCCGCAGCTGGCGCACTGCGGCCGGTGCACCGTGCTGATCCGATGGCAGGAGCCAGGTACTTACCCTGGTCTCCCATGGGGTGCAGGGCCCAAGGACTTGGGCCATCCTCCACTGTACTCCCTGGCCACAGCAGAGAGCTGGCCTGGAAGAGGGGCAACCGGGACAGAATCCGGCGCCCCGACCGGGACTAGAACCCGGTGTGCTGGCGCCGCAAGGTGGAGGATTAGCCTAGTGAGCCGCAGCGCCGGCCCATATATTGTTAATATACAAAATATGAAAATGTGGTGGAAAGTAAGGCCCTTTCTATACAAAACAACTTGGACTATCTAAGTTGGCCTGCAGGTATGGGAAGCAGTATTGTATATAACAGAGGCTCACTCGGGTTTTTTGGAATGAATGGGCAGATGAGTGCAATATTGGCAGTATATACACAAAAGTATGCACTGATAATGTAGGTGATCAAAAGACCTGGGAAACACTGATCTGTGATGGAATGAGAAGGTGAAAAGGTCATGCCAAGATGGCCACTGAGGTGAGAAGGTCATGCCAAGATGGCCGCTGACAACAGAAACTGCCTGGCAACAGGCCATGATTGGATGGCTTCAGAAACCACATGACAACAGCGCCTCACTGACAACAGGCTGTGATTGGATGGTTTCAGAAACTGCCCAGCAACAGGCTGTGATTGGTTAGGGCATAGACCGCCCCTTGACTGGATTGGCTGCCTTGGCTATATAAGCAGCTGTAGCAACTGAAATAAACCAGTCTACGGGCTGCTCGCCTCTGGCCCGCTTTCACCCGACTCCTGGGGTCTGTGTGGTGACTCCGCGCCTGTTGCCCCCACCACGCTCCTCCTCTCAGAATGAATCCTCTCAGAAGAAATCAACCTCAACACTGATCTACAGAATTCTTTTCCAATTTCTAATTCAGAAATCCAAACAATTCCTGTCTCGATCTCAGTTCTCTTTCCTTACTTGTCTTCTTGTTGCTCCATTCTCCTTCTACCTAATTTTGATTCTTTCTTGTTCCCCTCACATAAGTTTCCTTGCTCCTCTCTTCTTTCTGCTTAGAGGTTCTTATTTTTGTCTGTTAAACCCCAATTCATCCTTTCAACACAGACTTAAATCCCCCATCCACTGTGAAGTCTTGGTTGACTCGCCAGCTCCTTGTTTTCACATGATCTTGCACGGACATTTAATATAGCTCAGATCACCGTGTGTTCTAATAATCTATGATTTAATCTGTCTCCCTCTCTTCCACCTGAACTATGATAGTACATTGGTTGTCCCAAGGTCAATGCTTTATTTCTATTGGTGAAAAAATGAACAAAATAATGAATGAATGTGGGATGCATGATATGCTCAGTTTCTAGAAAGTGTTGTGTCTTCATGAAAACTCTCCATGACCTACAATTCGTCAGAGACTTCCCTCTCATCTGACCATCCCTGGAACATGGCCACATCGCTGTCTGTCTCACTCTTCATCTTTCATCCTTGTGTATCTTGTCTCCCTCTTACATTCTTATGCCTTTCTCACCACTCCCAACCCGGCTCCCACTATATTTGATACCTGGTATTTCCCGAATGCCTCTTCTGCATCTGAGTCTCTGATGCCTATAATATCAAAAGTCTTCTAAACCATCTGTGTGGCTGTCTCCTATTTACTACTAAGAATCCATGTCTGGCATCAATACCTCCATCAACCCTTCCTGTACAACCAAACAAATCCCCTTTGAAAGAACCATTGAGGATCCAGGTCAAGCTAAGTTAGGCTTCCAAAACCACAGGAGACCACCCTGATCCCCCAAACCCATACTGGATATTAATTTCCACTTGATGCATTTTAAGTGTGCCTGGAAATCTTCCCAGCGCTCTGGCTCAGCTTCCAGGCTGCATGCTGTGACACAGGGAGTTCTGTGTCAAACTTGCAATTAACTAACTACTGTACTTAAGCTAATCTCTGCCTAATGAATGGCTGCACTAGCCATCAGTGCTGATAAAGCAGGACTGTTCCTGCTCTAAGAGCTCAGCTTCCTCCAGATTGAACCACCTAAGGAGAAGGATGTGGCACCCAGCCAGCCTCCATCTGAGCCCAGGGAATTTTTAGTTCAATCACAGGGAATTGAGCACAAAGATGAATTTGCACCAGCAGGCCTTCTAAGGACCCCTGGGAAGAGCTGTCCTGGGGTCGCTGATCCAGTCACCTAACATAGAGATGCCTTCAGGAGCCTGCAGTATTCAAGAAACTATTTACCAGCAAATTGGTCTTGGATTAGCAAAGACATTTTCAACCTTTCCCACTCATTTCCTTTAGGGATCAGGTAAGACAAGCATAGAGTTCCAAAAGTGACACAAAACGAACTTCTTCCATTAATAAAACATTATTTGAAGATCACAGAGGATTTAGAAAATAGAGCTAAAAAAAAAAAAAAGAAGTACTACTCTACAGGTAATGTCTTATATAATTTGAATACATATCCCTCTAGCCTCTTTCTGTAGTTATTTTCAATCTCAATGCTTACATGGTTGTAATTGTTCTGTGTATACAATTTTGAATGATTTTTCTTTAACCTTTCCTAAGCCTTTCTCTTTCATCTGCTATGGATATCAACGTGCATCTTAAATATAACAAAGTAATAGCTCATGTTGAACACTGACTAGAGTCCATAATAAATACTACTATGTATTTTTTTCAAATTTGAATCTGTACATTAATATTGTGAGGTAGATATGGATACTATTATACTCCTTTACCCAATAAAGAAACGGAGTAAGACAAGTGGAATAACCTACCCATGCCCACAGAATGTTGGAAGAGTAAAAGTACTGCTTGTGTTCAGATTTTCCAGATACCAGTACCTGTTCTCTTAACTACTAAGAATACTGCAACCTAAAAGCACTTTACAGTGTTCCCCACATTAAAGGCTTTGTACATATTTATGCACATGTGAGAGAAAATCACAAGTATCTACTCAGATTTTGAGGACTGGCTTGTTCTTCCTGGTAAGTGATTTCCAGTTAAGCCTCTATGTGATAGATAAGGAAGAATCAAAATAAAACACAAGAAGGTGGGCATTTGACACCGTGGTTAAGATATCACTCAGAATGCCCACATACCATTGCTGGTGTGCCTGGGTTCAAGTCCAATCTGATTTCCTGCTAATGTACATCCCGGGAGGCAGAAGGTTCAAGTACTGGAGTCCCTGTTGTGGGGAGCAACTTGGACTAGACTAAGTTACTGGAATTAAGACTTATTCTATGCATCTGCTCTCCCACAATATGGCGCTGGGAGAGGAGGCAACAGCTTCTACACAGCTGCCTCTCACCAACTTGACAAGCTGCAGGAGCTGCTCCTGATTGGAGGAGAGCAGCGTACTTGGCGTGTGGGTAGCAGAGTTGGGATTGGCGGAGGAGGACTATAAAGGAGGAGAGAGACAACATGCACCAGGAACATCTAAGAGGAACACCTGAGGAACACCTGTGCAGCCCCCGAGAGAGCCGGCCGGCGGTGTGCCGCTCCCCCGCGGAAGTGGGGAATGTGGCAAGGGGAACCGCCCTTCCACGGAGGTGGAAGGGTCGGTAGCCAACCCGGGAAGAACCAGCAGCAAACCCGGGAAGGGCCGAGCAGACAAAAGAACAGCGCAGGGTCCTGTGTCGTTCCTCCACGAAGACCTGTCACCTACCTGGGAAACCCAGATTGAATTCTAGGCTCCTGGTTTCAGTCTGGCCCAGTCTTGGCTGTTGGAGGCATTTGCGGAGGGAACCAATGTGTATGGTCAGTCTCTTTGCCCTCCTCCCTTTCAAATGAAATGAATAAATAGAATGGAAACTATATATGGGTGTCTTTACCATCGATGTGTATCCCATCTCCAAGTACACGGTTTATCAATTACTTTGATGATCACTTTCCTTTATCAATTACTTTGATGATATAATATTTCTGACTATTGGTGTAGCACAGGCTTGGGAGCACACAGACTGGATTTGAATATTAACTGCCACTTGCTGTTATCATCCTAAATATGTCTCTGAGACCCTTGGTTTTCCTACTAAACAAAATATTATTTCTACAAAACAGGAAAAATAATACTTTATCCTGCAAGATTACTTCTTTACATCTTAAAGCAAAATAAACACATCAATTGATGTAAAGTATTTCTTATTGTCCTTGACAATTACCAGTTCTTTAAGCAGTAGATGCTTTTAAATTTACATCTAAAGACATTTAGCATTTTAGCCTTCCTGACAAAATCCATGGTTCATTGAAGCTTATTGTTTTTATTTGTTTTTAATAAGTACCTATTCTGAGTCAGGCTTTTAGCTAAGTTGACAGATGTGAAGATTATGATTTTTTACTTATTCCTACAGTTCCCTCTGTGTCTTCTGAGGAGCCCAGATACACTGGCCTAAAGAGGCTGGGATAGAAAATCAATTCCCAGCTACCACTGGATGACTTACACAGGCTGTGAGGACAGGGCACACCACAGCCCAGTGTCCCTCCCATGCAGTGGTACTGCTGCATCACTCACGGGTGGCGTGAGGGTTCCCATTCCAGCCACGACTGAAGCCAGAGGTTTACCCAAGAAGGTGCACCCAGTGTCACCCCCTTTCTTCATGGCCCACCTTGTCTTCCTGAGTTCCTTCTTTGTCGCACAAAAGCTCACAGAAAACCTCCCTCGACCTACTTCCAACATGGAGCTCAGCAGAAGAACCTAAGAGCTGGTCTGTGGATGTGATTTATCCCATTAACATACGAATAGCTCCCTTATTTCAATATCAATGTCATGGGATGGGACTCCACTACCAGGAAATGGCTTTATGGTAGCTACACTTTCTGTTTCACTTGGGAAAATTCCATACACAGGCACAGCAGATCTCACTTTTTTCATCAGAATAATGTAGACCTATGGCAGTTTCTCTTCTCAGCTCCTCATATCCCCATCTGCTTATATACTTTTTTCTACGTGTATCCATACCTCACATTCTCTTCCCATTAACTGATGTCAATATTTTTGTCCTTATCTGATATAAAACGTTTCTCTTGTGATCAATACTGCCTATTCAGTAGGGTTCACCTCATAAGAGGGTGGATAGGCATAAAATCAAATACAGAATATTTCACTAGATAAAGCAATGTGACATCTTCACAGTCCATACAAGTGAGGGGTGACATTGTGGCAAGTTGTCAGTTTTGCTTGGAGTGATCAGGACAGGTTCAGGGAAGGTGGAATTTGAATTTTGTCTTTAAGATTTCGTCTGAGAGTACCAAATATCATCAAGTTCCTCCAAAAGGAAGGTGAGCCCAGCATTGTGGCATAGCAGGTGAAGCTGCTGCCTGTGACACCAGCATCCCATATGGGTGCTGGGTTCAAGTCTTGGCTGCTCTATGTATAATCCATCTGCCTGCCAATGGCCTGGGAAAACAGCAGAAGATGGCCCGAGTACTTGGGATCCTGCCACCACGTGGGAGACCCAGATGAAGCTTCTGGCTCCTAGTTTTAGCCTGGCTAAGCCCTGGCCATAGTGGCCAGTAGGATAGTGAACCAGCAGAGGGAAGATACCTTTCTCTCTGTGTCTGTGTCTCCCTCTCTAACTCTGCATTTCAAATAAATAAACAAATCTTTAAAAAAGAAAAGAAGGTGGAAGAGAGAGACAATTGAAAGGTTAACTTGAAGTCATAGCATGTACAAAGACATGGAGCTCTGGAAAATCACAACTTGTCAAGTAAATATTAGACTCTTCAGTGTGGCTGAAACATAAGAGTGTGGGGTTGACTGAAATGAGAACAGAAAAACAGGTTTGAATCAAGAACAAGAAAAGCTATGGGACTCTAGGGCTTCCAAGAGACATTAGATTAAATGGAAAATTTTGCAGCAGGATATAATGTTATATGCGATATTTAATAGTAAAATGGAAATTACAGTCCTATATTGTTATACAACTCACTATCAAAAGGGCTCTAAGGAGTTGGAGCATGAGGCCAGGTTAAAGGCTGAAGTTGCACCTCCACTTCACTCCCTCACATCCATAGTCTCTTACCCAGACCTTGCATACAAAAAGGACCCTCTCGCATCTTCAGGGAAGAATATTCAGGAGCCATGGAGATCTGAGGGGAGAAGTACAAAAGGACAACCATGCAGGGGGCCGCCCTCTGGAGAAACAGTACTGTACCTACTCACAAATAACCAATCAGAACACCTTAATCAGATATTTTATTGACATTAACCCCAGTGTAGAAGAAGCAGATGGGCACAGGCAACCTGGATGGGAAAGAGGAGCCAAGGTGCACCTGATCCCCATTTACACAATGACAGGCAGTGTATCACCTCATTTAATAGAGGAACTGAATGAGGGAGGGAGGGTGAGAATGCTCCCACCCACTCATTCACTCCCGAAAACTGAGCTGGGTAGAGGTTAAAGCCGGGAGCCAGGAATGCAGGGTTGCAGAAACTGTTACCTGAACCACCACGTCTGCATCCTAGGGTCTGCACTAGCAGGGATCTGGAGTGGAGTCAAGAGTTAGAGCCGCGACTCAAACACGGGTACTTTGAGGGGGAACTTGGGTGTATTAACCACCAGGATGATGCCTGCTCCAAGTCAAGTAAGTTCAAGTTAGAGAGGGTACACAGCTTATCCCAGGCTGCACATCTTGTAATCAATAGAAATAAAATCTAAACCTTTAACTACATTTTAGAGTTACTGCTGGTGATGGGACAAAGAAGTGGCTGGAGTTGGAAGCATACCAGGGGATTCCAATTCAATCCCATCGAGGTGGCATGTACCAATGCCATCTCACTGTTCCAGGTGATCAGTTTCAGTTCACAGTTGGTCATGGTGGAGGGACTGGGAGTCAAAGAGAGCACATAGACAAGTCTAGTACCTGCTAACGCTAACCGATGGAGTAAATAAAGGGGAGAGTGATCCAACATGGGAAGTGAGATACTCAGCAGACTCATAGAATGGCAGATGTCCTAAATAGCACTCTGGCCTCAGAATCAGCCCTAAAGGCATTCGGAGCTGGCTGAAAAGCTCATGAGAGTATTTCAGGCATGGAAAGCCAAGACACTCTGGCAAAAGATCTCTGCGAGTGAGATCCCAGTGGAAAGAACAGGTCATCAAAGAAGGAGGTACCTTTCTCTGAAGGGAGGAGAGAACCTCCACTTTGACTATGACCTTGTCTAAACAAGATAAGAGTCGGAGAACTCAGAGGGCTTCCATAGCCTTGGAAACTCATGACTGGAGCATAGGGAGATTACTGATGCCATAGACAGGAGTGTCAATTGGTAAAGTCAACAACAGGAGTCACTGTGCACTTACTCCTCATGTAGGATCTCTATCCTTAATGTGCTGTACATTGAGATTTAATGCTATAACGAGTACTCAAACAATATATTTCACTTTGTGTTTCTATGGGGGTGCAAACTGTTGAAATCCTTACTTAATGCATACTAAACTGATCCTCTGTAAAAAAAAAAAAAAAGAAATTATCAATTCCCAACTTGACTCTCACTGGGATTAAACATGACAATAGGTCTGCTCTGATTTCATCATCATTTAAAAAAATCATCTATTATTTTTCACTTTATGTTTCTGTGTGGGAGCAAACTGTTGAAATCCATACTTGATGTATACTAAGCTGATCTTCTGTATATTAAGATAATCGAAAATGAATCTTGATGTGAATGGAAGGGGAGAGGGAGTGGGAAAGGGGAGGGTTGTGGGTGGGAGGGACGGTATGGGGGGGAAGCCATTGTAATCCATAAGTCGTACTTTGGAAATTTATATGCATTAAATAAAAGTTTAAAAAATAAATAAATAAATAAATAAATAAAAATAAAAAAAACACATGATATGTTAAGTGAAAACAAGAAAAAGTAAAAAAAAAAAAAAGAAGTGGCTGGAGGAGGTAGAAGGGGAAGCAGCGTATTATTGCACTGGTAAGAAGAATCTGCACTGGGAGTGAGGGCAGAGAGGAGACATATTGGAAGGATACTCTGGAGACAGAAGCAGCAGGATTTATTAACTGAAAGTGAAAGGTTAGGAACAGTTCAGAGTGTAGCCAACCAGGGCAGATCACAGGGCCAGGACGACAGCTCTGAGCTCTCCTCCTGACCTTCAGCTGTCCTCCCAGCTACAACCGCAGTTCATCTCATCCTGAAGTTTTGGAAGCTTTCCCCAACAGCAGGACACCTGCTGCCTGCTCAGCCTCGTCCATCACCCCGCCAACCCCGAGATGATCTAGCTGCTTCCTCCCAAGCTTTCTGTCACCGTAGGTTGTTCAGCCAACTCTCCCTCGGCCTTCAGATGGCAGCTCTTGCTCTGCCAGGCCTTGTGCAGGCAGCTCCAGGGCAGCATAGCACCCATTCCCCCACTCCTCCTGCTGCACTCTTTGTAGTGGCGATGGTGAACTGATACCTACTTCATATTTGTATCTCCACGGCTCAGTACGGTATTGGGCGTGTAGACAGCAAATGAATCAATGAACCTTGTGCTGGAGCTTTGTGAGCTAAATTTTATTTATGTTTTTATTGGTTAAGGATTTTTTAAATTTATTTTCATTTATTTGAAAGGCAAAGAGACATCGATAAAGAGATCTCTCAATCACTGGCACACTTGTCAAATGCCTCTAACAGCTAAGACTGGGCGGGGCTGAAGTCAAAAGCCTGGAACTCAATCTGGATCCCCCACAGAGGTGACAGGAATTCATCTATTTAAGCCCTCACCTGCTGTCTCCAGGTTCTGCATTAGCAAGAATGCTGGGATCAGAAGTAAAGCTGGGGGAGCCGGGGTGGGGGGTGGCGCACCGGGGCTGTGGCATAGTGGGTAAAGCCACCACCTGCAGTGCAGGCATCCCATATGGGCAACCAGTTCGAGTACTGGCTGCTCCACTTCTTTTTTTTTTTTTTAATTAATTTATTTATTTGAAAGTCAGAGTTAGACAGAGAGAGGAGAGGCAGAGAGAGAGGTTTTCCATCCCATGGTTTACTCCCCAGTTGGCCACAACGACCGGAACTGCATGGATCTGAAGCCAGGAGCTTTTTCCAGGTCTCCCACTCTGGTGCAGGGACCCAAGGACTTGGGCCATCTTCTGCTGCTTTCCCAGGCCACAGCAGAGAGCTGGATTGGAAGTGGAGCAACCGGGTCTCGAACCAGTGCCCATACGGGATGCCGGTGCTTCAGGCCAGGGTGTTAACCTGCTGAGCCACCTGCTGCACCACAGTGCCAGCCCCAAGGCTGCTCCTTCTAATCCAACTCTCTGCTAATGTGTCTGGGAAAGCAGTGGAAGATGGACCAAGTGCCTGGGCCCCTGCAGTCACATGGGAGACCCGGAGAAAGTTTTTCTGCTCTGAATTGGCCCAGCTTTGGCCATTGCAGCCATTTGGGGAGTGAACCAGTGGATGGAAGATCTCTGTCTCTCCTTCTCTCTGTCTCCCTCTTGCCTCTCTCTCACTCTGTAACTCTGCATTTCAAATAAAATAAATAAATCTTCAAAAATAAAACATAAGTAGAGCCAGAACTCAAATCCAGTCACTTCAAAATGGGATATGGGTATCCTAAGAGGTATTTTAACCACTGTGACACCCACTATGAGCTTAATTTTTCTCTTATATGGAGAGAATATGGAAAGCCCTATCTCCATGGATGGTTTTGAGGATAAAATGTGATGGTAAATATAAAAGTATTTTTCAGTTTGCGCTGTGCTGTGTACATGGGAGGAAATGCTGTTGTCCTATCACCATGGTTACTTCTAGGAACATTTGGGATTTCTTCCCTTTAGGAAGAGTGAGATTCTGGCTGTGAGGGATAGAAGGAGAAATTCTACTCTAGGAAACCTGGACAAATCCAAGGTGTGGACTAGAATTCATGAAGACTATGGGATCCAGGCAGGGGAAAACAGGAAGGCCAAGGTACAACTCAAATGTTAAATTCCAGATTCCAGAGGCCGGGGCTGTGCTAGCATCCTATATGGGCTCTGGTTTCAGTCCCGGCTGCTCCACTTCTGATCTGTTAATGTGCCTGGGGAAGCAATGGAAGATGGCCCAAGTCCTCAGGCCCCTGCACCCACTTAGGAAACCTGGATAAAGGTCTTGGCTCCTGGCTTCAGCCTGGCCCGGCCCTAGTCATTGCAGCCAATTGGAGAGTGAAGCACTGGATAGAAGACTTTCTCTCTCTCTCTCTCTCTCTCTCCTTCTGCTTTTCCCTCTCCTTAACTCTTTCAAATAAAATTAATACATAAATAAATCTTCTTAAAAAGTTCCAGATTCTAATCCACAATCCAAATTCCTCTTGAGAAAGAAACCTCAGAACTTCCCCCAAATCCAGACAGTAGCAGCTACCGGCATATCAGCTACCACAATGAGACACGGCCTACAGTATGGAGTATAGGACGCAGTGTATCACCCTTCATCGCAGCACATCAGGCTGTACTCAGATTACTTCAGGAGGCACGAAGAGGCAAGAGGAATGGAAAGAGAGGTGAACAGGTAAGACAGCTGGTGAGTGGCAGAGCGATGGGCATCTCTAGTGCACAGGGAAGTCATCAATAGGTCTGCAGATAAAGGGTGTGTTTTGGCATGTGGTCGATACCAAAGCTGTACCGAAGCTCCGGATGTCAGCGGACTGTCTAAAAGTGGTGGCCCCTGCTTGGTATAATACTGGAGTAGGGGTCATAATTTATTTAAACAGGCAAACCAAAGATTCTGAAGGACAGCACCAACTTCATTTTAAAAAATGATTTAACTTCAGGATCCGCTTTCCAAAAGAATTTCTCTCTAGAAACCTTCGCAGAAATGGCCATAACTTGAGTTGAATACTTCTTGGACAGTAAACAAAGAAACAAATTGCCTCTAAAGCTGACCCTGGCTCTGCAAGGTCCCTGGGAAATGGAACTCCACGGCCAGCAACAGCATGGGTGAAATATGAATGGACTGCCCCACCTGAAAGGATACTGTGATCAGTAGGTTCTTTGGTGTCCAGGAAGGACCAGAAATAAACATCACCAACCTTGCGCCTGAGATCTGCGTAGAGCCCTTGACACAGGAGCCATCCCACCTTGAACCAACCAGAAAAGGCACAGCTATGACAAAGGCAAACTAGAGGAAGGGATCAATGTTGAGTCTGGGCCAAGTCAGCTGGTGGACCAGGATGAGAGCTATTCAGTTTCAAGGTCATCTGTTTGAACTAAGAAAAGTTACATTTAATTCATTTGGCAAAATGTATACCTCAGTGGCTTGGGTTGGTCTTCACAGATTCTTGCTGTCAAAAAAGAATTATTTTTTCAGCATTACTTATAACACTACGAAGCCTTTATATATTCATATATGTAGTGACATTTTATTAAACAGAAATTGAAGTAATTGGGTACAAGTGAGAGAAACTCTACTTAAGCTTAAGGTAAAAGAAATTTAGCCGGCCGGCTCCACAGTTCACTTGGCTAATCCTCTGCCTGTGGCGCTGGCACCCTGGGTTCTAGTCCCAGTTGGGGTGCCAGTTACTAGTCCCGGTTGCTCCTCTTCCAGTCCAGCTCTCTGCTGTGGCCCAGGAGGGCAGTGGAGGATGGCCCAAGTGCTTGGGCCCTGCACCCCATGGGAGACCAGGAGAAGCACCTGGCTCCTGGCTTCGGATTGGCGCAGCACCGGCCGTAGCAGCCATTAGGGGAGTGAACCAACAGAAGGAAGACCTTTCTCTCTGTCTCTCTCTCTCACTGTCTATAACTCTACCTGTCAAATAAAAAAAAAAGAGATTTAGTGACTCATTCACTCCATCATTTAGAAGAAATGCGAAAGTTAGGGAAGATAAGATTCTGGGTTTCGATCCAATAGTCAAGCTTCTATCACTCTCTCTGGTCTTTAGCTAGAATCTTTCCATGCACATGAAGGAAAGATGGCAGGAACCCCATCCTACAGCAACTCCAGACTCATAGTTCATTTCCAGTGGAAATATGTCTTTCCAAAAATTGCAACAGAATTCCCCATGGAGGATTTTAATTCTTTTTTGACAGTAAGAATCTGTGAAGACCAACCCAAGCCACTGAGCTTCACACTTTGCCAAATGCATTGGCCCAGCTTAGAACATATGTCTATGTCCCCAAACAAGTCACTTTGGCAAGAAAAAGAGGGATGCAGAGAAAGAAGATATTGTGGGTGCTGCTGTGCAGAGAGAAGGAACAGAATTTGCTGCTTTTCTGTGTAGTGAGGACCAGATTAGGTAACTACTTGGAAACTGGGTGGAAAAGTGAAAGTCTTTCAAAAATACAGAAATATCTACTATTTAACTTAGGGGAAGCAATGTTGGCATTCTTTCACCTGTGTCCACAAATAGCTGAGAGATGAATATAGGATCCTTTCTGGAATTTCCTTCCCACGGTGAATACTAGCAAGAGACAGTCTCTGGGATTATGAGACCTGAGTTCAATTCAGGACTCCCTTCTATTACCAGATACATGATATAGGATATGAGCTATTAACTCACAGGACTATTGGCAGGTTTAAGAGAAATGCAGTATATAGAAGTCCTTTGAATCCCAGAAAGCTGTATGCAAGCATAAGAGAAAACAGTAAGAATTATGAAGTCAGGTTACGCAGCAAGCAGAAATGGGCAAAATGCTAGGAGCTCAGACTTTCCCCAGGCTGCAGGGCAGCTTCAAGGCCCATGTAGAAAGGTCAGCAAGGCAGAACTCTCTGGAAAAGTCAACCACAGAAGCAGGGCATTGATGTCATTGATGTCA
Source organism: Oryctolagus cuniculus (assembly GCF_964237555.1). Lineage (NCBI taxonomy): Eukaryota > Metazoa > Chordata > Mammalia > Lagomorpha > Leporidae > Oryctolagus > Oryctolagus cuniculus. Next base: position 112,143,139 of record NC_091442.1, on the reverse strand, counting down.
AGAGCTTTTTGTGGATATTTGAAGCAGAGAGAAGACTAGGTTCAGCTTCCTTAGCACAACTAGCTTGTCTGCATCATTCTGTATCACTCTTGTCTTATAGCCTCCGTTTCACTCAACCTGAGAAGAACAAAAGAACTCCAAATCAAATGTTTATTGTTAGTATGAGGGTATTTCAAAAAAATTAATGGAAAAATGGAATCAAAAGGTAAATTTATTTTGGTGCAAGAAAAATAAAATCCATGTATATGATGAGTCTTCAAGATGTTCATGAAAAATGTATAATAGGGGCCGGTGCTGTGGCACAGTAGGCTAAGCTTCTGCTTGCAGTGCCAGCATCTCATATGTGCACTGATTCTAGTCCTGGCTGCCCCTCTTCCAGCCCAGCTCTCTGCTATGGCCTGGGAAAGCAGTAGAAGATGGCCCAAGTCCCTGGGCCCCTGCACCCATGTGGGAGTCCAGGAATAAGCACCTGCCTCCTGGCTTTGAATCAATGCAGCTCCAGCCATTGCGACCATTTGGGGAGTGAACCAATGGAAGGAAGACCTTTCTCTCTGTCTCTCCCTCGCACTCTATAGCTCTACCTCTCAAATAAATAAATTAAATAGTTTTAAAAAAAGGAAAATATATAATATGAAGAAAAACTGTACTTTTCATCTTTTGCACCAAAATAAATTTATCTTTTGATGCAATTTCCACAAACTTTTTAAAAAAGTGCCCTTGTATCTTATTACCCAAGAGTTAAAGAATACTGGACAATCCTAGTCTACCAAGATGTGTCTCTGACAACTGGAAAGGACACACAGAGAGAAATTGGAAAGAGTGGGCTCCAATGATTTGGCCAAAATGCATGGGTTTAGACACTAGATCTTGGACTTAGTGTATCTGGTAGCCTGTGATCTGAGGGTACAGGCTGCACTTGGCCATCCTTCATTATTCTCTGATTCAATTTAGAAAATTTGCTTGTATTCTCTGCACACCATGTTACTCAGTGCTGTTCCATTAAGATGTGCTGAATCCCTACTGTGTGCTAGGCCCTGTGCTAGTGTCTAGGGATGTGACAACATACAACACATTGTGCTTGTCGTATCAAGGAGCCCAGCAGGTAAGAGCAGTGCAGCATCACAGTTGCTATGACAGGGGGAAACAAAGGCTAGTTGGACGTCAAATCCAGTGCCAGGAGGCATTCTCGGAACACCTTCCCAAGGGGGCGCTTACTAAGCAACGTTAGCATCATCCAGGAAAAAACATATGGAAAGGCCACTTTGAGGTATGGAAATAAGAAAAGTGGCATAATATGTGTAGAAATAATAACAGGATTTGTTTTTTGCACGCAGTCTCATAGTCTTGTGGGTATTTCAGAAACACCTTGTCTTGCCTCCAGAGATGATCTATTACATAGAAAACAGAAAGCTACAGCAATAATTCAGGTGAAAGATAATGAGGGTTTGAATACAGGCAGATCACTAGTTCAGATTAGAGAAGAGAATTAATGAAAATATATTTGTAAGGTACAGGTGGCCAGATAGGCAACTGAATTCAGCGCATGGCTGAGAGATGACAATCTGATTCCTGGGATTGCCTTGCCACTAAACGAGATAGTTGAAACAGGAAAAGCAGGTTCAATGGGAAAGGTGGTTAGGTGGGTTTAAGCCATGTTTGAAATTGTGGTGTTCATGAAATAGCACAATGGAAATGTCAGGTATACAGCTGCATCCACAAATCTGCAGATCATTGAAGATGTAGAAGTGATCTTTATCAGACTAGAACCACAGAAGCATGTGTAACTGCTCAAGGATAAGTCACAGGCAGTTAAAAAGAGTTAGCAGGGCATGCCAAGAATCTAAGATTTAGGGAATGAGTGAGATCCACCTCTTTGATTCAAACATACTGTTCAAAACTGGTAGAAAGAGCCCTGGACTCAAACACTGGCTCTTTGTTTCCTGTATCACCTCAAATAAGTCTCTTAACTATTCTGTCCCAGATTCCCCAGCTCATCAATGGAAATAATTGGCCCTATCTCACGGAACTATTGGGGACATTAGGTAAAATGAAATAAAATCATATTAGTTTCATCTCAATCAGAGAATACATATAAGAAAGACTCAACACGTAGCAAAGGTGCTTGATAAATGCTTATTGATTCTAAATCTACTTACTGGCAACAAGACTCTTCTCTAAAAGCATCTGAGAACTACAGTTTGGAACGATTAGACAGGACGGTCAGGGTTCTGTTGCCTCTCCTGGGAGACGGCCTCTGTGTTTATAGAGCAGTGTCAGACTAGCAGTCTGGCTGACTGCTCAGAGCACAACAACAGTACCTTGTCAGAATCACTCTTCTCTAGACGTTAGACCAACTTTTGCATATTTGGACCCTCAATTGGGTCTCAATTCTTTGAGTGATAGAGTTCGCTATGCTATTATGTGCCCCCATACTGTGAGTATGAACATGGACACAATTCTCTCTCCCCTTTAGGACCGAGCAATCTGTTAACAGAGACCAGCAGGTCAACAAATGCATGCAAAGAAAAAGTGAGAATGAAAACCCACCGTTGGGGGCCTCAGTGACACTTGAGAGTGATCAACTCTGGTTAAAGGGATTTGGGAGTCAGAAGCTGCTTGAACTGGATCTTGGAGCATAGGGAGGGGTTTGCAGATGGAGATGGTGAGAAACAGCACTGCAGACAGAGGGAATCGCACTTGCAAAGCTGTAGAAGCAAAAACAGCCTTTCCTTTCCAGGAGCAGCCTGTATGAGAAAAAGTGTGATGAGAATGGAGGGTAGCATGCAAGTGAGAGAAGCAGAAGCTGAAACTGGGAAGCCCAATCAGAGGAGGCCATGCATATGCAAAGCTTGGGCTCAGCCTATGGGCAGAGCGAGGGTAGTGATGGAAAGAGCTGGAGTGAGCCAATCTCTGCCTTTGGTCTCCCACTGACCTTGATAATAGAACAGCTACAGTCTGGTGACATTCGCCATTAAGATCGTTGAGGGCTGGCACCATGGCTCACTTGGTTAATCCTCCGCCTGTGGCACCAACATCCAATATGGGCACCAGATTCTACTCCGGGTTGCTCCTCTTCCAGGCCACTCTCTGCTGTGGCCCGGGAGGGCAGTGGAGGATGACCCAAGTGCTTGGGCCCCCACACCCACGTGGGAGACCAGGAAGAAGCACCTGGCTCCTGGTTTCGGATGGGCATAGCTCTGGCCATGGTGGCCATTTGGGGAGTGAACCAATGGAAGGAAGACCTTTCTCTCTGTCTCTCTCACTGTCTATAACTACCTGTCAAAAAAAAAAAAAAAAAAAGATCGTTGAACTCTTTTTTGAGTTTATTACCCAGTTGGCCCACCACTATCATCTGGCAGAATACTCCCCCTCTTATAGGAATAAAGGCAATATTCTAGGCCTCATATATTTCCATTAACAAAATATTTTTCTAACCTACTTATTATACAGCTTAGCAGTTAAGAGCATGGAGCAAGACTGCCTGGATGTGAGTCCTGACTTCTTTGTTGATGGGCTGTAGAACTAAAATGTGTGTAGGACCCTTCTGGGTCACCTTTTTTTGCATCTGTGAAATAGATAATATAACTACCTACTTCTTTTTGTTGGACTAAATGAATTTATGACTTGAAATGTGGCCAGGATCATGGGAAAATCTATGTAATATTTGCTGTTGTTATAGCTTAGTTCTGAAAGTTCTAGTCTAGAGGTGAAGGTGTTTTATAGACTCTGGGAAGACCTTCTCTAGTGTTAATCAAGGAGAATCAAACTGCTTGCATACAAATCTTGGCTCCAGCCTTCAGTGTCTATTTAATTTTTGGCAAGTGACAAAACTCTATAAACCTGTTTTTTCATATATCATAAGAAAAACAATAATGTGCATCTCAAAGCGTTATTGTAAGGGCCTAACAACAATCGTGTTTGCAAACATTCCTAGCACACAGAGGAGAGGCAACAGTTTCCTGTCCTTGCCTTTAGGAATCAGCCAGCAGTAATTCTTCCCAGTGCTTTGAGTCAAAATAAAAGCCCAACAAGAAAGAACGCATACAGAATATTTGCCAAGTAGTTCACAGCTATGAAAAGCTGGGAAAAAAAAGAACTGACTTAAATTTATCTTTAAAACCCAGTGAATAGGTTAGTCATGATTTGTCCAGGCTCTAATTTGCTTCATCTGATTTTTAATTTGTGAAAAATGTCTCCTTCCACTATGACCCTGAACTCCAGGTGTGGCATCTCTATTGGAGATTCCTTGCATGCACACAAGTAGAGCTGAAGCTGCACTAACTGTGATAGCTCACCTTGCTACAGACTTTGGATTCCTGTGCAAGTTACTTTTGGAGTCCCAAAGTGTGTGTCTATCTGACCTGAAAAGTCTCCAGTTTGAAGTTGACTTTAAATGAATCTAGCTGCCCTTCAGATACTCCCAGATTTTCCCCTGGTGCAAACTCCCCTTCAGCAAACATCCATCCACAAACACTTCCTTTGAAATTTACCAGTCTAGGCAAGAGGAAAATGGTGCTCCTGGGCCGCTTCTCACAGCCCTCTTCTCCTGAGCACAATGAGGTGCAATGGCAGGTGTTCTGTTCTCACAGAAACATGAATGACATGTATAAGGAATGCACACACACACACACACACATTATTGAATTGGGGCTAGTGTTGAGGCATAGTGGATTAAGCTGCTGCTTGTTACACTAGCATCCCATAGCAGATTGCCTGCTCAAGTCCCAGCTACCCTGCATCTGCTACAACTTTCTGCTAATGTGCCTGCGAAGGCAAAAGGTAACCCAAGTACTTGGGTCCTTGCCATCCATGTGGGAGACCATGATGGAGTTCCTGGCTCTTGGCTTCAGACTGGTCTAGCCCTGGTCATTGTGGCCATTTGGGAAGTTATCCAGTAGATAGAAGTTCTCTGTGTCTTTGTCTCTCTCAGCCCCATCACTGTCCCATTGCTCTGCCTTTCAAATAAATAAATAAATATCATTTATAAAACTACTGGATCAAATATTTCTGAGAACTTTGGCAACTACAGTGAAGCAATGAAATGGAACATAGCCTTAAAAAGAAAACTGGAGAAGCATTCTTCAAATCCTGATTACTTATTTTATTAGTGAGAATGAAAAGTTGTTCCAATTGCCTTAGCCATGATTTATCTACCTGTAAAATGGGATAATAACTCTTTCAAAGAGGAATATTTAATTCAAAATGATAACCAGGGGTGGACATTAGCCTAGCAGTTATAAGACACCATTAAGATGTCCATGTCCCACACTAAATATTTTAGTTTGATCCCTGGGTCTAGGTAATGACTCTAGCTCTCTGCTAATGCAGATCCTGGAATACAGTGGTGTTAGCACAAGTAGTTGGGTTCCTAACACCCAGTGGGGAGACCTGAACTGAGTTCTCAGCTCCCAGCTTTTTCCCTGGCTCAGTCCCTGCCATTGCAAGGCATTTGGGGAGTGAACCAATGGATTAGTTTGTTTTCTCTCCCCCCACTCATAAATACAAATTAGAAATAAATTAATTAATGGTTATATTGAGTCAGAAAGCTTATGTGCTCATAAGTGCTAGATATCCTATCTCTCACACCTCAAATCTATCATCCAGTGAGTAGAAGTTACAGGTATGAGTATTTTCATTCCATTTTAGAAAAATGTTCCTAATAGTGAGAGTGTCCCAGGAGTGGCACAGATGACTTCATAATATTCTCAGCCCTCCTACTCTCGATGTCACCATTGTTGGAAATGTTCAGACATAGTCAGTAACCCCCCTTATGGCCTCTTTTTATCATTTTACATTTAATTAAAAGACAGATAGGGAAAGAGAGACAAATGGAGACAGATCCTCTCTCTACTGCTTCACTCCTCAGATGCCTGAAATGGTCAGAGTTGAGCCAGGTCAAAGCCAGGAATCTATAACATAATCCAGCAGCAGGCAGCTAACTCTTTGGACCATCACCCACTGCCTCTCAAGGTATGCATTAGAAAGAAGCGGAATTGGAACCAGTGCCAGAACACAAACCAGGCATTGCGATACGGGATGCCGGCATAACTGCTAGGCCATACTCCTACCCCTAAAGCCAATTTAAAGATCAGAAGACAGGATGTTGGACCAATTGCCATTCAAACTCAAAGATTTTAAGATTCTTTAAAAACCACTTCTAAATGTTAAAATTCTCTAAGAGGATAAACTAGATGCTTATGAAGACACCAAGTTCATTCACAGGAGTTCATCCACAGATGTCCCTGCAACTCAGAGAGAGAAGCTGACTTTTGGATATGAGCTTGATCCTGGGACAGAAGTTTTACTGACATTGCTGAACCTCACGGTCACCCACCTCCCTGAGATACCGTCATGTTAATTACTCGAGTGTGTAAAAATGGATGTTACAGTGTCACAGCTGTCAGCTGAGAACGTGAACAGAAAGAAGTATCCAGCTGAATGCTTGTCCATTGGCTTGACCTCAAACATCCAGTTTACTAATTATTCTCTGTGAACCGACACAAACTATCAGTAGTGTTAATGAGGGGGATGGAGAAAAGATGCAGAGAGTCTCCAGGGTTGCAACTGCCTCTTTCAGTTGAAAAGGAAGCAGGGTTTCATGCTCAAATTCTAGGCTTCAGTCCCCGCCCCGCCCCTTACAGCTCAAAGTCTCTGGGTTCATCACTAAATACTTTGGAATTTCAGTTCTTTCTCTGCCATAGGAGTAAATCAAGCACTTTCAAACACCAAGCAGAGATGTTGTAAGAATAATGGGGACCTGGTTTTCAAAGGTTGTTTCTTTTTTTTTTTTTTGACAGGCAGAGTGGACAGTGAGAGAGAGAGACAGAGAGAAAGGTCTTCCTTTGCCGTTGGTTCACCCTCCAATGGCCGCCGCTGCAGCCGGCGCACCGCGCTGATCCGATGGCAGGAGCCAGGAGCCAGGTGCTTTTCCTGGTCTCCCATGGGGTGCAGGGCCCAAGCACCTGGGCCATCCTCCACTGCACTCCCTGGCCATAGCAGAAAGCTGGCCTGGAAGAGGGGCAACCGGGACAGAATCCGGCGCCCCGACCGGGACTAGAACCCGGTGTGCCGGCGCCGCAAGGTGGAGGATTAGCCTATTGAGCCACGGCGCCGGCCCTCAAAGGTTGTTTCTTAAATCACTGTAGCTCTGCCAATGAAGGGGGTGAAGAGACCAGACAAATTCTGTGATCTCTTACCCCTCAAATTCCAGAGAAGTCTATATTGGTTTTGGGCTTCTTTTCAAGAAAAGATTCTAAGATTTTAAAAGTTTGGAAAATTTGCATGATTTTGTGACTGTTTTAAAATTTACATGAGTGAAGTTGAACATTTTTTAAAAAAATTTGTCTCTAAATCTATTTATTTATATAAAATGAAGAGATTTCATGTATTTCATATATACAGTTTTAAGAATATGATACTAGTACTTTGGAAATTTATATTCATTAAATAAAAGTTAAAAATCAAAAAAATTAAAAAAAGAATATGATACTTCCCACTCTCCCTCCTGCCTCCTTTTTTATTTTTCTTTTAGTTTTTGCAATAACACACTTTGAATTTGCTTTATAATCAAAAAGCTTAATCCTCCACTAAATAAAGCATTCAACAAGCAGTAAGTAAAAAGACCACTGCTCCTCAGGAGTACAGACAAGGGCTATAAACCATAATCACATCTCAAGAAGTCAATTTCACTCATACACATTACATGTTTTTATACTGTATGTATTAGCTACCACAAATCAGAAATAACAAGTGATTTTTGTGTTTTGGGGACCCCGTTATTTCACTAAGCATAATGGTCTCCAATTGTGTCCATGTTGTTGTGCAAGAGAGGATGTCCTACTTTTTATGGCTGAGTACTATTCTATCTTGTACATGCTAAATTTTCTTTTTCCACTATAGCCCACGCCTGCTTTCCTACTGGACTGTGGTCTTTTTCCTCTTTATTTGTTGAACTCTTCATTTAGTGGAACCAGTTAGTCTTTGTCTATAAATTTAAAATGATATCTCTAAAATAGTAAATAAAATATTTTAAAAGAAAACATCTAAACTTTTTAATTCATTTATTCATTCATATTTTCACAACTGTTTACTCTGCCTGATATATACCAGTTATCATCCCAGCCCCCTGGGATACACAAGTGACCAAGCAGACAGACTCCTGGCCTCATTTGAACACAGAATAGTAATTAGTGGAGGCTGGGAAAGTTGGTGGAATGGATAGAAGTTGGATAACAGGTACCAAATCAGAGTCAGATCAAAGGTGTAAGTTGCTAGTGTTACACAACGTGCAGGGGTAAGTACAGTCCACAATAACCTACTTTGTATTTTATGAGCAAACAGAAGAAAGAAGCCACAGCTGCAATCATTAAGACATACCTAAGAAAGGGAAATGTGGATCACCCTGATTCAATCAGTGTGTATCATATACACATGCTGAAATACAGCTCAATAATATTATGTACAATTATTGTTAATAGAAATTTTAAAAACACATTCTAATAGGACAATGCTAATAGAAGAAAACAGAAGGGAATTATTATCTGACTGGAAGTTTGGCTGTAAGAAAACTAAACAGGTCTGGCTACCACTTGGAGAACACATGAGATGCAAGTGTGAAAACCAAATCTTGATGTCTCTTTCCTATTTGGCCGGAAACACGCTTGCTCTTAGTGTAGAGTTGTCAAGTGGCAAGATGAGCCTCAGGGGCTGGACCAGGAGTCCGTCCCTGGCTGGAGCGAGCCCCGCCCCCTGCCCCACTGCTGAAGCTCCCTGTGTGTGGTACCCAGGATTCATCACCCTCCCCTCTCTGTGCCAATGCTTCATCTGCAACCAACGACAGACTACGGATCACACTCGGCCATGTTTCCTCTGTGTGGATCATTTCCATGCCATTTTCTAGACTTTTTTTTTTCTTTTTGCCATGTCCCTATATCCCATTATTTTTTTTCTCACTATATAGGTTTACAATAACGTAATTAGGAATCTCTAGTAAATGACCAAGCAGGACCACTTTCCACAAACCAGGAGGTAAACGTGAAGAGAAAGTACCACACGCACAATGACCCTGTGAAACGTGGAAGTGCTGTCCGCTCAAGGTTCTGAGCCCAGCGCCTTCTTTCTCTTTGTCAGAATGTGTCAGACCAAGAGTTAGAGTTTTGACAAAGATACACTGACAATACACTGGGACCTTCTGCTGGCCTCGATCAGAAATATGGACATTGATAAAGGGCTACGCGTCCGAGCCTGCTGCTCAGTGCTTTTTCATTCTGTGGCTGCATCCTCCAGCTCAGCCAGAGCCGAGTGCACCACGTGGGGTAGATGGTGATGGTGATGGTGATGGCTTCCTGCTGCTACTCTCTGCAGTGCTTCCTTGTGGCTTTTCCAATTCTCCAACATCTGTTTACTTTTCAAATGTTTTATTTATTACTTTTTGAGACACTTTTAATTTATTGTCAAAGGCTTCACCAAATAAAAAGTTCAACAAACAAAAAGTGAAAAGGCCACAATCCAACAGGAGAACAGGCAAGGGAGGTACACAGCGCTCAAAGGAAAAAATGTTCAACTTCACTCATAGAAAGTAAATTTTAAAGTAGTCAGAAAATCATTAAAACATGTCATTCCCATCAATTTGTCCAACATCTGTTTAAAAAAATGCTTTTTTATCAACTTCTCTTGGCTGAAGTATCTAGTGTTATTTGTTTTCCTGACTGAAAGGTGTTTGTTTATGTCTTTCTCACTAGACAATGCTCCTGAAGAGCAGAGGTCATTATTAAACACTCAACCTGATGTGGACAAACTCAGATAGTTCAAGTTCATAAGCTGGATGCCACACCTCCCTCTCTCCATATTACCATATACACCTACCTGTCAATCAGGTGACCCCTGCCCAGGAAGTACTTTCTCTGACCCAGGACATGTGGGTGGTGCCATATAAACACTTCCATTTTCCTAAGCTCATAAAATTCGGGTAAAGCAGCAGCCCCCTCTCTCCTCCTTGTGCGCTCAGGACAAGCAGAGCAGGATATGAAAATTCCCCTCTACCTTTCCTTGCCCTAAATACAGCCTTCATGTATCTTGCATTTTTTCCACTTTGTAAATAAACCTTATCACACTGCACGTCGTGTTTGTGCCTTGGCTTAGAATTCCTCTCCAACCAAAAAAACAAGAGTCTGAAATATTAATTCAGGCCCAAACTAGCCCACAACAAACCTATGTTTTCTGAAGCTTCCCTTGCAGAGGAAACAGCTCTGCCGTCTCGCTATTGCTGCTGATCAACCCCTTCCTAACCAGTACTACGTTCACCCAAAGAGATAGAGCAGTCCCTCGGATGGGTTGGCATCAGGACACATTAGCTCTTCTGCACGTCCTCTTGTGCTGTGTATTGATTCAAGTTCCTTTTCCCCAAAAGCAATCAAAACTCATTTCTCCTTAGATTTTGATTTGGAGAAACATACCAGTCTCACTTAGAGTTCCAAGGCTCAACTCAATAGCTGAGCTCAACTTGTATCTTAGATCTGTATGTTGGGGTTAGTGAATGCTGGGTCCACTGGTGGTCAGGTGAAACTTTGACACATCTTTCTATTGGATTTTTACACACTTAACTTCCTCAGACACTTAGTGGAGATGGAAGTCGAATTAATCATTATCACTGCATAAAAAACTACCCCCAAAATTTAGTGGCTTAAAAGAACCAATTATTTGCTCACAATTCTCAGAGTTGTCAATTTGAACAGGACTCAGCTGGGAAGGGTCAGTGGTTGCTCTAGGAGGTGTCAGCTGGGCTCATTGATGTGTTTGTGTTCAGTTGCTGGGTCAGCAAATGACTCCAGCCCTGCTGATTGCTGATTTTTTAATAGGATGGTGGGCAGCTGAAGCACACCTGTCTCATGATCCAGCTAGTTAGAACTTTTTCACATGGTGGCTACATCCCAAAAGCACCAAGAAAAGTCTTCTAAGAAAGGCTATCTAAAAACCCCTCCCTTCCAGTGGCCATTACATTTGGATGTCATTTTTTTGTTCACAATGTATGCACACTGTCTTGTACATCAGTTATTTAGCAACTACTCAATGCCATAAATGGCTGATGTTGGCCAGCAAATAGTGATGGAGTCCATATTTAAGCCTGTGTCCAATTATGTAAAATTACAAGCAAGAGGAATGTCTTGCAGAACATGCTTAACAAATATTTGTTCAATGAATGAATGATGCTGAGGTCTCTGGAAAGGCCATGATTTCCAACGTCAGTACTCCTAGCAGTCAGCCTCTGCCACCTGGCATTCCCTCACCCCTAATCAAAATCAATTATCCTTGAAACCACTGCATATATCAACAAAAAGGAAAAATCAGAGGGCTACTTCAAATATATTGTATAGTAATAGATTGGAAAAACAGATTTGAGTCAATCTGGTATATTTTGATGCAAATTTAGTATCCAATATGCAGCAATGGACAAACAGCATCAATGTCTCCGGGCAATGATGAATCTTGCCTACTGCTCCCTCACCTTGAAGCCCCAGTTTTAGAAAAACATACCCCCACGCGTGGTGCCTGGAAAGTGTTCCTGAATAGAAGCCGACTTGGCTCTGTCCCTCTTCCACTGGATGAAGTCCCAGGTTCAACTTAAGGTTGAGTAGAGTGGACAGCGTGTGGCAGACAGCAGAGTACTGTGCTGTGGACTAACAACCTGGGTTCAATTCCAGATGCTCCAGATTATAAACTCTAAGAACTGGACAAATTATTTTACTTCTTGGGGTGGTTGTCTCCTCATTTGTAAATACTTAGAATAATGCCTAAGATTGTGATAAGTAGTAAAAGACAAAAGATATAATAAACAGCGCTCCATAGCACAAGCTGCACTATCATTACTACAAAGAACTCAACTACAAGAGCTTACAATTGAATCAGAGTCAAATCCATGTTTCAAACTAGAGTTCATGGAAATCTATACTCCTAGCCCTTCTGTTCCTTGAGTGATTTCCAATTGCTGTTTGTTTGTTTAACAAGTATTTATTGAGTGCCTGCAACTGGTCAGATAATATGCTAGGCAGTGAGTGGACATAATGGCAGGCAGAAGGACACTATCAGTCCTCCATGGACCTAGTGACTAAGTGCTGACAAGCCAGATGTCACAGCTTCTTAAAGCAAGTTCCACTTGGTTGTCCTCCACCTCTTTCCCAGTTACTTATGATCACGTTTGTTAACAGCCTGATCTTTGAAGGCCTATAACCTAGTAATAATTAGACAAAGTATTTGACTTCTTTGTGTGTTGAGTGGTATATTCAAGTTAAGGGGAAGATGAAGCCGCACCTTATATCACAGAAGAGATGTGAAAAGGCAAAGTAGTTTCTGTCTGTCTGTCTGTCTCTCTCACTGTCTGTAACTCTACCTGTTAAATAAATTTTAAAAAAGGCAAAGTAGGGAAGGAATAAAGGCTCCTTGATGGGGGATTACTTGCCTCGGAATCTTCATGATACTGAATCACCTTTGATCCTTGCCCCTCCTTCTTTTAAATTTTTATTTATTTAAGAGGAAGAGAGATAGAGAGACTGGGAGATCTCCCATTTTCTTGTTTCCTGCCCAAATGCTCACCACAGCCAGGACTGGGTGAAATACGGAGCTAGGAACTCAATCATGGTCGCTCACGGGGGTGGCAGGGATTCACCCACTAGAGGTGGTAGCTGCTGCCTCTCAGGGGCTGTGTGATTAGGAAGCCTGAATCAGGAGCCAGAGTTAGACCTGAACACAGGAACTGTCATAGGGAATATGAGCATCTTCACCGCCATACCAAATGCCTGCCCCATCATCCTCCATTCTTGATACTGACCACTCATTATCTGGTCAGTGTCTTCATTCCTTGCTTTTGGTGTCTAAGTATTTGGCCTGACTTCAGCAAGAATTCTGTAAGTCAGCTTAGCAAGAATCCTTTTATCCTGACTGGCTTCTCTCAGTGATTTTGTCTATTGATCCCCTTCACCTTGCTTACTGGCTCTAAATCTCCAGTTGTCTTTGTTGTGTTCAGAGGTAAACTCAATCTCTCCTTTCTAGTGTGACATCTTTTGCAATGGTCCTGAAGAAAGTCTTCCTTATCATTTTATCAGGTGTTTGAATAATTTTTTTCCCATACATCACCTTTAGCCAAATTCAGAGTACAAACTAGACCCTGTAGTTCTGCCCCAGGACCCTTTCTTCCAGCCACACAGTGTATTGGCTTATACTACTCTGACCAGAACTGACACAAGCCCTTTCTCATCTAGATCATAGACAAGCTTCTAAACAGCTCTTCCTGCTTGCAAAGTTTCCTACTGTAACCACTGTCTGCAGTGCAGCAGTGTGCTATTTCTTGATCATGCACAACAGGATAAGCTGAAGGCCTGAGGGCAGGCTCTCCACAAAGAGAGAGATGCCAACTCAGTGCTTACAAACTAAAGGGTTAGTGGCCCAGTGCAGCCCTGATATGTTCGGCCCATATATTATTTTTAATAGCGTAAATAATTGGCAACATTAACAATGAAAGCCAAGCTAACGACTTAGGTAAAAAGCCAAACTTCAGGGCCAGTGCTGTGAGTCAGTGGTTAAATCACAACCTGCAGTGCTGGCATCCCATGTGGGTGCTGGTTGGAGTCCTGGCTGCTCCACTTCCAATCCAGCTCCCTGGTAATGTCCCTGAGAAATCAGCAGGGGGTGGCCCAAGTGCTTAGGCTCCTGCACCCATGTGAAAGACCCAGAAAAACTTCCTGGCTCCCAGCTTTAGCCTGGCTCAGCCCCAGTCATTGTGGCCGTTTTGGGAGTGAACCAGTGGAGATTTCTCTCTCTGTCTCTCCTTTTCTCTCCATAACTCCGCCTTTCAAATAAATAAATAAAATATTTCTAAAAAGCCAAATTCAGGGTTGGCATCATGGCGCAGTAGGTTAATCCTCTGCCTGCAGCACCGGCATCCCATGTGGGCACCGGTTCTAGTCCTGATTGCTCCTCTTCCAATCCAGCTCTCTGCTATGGCCTGGGGAAGCAATAGAAGATGACCCAAGTGCTTGGACACCTGTATCCCCAACATGTGAGACCAGGAAGAAGCACCTGGCTCCTGGTTTTGGATCGGTGCAGCTCCGGCCATTGTGGCCATCTGAGGAGTGACCAATGGAAGGAAGAAGACCTTTCTCTCTCTCTCTCCCTCTCACTGTCTGTAACTCTACCTCTCAAATAAATAAAATCTTTAAAAACACAAAAGCCAAATTCTTCCTTTGAAAAAACAATGGAACATCTGGTAATACTAAGCCAGCATTTCCAAAAAGAGAAAACCCAATAGAGTTGAATAGCCACTGTTCTTGTGCACAAGGTGGGTGTCCTATAGTTCATCCCAATCTCCACCATTCCCTAATGCTTTAAGCCCACTTCCCTCCACTCAGCTATTTTAATCGCCTGAACTTCAAAGGCACATAAGTTCATAATTACTGGGAAAACTACTTGAATCTTTCTGTGCTACATGAGATATGCAACCCAAGGGGGAGTGTTGAAATGCTCCTAATAATTAAAGAGGTCTGAAAAGTCTGAGTGGAGAAAGAAGAGCCCAGAGAAATGCATTGGAAATGGCCAGAAGGAAAGCTGGAGGAAGTTAACTTGCACCACTGGAAACCAACCAACTTCTTCAGTGAAACCTCTACTACTTGTTGTTTTTGTAGTTTCAGCGTTTTAGAAACAGCACCTTGAGAATCAGCTAGAGAAGAGCACAGCTCAAGGTCAAAGGTTGCTAAAGGTGCTGGTCCAGCCACATGTGGGTGGTGGGTCATCCTGATGGCCTCACTCTCTTATGTAACATCTGTGTCCTTTCCTACTCAACTGTGGGCCGTTCAGGACCATGGACATCTACTTTTTCCTCTGCACTCTTCATTCTGTCACTTTCATAGTTAAATCAAAGTTTCCCACATTAGGACATAGGAACCCTAAGATTTGCTTACTTCTCAATTCTATTTCCTCCAAAGCATTGTAAATGCCATCATTACCAAAATGTTCACAGTTCTCCAAACATGCCCTCGTGCCAAAATATTTGATGTTTCCACGGTCATATTGAACTTTACCAAGCAAATTAAGTTTTTTCCTTCAAGCCTCAATTTAAATATCTCCTTGTCTTTGAATCAATTCCAGAGGCCAAATGAGTCATCCAATCTTCTTTGTACATGTCTCAATTACAGCACCCATTTGTACTGAGTGGTGTAGTTACCTCTTTATCTTCCTAAGGGTAAATTTATTTTTCCATAGCTCAGCTCCTGCCTGTTAATATTCTACCAATGAAACACTGCCCTCATCCAGGTACTTCTCTCTGACTTTTAACCTCTTTATTCTGTCTGCTGAATGGATAAGCATGTAAATGAATGCATGAAAACATATATGGCCAAGAAATGGAAAAAGGATTGTACTCCGGCATCCCCAGAAGGACTCCTCCCCTATGACCAGGGTCTATCAGCCCCACACACTGAAGCTGAGTCCCCACATATCCTAAATGTGGTCATGGCCTGAAGGCACCCTATACCTTTTTTCTTCCAGCCTAGAACCAGTGCTATTGAAGATTCTGCTACCTTTTCTCCATATGACTGAAGACTATGTCTTGGGGTCACAAAATCTTCAATCAAGGGACCACACACTACGGTTTGAGAGTGTCCTTGGGGAAACCCATGTGTTGGAACCTTGATTCCTTTAGGTGGTAGGGTTGGTGCTATTAGGGTTATCAGAGTTCTCATGAATGGATCAATGCCTTTCTTGTGGGAATGGGTTGGCTATTATCAGGAATTTGTTCCACTCTTTTCTCTCCCATATGCCTCTCCTTGCCCTCCACTTTCGGCCGTGTAGAGAAGCAACACGAGCCACCCCCTCTCCTCCCCATGCAGCCACCAAATCTTGTACTTTCCAGCCTCCAGAACCGTGAACTCAAATAAACCGCTATTCTTGATAAGTTGCCCAGTGTCAGGCATTCCTTTGTGCAATAAGAAATGGACTAAGACAAGACATTAAGCCTCTGGCAGGGTTCTTCAGTGCACACTTCTCTACTGGATCAACAGATGTTCTTTACCTCCCTGCCTGGCCTTTTCCTCCATTCATGGTGAAAACAAGCCCTCCAAAAAGGGTTCAACACAAGCATCAAGCCAGCCCTAAATGCTCAGACTCTTGCACCATTCTCTGAATGTTTCTGCCTCATCCCACAGAGGCAATCCAGTGACCTTCCCCAGGGGAACGCATCCATGCAGACAGCTCAGCTGTTGTGTCCTTCTTCAGCTTTCTGCCGCCTCCCTTCATTTCCAGCAATTTCTCATTCAGCACACTCCACTCCATTCTTGGGACTCTCCTGGGTGCTTTTGCCACATAGAGGTTGATTTCCCTAATTAGACAGGGGCTTCTGCATAGTAGCAACATCTTTTCTCATCTTTAAGGTACCTAGCATAGCATAGCACAGCACTGGCCCAAAGCAGTCAATGAATAAGTATTTGTTCAGGGGCTGGCACTGTGGCACGCTGGATAGAGCCACCGCCTGTAGTGCTGGCATCCTATATGGGCACTGGTTAGAGTCCCCGCTGCTCCACTTCCCATCCAGCTCTCTGCTATGGCCTGGGAAAGCAGAGGAAGATGACCTAAGTCCTTGGGCCCCTGCACCCACATGGGGGACAGGGAAGAAGCCCCCAGCTCCTGGCTTTTGATTGGCACAGCTCTGGCCATTGTGGCCAACCGGGGAGTGAACCAGTAGATGGAAGACTGATATCTCTCTCTCTCTCTCTGCCTCTCCTTCTCTCTCTGTGTAACTCTGATTTTCGAATAAAATAAATCAATTTTTTAAAAAAAGTATTTGTTCAATTAATTACTATCTTAAAATTAGGCATTCATCGTAGCAATAACAGTCATATTAATGATGCCTAAAATACAGTGGTCTCTGGTATACATAAATTATATCACTTAATTCCTTCCCAAATCTTTGGTGGTCATACTTATTTTTTCAAGTTTCCAAATTGAGGTTCAGAAAAGATATGAGAATTGCTCCCAAGTCATGCATTTTAAAATCCATACCCAGGTGAGATTTAACACTTGACCTCAAAGCATGTCCACAGAATGAGTGGAAGAGTAAGTATAAGAATGTTTGCAGGTGGAGGTAAATAAACAGATACGTGGAATCGGAATATTCAGAGTGGGCATGATCATATGCCACAAATGCTAGAGAGCTGTACACCCAAAGCACCTGCAGGTGCCTGGGCTCTGAGAAGCACGAGGCTCAGGCACATTTGAGCCTCTGAAGTGTTGCTTGGAGTCCCATCTCCGTTCCTGACTTCATCTTCCTGCTAACGGAGACTCTGGGAGGCAGTGGGCCCACAGCAGAGACCTGGATTGAATTCCCAGCTCCCCACGTAAGCCTGGTCTAGCCCCTCGCATTGCAGGCATTTAGGGAGCAAGCCAACAAATGAGAGCTCTACCTCCATCTCTCTTTCTCGGCCTCTCAAATAGACAAAAATAATTAAAAATGCAAAGTTTTGCTTGGCTGATGAACGAGTCCGTGGACTTTGGTTGGGGGTTGAAGAAGGGCAGAAGGGGAGAGGAACTCAGCAGAACCTTGCTTTGCTCTGCTCATTCCTTCATTGGCTTAAAACAGTTTTTCCTCCAATTTAAAAACAAACAGAACAGAGACCTCTTTTGTTTCCCTCCCCTGTTCCTAACTCTCAGTCTCTTTCCCACAGGCCCAGAAAACCATCAAATATCCACTGAAGTGGAAAAAACAAGAGGTTCTCTATCCTTCAAGTCACAAGCTGGGGAGACCTCTGGGGATGGCTCTTTCCAAGAGAAGCCTTGATCTGTCACCTCTGTAATTGCGCCGTCTTCAGCAAATTCCCCAGGGCCTCCGTCAAGCCCAGCTCGTACAGAAACAGGTAGGCTGAACCTGGGAGAGCGTCGAACTACTGATTCAGGTGTGTGACGACCCAAAACCCTCTTCCTGAAGTGGATTTTACCATGGCCCTCAAGATCCAGGGCTGGAAGAGGTATGATGACTTCTTACTAAGTATACCATGGTGTCCGCCCCCAAGACTAACCAGCGAGGGCATGGAGGAAGCCGGACAGTGCAAGGTAAGCAACAGGAAGATTTTTCTCTCACTGCAGGCTCAAGACTTCCCTCAGGGGCTATCTGCTTTCAGGAGCTCCCCCCTGGTTCGGAATCTCCCACATCCTAAGAATGGGATCCCTTGGTCTTTTCATCTAAGCCTTTCCAACCCAGACTTGTAATCCCAGTCAAGAGGTCACTTCCTCTAGGAAGCCCTCCCTGATGCTCGGATTTCATGAGGTTAGTGCAGGTGTGTACGTGGATACTGGCATCCCCAGGCCTGGGTTTGTACTCATAGCTACTGCTTGCTATGAATTTTGAGCAAATGACTTCACCTCTTTGTGCTTCAATGTCCTCTTTGACTGTTAAATTGGCAGAGTGAGGTCGTGAAGATTAAATAAGTTGTGACGCGTAACTCATACAGAACAGTGCCTGATGTGTCGTAAGAATTCTACACTTGTCAGTTATTATTATTTTAATGACTTTCCTTTCTTGAGCTCTTGACACTTGGAGTTACTTGTTCCATCTCTGCATTTGCCTCTAGACTTCAAGATCCAAGAGGTTCAGAGTGTCTGTCTTGTTTACTGCTAAACTATGAGTGCTTAGCACGATGCATCAAAGCCTGAAGAGAGTTTGAATAATGAGTGAGGCAATCAATGAACTGAAAATCTCCAGCACACTCTGAGGTGACACCAGACCCTTCCACCAACCTCATGTGTTCCTTTTTAGTCCCCAAGGATTAGCACAGTCTCAGGCTTCTAACAGACAAGAAGTAAATACTTCTCGGAGAAGCAAATGATGATGTAGGGGGAGGGAGAAAGAGAACGATAGGAATAAGAAATATAGTTGCTAAACTATATTTTGTTTGTTCTTTCAAACTCAGTAGCCAATGAAAACGATCGATGATGAGGGGACTTGACAGGTAGCAACCCATGAACAAGAGAAGAAGCATCGGTGTGCTTGCCAGGTGATATTTTCCAGACAGGTTAGGCCAGCTGGAATTGTAAGGGAGAACGCAGAGAGCAAACACCACAGCCCAGAGATCACTGAAGTCTCGTTTCCACTACTGCTCTGCGTGCCATTCTGATCTGCAGGTGGCTCTGCCCCACCAGAATCCTGCAGGCACCAGGTTCACAGAGGCTCTACCATCTTAAGGTGCTGCCAACTCAACACAAAACTGCAGAGTCAGGGGAAGAGCACGGAGACCACTGCCCAGCAGAGGGGAAGAAATATGGAGCCCTGAGCCATCTGGCCTCCAGTCTGAGCTGACGTCACTCGGTCTGAATCCTTCGTACAATTCCTAGAAGGCTGAAGTCTTTAGGATTAGAACGAGACTAAAAATGCATATTCATAATAGTCCAGACCAGAGTTGTATTAAAGAAGGAATTGTCTTTTTGTTTTGTTTTAGGAAGATATCTTAGCAAATTTCTAGGGGTTGCAGGTGGGACTTTTGAAAGCACAAGTACGATGAGGAGTTCTGGCAACAGGGAAAAATCAAAAGCCAAAGTACAAGCTAATCTGTATGAGATCAAAGAGGTGAATATAAAGGAAAGGAAAACTCTTTTGTTCCTAGGAATGGAAAGATGGGCAAGAGTGAAGGAGCAGAAATGGGAGGAGGAAAGAAAGAACCAGCAATGTGGCACAAAGCGGATGTGTGACGGCAGGTAGCCAGTAGGTGAAAGGGGTGTTGTGGTTGAAAAACAGTTATGAACAGAGCTAGCAGACAGGCAATGTGAAGTGACATATCTGAGATATCCACTGTTCCCCAATTTCCCTCACTTATCGACATGTCTCCAGTTAAGTCAACCAACACAAATACAGTGTTAAGTTGAGCCAACTGCATCTAAGTTCATGTGTGTAAGCGTCTCACTTTCCTATCTAGGTTGGCCATGAATGGAATTGAGACACCGTGCATGCAAGGAAGACACCCCCTAAAGAAAGGAGGCCAGACCAGTGCCAGAGGCAGCCATGAGAGATGTCGGCCTCTGAGAATCATCACAAATGCTGGAGACCAAGATGGAGACCAAAACGTCACATGCAGTCAAGAAGAGGTGGGAAGACCCTGGCTACCATCTGGGATAT
This sequence comes from Oryctolagus cuniculus, assembly GCF_964237555.1. Lineage (NCBI taxonomy): Eukaryota > Metazoa > Chordata > Mammalia > Lagomorpha > Leporidae > Oryctolagus > Oryctolagus cuniculus. Next base: position 112,122,993 of record NC_091442.1, on the reverse strand, counting down.
CTACAAATCAAATGATTTCTGCTCTAAAGCTTTGCAGTTGTCAAATTGCATATGCTCAAAATAAAAAGGGCTGCAGAAAGAATGGGTTGAAAAAGAACGATCACCCAAATCTGTAACCAGAGCACTCAAAAAGAAATAACGGTCCTAACACAAATCCCAGCAGAGCTAACGTTCGACAGCAAATGCATCTGGACCGCAGTCAGTCCTCAGTGACTTCACACTTTGGAGCTTCGGGGTTTTAGGATGAAATTTTATGAAAATTAAAAATCTGGGGGTGGGCATTTGAGGCAGCAGTTACCACCAAGGATGCTCACTTCCCAAGTCAGAATACGTAGGTTCAATTCCAGTCACCGGCTCCTGATTCCAGCTTCCTGCTAGCGTATGCACTGGGAAGCAAGAGGTGATGACTCAAGTAGTTGGGGCCACGCCACCTGTGTGGGAGGCCCAGACTGAGTCCCAACCTCCTGCCTTTGGCCTGGCCTGGTCCCAGCTCTTGGGGGCATTTGGATAATGAATCAGCAGATGGGAACTTCAGCTTTCACTCTCTCTCCCCCGTTCAAAATAAAAATAAAGTGTTTCCAAAAAATTATGGAATAATTTTTATTATTAAAGTAAAATATGGCCTAGGGTCTATCCTTCCCCCTAAATCCATCAATTCAATGTGGAGAAAATGTTTTTTTCCGGATTCTCTAGAAACCTAACATGTGGAAAGCACAATAGTTCTTGAAGCCTTCAAACAAGCCATTCTATGTGTTAAAGAAAGGCAGATGGTGGATCTACTTTATTCATGGGAAAGCTCATTCATGGTTACATCAAAGCAAATATGTGCTGGGGAAGATTGCAAATGAGCCCACACAACTCTGCGTTACATGGACACCTATCACACAGGAGCTATGTCAGTGAGAAGTGTTGTAGCAGAACAACCTCTGCTGACCACTTGCTGCTCTCCATCCCTCATTTGGCCTTTTGAAGGGAAAAGTGGAGTTTTCAGGGTGTCTTAGAACCCACTGGATTTTCCTTCTAGAGCCCTGCCTCCCCAAGGGTGCCTCTTTGACAATAGAGCTGCAGTTCTCTTGGGCAGAAAGCCAGAGAAGCCACAAAAGTCACGAAAAAACCCTTGTGAGAGCCCCTGGGTCTTAAATATCCTTTTACTCTTTCAAGAGTGAGTTTTGTCTTAGAAATTTAATTATATTTTCAGAAACTTTTCATTATCATATATCCATTTTTATAGTCTTTCACTTATTCATTCATTTTTTCATTAAATATATATTAAGTGCCTGCTGTGTTGAGGCAACAGGACATGAATATATATTAGTATAGATATTTTTTTCCTAGGCTATCGCCCTCTCTAGATTTTGAAATCATTTAAGTTAAATCCTCATGGTCTAAGTCAGGGCCTGGCATAGAACAGGTCCTCATAAATCCTGTTGAATGAATTAATAAAACTATACCTTACTCAGTCAGCAGTTAACAGCACTTACTCTGGATCCAGACAGAAGCAAGTCTGAATCTCTCTTCTGCCACACAGATATAACCCTAGTCACATTGCTTTCTGTCACCAGCCCCAGTTTGCTAATATTTGAAGAGGCAACACCAGTTGCTGTGACAACTAACTGAAATAATGTGGATTAAAGCATTGTGTGTGGTGTAATTAACAGGCGCAATAAATGTAATTGTGATCATGATTATGAATATACTATTCATACATGCCTCTTACCTTTAATCTATTGATCAATCTACATAACTATACACATGAGTTAAGTGATCTTTTTATAGATAGAGAGGCTAGATCTCAGAAATAGTTATTTGCTCAAGGCAGAATTCATAAAGTCAGTTTAATAAGTACCATGGCCATTGAGTGATCTAACTTTTAGTCTTTCTGTTGATCCTAGTTCTTTTCTGATTCTATCCTTACCCCTCACCCACATACAATATTTGTGGAAAATAAATAGACACTACAATTGCTATCCATTCCTCAGTGACTTCACACTTTGGAGCTTCAGGGTTTTTGGACGAAATGTTATGAAAATTAAAAATAAGGCCGGCACCGTGGCTCACTAGGCTAATCCTCCGCCTTGCGGCGCCGGCCACGGGGTTCTAGTCCCGGTCGGGGCGCCGGATTCTGTCCCGGTTGCCCCTCTTCCAGGCCAGCTCTCTGCTGTGGCCAGGGAGTGCAGTGGAGGATGGCCCAAGTGCTTGGGCCCTGCACCCCATGGGAGACCAGGATAAGTACCTGGCTCCTGCCATCGGATCAGCGTGGTGCGCCGGCCGCAGCGTGCCGGCCGCGGCGGCCATTGGAGGGTGAACCAATGGCAAAGGAAGACCTTTCTCTCTGTCTCTCTCACACTGTCCACTCTGCCTATCAAAAAAAAAAAAAAGAAAGAAAATTAAAAATATTTTTTGAGGTGGGCATTTGAGGCAGCAGTTACCACTAAGGATGCTCACTTCCCAAGTCAGAATACGTAGGTTCAATTCCAGGCACCGGCTCCTGATTCCAGCTTCCTGCTAGCGTATGCACTGGGAAGCAAGAGGTGATGACTCAAGTAGTTGGGGGCATGCCAATGGATATCCATTTCCACATAATATGGGCATTATCCATATTACCTTGAAGCCATGCCATGAAATCTCCTTGAAGTAGTAAGGATTGTTTCTGTTTCAAGTAATGGGAGACTCAACCTAAAGAACAGAGGGGATTGTTGTCTCACATTACAGGGAAGATGGATATTCTCAGGTGTCTGCATGGACCAATCCAGCAGCTCAATGATAGGACCTTAAGGATCTTGCTTGTTTTTGTGTCTCTGCTCCATTTTCTGATGTTAGCTGCTTCCCATGTTAAGCCCTCAGCCTAGTCACAGGATGATGATGAATGGCAACATCACATCCAAAGGAAAACAGAGTCCCAACTCATAAGAACAGAACAATATCTTGAACTTTGGGCCACTTCAGAGGCAATCCTGATGACCAGAGATTTCCATGTGCTGATTGGCTTCTATGATACTATTAGTCAATCACTGGGGTAAACGAGATGTAATGAACCTGCCCCTGTAACTGTGCATAGAGAAGATATCAACCCAAACAGATGATATTGTACAATGAGAAAGAAGTAGAAAGTAGAGCTGATGGACTACACCCTGGTCTCCCAATGAGAAAGCAATCTGAAGACTGAATGGGAAACTGGATGTGTCAGAGCTTTATTAATTTGGATTTTCTGATCCTCATGCCACTATGCAGTGTCTGTTAGTGGCTCACTTCCCTGCGAGGCAACTCAGTTTATTATTGATTCCATTTTTGTGTTCCAGGGGAAATAAACAGTAGGTGCTAAAGAAGGGGTGATTTGACAGAAAGGGTAGTTTTTGTTACTGCATCTCTACCTATCATGTATCTCGCCTATGTCATTTTTTTTTTTTGCAAAGGATTAGAATGTGTTTGGGGGGAGTCCCAAGGTAAGAATTCTTTGGTCATCTGATAGCATCTGGGAGTAGGCCAACTAGAAGGAGGTAGACAGACCTGGCGCTGTCTAGTTGCTGTATCATGACATGGAAAATATTTGTGTCCCACTGAATCGCGTTCACACATGTGCAGAGTACATCCCATCACCTAGGCAGCAGAAAGAACGAGAGCAGGGCAAGGACCCCACACTTCTGAACATTTATCCCATGATGGATAGTGGGTAAGCCACTAACTTAGAGATAACTTTGCCTTTTGACCTTGAAACAGTGACTTGGGAGGAAGGCCCATAAAGTAGAAAGAGTCCTAAGCGTTGAATAGAATGATCAGTGTTCAAATCCTGACCACCATGTAAGAGTGGCTTGGCCAGAATTCTTCTTTGCTGGTTCATGCGTCCAGTCAAAGCCAAACTAGAAAATCAACTTTCCCTCATTTTCACACTACCTTCAAACTACTACTCGTCTCCCTTCCTTTCCAATCAAAATACACCTCCCCCAAAAGTTACCTAGATTTCTGTTTCTCCAATTACATTAATTATTTTTGACAGAGTTTTTGAGATATAATTTATATATCATACATCATCCATTTAAAGACTATAGTCCAATAGGTTTTGGTATATTTATAGAGTTAGAGGTATAGACATAAGTACAGTGAATTTTGTAGCATTTTTCATTCACCACATCTTTTAGCCATCACTCCCACTCCCTTTGCTAGCTCTTCTTAAAATTCTTTTCAGGGGATGGGCTTTGTGGGTGCAGTGTTTTATGTTGCTGCCTGAGGTGTCCACGTGCCATACTGGGATGCCTGGGATCAAGTCCCACATTGGCTTTCAATCCAGCTTCATGCTAATGAGCATCCTTAGGGGCAGCAGACGATGGCTCAAGTACTTGGGTACCTGTCACCTATGTGGGAGCTCAGATGGATTTCCAGCTCCTGGCTTTGGCTCACCCGGTCTCAACTGTTGCAGGCATTTGGAGAGTGAACCAATGGATGGAAGATCTCTCTCCCTCTCCCTCTCTCTCCCCACCCTCTCTCCCACTCTCTCTCTCTCCCTTTCAAATAAATAAAAATAAGGAGCAGGTGTTGTGGTATAGCTGGTAAAGCTTCCTGCGACATAGGCTTCCCCCATGTGGGCACCAGTTCCTGTCCTGGCTACTCCACTTCTTATCCAGCTCCCTGCTAATGGCCTGGGAAAAGCAGCAGAAGATGGTCCAAATGCTTGGGCCTCAGCCACCCATGTGGAAGACCAGGATGAAGTTCCTGTCTCTTGGTCTGGCCTTGCTCAGTCCTGGCCGTCTTAGCCACTTGGGGAGTGAACCAGCAGGTAGAAGATCTGTCTTTTTCTCTCTGCCTTTCCCTTCCTCTCTGTAACTCTGACTTTCCAATAAATAAGTAAGTCTTTAAAAATAAATAAAACAAAAATAAGCATTTGTTGAATACAGAATTGATGAAGAAAATGAATCTCAGGCCCTCATTCCCCAGACTGGAAAGTAGAACACTGCTAGGAACATGTTTCCCTGACTGTTCTGTGCTATCTTCCTAGAGACTCCTGAATAGTGGGTTTTTCCTCTATTTTCAAATAATTTTATAATAAATGTTGTTTTTTTTAATTATCTTATTTGAAAGTCAGAGAAAGAGGATGAGAGAGAGAGAAGAGAAGGAGCGAGGGGGGGAGGGAGGGGGAGGGGAGAGAGAGAGAATCTCCCATCCACTGGTTCACTCCTCCAAATCCCACAACAGCTAGGACTGGGCCAAGTCAAAGTCAGGAGTTGGGAACTCCATCCAGGTCTCCTCGGTGGGTGGCAGGGACCCAAGTTCCTGAGCCATCACCTGTTGGTTCCTAGGGTGTGCATCAGCAAAACCCAGAATTGGCAGGAGAGCTAGGATTCACAACCCATGTCAGTGGAGACAGGATGTTCCAAGCTGCATTTCAACCACTGTGCCAAATGCACGCCCCCTCCTGTATTCATGAACTATGTATTATTTAGTTTTGCCTGTTTTTAAAAGTTGAATAAATGACATCAACTGAACACAGTCTTCTGTAACTTGTTTTCCCCCTCAATACTAGTTTAGAGATTTATCCATGTTGATGCCTCTAGCTGTAGTTATTTTCAGAGCTCATTTATGTTGTATGAGTGAAGCACAATTTATACATTTCTTAGTAGACAGACATTTGAGCTGTTATTTTCACAATTTTAAAAAACAATGCTTAAATGAACATTTTTGACACAATTGCTTGTCCTCGTAAACAGGTGTTTATGTAGACTAGCCTCCTACACGTAGCATGCTGGATAAGAGGGCATGCACCTGTTCAACTTCACTAAGTATTGCCAAGCCATTTATCAAAGCAATTGTTGCAATTTGCACTTCCTCTATAAATTTAACGAGAATTTCTATTGTTTCACATCTTCAGTAATGTGAAGTTTTTCCCATTTAAAATATTTATTGCCTTTTTCTAATTGGGAA